>NC_140584.1:1210841900-1211441900 GCF_964204655.1 Triturus cristatus | reverse complement strand
CGAGAGTTATAGAGTGTGATAGCTGAAGAGAGAATGGGATGAGGAGGTGGTCAGACCAGTCTACATGAATAGGGGAAGCGATGGTCAGCAAGCCTGCTTTAGAAATGACAAGGTCCAGGGTTGAGCCCTTAGAGTGTGTTGTTTCAGTGCAGTGTTGGAAGGATACACCCACTGCGACCCTAAGGGGCCCCTATGAGTCGTGCGGGTAGTAGCGCACTCACCCCAGGAGATGCACTCAGAAACCCAGCAGCCTTTCTGCGCATCTTCTCCTCCTGCTAAAAGTCGGGGCCTGGAACCTTAGCCCCATTCTGGGCCTTAAACCGGTGATAGGGACGGCTGAAATCATTCCCTCTGGCCCCCGTGTGTCCCCTTTAATTACAGGGCACCTTGGACGCGCCCCGTGGGTCCCTAGCCTGGGACTTTCACTTCCGCAACCCTGGCCTCCTTGCGCAAGTAAGAGGGCTCCCGTGCCTGACGTCACATGGCCTAGACTCTCCCAGCAGCCAAGAGGCGCCCGAGGCATCCGCTGAGGCTTCAAGGCGCCAGCCTAGGACACGGTTGTGAAAGCACATTTCACAACTCGCTCCCCTCTTTTAATGCCATCCGGTCCCTCCCCAAGGAAGGTGTTCACATGTCTGTGATGAACCGAGAGCGCACAGCAGACCGAAGCGTGCCCCTCCCCCCGCCCCCCAAGTCTGACTTTACATCGCCTCACCTCCAAAACGTATTTAATGTTTAATAATCGGGGATCAAAGAATTCAGTTTACTGCATCCTTTTCCAGCAGGAGGCTTGAAAGTGCATACGTTTTAAAAACATTTCAGAAGAGGAACCCATTAAATCTATTCAAAGTACAGGGCCTGCTGCAGCGCACAGACGCGTTGCTTCTCGGAACTGCATGCAGGGCGGTGGTGCGCAGCCCCACCCAGGCTTCTTTTCCTGGAGGGGACGGTCTGGCACCGATTCCACCGGGGTTTGCCCCGCGTCCCGAGGGCCCGTCCGGCCCCGCTCATCACCCAGCTCTGGGCCAGTCTTGGGACCGCCACAGAGGTCCGTGCGTCTGACAGTGGGTCAGTCCGGGACTTCACGCCAGCCCATGGGAGTTACTCTGGCCACATTCCAATACTTCATTTTTTGCTCAATATGCAGCCACAGAGCAGCGCCGACCTAATGCCTCGATGGGGGGGGGGAGGCGGAGAGGGGGGGGGGGGAAAGGGTTAAGTGTTACTTCTTGTTGGGGGGGGGGGGGCTCAAGATAAGATTCTACTCTGGACAAGTGCAAGGTTCCAGTTAAAATGAGTTGCACTAAAATCAGGATTACCCTTTATTCAATGGTTACCCTGATGGGGATGAAAAAATGTTCGTGGTGTATTATTAACTTTTTTTAGTTTTATATAGCGCCAACATGACCCGAAGGTATCGGAGCGCTTTACATGAGCACCTGTTGCGTTACAGACGGGGAGACTCATTTTTGTTAGGTACGGGGAGATGAAGTGATTTGCCCCGAATCACATGATATTTAGCGTCCCTGCTGGGACTCGAACCCAGTTCCCCAGCTTCAAGGTCGACCGCTCTAGCCCTTAGACCACATCCTTATAATAATAATAATAATCCACATTTGTAAAGCGCAAACAATCACCCATAAGGGTCGCTAGGCGCTGGAGGCCGTTGGAAGATTAAGAGAGCTATCGCCCAGCGTCACATGGTGCTGGGCTCATCTGCCGCCGGGGATCGAACGTGATCCCCAGATTCAGGAGTGAGTGCCCTGGCCGCGGCGCCACACCTCTTCCTCAAAACATGATGGTTTTCACATCCACTCAACTCAACTCATCCACCCTACCCCAAGCCATGTTCAACCAGAGCTTCATTTGTTAAAAAAAAAAAAAAACATAAGAGCCCAGGCTGTCCCCAGTGCAGCTTGCATCACGCATTACCCCTGCCCGCGCTGCCAATGATAGCAACAGCACAACTACAGACCATCACACACCCGCCAGTATGACAATTCAGACCACTCCAGGCCGCCAAAGCGATAGGAATGGCTCGGGCGGCAGGTAATAGTCATTTATAACGTATACTGAATTAATAATGGACGTTGTTGTGGTCATCTCTAAATTAGCCAGACAGTGCCACCTTGTGGCAGACCCTCAAAAGTGCCAGTGTCGACAATTAAGTGCCAGTGCGGAGCACCGGAAACCACCGGCTCAAATTAAGCACAGAGTTTAACTGGAACCCGGCACTTTTCCAGAGCACTATTTTATCTTGAGTTCCCAGAGTTAGTTTTCTGTGGTTAAGTCCGCTTGGGTGGTAGGACCCAGGTGAGGGGAGGCACATATAATGGAGCATACCACCATTTGGCAGGTGAGGCGTCTCCTCTAATGCGTGCGAGATGTATATCCCTGTGTGAAGTTTAGTTGAGCCTGTGTGTATTTGTACACTTCCGGAATGAGGCAGACACTGATTAACACATGGTTGGCCCCTGTCTGTAGTACACAACGAGCTAGAACAAGGTTGCATTATCAGTGGCGAAGATTGATTTAGGGATCGGATCCATCACATTTCAAGGAGGACACGTCCTCTAAGAGCGACCCCTGCTGGCCATTTGGAAACGGTTACTTCACTGTGTGAATTGGCCATGCATGCACGTGGTCTAGCCCCATTACCAGGGCTTATAAAGCGCCTGGTCGGCAAAGCATCATCGCGCTAGTAGACCCATTAATCACAAGAACTGCTGGCATCTCTAGGAGGTTCATCTCAGGGGTGTCATAAAAGAGAGGACACTGGGATACGAAGGAAAGGAACCATTAAGGAATCACAGGAACGTACAGGCCCCTCTGACGAGCAAGCTTCTCACCCCAGGAAGGAGTCAGAGAGGACGACGGTGCCCCTTCCATCAGGGCGGAAGGTGCCCACCTGTAGCGTTCCAGGCCACCTCTGGTCAAGGGGCAGGAGCGCCCAGACCCTGCCCGGATCCAGAGAAGCACAAGGGGGGAGGGGGGGGGGGGTCTCCCTGAACACCACAGACATTGTGCTGGGACGCGGGGGCTCAGACCCGTGCTCCAGTAATGTGCTGTCGGTCAGTGGCCAGTGGGTTTCACTTCTATCCACAACTGAGCAGTCCACTCACAGGGGCCTTTTGGAAGTGTTCGCTTCTCTCTCCATGATCTGCGCTCTGAGATCCCATTGGCTGTCCCGTTCCCCACACATCTCCATGGAGGTGAGGGATAGCGCCGCGTGCGCTCAGTGCTTTGAGGCTTGACTTGTAGCGCTCTCCTCAAGAACCCAGGTGGGGCCGGTGACTGGAAGAGGGGCGACAGCGCCCCTCCTCCCATTGGACGTCTCTATGATCTGCGCTCTGAGATCCCATTGGCTGTCCCGTTCCCCACACATCTCCATGGGGGCGAGGGATAGCGCCGCGTGCGCTCAGTACTTGAGGCTGGACTTGTAGCGCTCTCTATAAGAACCCAGGTGGGGCCGGTGACTCGAGTCAAGCATGGAGCTGATGCATTGTGGCTCATCATGTGGCTGGAGGCCCCTGGCCCCACAGAAACACCCGCTGCTGGCCACAACTGCTGACAAAGATGGTTCACTTTGGCGAGGAGTTCAAAGCCACAGGCGATGAAGGAGGGACTCCCGACCCTCGGAGGTGCTCGGAACAGCTCCGCCTCTGCCAACGAGACGTTGGCCCTGGGCCCTCAGGGGCCGGTCCCTGTAGGAAATGTCATGCTGAGATCTTCTGTATCCTGGAACAGATCTCCCGCCAGTGACCCACATGAAACTGCACGCACGGGGGCACGTCGCACTCTGGCACGCATTTCTTAACTGACACCCCGACGCGTAATATGTATTATTTGTAGTTAACATAGACGTTGTGCAATATAAAATATTGCTATTGTCCGACTAGGTGGCTGGCATATTAAATGAAACAGCCTAGGCACATTCAGGCCCTAGCGGCCGAGCAGCGGGGTGTGCCTAATCCGACACAGCAAGCCCTACTTTCAGAGACCGGAGGCCAAGTGTAGAAAATTGGACCAACATTTGGGGTGGGTGTCTATCCAGCTAGAGGAATAACCCTGCACACTTTGGGCATCTTCAGGATGGTGAAAGTCCTCAGCCGCAGTACACTTGGGCTCGGGGAGCTGGGGGTGCACCATGGTGACCCTAGTGTCATCCCACATCGAACTCTACAATCCAGTGTGGGCGGACATTGGACCCGGGATAAACCAAGACAGAAGACTGTACAAGGGGGGGCTTTCCAGCACCCGGGCAGTGGACACACAAGGATTGTTTGGCCTTCCCGTGCCCCTTCCTTCCTAGTGCCACCCTACTATCATTTGTAAAACCCAGGAGATGTGCCAAGCAGGATTTACAGTGAAATGGCAACAAGCATTTACAATGCAATAGGTTTCACATTTGTGAAATTGGAATCTTGCAGCTGAAAATCTGCAGTGGGGTGCACTGTAGGTGGTCTCTGCAGCAGGACGCAAGTTCGATGTATTTAAAGGCGCAGGCAGTGGCCAACTGGCCGAGCGGGCGGGGAGGACGGCGTGCATGTTAAAGGGACGGGGATCTGCTGAATAGGCGCAAAGGCGCCGCCGCCGATGTTAAAGTTATAGCAGTGCATGGCGCGCTATTGAAAGAAAAATGACTGTTTTTAAAAGTGTATTGAGGCAAAACGCGCACAGAAAAGAAAGGCGCGCGGCCGCCATGTTACATGTGAAGCGTGGCGCATAGTAAAAATAAACATAATTAAAGTTAAAGCGCAATGCCGCAGCATGTGGCAAACACTTTTTTGTAAATCTAATTCGGCCACTCCAAAGGTGCTGCCCCCATACTTCAAGTAAAAGAACAACGTCGTGGAATGCGGTGAGAGCTTATTGTAAATATAGAGCAAGACCCCCAAAGCAGCTGTAGCCAAGGCAGGGCAGCGAATGTGAAATGAAACCGAGAAAAGTGCTCAGACACTAATAAATAACATGACCAGCAACACCACATGTACGAGCGGCAGTCCTCATGGTAGGCTACAAAAGTAAAACAAGCATTGGCATAGCCAATAGGTCTCGCCTTTGGGACCTTAGAAGTGTTTAGCTATGCAATGGTTGCATAACTAAATACTTATAAGGTCCCAAAAGCGAGACCTATTGGCTAGGTCAAGCGGCCGCGCAAGTGATCGCGGTAAAGCGCGGCACGCGCGCCCGCGCACATGCACTGTAGCACTAGGCTGGCTTGCTAGCATTTTTTGGAGCCCTCTCAATAAGTCTCGCCAGACCAGCGCGTGCGCTGGGTCAGGCGAGACCTAAAAAGGAGGGACTAGTGACCATATTAACCAATGAAAGGCAGCCTTTGCAAAGCACAGTAAAAGAAACCAATGAGTAAGATGGGTGTTGCCTAATGCCCATATCCTGAATACAGCAGGTCTCGAAGAGACAACGCAAGTGCTGCCTAGGTAAGACCTAAAAAGTATGCTTATGGCCCCATCCAGCATATTCCCCCAGGTTCCAGGGGCTCACCTCTGCCCCTTCAGGTCAGTCTTGGGTTTGCTCCTGGGACACACTTTGTACTATTTTCGCTCTATCCAAATGCGATCACTGGCTGGTGGGAGTCGGAGAGCAGCTTCAGGAACTTCAAGCAAGTAAAATGTAACTTTATAAAAGTTACTTTTAATATTTATTAACAAACCGATTTCACCATTAAATTGGAATAACTTTAAAACTTGTTTTGTTATTTTTATGGCTAGTTCTATTCCGGGGATTCAGAACTAGGCTTTTCATCTGTTTTTCTACGTAGAACTGCCAGGTCTGCCACAGCAAAAATAGCTTTTAGGTGCTAGTCACTGAGGGCATGTTAAAAGAAAAAAGACATGCCCCACTTTTAAATGCCATGTGCCCTACCTTGTGGGCGACAAGGCCACAGTAGGGGAAACTTAATATTTGAAAATAAGATATTGACTGGTCAAAACGGTTTATTCTGACAGGTGGATTGTAGTTTTGGCCTGCTCCCTTCAAGTCTTCAATGGTAGGCCGGACGCCATGTTCGCACTGCCACTGTATTGGGTGGCACAAGAGGAGCTGTGTTCCACTAGTGGCATTAAACTTCCAGACCCCGGGAACATTTTGTACCATATACTAGAGACCTACAACCTTAAATATGCCAATTTAGAGTATGGCAATTCAACCAGGATAAAATTGGAAGCACATGCACTTTACTACTGGTTAATAGGGGTGAAGTGCATAGATTTATAAGCCAGCGAAAATATAGTGCACAGCAAAAGGTGAAACATCTGGGGTGACCGGCCAGAAAAGGTGGATTTCCTACACCGAGCAGCAGGCCGCATATGTTCAGATACTGGAATCCAAGCAGCAGGCCATGTCTGTTCAGATACTGGAATCCAAGCAGCACGCCATGTATGTTCAGATACTGGAGGCTGAAGGTGGAGGCCGCAAACGTTCAGATACTGGAGGTGGAGGCCGCAAACGTTCAGATACTGGAGGTGGCGGCAGCAAACGTTCAGATACTGGAGGCGGAGGGTGGAGGCCGCAAACGTTCACATACTGGAATCCAAGCAGCAGGCCATGTATGTTCAGATACTGGAATCCAAGCAGCAGGCCATGTATGTTCAGATAGTGGAATCCAAGCAGCAGGCCATGTATGTTCAGATACTGGAGGTGGAGGCCGCAAACGTTCAGATACTGGAGGCTGAGGGGGGAGGCAGCGCAAACGTTCAGATACTGGAGGCTGAGGGGGGAGGCAGCGCAAACGTTCAGATACTGGAGGCTGAGGGGGGAGGCAGCGCAAACGTTCAGATACTGGAGGCTGAGGGGGGAGGCAGCGCAAACGTTCAGATACTGGAGGCTGAGGGGGGAGGCAGCGCAAACGTTCAGATACTGGAGGCTGAGGGGGGAGGCAGCGCAAACGTTCAGATACTGGAGGCTGAAGGGGGAGGCAGCAAACGGTCAGATACTGGAGGCTGAAGGGGGAGGCAGCAAACGGTCAGATACTGGAGGCTGAGGGTGGAGGCAGCAAACGTTCAGATACTGGAGGCTGAGGGTGGAGGCCGCATACGTTCAGATACTGGAGGCTGAGGGTGGAGGCCAAATATGTTCAGATACTGGAGGCTGAGGGGGAGGCAGCAAACGGTCAGATACTGGAGGCTGAGGGCGGAGGCCGCATACGTTCAGATACTGGAGGCTGAGGGTGGAGGCCAAATATGTTCAGATACTGGAGGCTGAGGCCGCAAACGTTCAGATACTGGAGGCTGAGGGGGAGGCAGCAAACGGTCAGATACTGGAGGCTGAGGGTGGAGGCAGCAAACGTTCAGATACTGGAGGCTGAGGGTGGAGGCCAAATATGTTCAGATACTGGGGGGGGGGGGGGGGGGAAGGCTGCATATGTTCAACTGACGGCGTGGCCGCATATGTTCAGATATTGGAGGTCATGCAGCAGATTGCGTATGTTCAGATACTGGAAGCCACTAGTAGGTGCGTACGCTCAGATACTGAAGGCTGTGGAGTAGCCTACGTACGGTCAGGTACTGGAGGCCGAGCAGCGGGCTCACTACGGTCAGGTACTGGATGCCGAGCAGCAGGCTCAGTACGGTCAGACACTGGATGCCGAGCAGCAGGCTCAGTACGGTCAGACACTGGAGGCCCGGCAGCGGGCTCAGTACGGTCAGACACTGGAGGCCCGGCAGCGGGCTCAGTACGGTCAGACACTGGAGGCCCGGCAGCGGGCTCAGTACGGTCAGACACTGGAGGCCCGGCAGCGGGCTCAGTACGGTCAGACACTGGAGGCCCGGCAGCGGGCTCACTATGGTCAGGTACTGGAGGCCGAGCAGCGGGCTCACTACGGTCAGGTACTGGAGGCCGAGCAGCAGGCTCACTACGGTCAGGTACTGAAGGCCGAGCAGCAGGCTCACTACGGTCAGGTACTGGAGGCCGAGCAGCGGGCTCACTACGGTCAGGTACTGGAGGCCGAGCAGCGGGCTCACTACGGTCAGACACTGGAGGCCGAGCAGCGGGCTCACTACGGTCAGACACTGGAGGCCGAGCAGCGGGCTCAGTACGGTCAGACACTGGAGGCCGAGCAGCGGGCTCAGTACGGTCAAACACTGGAGGCCGAGCAGCGGGCTCAGTACGGTCAGACACTGGAGGCCGAGCAGCGGGCTCAGTACGGTCAGACACTGGATGCCGAGCAGCGGGCTCAGTACGGTCAGACACTGGAGGCCCGGCAGCAGGCTCAGTACGGTCAGACACTGGAGGCCCGGCAGCAGGCTCAGTACGGTCAGACACTGGAGGCCCGGCAGCGGGCTCAGTACGGTCAGACACTGGAGGCCCGGCAGCGGGCTCAGTACGGTCAGACACTGGAGGCCCGGCAGCGGGCTCAGTACGGTCAGACACTGGAGGCCCGGCAGCGGGCTCAGTACGGTCAGACACTGGAGGCCCGGCAGCGGGCTCAGTACGGTCAGACACTGGAGGCCCGGCAGCGGGCTCAGTACGGTCAGACACTGGAGGCCCGGCAGCGGGCTCAGTACGGTCAGACACTGGAGGCCCGGCAGCGGGCTCAGTACGGTCAGACACTGGAGGCCGAGCAGCGGGCTCACTACGGTCAGGTACTGGAGGTCGAGCAGCGGGCTCAGTATGGTCAGACACTGGAGGCCCAGCAGCGGGCTCAGTACGGTCAGACACTGGAGGCCGAGCAGCGGGCTCAGTACGGTCAGACTCTGGAGGCCGAGCAGCGGGCTCAGTACGGTCAGACACTGGAGGCCCGGCAGCGGGCTCAGTACGTTGAGACTTTGGAAGCCGAGCAGCGGGCACCTGCACTCCTTCCTCTACCGGTGATGAGATCTCGTGATATCTGCACCCCAGACACACCTGCACTTCCACCTCTACTGGTGATGACGTCTCTTGATATCTGCACCCCAGACACACCTGCACTTCCACCCTCTACAGGTGATGAGGTCTCTTCATGTCACATCCCGGAGACACCTGCACTTCCACCCTCTACAGGTGATGAGGTCTCTTCATGTCACATCCCGGACACACCTGCACTTCCACCCTCTACAGGTGATGAGTTCTCTTCATGTCACATCCCGGACACACCTGCACTTCCACCCCCTACAGTTGATGAGGTCTCTTGATGTCACATCCCGGAGACACCTGCACTTCCACCCTCTACAGGTGATGAGGTCTCTTGATGTCTGCACCCCAGACACACCTGCACTTCCACCCTCTACAGGTGATGAGGTCTCTTGATGTCTGCACCCCAGACACACCTGCACTTCCACCCTCTACAGGTGATGCGGTCACTTGATGTCTGCACCCCAGACACACCTGCACTTCCACCCTCTACAGGTGATGAGGTCTCTTGATGTCTGCACCCCAGACACACCTGCACTTCCACCCTCTACAGGTGATGAGGTCTCTTGATGTCTGCACCCCAGACACACCTGCACTTCCACCCTCTACAGGTGATGAGGTCTCTTGATGTCTGCACCCCAGACACACCTGCACTTCCACCCTCTACAGGTGATGCGGTCTCTTGATATCACATCCCTGACACACCTGCACTTCCACCTCTACTGGTGAGGAGTCCTTTGATATCTGCACCCCAGACACACCTGCACTTCCACCCTCTACAGGTGATGAGGTCTCGTGATATCCACACCCCAGACTTGGCCACAGGAGATACTTTCCTCACCCAGCACTGCTCTGCCCTCACGCTCCCATCTCCTGTGACCACCCATTAGCAGAACAAAACTCTCTGCAGCCCTCGCAGTTGTGGTTTTTAAACACACCCCTCACCCCCGCCTGTTGTCACGTCTGGGACATCCCTTTTCAGAGAATTTCCCGTCATGCAGAGCAGCGGATTGAATTAGAGTCATGTTTCTGTGCTCCCCTCCCAGACAGCCCCCCGCCCCCTTCACTAAGAGACTGCTGCAACAGGAACGGACGGGCGAGCCAGACCCCGGAAGGGCACCCAAGTCCCTTCCTGCCAACCAGATACAGCACCTTCACTGCAGTCAGACAGGTGGGTGCACACTAAGCACCAGGCAGCCCTCAGGCGGGTGAGTACATCCTAGTCGTTAGGCAGCCATGAGACAGGTGAGTACATCCTAGTCGTTAGGCAGCCATGAGACAGGTGAGTACATCCTAGGCAGCCCTCAGGCAGGTGAGTACAGACTAGCCATCAGGCAGACCTCAGGCAGGTGAGTACATCCTAGTCGTTAGGCAGCCATGAGACAGGTGAGTACATCCTAGGCAGCCCTCAGGCAGGTGAGTACAGACTAGCCATCAGGCAGACCTCAGGCAGGTGAGTATAACCTAGCTGTTAGGCAGCCCTCAGTCAGCCCTCAAGCAGGTGAGTACACCCTAGCCGCCAGGTAGGCATCTGGCAGGTGAGTACACAGATCAGTGCATCCCAGTAGTCAGGGTCATGAACGGCTCATATTCCAGAAGGTTCCCTCGTATCCCAGGTAGGAGCGCGAGGAAGGCTCGCTTTCGATTCACTTTCCTTTATTATGATCGGGACCTCCTGCGAGGTGCACAGGACATGAAACACGTCATAAAACAGCGGTGCACAATACACACTAAAATAAATAAGGGTAACATCTCCAATCCATCACATAAACCAGTGGGGGGGGTTCATGTACTGTCCTTTATAAAGTGTCTGAGTGCATGCCACGTCACTAGAGATGCAACTATTGCACACTAGAGCCCTATAAATACAACCTTTGGCAAAATACATCATGCAGAGCGCAGTGGGACATATACAAGACCCAAAAAAGCACTTAGACGCTGGTCCAAGCAGCTGCAAAGGAGGCAGTCTGCACCACGAGGTACAGGGAGAGCAAACCCTGCACAATATAGAAACACCATCAATGCATGCATTTCTAACCTCGGCGCGAGGACAGCGCTACCTCCATGCACCAATGTAACTCTGTGCTGAAGGGGTCTGCAGCTCACCCAGCTTCATCACCCTGCTCTTGTAACTCTATGCCAGGGCGCTCCCGCTGGTGCACTGCACTCGTCAGCTGCCAGTGCCACGCCCCTTCTGACCCTGCGCCAAGAGGCCCCGCAGCCGCTGTGCAGCGCCGCAACGAGGGCTCGACAGACCCACCCGATTATGCAACATCATTAAACAGCTCATAAAGATTTAAACTAATAATCGTGGAGTCGTTCCTCTTCCCCTGGGGTGCGGGGTTGGGCGGGACTGTCCCCCCACCACTGGCCATAAAGCCCATCTGCCCCGCTTCGGGGGGATTGGGGAGAAGGAGGGGTGTCGGGGTCAAGCTGTTCGAGCATCATCTGCTCAATCGAACCAGGAACAACAGATGTCCTGAGGCCAAGGAGAGCAGAGGAAGAAGGGAGGGCCGGGGCGGAGAGCGGGGTGAGGGAGAGCAGAGGCTGCGGGGGGGGGGGGGGGGGGGGATGGGGGGGGGAGGGAGGGCCGGGCCAGAGAGAGGGGTTAAGGAGGCCCGGGCAGAGAGAGGGATGAGGGAGTGACAGAGAGGTGTGAGGGAGGACCGGGGCAGAAAGAGGGGCGAGGGAGGGACAGAGAGAGGGGTGAGGGAGGACCGGGGCAGAGAGAGGGGGGTGAGGGAGGACCGGGGCAGAGAGAGGGATGAGGGAGTGACAGAGAGGTGTGAGGGAGGACCGGGGCAGAAAGAGGGGCGAGGGAGGGACAGAGAGAGGGGTGAGGGAGGACCGGGGCAGAGAGAGGGGGGTGAGGGAGGACCGGGGCAGAGAGAGGGGCGAGGGAGGGCCGGGGCAGAGAAAAGGGTGAGGGAGGGCCGGGGCAGAGAAAAGGGTGAGGGAGGGCCGGGGCAGGGTGAGGGAGGGCCGGGGCAGAGAAAAGGGTGAGGGAGGGCCGGGGCAGAGAGAGAGGGGTGAGGGAGGGACAGAGAGAGAGGGGTGAGGGAGGGACAGAGAGAGGGGTGAGGGAGGGACAGAGAGAGGGGTGAGGGAGGACCGGGGCAGAGAGAGGGGTGAGGGAGGACCGGGGCAGAGAGAGGGGTGAGGGAGGACCGGGGCAGAGAGAGGGGTGAGGGAGGACCGGGGCAGAGAGAGGGGTGAGGGAGGACCGGGGCAGAGAGAGGGGTGAGGGAGTGACAGAGAGGTGTGAGGGAGGACCGGGGCAGAAAGAGGGGCGAGGGAGGGACAGAGAGAGGGGTGAGGGAGGACCGGGGCAGAGAGAGGGGGGTGAGGGAGGACCGGGGCAGAGAGAGGGATGAGGGAGTGACAGAGAGGTGTGAGGGAGGACCGGGGCAGAAAGAGGGGCGAGGGAGGGACAGAGAGAGGGGTGAGGGAGGACCGGGGCAGAGAGAGGGGGGTGAGGGAGGACCGGGGCAGAGAGAGGGGCGAGGGAGGGCCGGGGCAGAGAAAAGGGTGAGGGAGGGCCGGGGCAGAGAAAAGGGTGAGGGAGGGCCGGGGCAGGGTGAGGGAGGGCCGGGGCAGAGAAAAGGGTGAGGGAGGGCCGGGGCAGAGAGAGAGGGGTGAGGGAGGGACAGAGAGAGAGGGGTGAGGGAGGGACAGAGAGAGAGGGGTGAGGGAGGGACAGAGAGAGGGGTGAGGGAGGGACAGAGAGAGGGGTGAGGGAGGGACAGAGAGAGGGGTGAGGGAGGGACAGAGAGAGGGGTGAGGGAGGACCGGGGCAGAGAGAGGGGTGAGGGAGGACCGGGGCAGAGAGAGGGGTGAGGGAGGACCGGGGCAGAGAGAGGGGTGAGGGAGGACCGGGGCAGAGAGAGGGGTGAGGGAGGACCGGGGCAGAGAGAGGGGGGTGAGGGAGGACCGGGGCAGAGAGAGGGGCGAGGGAGGACCGGGGCAGAGAGAGGGGCGAGGGAGGGCCGGGGCAGAGAAAAGGGTGAGGGAGGGCCGGGGCAGAGAAAAGGGTGAGGGAGGGCCGGGGCAGGGTGAGGGAGGGCCGGGGCAGAGAGAGAGGGGTGAGGGAGGGACAGAGAGAGAGGGGTGAGGGAGGGACAGAGAGAGGGGTGAGGGAGGACCGGGGCAGAGAGAGGGGTGAGGGAGGACCGGGGCAGAGAGAGGGGTGAGGGAGGACCGGGGCAGAGAGAGGGGTGAGGGAGCACCGGGGCAGAGAGAGGGGTGAGGGAGCACCGGGGCAGAGAAAAGGGTGAGGGAGGGCCGGGGCAGAGAAAAGGGTGAGGGAGGGCCGGGGCAGGGTGAGGGAGGGCCGGGGCAGAGAAAAGGGTGAGGGAGGGCCGGGGCAGAGAGAGAGGGGTGAGGGAGGGACAGAGAGAGAGGGGTGAGGGAGGGACAGAGAGAGAGGGGTGAGGGAGGGACAGAGAGAGGGGTGAGGGAGGGACAGAGAGAGGGGTGAGGGAGGGACAGAGAGAGGGGTGAGGGAGGACCGGGGCAGAGAGAGGGGTGAGGGAGGACCGGGGCAGAGAGAGGGGTGAGGGAGGACCGGGGCAGAGAGAGGGGTGAGGGAGGACCGGGGCAGAGAGAGGGGTGAGGGAGGGCCGGGGCAGAGAGAGGGGTGAGGGAGGACCGGGGCAGAGAGAGGGGTGAGGGAGGGCCGGGGCAGAGAGAGGGGTGAGGGAGGGCCGGGGCAGAGAGAGGGGTGAGGGAGGGCCGGGGCAGAGAGAGGGGTGAGGGAGGGCCGGGGCAGAGAGAGGGGTGAGGGAGGGCCAGGGCAGAGAGAGGGGTGAGGGAGGGCCAGGGCAGAGAGAGGGGTGAGGGAGGGACAGAGCAGACAGAGGGGTGAGGGAGGGACAGAGCAGACAGAGGGGTGAGGGAAGGCCAGGGCAGAGAGAGGGGTGAGGGAGGCTGAGTCAGAGAGAGGGGTGAAGGAGGACCGGAGCAGAGAGAGGGGTGAAGGAGGACCGGAGCAGAGAGAGGGGTGAGGGAAGACCAGGACAGAGAGAGGGGTGAGGGAGGGACAGAGAGAGGGGTGAGAGGGACGGGGCAGAGAGAGGGTGGAGGGAGGGACGGGGCAGAGAGAGGGATGAGGGAGGGACGGGACAGAGAGAGGGGTGAGGGAAGACCGGGTCAGAGAGAGGGGTGGGGGTGTGGTAACATGTAATATTTTCCTCATTTGCATAAAAACTAGGGGTGGGTGCAATTTGCGTAGCCGCGTTACGCAAAACTCCGCGAAACGGTAAAAAATCTCCGCGAGCACGCAGAAATTCCGTGAACATGTGGAATTGCTTGTTCGCAATGCTTTTTTCCTTTTCGCGAACGCTATTTGAGTGCTCGGGGGAAATATCTCACAATCACGCATTTTGAGAACGCGAACAAGCAAAAAATTCCGCAAAGCTGCGGAACGCAGAATTTTGGGCAATTCCACGTTCTCCGCGGAACGTGAAATTCCACAATTTCCGCGAGCGGAATGGAATTTACCGCCCAGGCCTAATAACAGCCATTTTGGCTGTGGTGTCTGTTCGTTTCCTTCATAATTCTTTCGTCCCCTGCTGTTCGCCTTTTCACTCCGCTTGTGTCATCTATTTTAGTTGACCTCCTGACATGGCTAAGCAATGTACGTGCTGTGGGTTTATAGCTGCCAGTGCACCTGGTCTCAGATGTGATCTATGGACTGTTTGCTGCTGCCATAAGCATTCCTGCTCCCCCTCACAATTTGCTGACCACGTAGTCATCCACCTGCCCTTGTTTGCCGATAGCTATTTCTAATCTTGTTCTTTCCATTTCCGTCATCATGCTTACATTGCAGAAAACCAGTATACAAGAACGATGGTTTGTGAGTTCAGTGTACTACCTCCTGCAGCACTTGAGTGTTGTGTGGACGTGGTCCCACTCATGAGTGATTAATACACTTATTTTATTTCAACTGCAGTGCCAAACTCTTTTTGTTAGTCTTTGGACCCGTGGACAAGAGGGTGACCCTGCACCAGTGTGCTCACTTTTGGGAACTTTTCTACAGTTGGCGCCCAACATGAGGCCCCATCGGAGACGCAGCCGTCTGAAGGAGTGGTCTCGACGGAGGATCGAAATATTACTGAGGATGCGCACTGCATGAGAAGACCCTTGTCTTTGCAGGCCGACGTGACTTTTCCGGTTTTCCCGATTTGACCCTCCGGGTGGTGGCCGGTCTCGACTGGGGCTTTTCTTTGGCGTTTCTGCAGTGACCATTAAATCGGCCAGAGATCAGCAGGTGGGAGTTGGAGACTTCTGTTTGGTAAGGTCGCTGAAGTGGCACTCTCGGTTTGCTTGTTTTTTTGGTTTAGTTTTAGTATTCACTCTTTGCAAAGACTGAAGGCAGGTAATGTGGAGATTTTTCTCCTTTTGTAATATTTGTTTGGAGTAGTAATATTTTACATATACTTGTGAAAACATGCCTGTTCTCTGCACACTCCATAAGTGGTGTTGCTGCTCTGGTGGTACCAAAAATATTTTGGAGCAAAGTCAGCTGGCTCCTCCGGAAGGGACCCCTAATAGAAAAATGTAAATCAAATATGGTATTTGTCCCATAATGTACGGTTCATTGTGGAACAAGTACTCAAAGAAAGAGTCCGATTTACAATGGCCAGTGAATGGGTCATTCGATTCTAAAAAGGTTCAATATGTAGAGCAGTGTTTATTGAAAAGAAAGTGCAGTTAGGATATGTTTGATTGTGTACGTATGTGGGATAAAGAAGTGCGAGAGGAAACAAAGAGAGCGGAATCTATAGCAGGGAAAGAGCAGCGGAAAACGATATATAAAAAAAACGGTGGAATTAAAAGACAAAGAAATGAAGGAAAAAATAGAAAAGGAACATGGAGAACGTCGATTAGCGATAAATGGCCAGTATCCTATTAGGCGCCCTATCTATCTACGCCTCAGGATGATAGCATCCTATTAGAACGACCCCCACTCCGTATAAATTCCCTGCTCTAAGTGCCCCTGAGGATGAGGCTTCGGACGAGGAGCTCTCTTCCTCAGAGGATAAAGATAAAGATAAGCAAGTTGGGCGGCAGACTCGCTCTACTTGGACTAGAGCAGAAAAAGATACATTAAAAACCGCTGCTAGAGAGGAAGCTCGCCGGACTACCACTCCACCGATCCTCGTAGCCATGGTTCAACAGTGGACAGATTTCGACCAATTTTATTTTTTAGAAAAATTCTCTTGGGAGGCGATATATGGTTGGCAGCATATTTCTAATGCAACAGAGTCAGATGATACAAGTACTGATTATAAACAGTTAGTAGATGGGACGTTCCTTTTTTCGAACCTACCTGACATGATTAGACGAGTGGTTTAATTAAGTAATGAAACATTGCGTTCACGAAAGGAGCAAGAATTAGCTAGAAAAATTAAAGTTGTAGAAACAGTTCAATCCCAAGCACAGAAAGTAGACGCTCCGGTGGATGAGAATGAACCCAGTAGTAGTGAAATTATTATGAAACCAATGCGTGAAGCTGCACCCCTGTATGTTCCTCCGAAGGGTGCGGGAACAAAATCATGATAAAACTTCGGATGATGCAAAGGGATATTTTATATATAATTGGGTTTACACTTCTTGGATTAGAGCAGATGTTATGGCTCTTAAAGCTGCTTTGCCCAACCCCCGGAAAAATCCCGCCGCCTACTATGAGGAGGTGGAAGGAGCCATCAGCTCCTGCACTAGGACCTTGCCAGATATTGATATGTTCTTTGGGCTTATTTTGCTCCCTGATATGTGGAAAACAATACATAAAATAGATGATAACGTGGCATATGGCGATACCTGGGAACATTTAGAAGAAATGGATGCAGAAAGGGAGCCTGCGCAGAAACCTCAGAAGGAGATATTAGATCTTCCTAAAGCTAATGTGACTAAGTTAAGTCTCTCATACCCCCTAAGAAAATAGATTGGACTGCGTAAGCGACCTGTAAACAGAAAAAGGATGAGTTAGTTTCTAATTTCTTTTCAAGATTTGAGGAGACATTCCATGATTTTAGCGGCCAGTCATTGGCCGATGATACGGGTAAGCATTTGTTTGTCGACAAATGTGTCGCTAATATGTTACCGGAAATAGCTAGTCACTTAAAGGTTAGGGAGTTCTTGGACCACGTCTTGCCCAGTTTACCTTTTAACTATGGCCCAATATTGTGAGCAACAGGAACAGGAAGCGAAAGGCAGGGAGGATAAGAAGGTTAAATAGTTAAAGACAAAAGTTATGTTGGCTCAAGTATATGGCCCACCATTTAGGGGAGGTGGAAGAGGCGACGTGCAATGTATACACCTGGAGTGCCCCCTCTCCCTCAAGCAAATTTGTCCCCTGTTCAGTGTGCTTATTGTAAAGAGACTGGGCATCGGCGTCCTGAGTGCCCTCTTTTGCGAGGTCAAAAGAACTATTGATGGACTGAATTCAGAACAATGTCATACATTCACCCCAGTACAGAGATCTGGGCCTAAATCCATCGTTTTTTTGCTCACCATGCCATTCCAGTTTGGACCCAGCCATATGCAAATCAGTCTTGATCCTGTGCCCAATGGGAACAGTCCAGCCCGAATTGCTAGGCCAGGTCCTCCCTGGACTGGAAACAAGCATCCAAGGACCAGTTTCGATGTTTCACCCCTCTTCAGCCAGGATAGCTTGATCCCAGTGGCATGGAGAGCACGGGACTCACGTCTGGGCATACCCGTCCCACTTGGGGTGACAAATGCAAAAAGAACAGTTGATGGACTGAATGCAGAACAATGTCATACATTCACCCCAGTACAGAGATCTGGGCCTAAATCAATCGTTTTTTTGCTCACCATGCCATTCCAGTTTGGACCGGTCCTAGGATGCTTGGTTTCAGTCCAGGGAGGACCTGGCTTGGCAGTTCGGGCTGGACTGTTCCCATGAGGCACAGGGTCAAGACTGATTTGCATATGGCTGGGTTCAAACTGGAATGGCACGGTGAGCAAACAAACGATGGATTTAGGCCCAGATCTCTGTACTGGGGTGAATGTATGACATTGTTCAGCATTCTGTCCATCAACTGTTGTTTTTGCACTCTTTTGCGAGGTCAGCAGTACCAGCAGGGAATGGGAAGTATGAGAGGACGCCCAGGGAATTCAGGAAACAGGGAAGGTACAGGAGCTCGTCCCAGGTTTGAGGCAGTTTGACAAGGGGCAAATTACTCTAATACTTTTGATAGACAAAATCAATACCAAATGTCTGATTATTCTGCTGATGCACTTGCAGATTCAGATTACGCATAGGGATGTCTAGGATGGGGTAAGGGACCGGTTGAGGTGCCAGTAGATCAAATGGGTCCTTATGTTGATGCAAATGTCTTGGGATCTACTGATCAGTTTCTGGTTGACACAGGGGCTACCCGTAGTGCTCGGTCTAAAAGATTGGTTCAGCGACGGCCTCTTTTGGCGGGGATGTGGCAGCCCTGGCACCCTCCTCCACTAGCTGTGGCATTGCCCAAAGCTTACGCGTTACTGGGAAAGAATACTGGACGACATTGATAAGGTCTTCCACACCACCATCCCTAGGATCCCAGCTTACACTCTTCTAGGCCTTTCCAATACGCTGACCTTCCCCCTGTGCTCTATTAGAGGGAGACAGATGGCACTTGTGCTTAATACTGCACACAGCGTGATTCTGGCTGGGTGGAAATCAGATAGGATCCCGGACCATACACAATGGCTGCACCAACTCTGGTATCTCCTAGGTATGGAAGAGGCTCTCGTTGGCCACCTTAGGGACTTACGCAGACTACGCCAAGATTTGGGCCCCATTCATAGCCATCCTCTCCACTGAATTTCGGGAACTAACTTGTCCTAGCTATCTCCAGCTTCTGAGACCAATTCCTGAGAGCACTCCCTTCGCATAGCGAGGTAGATCCTCGTTGGTTACACTAGCCCCTTAGACTATTGGAGGTCCCGCACCTCAAAGTGCTCATAGATTAAACTCTTCCCTTTTTCATTTGTTTCCTGTTCACTGGGGAGGGTGGGAGGGGGCGGGAGGGGAATTGTTTTGGTCGGTTTATTGTTTTTTGTCTTTTATCAAAACCAACATTGCTATGAAACTATGGACAGTCTCGGGCTGCCGGTTTCCGCAGGTCGTATGTCTGGCAGCATACTGGAACACTTGGTTACACATGCACAGGGGTGGCGGTTATCGCCTCCCTTCTCCCCCCATTCTTTTCCACACGGCCGGCCCGCTTTGGGTTGTAGGCGACATGCTGTGGTAACTAATAGTAGGTATGTTCTCCTTCATTGTCTCGTCGCCACGACCTGATCAGATGTCGGCTGGCCCGTTGGGTTGTAGGTGCCAGTGTCCTGTTTGCTTTGTGCTCTTCCAATAAAATCGATTTAATACCAAAATATTGGTTCCTAGGGCTCCCCTCTCCGGCACAATGATAACATCGATAGGATTTGATGGAACACCTACACCTAGCCCGCTTTCTCAGCCACTTGAATTCGGACTTGACAAATTCACTGCAGCATGTCCAATCTTGCTTTCCCCTAATACACCAGACAACATTGTGGGTATCAATATGCTTAAATATTTTCATGCTACAGTACGTTGTTCTCCGGAAGGTGTGCGTGTTATTTTGAATTATAATTATCCAATGGTTGAGAGGTCTGGTCTTATCAATGAGGATGCCGCTTTGGTATCCCTACCTTGTACTCTGTGGGCCACATCAGATACTGACGTGGGTCGAATGGTTATTCCTCCTGTGCATATTCAAGTAAGAGAATGTGTTTCATTGCCTCGTCTGCCCCAATACAAAATATACCGAGAAGGTGAAGAAGCACTAGCATGTTTGTTCAGGATTTGATTAAAATGGGGTAGTGGAAGAAGTCCCCTACAAATTTTACTCCAGACTGTACTAAAGCTTTCACACTATGTCAACGAAAAGGAATGTTGTGCTCTCTCGGTTTTAACACAGACATGCGGCAATAAACAACGTCCGTGTGCATATTTCTCAGCTGTCCTTGACCCAGTCGCTCGCGCGCTGCCTAGATGTTTCTGAGTGGTGGCAGCAATGGCTGTCCCTATACGTCAGAGTGAGGGAAAAGTTTTGTAACACAAACGGATTGTGTTAGTACCCCATTCAGTTGAGGCTTTGCTAAATCAAACAAAGACGCAACATTTGACTAGTGCTCGTTTGACAGGATATGAATTGACACTTTTGGCCCCTATATCACGTTAAAAAGATGCCCGACACTAAACCCTGCCACATTGTTGCCATTTCCAGTTACTCAGCCACAGTCACAAGAGTCGCATGATTGTATATTTCTCACTGAAGAGCAAACAAAGGGTTGTGTTAACCTACAAGATACACCTCTTCAGTGCTTAATTTGTGCCGGTGCTTTCCGGTGCTTAGCACCGGCACTTAATTATCAGGGCCGGGTCTATGCATCTGCTGCACACGTCACACATTGCTGTTTTTTAAAATTTACCGTAAGGCTGTATTCGGTGCATGCAGACTCAGCGTGTTCACTGTGAGCCACGGCGCGGTTAACAGTGTCTGGTTGCGCCGTTGCGGGTGTGTGAGACACTTCTTAATCACCTCGCCTGCCCTGAGGCTGAGCCCAAGTCCAATTAATAAATTATATATGTTGATCGTGGCGGCCGCGCGCTGCAGCACTTCGTTCAATCACAGTGCAGTGTTGACCGTTGCAGTGTTGCCACTTGCAGTGACACTGATTTATTTGGGCGGGCGCCGGGCTGGATTTTGGTTCTGATGTGGGGGAGTGGCTGTGCGCGCAGAGCGCGCATATTTTTTTCACATGGCCACACCCGCCCCCAGCATAACCACCGCAGCTCACACTGCCCACCACGAGTCATCACCGTTGTTCAAAACAGGCGACCTCCGACTGACGTCTACATTGAGAGAAGGGACGCCTGTGCAGGCATCGATCAGGCAGTAGAACAGTGGAGTACCGTATGGTAGCAAGCAGCACCAGGCCGCGGCGGCCGCTTAATCGTAAAATCAGTTATTCACTGAGCAAAGGCAGTGCAGCCAGTGTGTGTCCCTGCCGGCCGGCTCACCACGATTAACGAGTAAAGGTAAGAAGTTAAAACTTTACTAATCCTCTTGGAAACCAGAATTCGAGCCTCGAGGTTGTGTCCACCACGTCCTGTGATTCTGGGCAAATCACTTAATTTCCCCGTGCCTTAATGTGTAATGTAAATACGGACGGTGCTATGTAAAGCGCTCGAATACCTTCGGGTCGAGTTTGCGCTATAAATATTTGCAACAACAAAAAAAAAAACATGATAAATGCTTCCCACGGAATCTGATCGGCTCACCAGCTCTGTAAATCTTCCTCATCCTCCAAAAACAGGGTCCCTTCTGTTGACATTCACGACCCACCCCCGCCAAAAGCCCCTGATTTCACCCTCCTTTGAGACTCAGTAGTGTGACGGGTACGAAGAGTCACTGAGCCCGGGACACCTGCATTTTTATAATTTCGAAGGCAAATACGGGCACCGAGCATCACCCAGCGGTCGAAGTGGGCGGGATCGTCAGGGCACGGCGTGCCCCTACTTCTTTAATTGATTAGGTTCCGTTCCCCTGCTTTTTCATTTAAAAGATGCGTCCCAGGACGCCAGAAATCATCAAGGCCTATAGATAAGGCTTGGCGTTCGGGTAGGGGCGGGGTGAGCAGAGAAGGAAATGGACTCTGTCTTTTCTTTCTGGCCCAGAGAATACTATGACAGTGTCCACTTCTGCTCTGCCACTGGCAGCTGCCCCCCCTTCTTCCTCTTCTTCCCTCTGTTTCTGTCTCGCTCCACCTCACTCACTGAAAACCGTGACTTCAAGAAACTGGTATTACCCTGTCTTTCCTCCTTTCGTTTATTTGTTCCCTTTTGAAATGGGTCCAAAAAAAGAAAAAACACTTCTGCTGGAAACGTGGTCTTTTTCTGAAATTTTCAATTTCAAAGTGCAGCCTCGAGATGGAGAGAAATAAAACATTCAAAATATGAAAAATAAATAACCACAGCAACACAGAGCGGTCGCAAAGTGGCCAGAGTGATTTTCTTCACACCCAAACACATTAGCGCCACTTTACAGTGTTTGCCAGTAAGCACTACTTCTATGTTATTGTCTCTCTTTGAACACCATTGTTTTCCCTGGGTGGGAAAGTGCACCATTCCTGGAGGTACTGAAATGCCTGCTTGATGGGTGGATTGGAAAACAAAACAGGGGCTGTGTGTTCACCATACTGCTTACGTATTGTAAGGATATAAGCAATGGGCATTGAAACGGGTCCCTTCTGGGCCCTGTAGTCATGTCCATAACTTGTCAGGCAAAAGCATTCACTCATTTCTGAACAATGAGCGTAAAAGCGTTAAGGTAACCATGTTGTTCCTCCTTATCCGCACCTGCTTTACTTAATCTAGCTGCCTGCCTATGAGTGTTTGCGTTTTCCATGATGATATTATTTTCTTTTTAGGCAGTATATTGCTCTTGTCTAGTACGTAATTTGAATTGAGTCACATTTAGGTGTTTATAGCGGGGCACAGTTGGGTTGTAGCTGAAGGCAGTGCGAGTTTTGCTCAGTGGGACGGTATGGTGTTCAGTGGGGGAGAGGATGTGGCACCATAGTCAGAGCTGCCGAATTTGGAACTGGGGAACCAGGTTCAGCCTTCATGACCAGTCCACCAGACCACTCTACTGAGGGATCCCATTCCCATGCTAGACTTTAGAAGGCCCCGCAAGACCTTAGAAGCCCTGGTGTCCTAGCACCAGCAGGTGGACCCTAGCGGTGGCAGGTGTGGGTTAGTCTTGAGGGCCTGTCCACCACAATCCACACTGGTATTAATGGGACTGTACATTTTCTGATATTTTATTATTAGGACATTTTTACAGTCTAACAGCTAACAGTCTCTGCAAATTTTTTTCCTTATTAGTACCAGTATAACATACAAATGCAGCAGTGAGAAAGGTGAGCAATCAACCTTTGCAAAGGGCCCTCCACTTCACAGCAGCACGTCACATTTTTTAGTAACTTTTGATCCGTTTGAGCTTAAAACAATTTATTAGTTAAAATCGTCAGATTAAGCAGCAGATGATGCATTATGTGGCAAATATGGCAAAGCCATAAATATGTGGAAAACATTTGCAAACTAGAATATTTTGCCATTCATGTTGGAATTGCTCTTGTGGAAAAAAGGAGGAGAAGTGCTGATGACAGAAACTCCATTGCTCAGAGACAAATGGCTTGTGATTCCACTTTTCAGTGTATTTGGGATGTTATGTGATTGGAAACATATTCCACTTTGTGAATGTATTTTAATATCAATAACTCATATTAAACCAAATAAATATGTGTATCTATTGGTTGAATTAAATAACGTAATAAGCTGTAACCGGTTAGTGAAATGGGAAACAAATACAAAGAATTGGTATATTTTGCTCTTTCGGCCACATCTGATCCAATCCTGGGTTATTCCCACCCTCTGATTCCCCGCCCACAGTTCCCCACTTTTTTCCCCCCACTTCGACCACTGGCATCACCACAGCCCTGGGGTACAGTCAGCAATGGGATCAATGCACCAGCCCCTCTGTGCTAAGAAACGTTACTCGAGACCTGGGGACCCACCCAGCAATGGGAAGCAGCAACCCCTCTAGAGCATTCATAGAGGCCATGGAGGGATGGTCAGCAATGGAGTGAAGGCACTGACGTCTTACAGCAGCAACACACATTACCATACTCCTGGGTGAATTGTCAGCAGTGGAGTACCGCAGCCCATCTATGGCAGCAGTGCTGCAAGCATTGTGAATTATTAGAATCTTGTTTAAAAAGATTTGGGGTGTGACTTTCAGATTTTTCGACAATCACGCTGGCATATCCAGTTAAAATACATCATATGACAAAGGCGTGGGGTTAAGGGCAGTGGAGGGGGAGAGTAGTATAGCTCCAGGGAGTACGTTATAATAAGTCCAATTGTTTATCATCTTTTTAAATTGTTTCTCTAATAGTAATCGCTTTAACGGAATACTAACTCTATTTATGAATCCCAAACCCCTTCGGCCACCGGAAGTGACAAAGTGACTCAATCAAGTGCATTTCATGATTTTATTCAGCTGATCTGTTTTGACTAGTGTTTTCACAACACTTTGGTTTATTTCTTCACATAAGCTATGTAAAAGTTGTATCTTTGATGTCATAGACTCAGTCACTGCATAGACTCTATTAAAATGGGCATACCCTACCCCAGTATTGTCCTTTTCCCCAAATCAGCACATAGAGCACTGGAATTGTCCCTTTTCAATGCATTAGTGATTTCCGATAATTTATTCCAAATTTGTGCTTTAAATGCACTTTTGATTGAATCTTTTTCAAAATGTTCTCAGGGCAGGGAAACCTCCTATCAAAACTTTATTATGAGGAAGGCTCCCTTGCTGAAATTCATCTGACTTTTCGCAGTGCCAGTTGAGGATGTGGGTGGAGCTAATACAGGAAGTGGGTGTAGCCGGTGGACGAAGTGGGTGGAGCCAGAGAAATGGGTGTGGCCTCCGATAAAGATTGGAGCACCTGCACTTCATATTTTACAAATTAAGCACTGCACCTCTTTCTAGTGTTGATGGGGAGTTATGGGTTGATGGCTCATGTTTAAAATTACCCGATGGCACTACATCTGCTGCCTATGCTAATACGACACTTCAGACAGTAGTTGAGACAGCTCGCATCCCACAGAAGTCGGCCCAAGCGGCCGAACTGATTGCACTGATGAGAGAATGTGAGCTTAGTACAGACTTACTTGTCAACATTTTTACCGACAGCCAGTACGCTTTCGGGGTGGCACACAATTCTGGTCGCTTATGAAAAGAAAGGGGCTTTCTCACCTCACATGGGACACATATAGTGCATGGAGAATTGGTGAATAATCGTCTTACTGCCCTAACCTATCCTAAGAAAGTGGCAATTGCTACTGCCCTAAACTATCTTAAGAAAGTGGCAATTGTTAAGTGTAGTGCACACAAGAAAGTGACTGATAAAATAGGAACAGGTAACGCCTTTACGGATCACACAGCCCGTGAGACAGCAAAGCAGCGAAGTACCACATCTATGTATGTGGTGAAGTCACAAGCTGAGCGTTGGTATGATGCCAGGCAGGAAGTGCTCGACATACAACAATCTACCTCTGCTGACGAACTAGACCAATGGTCTAAGGAGAGAACACTGGATGAGGAGGGCTGCTGGAGGAATAAAGATATGACCAAATGGAAGATACCCACAGCATACTTATGCCCTTTGATTCACATGGCACATGGGCCGGCACATGTTGGTGCATCCTCAATGGCATAACAACTCATGCAAGTTTGGGATCATCCCGATATTGCCGGCACTGCTAAAAAGATAGTCCAGTCTTGTCTGTCTTCAGTATAATCCTGGAAAGGAAACGTGAACTCCAACAGGAGGGTTTGCGACACCAACTGCACCTTTTGAGGTCCTGCAAATGGACTACATTCAGTTTGAGTGTTGCAACAATCTTAAATACTTTTAAGTAGTAGTTTGCGCCTTCAGTAAATGGGTGGAGGCATATGCTACAAAGGATAATACAGCTCTCATGACAGCAAAAGTTCTCCTAAAGGAGTTCTTTCCTCGATTCGGCATTTATCGGCTCTTATGGAGTGACAACAGACCTCATTTCATTGGGCAAGTTGTAGAATATGTCATGAAAAGGTTGGGGATTAAGCAGAAATGTCATGCCGCTTTTCACCCACAATCAGCAGGCCTGGTGGAGCATTACAACTCCACCCCGAAATTGAAATTGGCTAAAATACAGGCTTCCACGTCTTTGAAATGGCCTGATGCACTGTCCCTAGCCTTGCTTTCTATCTATCAGATCAATACCACATACACGATCTGGCCTTACGCCACATGAAATGGTCTTTGGGAGGCCCATGAATATTTGGGGGGGATCCCCAAACCTCGCCCTATACATGATGTTCCCCACATATTGATGAGCGACTATTTGCCCCAGTTAACTGACAGCTTGTCTTCTATTTATCAGCAGGTGCGGGAAGCGCTTCCAGACAGGTTGCAGGGTGAAGGACACGATCTGCAGCCTGGCGATTTCGTGCTGACAAAATCATTTCAACTGACAAATTCTTTGGCACCTCGGTGGAGTGGCCCAGAGCAGGTCCTCCTTGCTACCAGAACTGCAGTGCGAGTGACCTACTGGAAGAACTGGGTCCATGCCAGCCATTGCCGAAAGTTTCTGCATACCCTCATGAGCCTTGCTGCGTTGACAGATCACCGCGACAACCTGGTCACCAAGAAAGGACGAGCTGCATTACCTGAAGGGCCTGAGGAAGTCTTCCCGGCCCACACGATCCCTGGCGCATCTGGATATCTGCTTCAATCCGGGAAGAAAGACACTTCACCGCAAAAAGAGACTGTTTGAGCCACTGTCCTGGGGGGTTAAAGACTGACTACAAAGGGGAGGTAGCCTTTTAGTGACTACTCGTCTCAACGTTAGTGAAGACACCAACACCTGCCCAGGACCTTAGGGCACCATCTGTTTTGTTGTTTGCCGATGAAATGAACATGCCGGAGGAGAAGAAATCGTATGCTGCAAAAGTCTGTAGCAAGTGCACAATGTCCATCACTGGACTAACTGTGACTGCTGTCATCATTGCTGTGATAATGTGGGTTGAGGAGGAAGTAGCTCCGGCTCGAAACTTACCGACGGCTACTAGTCCAGTCCTCCCAGAACATTATTACTCACTCTTCCCTATCATGAAAAGAAGCACCGAATGTCATATCTCAATAACACTTTCATACAAATGTTGCATCATACTCATAATGCTACGAACACTAACAACTGCTGGATATGTGGAATGATGCCAGCTCATCAGAAGAAGGGAGGAACGCCTTTCATTCCCCTGCCATTCTCGCATAATGGCTCCCGTAGAGCCTGGTTTGCGCGGTTGTGAGACTCTGAAATTAGTAATATTGCTCTAGCTGATGTAGGAGGACTTAATGCGCGATTAAACAAGGTTTGTTACCCCGATGAGGAAGGGGACCCACAAGCCAAAGGAACTGTATGGGTAATGGAAGAGTATAGCAGAGGAAATTCCTCCACAAGCTACGTTTTCCCCAACACTCAAACGGCCAAGGGTAGCGGGCCTCCTGTTATCGCTGTTACTAGAGCCCGAGCGAGTCTTTGTGGGAGCAGTTTTGGCAGTATCCCTGTGGGAAAAAGTGACTGTCCTACAGTATTGAACAGCACTGGAACGAGCAATAGCAGTTTTCCATCCTCACAACACTTATTTCATTTGTGGAAGTAAAGGTTACTACCATCTACCAATTCGATGGTCTGGAATATGCAAAGTGTATTTCTTGCTGCCTCCTGTGTTCTTAGCCCCTGCATCTTATCATAAAGATCAAAAATTGTTTAATGACATTTCCTTGAACCGATTCAAAAGAACTATAAATAATGATTGTAGGAAGATGGAATCTGACTATATGGTTGCCCCCACTTTTTTCCTGGTGTTTTGCTTGTTTAGGACTTAGTTGAACTGGGATCCTGCTATTCAGGGCCCCAGTTTATCCGCTTTCTCTGTAAAATGGTTTCCATGTACATTAGGTACATTTCTAATTGGATTCTGGAGTGCCTTATAAGCCCCTAGTATATGGTATACTTTGTACCTAGGGAATAGGTACCTCAGAGGCCTACCAGGGGCTGAAGCATGTATTATGCCACCCCTGGGAAGCACTACAACGTGGCACCACAGGTCTGCTACTGCAGCCTGGGTAAGGGTGTGCTTGCACCCCTTACAGTGGTATAGGCTACCTATATCCACATATATATACAGACACATATAAACCTACAAATCATTCCTATGGCAGGCCTTGACAATCCTGAAGGCAGAGTGCTTGGTTTTGTGTGAGAGGGGGCCCAAGCATGAGCTGAGCCCCTCTGCAGCTTTCGGAAATACTTCCTTATAGCTGTTCTGTGATACAGACATACCATATACTCTTAAGTGCATTACAACCTTGCGGTAAATGCTAACTTTGGAATGGCTGCATCAAAACATTTTGTGTTTGGTGTCAAACGCTTTGGAATACTACCCCCCGCCAATTCTGGCGGTGGGGGTAGCATTCCACCCTTCTAGAGGGAGAGACATGTTCACACTGGTCTAACCCGGTAGGACTTTCGAGACCTGGCATCACAAAATGGATGCCTCTGCCACAGACACGGGTCTGGCCTCCTGCTGCTGACCAAAACTCTGGCAGGGAAGCCCTGGACATTAGGTTTCCTGTCGAAGGGAGGTGTAACCACCTCCCCAGACAGGCAGATTTGTATTGGGTCTGGGCAGGCGCACTCTCTGGTGCTTTGAAGTCCTGCACTGGGGGCACACTTGGTGTCCCTGTGCCTAGTCCAGTTCAAACCAGTTGCAGGGGCTACCTGCCACTGCTCTGGCACGAAACTCGACAATGGAAATGGGTGTAACCAACCCTCTTTCCAAATCCTCCCATAGGTGCGTCCCTAGAGTATGTCCAACCCCCAAACTTAGTACAAGTATGGGAACCCAGTCCTTGTGACTTTAGATTACACTGGACAAAACTCTGCAACATATATCCTGGACCTTCGACTTTCTATCACGACTAGAAGATGGAAGAAATCGCCCTTGGGGTCAAGGAGTGACTCCCTGCTTGGCAGGCACCAAAGAAGAAACTGACCGGTCTGCATCTCTGAAGCTCCCGCTGGACGCCGAAGTCTTTGCATCATCAGAGGTGGATTTCCAGACTTCAGAAGCTACCGTGATTCCCGTGGCTATCGTGGGTGACGTGGAATCGTGACCCCAGGACACCATGATCTTTTGCAGCAACAGCATCTTCCTGGGCTTCCTCAAAGTTGTGCTTTGGGCTCAGAGTAGCCCCAGCCTTGAGCACCTCCTGCACCGAAGATTGCTGGCCTCCACTCCACGAGTGACCCGTGGGCCAGTTTCAAGTGCGACTGCTTGAGGCTCCTTCACGATCACTAGCCCATTGGCTAGCAGGTCCCCACGAAGGCAACTCCTCTTCTGCTTGATCTTTCATGGTTGCTCCAGACGTGCCCTGACTTACCCTCGCTGGGTGAGTCCCTCAGACCTTGCTGGTCTGCACCGCAGTCCTTTCTCTGAATTCGTGACTTGCAGTTGCCAAGGCTTGTTGGGTCCATTCTGGTCGCGACACCGCAGCACCTGACAGACTTCGTGGAACAGCTCGAATCCGGCTTGAGGACTTAGTCAACACCTCCTGGACCTCGTGGCTGAAGAGTCAAGACACCCGTCAACTCACCTGAAGCACCCAACATCTGTGGGCATTGGTCCATCCTGCCCTCGGTCACTGGCTAGTGACCCAGACTCTGTCCCCTCTGCTTTCAGGTTCCTTCCATCCTAGTTCCAGGCTTGGATCTCTTCGGACACTTCTCCTCTTCACGGCAGCAGCATTTCTTTGCAGGCTCCCATCGAAATAGACGACGCGACCCGACACCAAAAGACACCTATGTACCCGGCTTCCCTGGGTGAGGTAACTCGAGTAGTCCGGTGCTCCCGTGGGTGCTAGCCCTAGAACTTCTTAAGTCCAAAAAGGTTTGGTCCTGACTCGATTAGAAGTGTCCCTAATCTTTAAATTTCCAACCCCCGACATTGCACATAGAAGATAACGGGAACCCGCGTTGTGTTCTCACACTGCATACAGTCCCCGTGGGTCCCCTGTGTCACTACCTTGGGTGGTTCGTTGGGGTCCCAGCGATTCTACAGGCTCTAGGCCTTGTGTCTAGTTCAGTCGTGGTTCTTATATCACTGTTTTGGTATATGGTTTGGTACGCCCCTAGGGCCCAAACGTGTATTTGTGCTATTACTGATGATTGCTTACTTGTAACTTAAGTACTTCAAACTCCAGTCTCATAAAGAGACTAGAGGGGTGTGTTTGATCTTAAATACATATATTTTTAAATATATACCTGGTGTGGCTGTCCTTTCATTTGCTCATTCAAGAGGTTATAGACTGGTAAAACAAGCTGCTTTACATTCCTTCAAGACTTAGCCTGAAGGCTGCTCTTCATAGCTACCACTAGGATAGCTTTCAATAAAGGTTGTCTTTAACCGATCACCATAAGGGGTTGTTTGGACTGATACAAGGTGACCACTAGAACTAGTGGACAGCATATATCAGGCCACCTTCTCACAATGATGAAGTGGATCAAACTGACACTGCATTACAGCAATATGTTGACTTTAATTTGGGACTCTTTCTTTGTTGGTGCGGCTTTGAACAGTAGGAAAATACGACGCTTGACCCGAGTGGTAGAAGCAATGACTAATCAAACATCAATGGTTCTTGGAAATATTACAGAAGAAATCCAAATTACAAGAATTGAGACTATGTAAATATGTAATCTTTGCTGATCTTGGTGGAGCATGTCGCATTATCGGCAGTAGCTGCTGCGTGTTCATCCCTGACCACGACCCTTCTGTTTATGATGCCATTTCCTAAATGCATAAAATAGCCACTAAGATACATCAAGACGCAAACATGGACTTGGACTAGATGGTTCTGGAACACATTTTCTAGATGGGGTCTGAAAATATGGTCGGCCTAGTTCATAATTATTGCAATTCTCTTCTCTTGTGGTTTATGTATTTAATGAGGGCCAGTGCTCTGTTCCCTCTGTATTTCCACTTGTACTACTTGTTTACCATCCATAACGAATGTCCAAAAAGCAAAAATGCCCATTTAGCAATAGAACGAGAAATCTGTGAAATGGGGTTAATTGACATTCATGATGTGTATAGTAACCCTTTGGAGAAATAAGAAAATGTCTCAGCTTATGCTAAAATGGCCGTCTGTGGAAACGTGAAATATTTTCATTAGCATATGCATGGCTGTTGTGTCCATTTCGCTTCCTTCGGGATTCTTTCGTCCCCTGCTGTTTGCCTTTTCATTCTGCTTGTGTCATCCATTTTAATTGACCTGACATGGCTAAGCAATGTACGTGCTGGGGGTTTGTAGCTGCCAGTGCACCTGGCCTCAGATGTTATCTGTTGACTGTTTTCTGCTGCCATAAGCATTCCTGCTCCCCCTCCCAATTTGCTGACCACGTAGTCATCCATCTGCCCTTGTTTGCTGATAGCCATTTCTAAACTTGTGCTTTCCATTTCCGTCCACATGCTTAAATTGCAGAAAACCAGTATATAAGAACAATGGTTTGTGAGTTCAGTGTACTACCTCCTGCAGCACTTGAGAGTGTTGTGTGGATGTGGTCCCACTCATGAGTGATTAATAAACTTGTTATTTTATTTCAACTCCAGTGCCAATCTCTTTTTGTTAGTCTTCGGACCCGTGGATGAGAGGGTGACCCTGCTCACTTTTGGGTACATTTCTACAAGGGAAGACCGGGACAGAGAGAGGGGTGAGGGAGGGCCTGGACAGACAGGGGGTGAGGGAGTGACAGGGAGAAGGGTGAGGGAGGGCCACAGCAGAGTTAGGGGTGAGCGAAGACCGGGGGCAGAGAGAGGGGGGTGAGCGAAGACCGGGGGCAGAGAGAGGGGGGTGAGCGAAGACCGGGGGCAGAGAGAGGGGGGCGAGCGAAGACCGGGGGCAGAGAGAGGGGGGGCGAGCGAAGACCGGGGGCAGAGAGAGGGGGGGTGAGCGAAGACCGGGGGCAGAGAGAGGGGGGCGAGCGAAGACCGGGGGCAGAGAGAGGGGGGCGAGCGAAGACCGGGGGCAGAGAGAGGGGGGGCGAGCGAAGACCGGGGGCAGAGAGAGGGGGGGCGAGCGAAGACCGGGGGCAGAGAGAGGGGGGGCGAGCGAAGACCGGGGGCAGAGAGAGGGGGGGCGAGCGAAGACCGGGGGCAGAGAGAGGGGGGGCGAGCGAAGACCGGGGGCAGAGAGAGGGGGGGCGAGCGAAGACCGGGGGCAGAGAGAGGGGGGCGAGCGAAGACCGGGGGCAGAGAAAGGGGGGGCGAGCGAAGACCGGGGGCAGAGAAAGGGGGGGCGAGCGAAGACCGGGGGCAGAGAAAGGGGGGGCTGAGCGAAGACCGGGGGCAGAGAGAGGGGGGCTGAGCGAAGACCGGGGGCAGAGAGAGGGGGGCTGAGCGAAGACCGGGGGCAGAGAGAGGGGGGCTGAGCGAAGACCGGGGGCAGAGAGAGGGGGGCTGAGCGAAGACCGGGGGCAGAGAGAGGGGGGCTGAGCGAAGACCGGGGGCAGAGAGAGGGGGGCTGAGCGAAGACCGGGGGCAGAGAGAGGGGGGCTGAGCGAAGACCGGGGGCAGGGAGAGGGGGGTGAGCGAAGACCGGGGGCAGGGAGAGGGGGGTGAGCGAAGACCGGGGGCAGGGAGAGGGGGGTGAGCGAAGACCGGGGGCAGGGAGAGGGGGTGAGCGAAGACCGGGGGCAGGGAGAGGGGGGTGAGCGAAGACCGGGGGCAGGGAGAGGGGGGTGAGCGAAGACCGGGGGCAGAGAGAGGGGGGTGAGCGAAGACCGGGGGCAGGGAGAGGGGGGTGAGGGAGGGACAGAGGGAGGGGTGAGGGAGGGACAGAGGGAGGGGTGAGGGAGGGACAGAGGGAGGGGTGAGGGAGGGACAGAGGGAGGGGTGAGGGAGGGACAGAGGGCGGGGTGAGGGAGGGACAGAGGGCGGGGTGAGGGAGGGACAGAGGGAGGGGTGAGGGAGGGACAGAGGGAGGGGTGAGGGAGGGACAGAGGGAGGGGTGAGGGAGGGACAGAGGGAGGGGTGAGGGAGGGACAGAGGGAGGGGTGAGGGAGGGACAGAGGGAGGGGTGAGGGAGGGACAGAGGGAGGAGGGAGGGACGGGTGAGGGAGGGACAGAGAGAGGGGTGAGGGAGGGACAGAGAGAGGGGTGAGGGAGGGACAGAGAGAGGGGTGAGGGAGGGACAGAGAGAGGGGTGAGGGAGGGACAGAGAGAGGGGTGAGGGAGGGACAGAGAGAGGGGTGAGGGAGGGACAGAGAGAGGGGTGAGGGAGGGACAGAGAGAGGGGTGAGGGAGGGACAGAGAGAGGGGTGAGGGAGGGACAGAGAGAGGGGTGAGGGAGGGACAGAGAGAGGGGTGAGGGAGGGACAGAGAGAGTGGTTAGGGAGGGACAGAGAGGGGTGAGGGAGGGGTTTGGAAGGGACAGAGAGAGGGGTTTGGAAGGGACAGAGAGAGGGACAGAGGGAGGGGTGAGGGAGGGCCGGGGTGAGGAAGGGCTGGGGCAGAGGTAGGGATGAGGGAGGGCCAGGGCAGAGGGAGGGGTGAGGGAGGGCTGGGGCAGAGAGACGGCCCAGCCAGGGCCAAGGCCGATAGATTGCTCAGTCTAGCTAGCCTGGCTGATGAGGGGTGATGCCCCGAAAGTGGTCCCAGGATGCTGGTTTCTGTTCCAGGGAGGACCTGGCTTGGCAGTTCAGTCCAGACTTTTCCTATGAGGCACAGGGTCAAGACTGATTTGCATATGGCTGGGTCTAAACTGGGGCAGAGAGAGGGGTGAGGGAGAACTGGGGCAGAGAGATGGGTGGCATGGTGGATTTAACCCAGATCTATGGACTATGGGTCAATGGTTGATTTGCTCTGCATTCCATACATTATCTGTGTGTCTTTTGCTTTCTCTCCGTAAGTGCTCCAGGTACGCCCAGACGTGGGTCCCGGGCTCACTGTGCCACTGGATTGAAGCTAGCCTGGCTGATGAGGGGTGATGGCCGAAACCAGTCCCAGGATGCTTGCTTCCGTCCAGGGAGGACCTGGCTCGGCAGTTCGGTCCAGACTTTTCCCATGAGGCACAGGGTCAAGGCTGATTTGCATATGGCTGGGTCTAAACTGGGGTGGCATGGTAAGCAAAAGAATGATGGATTTAACCCAGATCTCTTGACTAGGGGTGAATGTTTGGTTTGCGTTGCATTTCATCCATTATCTGTGTGTCTTTTGCTAAACACTGCTCATTGTCAACAAATCATCTGAAGTGCACACAGAACATCCCCAAAGCAGCATCACCAAGCCCAGGACAAGCAAACACGCCACAAACCATCACCCGTTGTGCAAGAACGTAAAGATCACCCCCACCCCCCCACAAAGTGATGATACAATCCTAGAAGATATGTGCAAGTAAACTACATAGGGGCAGGAAATTCTAAAAGAATACACCAAAGCGGTCAAGGTTCAGAATTCAGCCCTGCCCCATATACAATACGAACAAGTATTTGCAATACAATAGGTCTCACATTTGTTAAAGTTAGAGCGGTTGGTGTTGAAAACAACAAATGTGAGACCTATTGCATTGGAAATGCAATCAGTCTTGCATTTGTTAGAGTTATTAGCATTGTAAATGCCATTTTTTTTTTTTAATCTAGCCATGTTTCAGGGTGCAGTACCATATGTGGCCAAAAGAAGTCCTGTGGGCCCTCTTTTGGCCACATATTGTACTGCACACTGCAGAAGAAATGGTAAATCCACCCAAACCCTAATGCAGAGGTCTTCAAACTGTGGGGCGTGGCCCCCCTGGGGGGGGTGTGGATGGGTTCCCAGGGGGGTGCAAATGCCTCTGCAAACACATGTAAATGAAGATGGCCTGGAAGCTGCATTTCCAGACTGTCTTCATTTACTCAGTGCCCTTGAAGTCAAAACTGTGATCAGAGTGCCTTGGGGTCAGAGGTCACTGGGTGTGCTGGCAGGGTCAAAGATGTTGCTAAAACAAAGTCTTCGTTTTGTGTATTCACAGTAATTTAAGTGCATGGTTGGTATATGTGGGAATTAAACTGGTACTTTTGAATGGAAATATGCCAGGACAGTGTTAACAAGTGTAAAAACGGCAAAATAATTCAGTAATGCTATCACAAAATGTTCAGCATTATTTAGCATAATTCACCGTTGCTTGCTGCAAAATGTTGTTAACCCTGCTGCATAATTTGGCCTTCTCCTGCCACATAATTCCAGTGCCCCTGTTTGTAGTGCTGTGAGGCCACAGTCTGTGGCAGAAAGCACTGTAAATATGTAAGTCAGTATTTTAAAATAATATTTCACATAGTATAAGCTAGGGGCTGCAAATTGAGGCAGCGTTTGAGATAAAACACGTTTTTACAAAATATAGTTTTTGGTAATGAGTAATCAGACTATATCTAATGCAAACATTTTTATGTGTCTCCGTTATTCCAGAACTCAGCTGATAACACCCCAACATTACATCTATAACAGAATAAATATTTGCCACCATGAAGCTTTAAGCAGAGCTACTGGAATTATTCAGCACGAGAGGACCACATTATGTGGCATGGTTGAATAACTTATGCAACAAGAAAACATAAATTATGCGGCACAATGCAGCACATTTTGTGGTTAGCATTACTTCATTATTTTGACATTTTAACTGATGGTTATGCTGTTAGGAGCAATATTTCACCTCATTGGTACCAGTTTAACACCCAAATACAGCAATAAGCAGTTACAAGATCACCAGTCAATCTTTGCAAAAGACCTTCCACTGCTCCGGAACACTGTCACGTTTTAAGGAACTTTTATTCCATTTGAGCTGGAATCAATTTTTTTGGACTAAATTCTGCAGATTTCGCAGCAGATGATGGATTATGTAGCAAATGCGGTAAACTCATAATTGTGTGGAAAACGCTGCTGCTGCAGAAACTCATAATTCTAGTGACCCTGGCTTTAAGTGACTCAATCAATTAAGGCTAGTATGAAGGCTGGTTTCTTCTCTATCTTTCTGCAGTACCCCCACACCCTTCAGGCAGAGGCACCTCAAAGTCAGCACTAACTGTTCAGGGACAGTTTTTATTGTGATAGCGATGTCCATTGGGAGGCAGGTAGAAGGCCAGCTGGGTTGCATTCAGACGCAGAGCCCTCATCCTCTCGACCCTGGGGCCTCAGAGCAATGGTCCAGGAGAAAGAGGAAAGGAGCGCGATTCATGGATGTTGTCAAATAGATGACCCAGAACAGAGAGCACTGTATGGGGGCTAATGTTTATATTTACAAATGGCGAGAGACAGCTTCTTGAGAGCAATACCCCAAAGAAGGGGACAATATAAGTGGCCTTTTCCTTTATTAAAGGGCTGTTCATCGGTGCAGTAGGTACTGCTGCCAGGTGTGTAAGTGGCCACTGTTGGTCATCATTAATGAAGCAGATGCAGCAGGGCTGGGGCCCAGGGGTTTGAGGGGCCCACTGCATCACAGTTATGACGGTCTACCTTTAAAAAAGGGGCATGGGAGATTATTTTCCTTTCTAGCATTACGACCAAGGGCACCCTCGAGAAGAAAGGGATACAACATTGGAGCTCTTTTTTCCGAACAGGACAGAGAGCTTGTTTCAAGATTGGAGTGATGGTCAGGCATGATGGGGACGAGGTGAAAGATGCAGAGGTGTAGTTGCATTAGGGTCTAAGGGTGGAGGGGCTCACAAACAAACCCAATTCTGGGGAGCAGTTTTTGGGACAATACATGTTTTTGTTTCATGCATGAACAATAGAAAAAGTACTCCCGAAATCATCTCATAAGCTACGCCTTCTGCACGCAGCCACGTCCACCCTGCTCTCCCAATCCTTGCTGTAAAGTTTTGGAGGGGGGCCCAACCTCAAAAGATTTTCCTTAGGGGGGCTCAGAGCAAAAAGGTTTGAAGACCTCTGCCCTAATGCATTGCTCCGCGAGTACAATAAATAGATATGTCCTAGTATACAATTAGTAGCTTTGAAATGTGACTAAAGAATTATCATATTAAATCCGGATTAGGTTGTACTCTGTGTAGAACTGATAAGGCGAAATTTATAGAAGGTCTCATAAATGCGAGATGTTCTAGTTAGTGAAGTAACCACTGCCAGCCGTGCTTAGGACCAAGTGAGTGTCCTGTCTGAAGCCTTTTAAGAAATAGTGCTCTGAGGAACCTAGGAGTAACAGCAGGTGTAACAGGAGGTGCCGGCAACCTAACACCTCTGCAACACCAACACAACACAGGTCAACCACACAGTTGGAAAGCAGTTAGCAAGAAGGTTACTCACATTAATTCCCAAACAGGGCCAAGTTAGGGAGCCTTGAAAACACTTCCACAGGCAAATATTACAAACAGGCAGGGCTCGATGACTCTGCAACCCTGCACACTAGAACAGGTCAGGCTGTCCACCACCATACAACTCCCCACAAGAGCACTCGACTGTACATAGACGAAGAGGTCAGGGATGCACCACCATGCAATCCACCAGAAACGCACTGGACTGTACATAGAATAAGAGGTCAGGGGTCCACCACCAAGCAACTCCCCACAAGAGCACTCGACTGTACATACAAGAAGAGGTCAGGGGTCCACCACCAAGCAACTCCCCACAAGAGCACTCGACTGTACATACAAGAAGAGGTCAGGGGTCCACCACCAAGCAACTCCCCACAAGAGCACTCGACTGTACATACAAGAAGAGGTCAGGGGTCCACCACCAAGCAACTCCCCACAAGAGCACTCGACTGTACATACAAGAAGAGGTCAGGGGTCCACCACCAAGCAACTCCCCACAAGAGCACTCGACTGTACATACAAGAAGAGGTCAGGGGTCCACCACCAAGCAACTCCCCACAAGAGCACTCGACTGTACATACAAGAAGAGGTCAGGGGTCCACCACCAAGCAACTCCCCACAAGAGCACTCGACTGTACATACAAGAAGAGGTCAGGGGTCCACCACCAAGCAACTCCCCACAAGAGCACTCGACTGTACATACAAGAAGAGGTCAGGGGTCCACCACCAAGCAACTCCCCACAAGAGCACTCGACTGTACATAGAAGAAGAGGTCAGGGGTTCACTACCAAGCAACTCCCCACAAGAGCACTCGACTGTACATACAAGAAGAGGTCAGGGGTCCACCACCAAGCAACTTCCCTCAAGAGCACTCGACTATACATAGAAGAAGAGGTCAGGGGTGCACCACCATGCAACCCAGCAGAAGCACACTCGACTGTACATACAAGAAGAGGTGAGGGGTCCACCACCAAGCACTCCCCTCCCCCCAGAACAGCACTGGACCCTGCACACAAGAACAGGTCAGGATTTCACCACCCTGCAACCGCCCCACCCCAGAGCAGGTAAGGGGTCCACCACCAAGCAACGCACCAGAAGAGCACTCTACTGTACATACAAGAACAGGTCAGGCTGTCCACCACCCTGCAACCGCCCCACCCCAGAACAGGTCAGGGTTCTACCACCCTGCAACCCTCCACAAGAGCACTCGACCCCGGTACCCTACACACCCAGGATGATGTCGGAGGTTTGTCCGTACAACACCGCAGCACCTGAGAGATGGTGGTTATCCGGACACAAGTCCTAAAAAGAGAAGTGGGGGGGGGGGGGATGCTGACGTCACGACTGGAAGTGACATCATGAAGGGTGGCTTGTGCCATCAGACTCATTGCCTCCCCTCGCTCACCTCTTAGATGCGATTGCATCAGAGAAAACAGCGCGTGAGCAGCGTTCTGAATAGGCTCCGATCTCGCCCCAAAGAGTGAATGTGTGGCTCCATTTGCTCAAGTTATCGAGCTCCCGGTAAAATAAGTGGGGTCCCATAGCCACCCCCACACCATAGAACAGTCTGAAGGCATCATCCCTGTAACACGTCACAGACCCGGTGTAGTGGTACTGAGCAGGACAGGAGGAGGTGGGGGCACACACAGCACTCCATGAGACACTGAAGGGGTCCCCTTTTACTCAAGTCCCATGATCTACATGCAGAGTGTGGGACCAACGGCCTGGCAGGGGCCAGGAAGAGGTGGATGTCATGGTGGGGGCTAAGGGTGGTCCCAGGAGAGACTGACTCCCAACAGTAGGCGTGGGGGCCCATGGCAGACTCCTAGTGACCCAACTATGCAAGGAGCAGCAGGAGTTGTACAAACTATTCAGAAGCTGTTCGAGGCGCTTACTTCAGAGCCAACAAGAACAGAGGGCCGTAACACTTTGTTTAAGCCCTGCAGGTGATCAGACAGTCCATTAGTAGCTGCAGACTTTAGTGATTGCCTGTGCAGGATAGAGGCCCTGATCCAGGCTATAACACACATAGGTACAAACTTTACAATGAACTTCTAAACATGTCCAAATGTTTCACCGATGGCACACATGCATTGGCATTCAGTGGGTCCCACGGTCTGTGGACTCGCACCCTCTGTAAAGAATTACACCCTATATCTCCGCTCGATCAGAGGGTGGAATTCTTCCTGCATTCTTGGAATTCTATCTCGAAGGCCCCTCGTTACATTCCAGCAAACAGCAGCCATCCTTCCGGAGAAGGAAAGTATTTTAAAATACAGCACTTTACAACAATCACATTTCGGACTCATCACAACTGCGGAAGCGCCCTTCGTTCGGAACCCCGAGACCCCAGATAGGATCTGTCTTCGTTGTTCTCGAGCACCCCTTATCCAGGGGTATGTAGTAAAAGGATAAGTTTAAAGTCCAAGAGTCCCTCCCCCCCTCACGTCACTGGTGCGAGCTGAGTGTGTAAACTTAGGTCACTTCCTGGGCTCCGCCTTTCATCTTAGCTGCAGACATTCTTTAGATGAGAAACTCCCACTGTGGTATACCGATCTGGGATGAGAACATCTAACCCCAGATGGATCAGAGATGTTATGGCACATCCAAAGTGGGCAACTGCCCAGGGCGCCCACTTTCTAAGGGCCTCTCTGGGAAAGTGAACTCTCACCCGCAGCCAGCACCCCATCAGAGGACAGACTAAGAATTGTAAAAAAAGAAACGAAACGGAAAGGCAGCAGGCGAGCTTCATCCACGCAGCCAGGATCTGAAGCACCATCACGGGCCTTCAACATCCTCCTTGGTCAGAGTCCATGTCCAGTTCTGGGACTCGGCAGGGGCTCGTGGCTCAAGGTTGCGCTTACAAGCAATGTCAGGGGCTTCAGAGAAGGTCCTCAAACCCAGGGACCTTTTCAAGACCCCTCCTTCGTGGCTGGTCCTTAGGGTGACTGAACACCAAACATGTCCATGGATTCACTGGTTCCAAAACTGATCGCCCCTCATCCCACCGACCAGGCTTGGGGGACTCCCAAGGACCGAGGTCTTGGCTTCATCCCTGGACACCGGCTCAGTTGACATGGAAGCCCTTTGGAGTCGGAGACCGAAGGCCTACGCCGTCTGCATGCGTAAGTGGGCTCGCGTCAGTCTCTGGCGATAAAAGTCCTGGTGACTTTATGCATCTCGCAATCAGTCACGAGAATGGCAAAAAAGGTGCCAACACATACTCTTGTGAGAACCGCACTCTCTCCACCTCTCAGTGGTTAGACCAGATCCTCCCAGACGCAGCGCAAGCCACTCCTCGGGTGCGACAAGGGTCCTGGTCGAAAGGTGGGTGGAGGGAGCGACAGTTACCCTAGCTGCCTAGATCACCACACCGTGGCACAGGATGGAACGCATTAGGAGGATGTAAACAGCTAATTACTGGATCCATTCTACTGACCAGAGCACTCATTAACAATAAAAGCACTTGACCATTGATCGAACAGCCAGTACAAGGTCAATAGATACGCCTGCTCCCCCTGCCCTAGAAGCAGCTCATGAAATCCTTTGAAAAAGCCCCCTGTGATTCAGAGGAGGGATATCCGTAGATATGGGGTGTCATGGACCCCTCACTCATACTCTGTTACAGCTTCTGGGCCAATGCCCCACGCAGGATCCCCCTTGTAAAGTGTGGTAAATAATAAATTTCACCCATACACCCCCAGACAGCTGGTTTGGACATGCCACCCCATTATATTTCCGTCCCATATGAGCACCCCTTACCTCCAACAGGGCCAACACGGAACAGCTGAAGGATCAGAACTGGCTCAACCAAGAAACACTGGGATAAAATGTATTCACAGGATGAAGTAACTGGGGGTGGGCGGAATGTTCCGTTCCACCCGCCACATTCTGGCCACTACGCATTACTCGTTAATGCAGAGTACGTGGCTAATTTCAGCAACCGTCCCATGGAGCAATTTTTCTCCAGTGAGGTTCCACAAAATGAGAGCTGGCAAATGAGATTTGGGTCCCACATTTGCAAATTTCAAATACAGGTGATCAGCGGCGTTCGCGGTCAAAGGGCTGCCGTTCATGTAGATTTGCTGCCGTTCAAGTAGATTTGCTGCCGTTCAAGTAGATTTTCTACTCAACCGGAATAGCTGCGCGCTCTTGCGCTATGCATGGTGCCATTCGTGCCGATTTTCAGTGCAGCTTGGGCTACCACCGTTATATTGCAGTGCGAGCTGCGCATTTTCCGCCGGTTCATTGAGTTCAATGGAATCTTGCTGAGTTTTTCTGTAACTCCAAGGAGTGAAACTGCGAGCTCCATCCACCCCTAGAGCTAGGCTGGTTTAGAAGGAAAAACAAACGCCTTCTGATGGCAGAACGCTTCCTTCCGTTTCATTACTCATTTTTTTTTTTAGGGGTATAAAGGTGTTTGTCCTCCGAAAAGGTAACTGTAAAAACACAAGGAGGACCCGAAAAGGGTAGTTTAGAGTCCCTCAATGCCTCTTGTAGAGGCTCTAGATGGGAGCTCCCAGCTTCTCCCACACATCAGAACTCTCTCTCCCTCCCTTTCACCCTCGGGGGGGGGGGGGGGGTTGCTCTACAGAGAAGTCCCAGAGACAATCATTTATGGAAGAAGCCTTCTTGGGAAGATGCTCCGAGTAGGATCAGATCGATTTAAAAATTGAAAAAAGGTAGCATGGACTATGGTTGAGTCAGGCATAGCACAAGGCCCCTGTTAGACGGACCGGGAGGGTCGGCCGAGGACAAGGGGAGAGGTCTCCGGGGAGAGCCGTCTCCAGCGATCGTACAGATGAATAACTTCCCCCCCACAGATATACACCACACAAGGATAGGATTTAACGTTCTTTATAGGTGATTTCTTAAGGTACGATGAAATGGTACAAGGAGGTCTGGACTCAGGGGTCCCCTCGATTCTAGTCTCTTGGTTTGGGAAAAGGGGGTAGCGGGACAGTCTGGTTACCAATCTGGTAGCTGAGATGGTATGGTGGATAGCTCACAATCCTCGAGCTCGGTGTTCTAGCTTGGATGGGCCGCGGCAGCGCCAGCAGGTCCCGGTGAAGGTGGTCGTTACACGGTCCGCGGCAGCGCCAGCAGGTCCCGATGAAGGTGGTCGTTACACGGTCCGCGGCAGCGCCAGCAGGTCCCGATGAAGGTGGTCGTTACAACGGTCCGCGGCAGCGCCAGCAGGTCCCGACGAGGATGGATGATGCAGAAGGCCGCGGCAGCGCCAGCAGGCAGGACGATCTTTCACAAGGCAGGGCTACGGCAGCGCCAGTAGTCCGTCAAGGCTGAGTTCTTCTCTGTGTCTCTCGACTCCAGGATACAACTGCCTTCCTGCTCTGGAGCTGCCCTAGTTATAGGTCTGGCGCCCTTTGATGTCCGGACCCTCGCACTTGGAGGTCGGGGGGTCCGGGATGAGGGAGTCCAGACACCCAGCAGGGGGTGGAGCCAGCGCCTGGGGGAGCTGGAGGGTGATCGGCACCTGGCGGGGGAGAGCCATCGACACTTCTTTCTCCCATTGACCTGCCAAGTGGTCCGTTCACCTCCTGGGTGGATGGTGGTGCCGGGATGTCGGGGCCGGCCAGGCCCAGGGTTAGGGTCGAGCCGAGGCCACGCGGCCTCGTGGCGCAGTGTCCAAGATGGCGGCTGATCCGGCCGGGGGAGCCGGTAGTGGTTCGGCCCCATGATACATGGCTGTCCGGGGGCAGGAGTTCCGTTGGGAGACGGGGTGCGGGTTGCCCTTGTGGGTAACACCTGGGAGTCCGGGGCTTGGGCCCTGTCATGCGGGGAGGGAGCAAGCCCTTCATGTGGCCTGTCCAACAGCCCCCCACAATAGGATACAGCCCCCCCTCCTCTGAAGCATTAACATACTTTGAACATTGACAAGTGGTGCTGTGCGAGCACGGTGGGACATTGGCCATCAACAGTCCTATGTACGGTGTGATGTCGCCTCTGCAGGTGCCGTCGCCTGCTCTGGAACTTTTGCCAAACATCGGGTGTGGGACAAGATGCAGGTCTGATGGAAGACACTGATCCAGGACTTATGATGGGGGGGATACGGTTACCCTAATGCAATATAGATTATAAATAAGGGCCAATTGGATAAAGGGACTTTGCGTGAAAAAATTTACTACAGTATTAACAATTAAAAGCCCTGAGGAAGTTCAATCTATTTGAACGAAACACGTTGGCTGTTTTTATGGATTAACATTGCAATTTACAATAATAATAATCTTTATTTGGCACTAAACACTGCCGTAAGAGAGAAAGTTTAAAAATGAAACACGACAAAGTTCATTTGTTGACTACATAACAAGCAAATGTGCAGCTTTGCCAGGTGTCCATTAAGGGTTTGATCACGGCTGAGATCTGAAATTCACTAAACTACCTAAAAACATTTATAACATTAATACAGAAGTGGACGAGCCATGGTCCGGGATACTAAACGAGGAGGAACAGCACAGATAGTCCGCAGTGATCTCCAACAGTTCATTCCATCTGGAGGTGCGCAGCGATGCGAAGCTCGCAATGAGTCTTGGGACCCTTCATTCCATCTGTAGGTGCGCAGCGATGCGAAGCTCGCAACGAGTCTTGGGACCCTTCATTCCATCTGGAGGTGCGCAGCGATGCGAAGCTCGCAACGAGTATTGGGACCCTTCATTCCATCTGGAGGTGCGCAGCGATGCGAAGCTCGCAACGAGTCTTGGGACCTACAAACACCTCTAGGGTTTCTTGACCTTAAAGCAGATCTTAAGACATTAGTGACACAGAAAGGTGCGTTAGCACTGGGTAAAAGCTGTAAAAACAATAATGCAACACGGGTGTGCCTGAATCTCAGATCTTTTAAAAGCCCTTTAAGGAACAGTCGTCTGGGGGCATAAGTATTTACAGAGCAAGACAAAGTGAAGGGTGCCCTGTGGAGGCCTAATGTCGCAGTCTCAGGGCCCTTCATCTTCTATATGTGGGGCGCCGCCAGTAAATGGTGAAGTTGGTTGAATTTAAAACGAGTGATTAATAATCTATTGTGCAAGCTTGTTAAAAAAGAAAATAAGGCTCCATGCCCTGGACAGACTTTACTAGGATGTGCGCTCTAAGCATGGATTTTCTAAGCTCCTTATCCTCTTGGTGGGCCACGGCATGTTTAACAAGCATTGAAAATGCAATAGGTCTCGCCTTCGATTAAGTTAAAGCCATTTGCTTTGCTAATGGTATTGTATAGCAAAGCAAATGGCTAACTAAATGAAAGGCGAGACCTATTGCATTTTTAATGCTTGTTTTCCCTTGGGGAGAACTTCCGGAACACCCCTCGATAGAGATATTCAAATATCTGAAGAATATAAATAAAGATTTTTAAACACATGCATTGTTTAGATGAGTGATGTCAGCAGGAGGGATCATGGGAGCTTGCTGTGCAGAACTTTCCATTCTGCTGCGAGCTGCATTTCACTAATCCTTCACAGCGGAGTGGGGCTGTGAGCAGTGACTCCCCCCCCCCCCTCCATGCTATGAATGGGGCAGTAATTGTACACTAAAGTCAGTGACGGGACAGTGACCAGCCTGCGTCAGCAGACGTTCCTCTGAGCATCTGAATTTGCAGTGTGTCGGCACTGAGATCCCTGTGCTTTAAAGAAACAGAGCAGATAATGCCCCTTATAGTAAGCATCCACAACAAAGAATTACACATTATGAATGGGAGGTGGGAGGCAGCATAAATCAGTCGGTAGGACCGCTGTCAGCTCCTTCCAAGTCGGTACAGGCAGAGAGAGAGCGAGCTCCGCAGTTACCCCCTGCCTTCACAGTGTGAATCTGTGCCATGCTTTCTGGCAGTAGGTGTGGTTGCAAAACATTGTGCACAACCATGTGCATTGCCACGAGTAAGCGCCCACCACGTACCCTCCAGGACTAATTGCAGCATTTTTTTTTGTTTGCACTTTAATTTAATATGGCGCGAACTCGTCCCGGAGGTATTGGAGCGCTTTAGATGAGCACCAGTTACATTACACTAGGACATGTTCATGTTTGGTACGCACACGGAGATTAAACGATTTGCCCAAAATCACAGCATGTTAAGAGTGACGCTGAGATTCGAACCTAGTTCCCCAACTGCTAGGTCGGCAACTCTGACCATTACGCCACATGCTTGGCTTGTTTTTTTCTGCCCTTTACGATGTGCCACGAATGCTCGCAGGTTCTCTTACAAAATGGACTGCAGCTGTGCGTACATTTTCACCTAGCTTAGACAGTAAAAGCCGCTAGGGATTGCTTTGTATAAACACCACGCATTGTGCCTTGAGATTTGTTGCCATGCTGCGTTCTGCAAAGAGAAGCTGCCCTTTGCGAGTAAAGTAAACAAGTCTGTAAGCGCTCGCCAGGCAGCCGCGGTTGACGTCGACTTTTCACTTTTTCTGCCGTCTCGCTTAGACGGCCTGCTTTCCTTCTGATCTTTATGGGGCCATGTGTTTGGCCCCATAAAGATAAGAAACCTTTTACTTCAGAAGGAAAGCAGACGAGGGCGTCCAAGTGGGACAGCAGAAAAAGCAGAGCGAAAACGTCACCAACAGCTCTTTCCCAATGGCTGGCCGCCGTTTAGCATAAACGGTGACGCCGGCCAATGGGAAAGAGGGGTGGGGTTTAAAGCCCTTTACTGAAAAATCCCCCAAACGTTAAATCTCGCCAGCAAGACTGCGCATGTGCGCAGCCTACACTAGCGAGACCTAAAAAGGATGCTATGACCACATCTGTAACAGTGGACACTCTGTGGTTTGGGTGCACCATTCCAGGTTACGATTCTCATCGGTCTCTGCTCAACTACGGTATCGTAGAATGGCTGGTACGGAGAACAAAGTGCGCCATTTTCTGATTGAAAGGAAATGGGTGGGAAGTGGGGTTCAAAGTGTCTGCCGTTGGGGCTCAGTTTTTATATATATGCTCCGGAAGAAGGAGAGATTAAACCAGCCCTCCATGGAGAGGAGAAAGACTGACAGAAGAAAGAACAAATGTCAGCGGGCTGAAGCCGCAGGAAGGTCCTCCCTGGTCTAACCACCCATGAGCAGGATGACCTGGTAGACCCGCTGGACAGGTCTGACCTTCAGAGAACCTTGAGGGATGCAGAGATGAGAGCCTTCCTCATACCTGCCCACGCAGTCTCAGACTTTGTAGGAGTCTGTGTCACCCACTTCCCACTCAGGAGAGGCAAATGGGTTGTTCCTTTTCACCCTACATCACAGAAGAGTGGCCCTCGGGTCAAAGATTGTCACTCTGGTGGCTCCAGAACCATCAGAGGAGGTGATGTGGACTAGCTGCCGACTTTGCAACTGATTCAACTTAGTCCCCGGGTTCCAGTCTCCACATCATGCAATTTTGGGCAAAATCACTTCATCCCCATGCCTAAAAATATAATGTGTGAATTGTATTTGTGTAATTACCACTTGATGCACACTATCTTGAATGTTGTCTCCCAATCCTCCGATGTGATGCTCTGTTGCTTCCAAGCTAGGTTGGCCCTTTATAAATACCAGTCTATACATCCATTCGAGCTACTCCTGCTGCACTTACAGTTCCGGGGATGTTGTGTGTGAAGCTGGCTCTGGGCCTGAACCCTACATCCCAGGTGCAGATGGTGAACTAGTGTGAGCAGAGTGCTCCAGCCAGGTGACAATTCCAACCAGCTGTTTACTGACCGGTCATAGACACCGGCCCCCCTGTGAGCTAGCCAAACTCAGCCATCAGTAGTCCTCGACCCCCAAGACTGGCTGCAACAGTAACGCGTTTCCTCCGATGCAGAGGTTTGTTAAAACACACATCCAAGACTCTCAGGGGAGTCTCACGGCTAAGTCTCTCCTTCCGCCTTGGGTGGAAGCTCAAGTCATTTTAGGTAACAGCTGTGAGAAAGTGGGTTTCTGTTGCAGTAACCCCCCCTTTTTTTTGCCTAATAGCTGATGCACTTTTCCTTGTTGTGCCCTGGGCTCCTGCCAATCAGGTGCCCAGGGCCTATGTTCCTTCCTTAAAACACACAAACTCCCAATTGGCAAACCCTGGCCACATGTCAGCCCCTGGTAAATGGTACCCTAGGTACCCAGGGCCTTGTGACCAGGGAAGGCCTCTAAGGGCTGCAGCACTCCTTGTGCCACCCTTAGAGGCCCTGTACCCTTACACACACACACTGCCTTTGCAGGCTGAGTGTCTGGGTGCAGGACAAAACAAAGAGTCGACATGGCACACATCTCTATGTGCCATGCCCATTACCTATACTGCCAAGGCATATGTCAGCCACCCCTCTGGCTGGGTGCCTTATGCCTATGGTGTGGGCACAGGAGCAGGAGCCCTGTGCCCCTACAGTACCCAGGTCCATTCCTGGGCACTGTAAGTACAGTGCTGCCTTTTACAAGTACATGGTGCTGAGAGCTCGTCAAACACGAACTCCACAGCACCATAATGGCAACACTGAAGACTGGGAAGTTTGGTATCAAACTTCTCAGCACATTAAACCCACACTGATGCCAGTGTGGGATTTAATGTACTAAGCACCCCAGAGGGCATCTTAGAGATGCCCCCTTACAGCTAACCTACAATCCACGTCTGCTCTGAGGCTGCCCAGGCTGCCACACAGCAGACACGTTGCTGGACCCCTGGGTGGGAGAGCCCCTGCTCTCCCGGGCCTGCAACAATGCACATCCTGGGTGAGGTGAGAAATCTCCTCCCCCAGGATGAGCAAAGGGAAGCTTCAAAGGCATGCCGCCAGTTGGAGTTTCCCCAGGCCACTGCAACCCCCCACTCTGGCAGGAAGCTTGGCCGGAAACCCCATACAAGGACAGGGGATGTGCCAGCCTGCCCACCCCACCCCTCAGGTGGGGGAGGCGAGGTGAAGCACATCTCCGGGCTCTCGCCATCTTGAAGATGGGAGGCCCTACCCTATCAGGATTAGGCTACTGCCCTCCTCCCACAGGAGAGAGGCAGGATAGGGGGTGTACCCACCCCAGGACAAGGACCCATTGGTCCCTGGCCTTCACCTACCTGTAACGCCCCTAAATCTAGTATTTAGGGGCCCCCTGAACCTTCCTTCCCCAGATTCCAGATAGAAACCTACAAGAAGAGCAAGAAGAAAAAAGACCTGCCCTGCAGCTGCTAAAAAGAGGAAGACACCAACTGCTTTGGCCCCAGCCCTACCGGCCTGTCGACCCTCGAACCTGCTCCTGCTCCAGCGCGGCATCTCTTGTGGCCAGCAACCTCAAAAACCCCGGAGGACCTGGCTACCTTTGACCTCTGATTCCCTGGGACTCCCATGAGTAGAGGCTCTACTCGAGAAACCTATTCCTAACTCCTGGCAGCAGCCCGGAACCGCGGACCCAACACACTCTGCACCAGCCAAGCCTGGCCAGTGCCGGAGTGGACAAAGACCCTGAGGACGACCCCACGGCGACTGTGACCCCGAGTCCGGCACCCAAGGACCCCCCTCGACATCCTGGACGAAGCCTGCAGCCTCAGAACCGAGTGCCACCCCAGCCGCGATCAACCAGAGGGTAAGATTCCCGACGTCAAAAGGCACCCCTGCACCCGGCGCCCTGCGGCCCCCTGTGCCCAATCCCGGGGTACCCACCTAACCTACAACTACCCAACTTACCCCTCGAAGTGGTGGTGGCACCGGAAACATCCTCGTCCCCGAGCCTGCAGCCTTTTTCCAAACCGGAACATTCCCATTGATTTCCCTTGAGCGCCCGAAGGCTCAAAAGCACCCTGCACCCAGCCGCCCGAGTGGCCCTGGCAGTGCACTCTCTACACTAACTTACTTCCCCACTTGCCCTGAGTAAGTGACCAGGAGCCCAGCTCCCACAGACCCGTGGCTTGCCAGACAGCAGCCACCAACTAAGGCCCCCCTATCCCTCATAGGATAACATTGGGCCTAACTCACTCTGCACCCGGCCGTCCTGAAACCGCTGAGGGTGAACCAACTGTACCTACCTGACACTGGGGGACCCCTGAGTCTATGCCCGGAATTTCAACTCTGCCAGTCGAGTACTTACCCTTAAACCGCTAACTTCATTTTCCTCATAGGGTAACATTGACTGGCTTTTTCTTCAAAAATCTTCTAAGTGTGAACTTTTCAAAACTGTAAAAATTCACCAAAAATCAGCCAAGTGACAAAAACGAATTTACTCACCTGTTCCTGGGTGAGCTCCCAGTGCTGGATCTTGGTGCCCAGCCCTGACCCTGAAAAGTACTCACAACTATACTTACCTCTAACTCATTTTTCTCCCATAGGAAACCATTGTCTGCTTTTCTGTGAAATTTCTTCTAAGTGTCTATTTTTGCAAATTTGAAATATTCTTTTAAAATCGTACCATTTCTGCAAACCAAATTACTTACCTGTTTTTGATAAGGACCCCAGTCCTGGGTCTAGGCACCCAGTCCTGGATTACTAAAGTAACGATAAAGTACTCTACCTGCAATTTGAATTTCTTGCCATAGAGATCCATTGAATGTTTTCTGTGAAATATTTTCTAAGTGCTAACTTTTGAAATAGCTAAATATTATTTAAAAATCATTACAGTTATTAAGTCGACTTTCATCACTTGATTCTGAATACTGACCCCAGGCTGGTTCTAGGATCCAGACCTGGAATTCCAAAAGTAATCTGAAAAGTAATTTATTACAAATAACCTGAATTTACCATTGAGCTCAATGCATTGTTATGTTTAGGAAATAGGATTGTTTATTGCAACCAACTGTGACTGTTTACACAAATTTATTGCTTGAAACAAAAGTATTTATATTCAACCTCTCATTCTGAGAAAGTATATTTTTACCCCCTTTGTGGTTCTAAAAATAAAACTAGCATATATGTTATATATACAAATCATTGGCCTAGAGTTCAGTTATTGAGTGTGTGAAACCATTTGCTGACTGAGTGTGTACAATAAATGCTTTACACTGTCCTCTGGTACTGCCTTACTGCTCGACCAAGCTACCACTTTTGAGAGTAAGGTCATACCTAACTTTGACCTCTATCAGCCTCTGGGGGACTGTGGACTCTGTACACCCTGTACCTATTAGGGAACAGTATATACAGAGCCACTTTCTCACAACAGCAAGTGTTGATTTTTGGAACATTTCAGAAGATTCTTAACCCCTGAGCTCCAACCACTGATCGGTCTCTCGTTGCATTCAGACATTGCACACTTGATACATTGTAACATACCATCTAGTGCTTCTCCTCATTGACCAGGGCTTTTAAACTAGGGGTGGGCAGTAAACTCGGCTCCACCGGCAGAGTTTGTGGAGTTTTGCGTACTCCACGCTCCACTAGGATCGCGGAGTAGGAAAAACTCTGCCAACCACTGTGTGGCAGAGTTTTTCTAGCATGTGGCTTACCAAATTTACGTTGGTGAGCGTGGAAAAATGAGTGCTAGACCACCTACCATCAAGATTCCTCAACGCAGGCAGTCACAGCAGGTCACTACTGCGTTGGTTTACAGTGCAAGACAATCTCTTGGTGCTAAAAATCAGCACGAGCATCACAATGGACCGGAATTGCGCTACTTGCGGAACTCCGCAGAATCTTGCTGAGTTTTTAGGTAACTCCATGGAAGTCCAGAGAGTAAGACCCCGTGAGTTCCGACTACCCTGAATTACTCCTCAGATTTGGAGATTTTTTAAGTTAGTCGATCACGTCATGTCCATTCCTTAAATTCGTCCCCAAATTTTCAACTAACAGTGTCACTCTGCAAATTTTAAGATTCTATGTGGAGTGGTGTCTCCGCCCGCAAGACCCAAGCAAGTTCTGGTTATGGAGGGTTCTAGATTTTAACTTCCCTCCTTTACTGCAGGCAAATAAGAGACTTGTTACTCTGGAAATAAATAGCTCTTTATGGACAAGCTTTTCTTAGGCACTTCCTGCCAGGACTGCTGAATGCCAAGGCTGCGTCGTCTTCATTCCACCTCAACCCTCTGGTCTTTCACCTCAGTACACCCCCTCTCTCTTTACCTCATGAATACCAAGACTGAGTAGTCTTCATTCCACCCCATGCCTCTTTCTTCCACCCCTTCCACCTCCTGTCTCTAACTCACTCCTGAGGGCTCTTTTTCCTTCATTTGAGATAGAGAATATATATATATATTTTTTTTCTTTTATTTCTTGATCTGGATCAAATTACAATGGATAAAACTTGGTCTAACCCCAGAAAGGCTCCGTGGTGCCGTCCAACTTCGTAAATTAAGCCCCGATGCATGTTCAGTAGCCTCTACCGGCAGGGAGTGAGCCTCCACTGCCCGCTCTTACTACCCTTGGAGAGTCAAGGGAACAGTAGGTCCCAAGGCCACCCGACAGCAGTGGCAAGTGAGAGGCCCCAACGCAGATAATGTACAGTGGCCCCCACTGTCCCAGGACCTATAGAAAGAAGGAAAAAAAACTGTATGCAGGGCAGAGTCCGGACAGGGACAGATTAAAAACCAGAGAGGAAGTTTAGGAGAATTGTTAAGAAGGGTACGCGGGGCAGAATCCGGACAGGAGGAGTCATGGCACGAAGGGTTCACAGGGCAGAGTACAGAAGGGTCCGCAGGGAAGAGTACAGAAGGGTTCACAGGGCAGAGTCGAGGACAGGAGCAGTCATGGCACGCAGGGTTCTTAGGGCAAAGTCCAGGACACTAGAAGTACCGTTGCCGGTTCTGCAGTACAGTGAACACGCGCTGCCTCCTGCCGCTGGGCCCAGGGCCCGTGTCGTGCAGGAACGCATCATGTTAAAAGCCTCTGTCACACACCAGAGATGTGCTGTGGAGAAGTGTGGCTCAATGATTAGAATGGCAGACCCGGATGCAGAGGTCTAGCCCGGGACCAGGGTTCAATTCCCTGCCTCGGCGGGTCTTGGGCTCAAAAATTCCACGGACCTGATAATTCTCGCCTCGGTGCCATTCCAATCATGGAGTCCCACTCTGCAACTCTGGGCAATAGCTTGCTTATTCTCCACAACGCTAAGGATGCCTGGCCTCCACCTTGGGGGTGCCCAGGAGTGGACCCCTCACAGGAAAAGCCAGGATGGGTTCCACAGCGGTATTCGTACAAGCGCCTTGAGACCCTTGCGGAAGAGTAGTGCGCTATACAAGTATCAATTTACATTTACATCATGTTAAGGCACAAAAACACCGTGACGGTCCAGCCTTGTGGGCAGTGCTTAATTTGTAAAATATTAAGTGCCAGGGCTCTGATCAGGAGGCCACTGCAGCTTGCACCACCCATTGCTCCGGTCATCGCTGCCAGAAAAACTACTAAGCAGCTCTCTCGCATGTAAGTGCGACAGTTCAGATAATTCCAGGTCCCCAAAGCTAAAGGAATGGTTGGGAAGACCGGTATTAGCACCATTTTAATGTATATTGTGTTACTAAACAACCGTTGTTCTGCTAATCTCTAAATTAGATGAGCAGCGCCACTATGTGGCGTACTGTCCTAAGTAGGGTGTTGACAATTAGGTGCCGGTGCTTAGCACCGGAAAGCCCCGGCTCAAATTAAGCACTGCTTGTGGGTAATTTGAATGTGCAAAACGTTGCTCGATGTTAAAGTCGGTTGTCCAGAATGTCGCATGGATTTGGTACGACTTAACAACAAGTGAGAACACAGAATCGGGGTCGGACTGGGCACCCCAAACAGCCCCGGCAAATGTGGTGAGTCCAGTGAGCGGGCCCGCCAACTACAAGAAGGGTCCCCCACAAAACCCCCATAGACCATCTCGGCACAAATGGCACGTTCTACAACACATTCTACAGTGTATATTCAATTGTAACAGCTTTTAAAGCAGAGTAAACGGTGAGCTGAGAGTGCACGTCGGCGTTAATTCTCTCAAAGCTGCATTACTGTAAAGGACTATAGGAACACAACAAAAACTATGACCCAAAGTTCAAACCCTACAAAAGGCAGCGGTTCGGCTCATTTTTGGTCTTCCTAAATGTCCCTCATCAGCCACGACACCGAAACAACTCCATGGGCACCTGGGAAAAAAGGATTCCATTCAAGGCACTATAGACTGCCCTCAAGGCACTTCAGAATATTGGGCCAGAGCCCTACCCCCCCTCACAGCCCTACACCCCCCCCAAGCCCTACACCCCCCCAAGAGCCCTACCCCCCCGAGAGCCCTACCCTACCCCCCCCCCGAGCCCTACACCCCCCCCCCCAGAGCCCTACCCCCCCCCGGGGCCCTACCATACCCCCCCCGAGCCCTACACCCCCCCCAAGAGCCCTACACCACCACCCCCCGAGCCCTACACCACCACCCCCCCTCCCCCCCACACCACCACCCCCGAGTCTTACACCACCACCCCCCCGAGCCCTATACCACCACCCCCCGCCCTACACCCCCCCACCCCCCCAGCCCTACATCCCCTAGAGCCCTATGCTCCTCAGGAAACAAAACACGGAGGTGCCCACTTTCAGATTGGCCGGATGCGGTGGCAGGAGTTTAGTGACCCGCACCTCTAAACTGTGGCATTCCCTTCCCTTTGAGCTCAAGACTCCAAGAATCTTCCACATTTTAGGAAAGCTCTGAAAGCTGCCTCCTCTGGATGAAGGACATCACCTTCTCATCCACTTCAGATCTCTTGTTTCCGAGGCAGCGCCAAGACACCTTCAGGGCTACGAGCGCCTTGTGCCAGCGTAGGGCGTCAGAGCACTTTCCATCACACACACATGCAGAGACAAGCAATCACACGTGAGGCAATAGGTGCATAGAAACTGTTACATAAGGCAAGGGGGCCTACAAGGTGTAGTCACAGGTCGTCCAGACTGGTGGGCACTTTTTTTTTTTAAGTGCTTGGTCTGGAGAAGCACAAACTCAGGATTCAGGACGTAACACAGTAGGTGGGGTAGACTCCAATAATAAGAACTTATTTCAACCCAAACAACCCCTTTCTAGCAACATTAGGAAGATGTTAAACGGAAAAAAGCCATAACTTTCTAACCTGTACCATACAGTTTGCATGCAGCTCTTTGATGAAACTTCATAATCTGGCACAGTGAGCTAGGATTGGAACTAATGAACTGCACAGTAACAAAGAGGTCTGTGTGACAAAATCAGTAACCCACTGAGCTGTGCACATAAAATACAGTTCCAACATCTGGATGGTACACTTCCTTTGCAGCAGGCACATTAACCCTCTGGGCTACCTTAGAGGAGTCAAAATTGTCACTTGACACAAGTATCTCTCTCAAACAGGTACATTAATCCCCAGAGTGATCTTCACACTTCTTGTTCAGTGAAAACTACTTGATACACAAGGAACTCTGCAGCCCGAGCTTTCAAATCCAGCCTCCAAGAACAACCCTCCCTCCCCAACCCTTCCTGCCTCGGACAGCGGGTAAAGTGCCCCAGTGAACGCACAAGGCTCGTCTGGGGGACGAATCATCACAAGTAACGTGAATCCTGGTTGTGTGTTAAAGAAAGACATCTGTGAAGCTCCTTTGCTTTTGTGCACCATCGCCCTTCCCCTCAAGCGCTTTTCATTGGGTCGCAGTGCACTCTGGGTGAATGAACTTCCTGTCTGCCAAAAAGGCATTTAACATAATGAGTTCTAGTTGCTTCAAGAACTGAAAGCAGGGCAGAGTCCAGGACAGAAGTCATATCCAGAAGGGTATGCAGGGCAGAGTCCAGGACAGGAGGAGTCCAGCAATGCAGGGCAGAGTCCAGCAATGCAGGGCAGAGTCCAGGACAGAAGGAGTCAAGCAACGCAGGGCAGAGTCCAGGACAGAAGGAGTCAAGCAACGCAGGGCAGAGTCCAGGACAGGCAGAGTCCAGGACAGAAGGAGTCAAGCAACGCAGGGCAGAGTCCAGCAATGCAGGGCAGAGTCCAGGACAGAAGGAGTCAAGCAACGCAGGGCAGAGTCCAGCAATGCAGGGCAGAGTCCAGGACAGAAGGAGTCAAGCAACGCAGGGCAGAGTCCAGGACAGAAGGAGTCAAGCAATGCAGGGCAGAGTCCAGCAACGCAGGGCAGAGTCCAGGACAGGACGAGTCAAGCAACGCAGGGCAGAGTCCAGGACAGGACGAGTCAAGCAACGCAGGGCAGAGTCCAGGACAGGACGAGTCAAGCAACGCAGGGCAGAGTCCAGGACAGGACGAGTCAAGCAATGCAGGGCAGAGTCCAGCAACGCAGGGCAGAGTCCAGGACAGGACGAGTCAAGCAACGCAGGGCAGAGTCCAGGACAGGACGAGTCAAGCAACGCAGGGCAGAGTCCAGGACAGGACGAGTCAAGCAACGCAGGGCAGAGTCCAGGACAGAAGGAGTCAAGCAACGCAGGGCAGAGTCCAGGACAGAAGGAGTCAAGCAACGCAGGGCAGAGTCCAGGGCAGAAGTTGTTAGAAATGGGATTTCTGGTTGGCTAGGGCTTGCGCCAAAGCCAGACAGAAACCACCACTCTAGTCAGGGCTGGGGAGTTACACGCCAAAGATAACCCCTGCTCACCCCCTTGGTAGCTTGGCACGAGCAGCCAGGCTTATTCCGGAGGCGATGTGTAAAGCGTTTGCGCGCGCACCCAGCAACAACACCCAAGACCCACCACAAAGGAAACTCCACACAAGGTATTCTATAAAAATAGCCTTTGTATTACCAAAACACATTAGATAAAACCACACACTTTACAATGTGCCAACAGGCACGGGCAGAGTTTACAAGGGATTATATGTACAGGGGACAGGGCCACATGGACCACTGTCAGGAATTAGCACTTTGTAGAAATTAGCACTTAGAACATAGGAATAATGCTTTCGAACATAGCAAATACAATCACTGTAGCACTAAATAACATATGTAACACACGACCAGTAACTACTGGTAAAAGTTAAGTACCACCTACGCAACCCTAACCACCTTAGGAAAATATCGCGCAGGGAACCAGGACCTCACTAGCACCACCTGTACTAGGAGAAAACATCCACCTAAGTATCACAATACCTGTAGGGGTAAACGCACATTACACATGATGCATCACATTCAGAGGTGTAAACACAAGGCACATGACGCATAAAAAAAAAAAACACATTCAGAGGTGCAGGTTAGGAACAATAGCGCAAAACTCACATTAGCCACCACTTGTGCTAGTCCCTAGGCCAACTGGCCTTGTCGGGGCTAGGACGCCCTGTGTCCAGCAGAGTCAGGGCAAGGCTGCGCAGGCTGCGCAACCCGGGCACACAAGGCACCACCTACATGTTGCAGCTGCCCACTAAGTGCTGGGCAGCTGGGAAAAGGAGTGTGGGCACCACTGTGCCCTTTGGACCCAACCTGTCACACTTGGAGCCTCTCTGGGCTCTAACCACAAGAAATGTGCTGTCGGAGTCCCGCTCGGGGGACTCGAAATCGCCGAAAGAAATGCCCCCTAGAACCTTCGTGGGCTCTGAAAACAATATGCCACCACTCGTGTCAGAGCAGCCCTCTGGCAGGCGGGGCCGCTCAAGCGCTGCACATGTAGGTGGGGGCCCCCTCTCTGGGCCCTGGGGACTAAAATCGCCCCCGTCGACGTTGGAGCGCCCTCGCGCTCTTGAAATAACAAGGCGCACCCTATGGAGCCTAGTGGGGCTCAAGGATACTGCCCCCTTACTCACCGGGGCTCGATGGGGCTCCTTCTCCTCGGACCTCTCCGGCTCCCCACGAGGCTGAGGACTCGACAGCCACTCGCGGGGCTCTCACTGAACGGGAGCCTCGCCAGCCACTGTGTCTCCTCGCTCCTTCAGGGTGCCGTCCGGGGTGGGCTCCCGCCTGGACTCGTCTTCCGGGTCAGGCCCCGCCCACGACCAGAACTTCCCGGACGGCTGCCGGGTCACGACGGGCTGCGGCGGTGATGCAGCACGGCACGGGGTAGGCACCCGTTATTGACACACGTACTCGCGGGGTGGGCTCCCGCAGTTCCAGCAAACCACTTCAGTAGCGGGGTAGGCTCCCGCTGGGGTGCATAAATGCGGGGTGGGCTCCCGCTCGGTTCTCCTAGCGCCGCGATGCAGGGTGGGCACCTGCTCGATAACTAGACAATAAATTGAGGTGGGCACTCGATATCTGAAATAAAGCGCTCCTGGCGCTTGGGGTAAATGAGAAAGCGCTCTCTGCGATCCAGGCAAGTCCAGCGCTTCCAGGCGCTGGAGGCTTCAGCAAAGCCCCAAGTACAGCGCTCTTTGACGCTGGGGTCCCACAGAAAGCGTTCCTAGCGCTATAAGTCAAATGGAAGCGCCTCCAGGCGCTTTAGGGGAGAATGTAAAAGTCCAGCAAAGTTCTCCCCTGCATGCAGCAAGGCAGGGGGGGCAAGGCTGGACCCAGCGCCAGCTCACTGGGCCTCCAGGCAGGGAGGTAGTCCAAGTGGCGGTCCTCTGGTCCAGCTACAGCAGCAGCCCCTCTCAGATAGGATCCTGGAAAAGAACAACATCAGTGGGGACACAGCCCCATTTTTATACACCTTTCCCCTTTGTTTCAAGGTGCAGGGAAGGGGCGAACCAGTTACAACTGGTTCCTGAGCACTTTGTTTTGGTCAGCCCCTCTCCCTATTCAGAGAGCAAGCCAGGGTCATCAGTCGCACCACAGGGGGCGGAGCCAGCATAGTGTGGGGAAAACCCAGCCCTATTCAGGACCCAGGTGGACTCCTCCCACCCATCTAGCTGCTGATCTCCCTATTCACCACTGGGTGACTCCTCCTGACTCTGGGGATTCCCTAGCCCGTCACATGACCTCAGCCAGCCAATCGCCAGACAAGGCACACATTTCACACTGCACACAGAAGTGCCCACTTCTAGAAGTGGCACTTCCATACTAGGTACATGCACGCTGCACACATCATCGCGCATCATTTCATCACACGAGTCCGCACATACCAGACTCGACCCTGCACACCCCACGCATTAGGAACTACCAGGGACACATACATTCCTATGGGAGGGCAGGCCTATCTCACCACATGCACTCAGAGTGCGCACGCACTTTACTCTGGGACACAGGGAAAGTGTGCAGAAACCAAAAATCACTACCACCAGGTCACCAATAAAAGCAAAAAGTTCAGGGGTGAACCTGCCAGAAGGGCCAAGTCCAACAGAAGTCATGTCCAGAAGGTATGCAGGGCAGAGTCCAGGACAGAAGTCATATCCAGAAGGGTATGCAGGGCAGAGGACAGGACGAGTCAAGCAACGCAGGGCAGAGTCCAGGACAGGACGAGTCCAGCAACGCAGGGCAGAGTCCAGGACAGGAGGAGTCCAGCAACGCAGGGCAGAGTCCAGGACAGGAGGAGTCCAGCAACGCAGGGCAGAGTCCAGCAACGCAGGGCAGAGTCCAGCAACGCAGGGCAGAATCTAGGACAGAAGTCATGTCCAGAAGGGTATACAGGGCAGAGTTCAGGACAGTGAGACATAAAAGCACTTGTAGGGTGAGGGGCATATGACCCAGATCTATGGTTTGTTTGAGGGAAGCGATATTAAGGATGGAACCCCCTGAAGGCCTCCACTCCGGCTCTGTCATGATTCCAAGACAATTTAGATTTTCTAGGTGGGGTCTGGTGTTCTCGTAAAATAGTGGAATTCATGGAAAGACCGAGATCCTATTGATAAGACTGGGATCAAGGATCATTCTTGGGGTGCAAGCTCTGAAAAAGGAAGAAGAGGGCCTCGAGGCGGCTTAAAGCTTTGCAGTTGTAGCCAGAGCAAGGAGTCCCATAACCCAAGTGTATTTTCATAGCGCACACACGCCCAGGGCATCTAGGCGCCTATTCGAACAGGTAAACATGAGGTCAGGCGCAGGTCTCCACAGTCCCCTAAGCCATGATCCCATGACGGGTATGACATAGGGATAGAACACGTCATGCATCCAGGCCGCAGAGGAAGGGTCCGACATGTCACTTCACGAGACAAACGACTGGACCCCATATACCAACCAACTGTGTCATGGAGCCAGCAGTACTGTCAGCATCAGAGGGGGCGGAGCCAGAGTGATACGCATATGGCTGGTTCCATCCGATGAGAGGGCGTGCTGTCTGAGTCAGACGCTGATCCGTTCAGTGTAACAGCAAAGCTTGAGGCTTAATTTGACTCAAAACAGGAAACCTCACACGGCCCAGACACGGAAAGAAAAAAGCAAGACAGATTTGGAGCGCTTTCTCGATTCTGTGGGTGGTGATGCATGGCGGTTCTTAGTTGGTGGAGCATACTGATTGGTGAATTCCGAGACTCCTCCGAGCTAACTAGCTATCGACCCTGGGACAAGTGCCATTCAGCCACACCAGAAATCGAGCAGTAACTGGTCTGTGATGGCCTTAGATCAGGCAGTAACTGACCTGTGATGCCCTTCGATTCAGCTGCAACTGGTCTGTGATGCCCTTCGATGTCCTGGGCTGCACTAGCTACAGACCCAGGGACAAGTGACGGTCTGTCACATCAGGGATCAGGCAATAACTGACCTGTGATGCCCTTGGATTGGGCAGTAACCGACCTGTGATGCCCTTGGATTGGGCAGTAACTGACCTGTGATGCCCTTGGATCGGGCAGTAACTGACCTGTGATGCCCTTGGATCGGGCAGTAACTGACCTGTGATGCCCTTGGATCGGGCAGTAACTGACCTGTGATGCCCTTGGATCGGGCAGTAACTGACCTGTGATGCCCTTAGATGTCCTGGCCTACACGTGCGTTACACCGAACGAATCAGCGCGCGTCTCCAGACAATTGACTGCTGGGGTTTATGATGTTGGTGCTCACAGGGGATTCTGCGTATTTTGGACTGGTTTTGAGGGCCGTTAAGTGTGCGCTCCTCCTGAGCACCAGTCACTTTACTAAGTGGTTATAAGATTGTAGCATAATTGTTAATGTGTGCCAAATACAGCCAGCCAGCCCTGAACCCCTTTCATTAGCTTACTCTAGTAACTTAGGGTGTACTGTCCCTTCTGGGTAGAGCCGAGACCAAAGTGCTTCCTGCCCACCATGGTAGAGAGGAGCTAAAAGTGATGGAATGGAGCACCGCCAGAACACGGCCATTGGTTCCAAAATTTCCACCTCGAATGTTTTTTTAGGTTTCAGAGAGTGGTCTTCAGGGAGGTGGGAGTGGCCTGGTAGGTTTACGGGCGTGGTCTTCCGTGGTGGGCGTGGCCTTCGATGGCAGGAGAGTGGACTTCAGGGAGGTGGGCGTGGTCTTCAGTAAGGTGGGAGTGGCCTTTGGGGAGGTGGGAGTGGCCTGGTAGGTTTATGGCCGTGGTCTTCAGTGATGGGCGTGGCCTTCGATGGCAGGAGAGTGGTCTTCAGGGAGGTGGGAGTGGTCTTCAGCAAGGTGGGAGTGGCCTTTGGGGAGATGGGAGTGACCTTCAGTGATGGGCGTGGCCTTCGATGGCAGGAGAGTGGTCTTCGGGGAGGTGGGCGTGGTCTTTGGTGAGTAGGAGTCCCAGACGCTTAACTGGCCCCTCATCCCTAAAACAGTCGAGTTTATTAATTTAATGCATTTTTATAAAGCGCGGACTTTACCCAAAAGTGTCAGAGCCCTTCTCAATAGAACCAAGTACGTTACATGAGGAGAATTTTACATATTTACACGTTACAGATACAAACGAGAAAGAAGAAAAAGTAAAACAAAATAATAGATGGCAGTCAAAACAAAAAACAGGATGAATATCGTACCGGCATAAATACAAATTTACAATATTGAAAGAACTTCTTTGAGGGACATGAAAAGGGATGTATTAGTTCTGGAAGAGAAGAGATTCATCTGTGAAACTTCGCCACATTTGTTACCTGTGGACCCTAGACATGGGGGGTTGGGGAAGAGGGGTAGGGGGCATCTGCCCCGTCTGGGCACGGACAATTCTAATTTGTATCTGGTGGGCGCTGTAGGAAATGACACACGTGAGCTAAAACGGTGGAATGGAATGGTGCACCGACTAGTTGGAAGAGGCCTGGACTGAATCAAGCACACCGCATCACCTGACCCCCGCCCCCACATCCCCCCCATCATTTAGTGACGCCCCACGATGTCACTCACCTCCTTCAAGGTCTCCATCCCAAGGTCTCCTTCCGGGTCACCGCCCCTCTTCTGCCCCCAGGGGTCAGTTCAGTGGTCCTCAGCAGGGCACACAGGGGGGGCAGTGCCACAGGGCACCCAGCAGTTTATCCCAGGGCTGTAGAGGGCACCTCTTTTCTTGCCATACACAAGCGAGGCTTTCCATCCCTGGAGTGCACTTGGGTAGGGGGGGGGGGCGGTCAAGGTGACCCCCTTTCACAGTGGCACGTGTCAGCAGAAGCCTGAGGTGAGAGCGGACGCGCTGCAGCCGGACATAAACCCAGCCCTTCCAACGTGCCGAGGTGGGGCAAGATGTTTATGGCCGACTCCAGGCCCCCTCTAGCGCTCCACGGAAAGTGCTTCGTTCAGAGATGACCCGCACTCATGCTGGGGGGGCGGGGCACATCCGGCGGTCCAAACCCCAAGAAGTGACCTGGCTTTAAATATTCTCCTTTTGGATCCAGGGAACGGGAAAGCGCGCGATGGGAGCAAGATCACACGCCTGGGCGGCGCTGAGCCGAGACTCCCATTTACACGAATCCTGTAGGATAGTGAGCCGATGGCTGGTGGTGTGACACGGGGTCAGCTGTGATACACAGGGGGTGGAGAGGAGACACAGGGGGTCAGCGGTGAGTCATAGGGGGTGGAGGGGAGACATAGGGGGTGGAGGGGAGACACAGGGGGTGGAGGGGAGACACAGGGGGTGGAGGGGAGACACAGGGGGTGGAGCGGCGGCACAGGGGGTCAGCGGTGAGACACAGGGGGTGGAGGGGGAGACACCGGGGGTCAGCTGTGAGACACAGGGTGGTGGGCAGATACAGAGGGTCTGTATGACACAGGGGCTGGTGGGGAGACACAGAGGGGTCGGCAGTAAAACACAGAATGGACCGGACTGGGCGGTCCCAAACAGAGTTTAAAGACCCTGACAGCCCGGAAATGCCAAAGCGCTTCGAATTCCTCAGTATTTCCCAAAGCACTCCGGGTGATGAGTCAGGAACGGGTTAGGGCGATCCAGGCCAGGACCCCGGAAGTCAGTCACTAGGGGTTCACGGGTGAGGCTGGGGGGACCCCAGGGGGCGGGATCCCCACAACTCGCCTTTATTGCTGGGGTAACGTTGTATCCAGGTCGGTGCTGCCCTGATGTCATTCCATGGGGGGTGGGGGGCTCCTCCCTAGGGGGTTGGTGCAGCGACTGCCCCCTCTCCCGGGCAGGGGTACCCCTCGAAGCCGACACTCCTCCGGAGCATGAGTCAGGCCAGGGAGTGGCAGGATTCCCGGCCCTTCTGGCCCCGCCGGGGTCAGTTCCTGTCGGGGGACCCCCTGGTCCTGTCCGATGCCTCGCGCACACTGTGCTCTGTCCCAGGGCAGGAGCGTCTCCTTCACCCCCTCAGGTAACTGAAGTTGTCTCTTCACAAGCCAGAGATGTCTCAGTACCACAGCTGTGGCGCCGTCTCCCTAGCGGACGCTGTGCCTGGATGTCTCGCCCGTGACTGTCTCTTGCATGCAGTCTCTCAGGCTGGTGCTCGAGTACCTGCACTCGGCTACTGGCGCACCAGGTCTCCGCTGTCTCCTGGGAGTCTGTCGCCTCCCTCCAACCGTCGTCTGTCTCATTCACTCTTGGATGTCTCGGCTGGTTTATGTGGGCTGAGCTGCAGACATGCTGAGACCTCTCTCCTCTCTGTAGCCGTCTCTTTCAGTCTTGGATGACACTGTTAGCTTGGAGGATCAGCTGTTGACCTGCTGTCTCTCCTGCCGGTGCCTGTCTCATTCATCCAGCCTCCGAGGCTGCTGCATGTCTAGGTGGGCTCAGCGGGTTCTCCCGCCGGTGTCTGTCTCATTCATTCAATCTCCCAGGATGCTGTGGGTAGGCTCAGCTGTCTCTCCAACCGGTGTCTGTCTCATTCATTCAATCTCACAGGCTGCTGTGTGTAGTCTCTGCTGTCTCTTCTGCCGGTGTCTGTCTCATTCATCCAGGCTGCTGCCGGTGTGACCGGGCTCAGCTGCCGCCCCTGACTCCGCCCCTCCCTTTAAATGGAAGAGAGAGAGAGTGAGGGAGGGATGGATGCACCCTTTACTGCCCGGACGGAAAGAGCGTCTCTCCGAGGGGCAGAGACAAAGGAGAGAGGGGGCATCGTTCTGCGTGAGACCCCAGGGATGCTGTAGGAAAGGATGCTGTGTGAAACGCCCGTGGCAGACAAGTGACAGGCTGTGAGGGGGCACAGTCAGAGACACACAAGAGACAGCTGTGCGAGAGCATAGGTAGAGACACACCAAGAGACAGCTGTGCGGGAGCATAGGTAGAGACACACCAAGAGATAGCTGTGCCAGAGCACAGGCAGAGAATCACACACGAGTCAGCTGTGCGGGAGCATAGGTAGAGACACACCAAGAGACAGCTGTGCGAGAGCACAGGCAGAGACACACAAGCGACAGCTGTGCGGGATTATAGGTAGCGATACGCACAAGAGAAGGTGTACAAGACGCAAAGCAGAGGCACGTGACATCTATGAACACAAGAGACAGTGGTGGGGTGCACAGGAAGAGACACGCCAAGAGACAGCGGTGGGGTGCACAGGCAGAGACACGCCAAGAGACATCTGTGCGGGTGCACAGACAGTCACACAAGAGACAGTTGAGCGATAATACACGCAGAGCCAGCTGTGCTGGAGCACAGAGAAAGCTATACACAAGAGACAGTTGTGCGGTAGCACAGAGAGAGCTATACAAAAGAGACAGCTGTGGCAGACTACAGGCAGAGACATACAAGAGACAGCTGTGCGGGAGCATAGGTAGGCATACACACAAGAGACGGTGTGCGAGACGCCCAGCAGAGACACATGACAGCTATGAATCCAAGAGACAGCTGTGGGGTGCATAGGTAGCCACACACACACGAGACAGCTGTGCGGGAGCACAGACAATCACACAAGAGACAGCGGTGCGGGAGCTCAGGCAGAGACACACAAGAGACAGCGGTGCGAGGGGGTTTAACAGAGTGCCACACACTGGCCCTCCCCGAAGCACGGGGGAGGGGTGGTGGTTTAAGAGCTGTCTCCATGCCACTGATTTTCATCAGAAATCTCCATGCAGTGGCCATAGTGACCCAGAGTAAAGAGCTGTCACCGGAGCTGCTAACACTGGGGGCGACCCCAGCCCCCCAAGTACATGTCCATTGAGAGAGAGCTTTGCACTGTCTCACAGCTCCCTAGCGGATCCATGTCAGGCCGGACTGCAGCTTACAATGACAACGGCAGAACGACAAGTCCCAGAATGCACTGCTGCTGTACCGCAGCTTCATAAGCCAGGGATGGCTGAACATTTCACCTGTGACGTGGGTGGGGTCCTTTCATACCCGAGTGTGACTGGGTGTTAGACGGACCGGGAGGGTCGGCCGAGGACAAGGGGAGAGGTCTCCGGGGAGAGCCGTCTCCAGCGATCGTACAGATGAGTAACTTCCCCCCCACAGATATACACCACACAAGGATAGGATTTAACGTTCTTTATAGGTGATTTCTTAAGGTACGATGAAATGGTACAAGGAGGTCTGGACTCAGGGGTCCCCTCGATTCTAGTCTCTTGGTTTGGGAAAAGGGGGTAGCGGGACAGTCTGGTTACCAATCTGGTAGCTGAGATGATATGGTGGATAGCTCACAATCCTCGAGCTCGGTGTTCTAGCTTGGACGGGCCGCGGCAGCGCCAGCAGGTCCCGGTGAAGGTGGTCGTTACACGGTCCGCGGCAGCGCCAGCAGGTCCCGATGAAGGTGGTCGTTACACGGTCCGCGGCAGCGCCAGCAGGTCCCGATGAAGGTGGTCGTTACAACGGTCCGCGGCAGCGCCAGCAGGTCCCGACGAGGATGGATGATGCAGAAGGCCGCGGCAGCGCCAGCAGGCAGGACGATAATTCACAAGGCAGGGCTACGGCAGCGCCAGTAGTCCGTCAAGGCTGAGTTCTTCTCGGTGTCTCTCGACTCCAGGATACAACTGCCTTCCTGCTCTGGAGCTGCCCTAGTTATAGGTCTGGCGCCCTTTGATGTCCGGACCCTCGCACTTGGAGGTCGGGGGGTCCGGGATGAGGGAGTCCAGACACCCAGCAGGGGGTGGAGCCAGCGCCCGGGGGAGCTGGAGGGCGATCGGCACCTGGCGGGGGAGAGCCATCGACACTTCTTTCTCCCATTGACCTGCCAAGTGGTCCGTTCACCTCCTGGGTGGATGGTGGTGCCGGGATGTCGGGGCCGGGCCAGGCCCAGGGTTAGGGTCGAGCTGAGGCCACGCGGCCTCGTGGCGCAGTGTCCAAGATGGTGGCTGATCCGGCCGGGGGAGCCGGTAGTGGTTCGGCCCCATGATACATGGATGTCCGGGGGCAGGAGTTCCGTCAGGAGACGGGGTGCGGGTTGCTCTTGTGGGTAACACCTGGGAGTTCGGGGCTTGGGCCGTGTCACGCGAAGAGGGAGCAAGCCCTTCATGTGGCCTGTCCAACATGCGTCCCCCCCAGCTGAAGGCGGGGAGAGTCACCCATCCTCTTGGGGACTCTCCTCGTCGAGGCGGAAAAGCGTGACAGGCCATCTGCGTTGGCGTGGTCTTGGCCCGGTCGATGTTCCACAGTGAAGTCCATCCCCTGCAGGGAGATGGACCAGCGCAATAGTTTTGGGTTTTGCCCCCGCATCTGCATTAGCCACTGCAGGGGTCGATGAACGGTTTGCACCCGGAAGTGGGTACCGAAGAGATAGGGCCGGAGCTTTTTGAGGGCCCACACCACTGCGAAGGCCTCCCTCTCGATTGTGCTCCAGCGCTGTTCTCGGGCCAGGAGGCGTCTGCTGATGAAGGCCACCGGCTGATCAAGACCCTCGGGGTTCAGCTGGGAGAGAACCGCCCCGATGCCGTGGTCGGAGGCGTCCGTTTGCACAATGAATTCCCGATTGTAATCGGGGGCCTGGAGCACAGGGGCGGTGCACAGGGCGGCTTTCAGCTTCTCGAAGGCCGCTTGACAGTCGGGGGTCCAGTTAATCTTCTTCGGGTGGTTTTTGGACGTGAGACCCGTGAGGGGCCCCACAATGCTGCCATAGTCCCTCACGAACCGCCGGTAGTAGCCGGTGAGTCCCAAGAAGGCTCGGACCTCGGTCTGCGTGACTGGGGGTTGCCAGGACTGGATGGCAGCGATTTTAAGTTGCAGAGGGGCCACCAGACCGCTTCCCACCTGGTGTCCGAGGTAGGTCACGGACCCCTGACCAATTTGGCACTTGCCGGCCTTCATTGTGAGGCCGGCCCGCTGGAGGGCTTGCAGGACCTCTCGGAGGTGGTGGAGGTGGTCGGACCAGTGGTGGCTGTACACAGCGATATCGTCCACGTAGGCGGCGCTGAACTCTTCGAGCCCCGCCAAGACCTGGTTCACTAGTCGCTGAAAAGTAGCTGGGGCATTCTTCATGCCGAAGGGCATGACCTTGAAGTGGTAGTGGCCATCGGGGGTAGAAAAGGCGGACCGTTCTTGGGCACGGGGTGTGAGACCGATCTGCCAGTAGCCCGCTGTCAGGTCGAAGATGCTGAGGTAGCGGGCAGCCCCCATGCGGTCGATCAATTCATCCGCTCGGGGGATGGGATGAGCGTCGGTCCTGGTGACAGCATTCAAGCCCCGATTGTCGACGCAGAATCGGAGTTCAGGAGTGGTGCCGGGGGCAGCGGCTTTGGGGACCAGCACGACCGGGCTGGCCCAGGGGCTGTCCGAGGGCTCGATGACCCCGAGCGTGAGCATCTTGGACACTTCCTCTTGGATGCAGGCCCGCACCCGATCTGGTACGCGGTATGCCCGGTGTCTGATAGGGGGACTGTCCCCCGTGTCCACGTCGTGCAAGCACCAGGGGGTGACCCCTGGGGTGAGGGAAAACAGAGTAGCAAACTGCAGCAGGAGGTCCCGGCAGCCTTGGCGTTGCTCTGGGGTGAGGGCATCGGAGAGCCGGACCCCGTCCACGGAACCGTCTTTCTCCTGAGTCTTCAGGAGATCAGGGAGAGGCTCGGAGTCTTCTTCCGCCCCACTGTCTGTAGCCATCAGGAGGCTGAGTTCCGAGTGCACAAAGTGGGGTTTGAGTCTGTTGGTGTGGAGGACCCGGAGGGGGTTCCGGGGAGACTCCATATCGATGAGATAGGTGACGGGGCTCTTGCGTTCGACCACTTTGAAGGGCCCTGTCCACTTGTCCTGCAAGGCACATGGTTCGGTGGGGGACATCACCCACACTTGTTGACCAGGTTCGAATTCGACGGAGGAGGCATTTTGATCGTACCATTTTTTCATGTCCTCCTGACTGGCCTCAAGATTCGCTTTTGCCATTTCCCTGAATCGCCGGGTCTGATTGCGTAGTGCCAGGAGGTACTTGAAGACGTCTGGAGGGGTCTTTAGGGGGGGGCCATCTCCCAACCTTCTTTGACTAGGCTGAGGGGCCCTCGCACAGGGTGCCCGTACAAGAGTTCAAAAGGGCTAAAACCGAGGGACTTCTGGGGAACTTCTCGATAGACGAAGAGGAGGCACGGAAGTAGTACATCCCACTGGCGACGGAGGGGCTCTTCCAATCCCCCAATCATTCCCTTGAGCGTGCGGTTGAATCGCTCAACTAGTCCGTTTCCTTGAGGATGATAGGGGGTCGTGAATCGGTAGGTGACCCCGCACTGTTGCCAGAGGGACTTCATATATTTCGAGATAAAGTTTGTGCCTCGGTCGCTGACGACTTCTCGGGGGAAGCCCACCCGGGAGAAGATCCCCATTAAGGCCCGGCCGACCACCGGAGCTGTTACAGTTCGCAGGGGCACAGCCTCGGGGTAGCGGGTGGCGTGGTCCACCAGTACCAGGATGAACCGATGTCCTTGTGCTGTGCGGGGGTCCAGGGGCCCCACAATGTCTATTCCCACCCTCTCGAACGGGGTGGTGACAACTGGGAAGGGTTGCAGAGGTGCTTTGAGCTTGCGGCCGCTCTTCCCGCTGGCCTGGCACGTGGGGCAGGACCGGCAGTGGTTGAGGACGTCGTTTCGCATCCTCGGCCAGAAAAAGTGGGTCACCAGGCGACTGTAGGTTTTGTCTTGGCCCAGGTGTCCAGCCAGAGGGACATCGTGGGCCAAATTTAGCAGGAAGTCTCTGAAACGGAGGGGCACCACCAGCACTCGACTGGCCCCTAACTCCGCGATTCTCTGTTCACTGTATAGCAGGTCCTTATCCCAATAGACCCAATGGGCTCCGGTGGAGTCCCCTGCGCTCTGGGCGATGGCTTGCTGGCGGAGTCCCTCGAGGGAGGGACAGGTCTTCTGCTCCTGGCGGAACTGTTCCTGGGTGGGCCCCCCTTCTTGATGCCACTGAGCCAGGCCGGGAAGGTCCTGGGGCTGGGCGACCCCTTCGGGGGTTTGCTCTGGGGGGTCGGTATAGTCGGTGTCCTCTACTGGAGCGATCGGGGGAGGAGGTGCAGGCCATTCTGGTTCTTCTGGTCGGGGGATGGCATGGGCGGCCATGGACCGGGTGGTTACGCACGCCCAGTCCGGGAGGCCCAGCATCCCCAGGTGCTCTCTTCTTTCGACGGCGGCCCACGGGGAACTCTCAAGATCGTTCCTCAGGAGACAGTCCACGGGGGCATCATCCCGGACCGTCACCTTCAACATGCCGGAGACCCCTCCCCATTCGAAGGGGACGCAGGCCATCCGACATAGACTCTCGGAATTGTCGGCTGAGCGGACGGGGCAGAGAATGTTCGGCAGGATCTGCTCTGGTTTTACCAGGTGACAGCGGACGGCCGTCACACTGGCCCCTGTGTCACGTAGGGCTTCGGCCCGGCGCCCATTAATGTTTACCCACTGGCTATATTTTCTGGTGTTGGCGGGTAGGGGGGCCCGCGGGACCATGTCTTTTCCCCCTAGGCACGCTAGAACCATGGCGGCCGGTTCCCACTCTTGTTGTGCCTGCTCGTATTCTTCTTGTTCTTCGGAGATTTGTTCTCCCCCCAGGGCGGCGGCAGCTACCTGGCGGGGTTTTGGAGTTTGGTTCTGTGGACAGTTCGGGTCATTGGCGTAGTGGCCGACTCGCTGGCATCGGTGACACGTGACGTTGGCTCGGAACCCCGGGCGCATCGGGGGGTTCCCCCGGCTGGCCGGGGGCGGGGTGCTGGCAGCGGGAGCGGCCGGGACGGTGTCTCTCCCTCGCCCCTGGCCTCCTCCTCCTCCTCGGGGACGGTGCTGACCTTGGTTGTTCCGGTTCTGCTCGTGTGGCCCTCTCCGGCCAACTCGGGTGCTTTCCCACCGGTCAGCTTCGGCGGCGAGTTGCCGTGGGTCAGTTAATTTACTGTCGAGGAGGTGCTGCCTGAGCTCGACGAAGCAGTTGTTAGACAGGTGCTCCCACACCATGAGATTAAAAAGTTGCTCGTAGGTCATTACGTGGCTTCCCTTGATCCAACCCTCGAAGGCTCGGCTGAAATAGTTGACATATTCCACCCACGTTGTACCCGGGATCCGGGTGCAGTCCCGAAACCTCTGGCGGTACATTTCGGGTGTGAGCCCATATCGGGTGAGGAGGGCAGCCTTCATGTGGTCATAGGATGACATCTGATGGTCTGGGAGCTGCAGTAGGGCATCGCGGCCTTCGTTGACGAACCTCCCCCATAGGCCGGCTCCCCAGTCACTTCGATCGATCCGGTGGGAGGTCATGGCGATCTCGTAGGCCTTGAACCACTGTTGTATGTCGTCCTCTCGGACATACTCTCGGACAACATCCTTGGGGATGTGGACTTTCTTTTCTGTCGTTCCCCGGGTGCGCGGTCGCTCGGGCACCTCCGGTTCTTTGTTCTGCTTCCGTAGTTCTATTTCTGCCAGTTTGCGCTCGTGTTCGAATGTCAGTCTTTTTTCTTCGAGCTCTCTCTGCCTCTGTTTTTCCTCCCTTTCTTCTCGGAGCCGCAGATGTTCTAGGTTCAGTTTTTGCTCGGCTAATTTTAGTTCACCGTCCATTTTGAGTCGTGCCATTTCTAACTCATGTAATCTGTTTTTTTCTCTTTCTTGGATCTCTTCCTGCGAGAGGCCCGTTCCTCGCTCCTCGGGAGCCGTGGCGTTCCTCTCCGATGCTGCACCGTTTTGGTCTGGGGATCCGGCGACCCCGGTTTCTGCCCACGACTCAATGGCGTGCTTAAAATCGTCTTTGGTACTCAGGCCGGTGGTAGCAATGCCTAGTTCCATGCAGAATTGTTTCAGTTCACGATGGCTATACTCTTCCAATTTATCCATCTGGAATTTCTCGGTGGATCCGCTCTCTTTGGTTGACATCGTGGTTTTGTCGTGGGGTGAGCTACTCTCTGTACGATTACGCGTTGATTCGGATCGCGCCGCTGGCCACCAATGTTAGACGGACCGGGAGGGTCGGCCGAGGACAAGGGGAGAGGTCTCCGGGGAGAGCCGTCTCCAGCGATCGTACAGATGAGTAACTTCCCCCCCACAGATATACACCACACAAGGATAGGATTTAACGTTCTTTATAGGTGATTTCTTAAGGTACGATGAAATGGTACAAGGAGGTCTGGACTCAGGGGTCCCCTCGATTCTAGTCTCTTGGTTTGGGAAAAGGGGGTAGCGGGACAGTCTGGTTACCAATCTGGTAGCTGAGATGGTATGGTGGATAGCTCACAATCCTCGAGCTCGGTGTTCTAGCTTGGACGGGCCGCGGCAGCGCCAGCAGGTCCCGGGTGAAGGTGGTCGTTACACGGTCCGCGGCAGCGCCAGCAGGTCCTGATGAAGGTGGTCGTTACACGGTCCGCGGCAGCGCCAGCAGGTCCCGATGAAGGTGGTCGTTACAACGGTCCGCGGCAGCGCCAGCAGGTCCCGACGAGGATGGATGATGCAGAAGGCCGCGGCAGCGCCAGCAGGCAGGACGATAATTCACAAGGCAGGGCTACGGCAGCGCCAGTAGTCCGTCAAGGCTGAGTTCTTCTCGGTGTCTCTCGACTCCAGGATACAACTGCCTTCCTGCTCTGGAGCTGCCCTAGTTATAGGTCTGGCGCCCTTTGATGTCCGGACCCTCGCACTTGGAGGTCGGGGGGTCCGGGATGAGAGAGTCCAGACACCCAGCAGGGGGTGGAGCCAGCGCCCGGGGGAGCTGGAGGGCGATCGGCACCTGGCGGGGGAGAGCCATCGACACTTCTTTCTCCCATTGACCTGCCAAGTGGTCCGTTCACCTCCTGGGTGGATGGTGGTGCCGGGATGTCGGGGCCGGGCCAGGCCCAGGGTTAGGGTCGAGCTGAGGCCACGCGGCCTCGTGGCGCAGTGTCCAAGATGGCGGCTGATCCGGCCGGGGGAGCCGATAGTGGTTCGGCCCCATGATACATGGATGTCCGGGGGCAGGAGTTCCGTCGGGAGACGGGGTGCGGGTTGCTCTTGTGGGTAACACCTGGGAGTCCGGGGCTTGGGCCGTGTCACACGGGGAGGGAGCAAGCCCTTCATGTGGCCTGTCCAACACTGGGTGACGTCATGGCATAAGAATGCCACCTTGCTGGGTGCGGCCTTTCCTTTAGCAGGCTGATGCACTCTGGGACTTGTAGTCTTGGTTCAGATGAATATAATGGGGACAATGGGCACAGAAGGTAATCCTGGGCCGGAGAAGGTGCATCCTGGTGACATGGAGCCTTCTGGGTACCCCATGTACAGACTGAACTACTGCAGTGAACTCTGCCAGGGGGTCCCGCGGGGCCACACCCGGGCTGTCCTGTCCGAGAAACAGAGCCAGCTGCTTGCAGTGAGGCAGAGTGTGCAGGAGGTGCTTAACTAGAGAAAGAGAGCGCTGATTCCTGAGAGGCGCTAGCTGTGCACACCTTCCAGAGGCAGGCAGACACCCCATCAAAAGAAGAGTAACCTTCAAGCTCCCCACTCACGCATACAAGGACCCCCCAAACATGGGACCATCGCCTCTCTTTCCACACACACACAGGAGACACCTCCGATCAGCCCAAGGGTGTAACTCAGGCCCCCCGAAGCCCCTGCGGTGCGGGGCACCGAGCTACAGGGGCCCCCCTCAGCATTGAACTCCGGCCTGAGAGCATCTACAAGACCAGAACGGATGGGCAGTTCCACCCTCCTATGCATCTACAAGACCAGAACGGATGGGAAGTCCCACCCTCCTATGCATCTACAAGACCAGAACGGATGGAAAGTCCCACCCTCCTATGCATCTAGAAGACCAGAACGGATAGGGAGTCCCACCATCCTATGCATCTACAAGACGGATGGGAAGTCCCACCGTCCTATGCATCTACAAGACCAGAACGGATGGGAAGTCCCACCGTCCTATGCATCTACAAGACCAGAAGAGATGGGAAGTCCCACCGTCCTAAGCATCTACAAGACCAGAACGGATGGGAAGTCCCACCGTCCTATGCATCTACAAGACCAGAACGGATGGGAATTCCCAACCTCCTATGCATCTACAAGACCAGAACGGATGGGAAGTCCCACCGTCCTATGCATCTACAAGACCAGAACGGATGAGGAGTCCCACCGTCCTATGCATCTACAAGACCAGAAGGATGGGAAGTCCCACCATCCTATGCATCTACAAGACCAGAAGGATGGGAAGTCCCACCGTCCTATGCATCTACAAGACCAGAAGGATGGGAAGTCCCACCGTCCTATGCATCTACAAGACCAGAACGGATGGGAAGTCCCACCGTCCTATGCATCTACAAGACCAGAAGGATGGGAAGTCCCACCCTCCAATGCATCTACAAGACCAGAACGGATGAGGAGTCCCACCCTCCTATGCATATACAAGACCAGAACGGATGGGAAGTCCCACCGTCCTCTGCATCTACAAGACCAGAAGAGATAGGAAGTCCCACCGTCCTAAGCATCTACAAGACCAGAACGGATGGGAAGTCCCACCGTCCTATGCATCTACAAGACCAGAACGGATGGGAATTCCCAACCTCCTATCCATCTACAAGACCAGAACGGATGGGAAGTCCCACTGTCCTATGCATCTACAAGACCAGAACGGATGAGGAGTCCCACCGTCCTATGCATCTACAAGACCAGAAGGATGGGAAGTCCCACCATCCTATGCATCTACAAGACCAGAAGGATGGGAAGTCCCACCGTCCTATGCATCTACAAGACCAGAAGGATGGGAAGTCCCACCGTCCTATGCATCTACAAGACCAGAAGGATGGGAAGTCCCACCGTCCTATGCATCTACAAGACCAGAACGGATGGGAAGTCCCACCGTCCTATGCATCTACAAGACCAGAAGGATGGGAAGTCCCACCCTCCAATGCATCTACAAGACCAGAACGGATGAGGAGTCCCACCCTCCTATGCATATACAAGACCAGAAGGATGGGAAGTCCCACCGTCCTATGCATCTACAAGACCAGAACGGATGGGGAGTCCCTCCTACCTCACAGCCAAGGCCTAGAATGATCAGACCCTCCACCTCGGGCAACCCCAACACTGCCCCAGTTCGGGAGGACCTCAAGACTTGGCACTTCAGATGACCCCAGCACTCCACGAAGCCCCCCTCCCCCAGTGCCTTGAGACCCTTGAGGGTGAGTCGCGGCGCTTTACCAACCCTGATTGATTGATCCCAACCCAGGCAGCCTCGAGCCCACAAGCTTCCCAGCAGCTCAGCCAATCCAGGCCTTTTATTCACATTCTGGTTCTTGTTGTCCTGAAGATGTAGTCAGTAGGCCTGGGCTTGAAATTCCACTCGGCTCGTAGAGTTTGCTCAGTTTTTCCTCGCTCGTGCTTAACAACATCAAGTTGGTGAGCGCGAGCGAGGGAAATCCTACTCCAGACCACCTCCCGCCAAGATTTCTCAACATGGGCGGTCGAGAATGGCCACTACTGCTTGCGCTGAAAAACATTCTGCTTGCGTTGCGGAAGCTGCCACGGGAGTTGAACGTCTACTCAAGCGGTAAAAAGAAGCTGCGCCCTCTTGAGCTGCGCATGGAGCCGTCTGCGCTGATTTTCCAACGCAGGGCAAACACCCATCACCAAAAATCAGCGCAAACGGCTTGACCTAAAGTACTCTGCTGCTTGCTGAACCCCAGGTGACGGAGATTTTTGGTTGCATCGCGGACTTCGTGGAACTACGCCCAGGCCTGGTAATCAGAAACATCAGGACTACAAGTACCAGAATGCAAAGGGAAAAAGCTGAGACTGAATAAACTACTCATGCGTGAGCCCGGGATATTTGAAAGTTTGGAATCCCTGACTTGTATCTACTGAACACTCCTGTGAAACTTCACCATTGGACAGTGCTTTAAAAGATTTAGAAGTGCAAGCAGGTGCTCACGATTGAGAGAACCTGTGTGCTGCTGAGATGCACCAGTACGCCGCCTTTCAAATGAAAGAAGTGACGGTACTCAGTACCAGTGTTAGAATCCAGATTCTCTAGTTGGCACCAGTGGGTACTAATGCCAAGCAGGGAACCTTTCTTCCAGTCAGGGTAAGGGGTTACACTCCTTTAATAACCCCTGCTCACCCTCTAGGTAGCTTGGCGCGAGCAGACAAGGCGTTATCGTGGGCGTAATGGTTAAGCAGTTGTGATCACATACATCAATTCAATGTTACCCCCACAAACGGACTCCACACTGGGTGTATCAAAAATAGACTTCTTTATATAAGCAGACTTAATCACAAGACCCAATAACGTGTAACACGGGCCCACAATACTGTTTGTTCAAAGCGTTCTCGGTTTCAGTTCAATTCAGGTGTTCTGTGCGCTTCGTGCGCATTGGCCGGTGCGTGCGGCAGTAAGAGGCTTGTGAGCGGCTCACGAGCGTTCGGCAGACACTCCGGGTGACACGCGCACCTTGCGGTGCGAAGGGGGCACAGTACCTTAGTCTTTGTTGAAGTTCGTCAGGGACGGCACAATAATCCTCAGCGCGTGCGTGCAGCGCACGGTCCTCTCAATCGCGGTGCGAGCTACGGCTCGAAGGGGGCCTCAGTCGCGGTGCTCAGGGGGACGGTGCAGACGTACGATGCGCTGGCTCTTAGTTGCGGCATTCGAGCCGGACCTTTGAGGACAGCGCCTCTGTTCTCAGCACACTGCGAAGCCGCCAGCACGCTCCGAAGGGAAGCCGCGCACCGGTCACTCTACGAACCACAGCCTGCCCTCAGCACGGGTAGGGGGCACACAGAGCGGCACGACACAGAGGGGCAAATCAGGTGTCACGAAGTCCTTCCTTTGCGTTGCGAGCTACGGCTCGGGGGCCTTAGTCACGGTGCTCGGGCCGGTCAGGGGCACAGGCTTGCGACAGTACGCGCCGAGTTTAGATGGCGCGCACTGCTTCTTGGCGTCAGCTTGGCAGGGAGAACGGCGGTTCTCAAAGGGTGTGAAGTCCACTGGTCCTGGGACTTCGTTCAGGGGACAAGCTCAGCACAAGCCCTTGGAGACCTTAAACAGCACAAGTTGAAGCAAAGTTTCTCAGCAGTCTTTCTCCTCTCCTTCAGCAGCAGGGCAACCACTGCAGGCCAATCCCCCAGGTCAGGGACAGTACTCCTCCTACAGTTTCCTTGGTTCCTTCTCCTCAGGCAGAGGTTCGTCTTGTAGCAGGATCTAATTTCTTAGGAGCAGGGCTCCTTCATTTATACCATAATTCTTTTGTTCTCTCAGGCCAGGGGGGCCCCTGCCTAGTTCAGTCCAGTTCTGGAGCACTTTGTTTACGCGATGCAGGCTCTTTCATTCAAGGTGCAGGGCAGAGTCATCAGACGCACCCCAGGGGGCGGAGCCGGCATTGAGGTGGCAGAGCACAGTTCCATTCAGAGCTCAGGTGCATTCCTCCCACCCATCTACCTGTCAATCGTCCTATTCATTACTGGCCTACCTAGCCCTGCCCATCTGGGTTTCCCCAGCCCTGTCACTCACGCAGCCAGACAGCAGATACACATCGCGCAGAGGCGGCTGTAATGGTTTAGGCAAGCAAAGGCCAGCTTTCTAAAAGCGGCATTTGCAAACGCGGAATATTAAAATAAACCTTACGAGAAGGTGTACCTTGTTATTCTGAGTTCAGGCATACTAGACTCGCTCTCCTACCATGTTCACTGGGCCTGTTAGGATCATAGGATGTAACAATCTTAACAGCCCATTCTGGCCTATGAGAACAGGGTAGCCTTACATAGTGAAAAACGAATATGGCTGTAATTCACTATGAGGACATGCCGCACACATCAGGGCTTGTCCTACCTTATGCTTACAATGCACCCTGCCCTTGGGCCTACCATAGGGGTGACTGATATGAAGTTAAGGGAAGGTTTAGGGACTGGCAAGTGGGGGCACTTGCGCAGTCAGCGCGACAGTACCCGACTGCACGCAGGTTCTGCAATGGCAGACCCTAGACACATTTTACCAGGCCGCTTCTGTGGGTGGCACAACCAGTGCTGCAAGCCCACCAGCGGCATTCGTATTTACACGCCCTGGCACTCCGGGTGCACTTCACTCGGGGCTGATAGTAAACCGAATAAGCCAATCATGGGATCCAACCGACATATACAATTTACATAGGGAGCACTTGCACTGTGGCACTGGTTGGCAGTGGCACAGTGCTCTGAGCGGCCAACACCATAAAAACACATGAGGCACAGCGACAAAAAGAGGAAGGGAGACTCACGCCAAGGTGCCAGGTCTAACAACCAGGCAGTCCCTGTACATTTAAAACACTGCTTTGTGTGAGAGAGAGAGAGAGAGAGAGAGAGAGAGAGAGAGAGAGAAGCGGTGTGAGAGAGGGAGAGAAGCGGTGTGTGAGAGAGAGAGCTGTTGTGAGAGAGAGAGAGCTGTTGAGAGCGATAGAGCTGCTGAGAGAGAGTTGTGTGAGGGAGCTGTTGACAGAGAGAGAGTTGTGTGAGAGAGCTGTTGAGAGAGACAAAGCAGTGAGAGAGAAAGAGCTGTAAGAGAGTGAGAGCGGTGTGAGAGGAGAGCTGTGTGTGAGAAAGCTTGAGCTGCAAGAGAAAGCTTGAGCTGCATGGGAGAGAGAGCTGTGTGTGTGTGTGTGAGAGAGAGAAAGAGATGTGTGAGAGCTGCATGTTTATGTGAGAGAGAGCTGTGAGGGAGAAAGCTGATTGAGAGGGAGCTGTGTGTGTGAGATGAGCTGTGTGTGTGTGAGATAAAGAGCTGTGTGTGAGAGAGAGCTGTGGGAGAGATGAAAGAGAGAGCTGTATGTGTGTGTGTGAGAGAGAGGAAGCGCTCTGCACTGACAAAATGTGAGACACCCCAGTGGGGGCAGACACACATATTCTGTGTCCCAGCTCTAGGCCTCGTAGTTTCAGAGTTGCCCTGCTTAATCGCTAGCACCCTGTGTGAAAGAGAGAGTTGTGTGTGTATGAGAGAGAGCTGTGTGTGAGAGCTGTGTGTGTGCATGAGAGCGGAGTGAGAGCTGTGTGTGAGAGAGAGCTGTGTGTGTGTGAGAGAGCTGAGTGTGAGAGCTGTGTGTGTTCATGAGAGCTGAGTGAGAGCTATATGTGAGAGAGAGCTGTGTGTGTGTGTGTGAGAGCTGAGTGAGAGCTGTTGTGTGAGATAAGATGTGTGTGTGAGATAGGTGTGTGTGTGAGAGGGCTGTATGTGTGTGTGTGAGAGAGCTGTGTGTGAGAGCTGTGTGTGCATGAGAGCTGAGTGAGAGCTATATGTGAGAGAGAGCTGTGTGTGTGTGAGAGAGCTGAGTGAGAGCTGTTGTGTGAGATACGATGTGTGTGAGAGATAGGTGTGTGTGAGAGGGCTGTATGTGTGTGTGAGAGAGAGCTGTGTGTGAGAGCTGTGTGTGCATGAGAGCTGAGTGAGAGCTGTGTGTGAGAGAGAGCTGTGTGTGTGTGAGAGAGCTGAGTTAGAGCTGTTGTGTGAGATACGATGTGTGTGAGAGATAGGTGTGTGTGAGAGGGCTGTATGTGTGTGTGAGAGAGAGCTGTGTGTGAGAGCTGTGTGTGCATGAGAGCTGAGTGAGAGCTGTGTGTGAGAGAGAGCTGTCTGTGTGTGTGTGAGAGAGAGAGCTGGGGGCAGAGGAAGCGCTCTGCACTGACAGGATGTCAGACACCCCAATGAGGACAGACACACAGACTCTGTGCCCCAGCTCGAGGCCTAGTGCTTCCGGCGTTGCCCTGCTCAGTCACTAACACCCTGTGTGTGGGTGAGGGTAGCGGTCCTGCCCTCGCTGGGCCTCAGTCACTGAGCAGCAGAGGTGGAAACCCAGCAGGTTGCTGAACTTCTGAGGGGGTTTCACTCATGAGCACAGATGGCGCCTGAGATCTCGTGCATCGCTGACGTCTGAAACGCTGAAACGCGTCCACACACACAGTCAAACACAAGGACTTGTAGCATAGCGCTTCTACCCCTGATGAGGCGCTGAAGCGCTTTATGGGGGGCGGGGTGGATAGCACGCCACAGTTTGTGGCCTTTAATGTACCTTGGATGGTTACTGGGCGGGCTTGTGCTGTGAGGGAACTGTCAGACGGGTCTCCTCCAGTTTAGAGGGGGGGGGGGGGTGTAAGGTACCAGGAGTGAGTAAGTGTGACTGGAGGAAAGGAGGAGTGAGTACACGGGCTGGAGGAGGTCAAAGGTGGGAAGTAACAAGACGAGGCTGCACGGGAGGGCGTGGGATTTATGGGGGTTGGGGGTACATGAGTTAGGGATGCTTGGTCTGGCAGGAATGGTCTCTCAGAGGGGGAGTTCATCACACGAGTAAGGAGCAGTAGGGTCAGTTTACTGAAGTAGGGCAGAGTGGGCTTTCATCCCTGTTAGAAAGGGTAGACGGACCGGGAGGGTCGGCCGGGGTCAGGAGGAGAGGTCTCCGGGGAGAGCCGTCTCCAGCGATCGTACAGACAAGTAACTTCCCCCCCACAGACAGATACCACACACGGATAAGGTTCAGGGTTCTTTATAAGCACTTCTTAAGGTACGGTTGAATGGTACAAGGAGGTCTGGACTCAGGGGTCCCCTCGATTCAAGTCTCTCAAAGCAGGGTAAGGGGTAGCGGGACAGTCTGTCTACCAGTCAGGTAGTTCGGGTGAGATGATGACTAGCTCACAATCCTCGAGCTTGGTGGTTTAGGTGGTACGGGCCGCGGCAGCGCCAGCAGGTCCCGGTTGAGATGGTCGGTACACGGTCCGCGGCAGCGCCAGCAGGTCCCGGAAAGATGGTCGATGTACGGGCCGCGGCAGCGCCAGCAGGTCCCGACGAGGATGGTCGCTACAACGGGCCGCGGCAGCGCCAGCAGGTCCCGACGAGGATGGTCGTTACAACGGGCCGCGGCAGCGCCAGCAGGTCCCGGTGAGGATGGTCGTTACAACGGGCCGCGGCAGCGCCAGCAGGTCCCGACGAGGATGGAGGTTGCAGAAGGCCGCGGCAGCGCCAGCAGGCAGGACGATGGTTCACAAGAGCGGCTACGGCAGCGCCAGTAGTCCGTCAAGGCCGAGTTCTCTCGGTGTCTCTCGACTCCAGGATACAACTACTTCCTGCTCCGGAGCTGCCCCAGTTATAGGGCTGGTGCCCTTTGATGTCCGGACCCCCGCACTTGGAGGTCGGAGGGTCCGGGATGAAGGTGTCCAGACACCCAGCAGGGGGTGGAGCCAGTGCCTGGGGGAGCTGGAGGCGATCGGCACCTGGCGGGGGAGAGCCCTTGACACTTCGTTCTCCCATTGACCTGCCAAGTGGTCCGCTCACCTCCTGGGTGGATGGTGGTGCCGGGATGTCGGGGCCGGCCAGGCCCGGGGTTAGGGTCGGGGTGAGGCCACGCGGCCTCGTGGTGCAGGGCCCAAGATGGCGGCTTGACCCGGCCGGGGGAGCCGGTGGGGCTGGCCCCCGTGATGAGTAGAGGTCCGAGGGCAGAAGATCCGTCGGGAGACGGGGTACAGGTGCTTTTCGTGGGGTATGCCTGGTGGGCCGGAGCTTGGGCCCTGTCGTGCGGGGAGGGAGCAAGCCCTCTGTGTGGCCTGTCCAACATGCGTCCCCCCCAGCTGAAGGCGGGGAGAGTCACCCATCTCCTTGGGGACTCTCTTCGTCGAGGCGGAAAAAGCGGGACAGGCCATCCGCGTTGGCGTGGTCTTGGCCTGGTCGGTGCTCCACGGTGAAGTCCATTCCCTGCAGGGAAATGGACCAGCGCAAGAGTTTTGGGTTCTCCCCCCGCATCTGCATCAGCCACTGCAGGGGGCGATGGTCGGTTTGTACCCGGAAGTGGGTACCGAAGAGATAGGGTCGGAGCTTTTTGAGGGCCCACACTACTGCGAATGCCTCCCTCTCGATGGTGCTCCAACGCTGTTCTCGGGCCAGGAGACGTCGACTGATGAAGGCCACCGGCTGGTCATGACCTTCGGGGTTTAACTGAGAAAGGACGGCTCCGATGCCGTGGTCGGAGGCGTCGGTCTGCACCACAAATTCCCGACTGTAATCGGGGGCCTGGAGCACAGGGGCGGTGCACAGGGCGGCCTTCAGCTTCTCGAAGGCCGCTTGACAATCAGGAGTCCAGTTAATCCGCTTCGGTTGGTTCTTGGACGTGAGACCCGTGAGGGGCCCCACGATGCTGCCGTAGTCCTTCACGAACCGCCGGTAGTAGCCGGTGAGCCCCAAGAAGGCTCGGACCTCGGTCTGGGTGACGGGGGGCTGCCAGGACTGGATGGCAGCAATCTTACGTTGTAGCGGGGCCACCAGCCCGCTTCCCACTTGGTGCCCAAGGTAGGTCACAGACCCTTGGCCAATTTGGCACTTGCCGGCCTTAATGGTGAGGCCGGCCCGCTGGAGGGCTTGTAGGACCTCTTGGAGGTGACGGAGGTGGTCGGACCAGTGGCGGCTGTATACAGCGATATCGTCCAGGTAGGCAGCGCTGAACTCTTCGAGCCCCGCCAAGGCCTGGTTCACAAGGCGTTGAAACGTGGCGGGGGCATTCTTCATGCCAAAGGGCATGACCTTGAATTGATAGTGGCCATCGGGGGTAGAGAAGGCTGACCGTTCCTGAGCCCTGGGTGTGAGGCCGATCTGCCAGTAGCCCGCTGTTAGGTCGAAGATACTAAGGTAGCGGGCGGCCCCCAGCCGGTCGATCAGCTCGTCTGCTCGGGGGATAGGATGAGCGTCGGTCCGGGTGACAGCGTTCAAGCCCCGGTAGTCGACGCAGAATCTCAGTTCGGGTGCGGTGCCGGGGGCAGCGGCTTTGGGAACCAATACAACCGGACTGGCCCAGGGACTGTCCGAGGGCTCGAGGACCCCGATCGTGAGCATCTTGGCCACTTCCTCCTGTATGCAGGCCCGTACCCGATCTGGTACGCGGTAGGCCCGGTGTCGGACAGGGGGACTGTCCCCGGTGTCTACGTCGTGCAAACACCAAGGGGTGACCCCGGGGGTGAGGGAGAACAGGGCAGCGAACTGCAGCAGGAGGTTCCGGCAGTCCTGGCGTTGCTCCGAAGTGAGGGCGTCAGAGAGCCGGACTCCGTCCACGGAGCCGTCATTCTCCTGAGTCTTCAGGAGATCCGGGAGGGGTTCGGAGTCTTCTTCTGCACCACTGTCCGTAGCCATCAGGAGGCTAAGTTCTGAGCGCACAAAGTGTGGTTTGAGTCGGTTGGTGTGGAGGACCCGAAGGGGGTTCCGGGAGGTCCCCATGTCGATGAGGTAAGTGACGGGGCTTTTGCGCTCGACCACTTTGAAGGGCCCCGTCCACTTATCTTGCAAGGCACATGGTTCGGTGGGGGACATCACCCATACTTGTTGTCCGGGCTCGAACTCAACAGAGGAGGCATGGTGATCATACCACCTCTTCATGTCCTCCTGGCTGGCCTCGAGGTTCGCCTTGGCCATCTGTCTGAAGCGCCGGGTCTGATTGCGTAGGGCCAGGATGTATTTGAAGACGTCTGGAGGGGTCTTTAGGGGGGCCATCTCCCAACCTTCCTTTACTAAGCTGAGGGGCCCTCGCACAGGGTGCCCGTACAGGAGTTCGAAAGGGCTAAAACCGAGGGACTTCTGGGGAACTTCTCGGTAAGCGAAGAGGAGGCACGGGAGTAGTACATCCCATTGGCGACGGAGGGGCTCTTCCAATCCCCCAATCATCCCCTTGAGAGTGCGGTTAAAACGCTCCACTAGTCCGTTCCCTTGGGGGTGATAGGGGGTCGTGAATCTGTAGGTGACCCCGCATTGTTGCCAGAGGGACTTCATGTATTTGGATATAAAGTTCGTGCCTCGGTCGCTGACGATTTCTCGGGGGAAGCCTACCCGGGAGAAGATCCCCATTAGGGCCCGGCCAACCACCGGAGCTGTCACGGTCCGTAGGGGCACCGCCTCGGGGTAGCGGGTGGCATGGTCCACCAGTACTAAGATGAACCTGTGTCCTTGTGCCGTGCGGGGGTCCAGAGGCCCCACAATGTCTATCCCCACCCTCTCGAACGGGGTGGTGACCACAGGGAAGGGTTGCAGAGGGGCTTTCAGCTTCCGACCACTCTTCCCGCTGGCTTGGCATGTGGGGCAAGATCGGCAGTGGTTCAGGACGTCGTTCCTCATTTTCGGCCAGAAAAAGTGGGTTACTAGGCGGCTGTACGTTTTGTCCTGGCCCAGGTGTCCAGCCAGGGGGACATCGTGTGCCAGGTTGAGCAGAAAGTCTCTGAAGCGGAGAGGTACCACCAGTACTCGACCGGCCCCCAGCTCGGCGATTCTTTGCTCGCTGTATAGCAGGTCGTTATCCCAGTAGACCCAGTGAGTTCCGGTGGCGTCCCCTGCATTCTGGGCGCTGGCTTGTTGGCGGAGTCCCTCGAGGGAGGGACAGGTCTTTTGTTCCTGGCGGAACTGTTCTTGGGTGGGCCCCCCTTCTTGACGCCACTGAGCCAGGTCAGGAAGGTCCTGGGGTTGCGCGTCCCCTTCGGTCGTCGGGTCTGGGGGGCTGGCCTTGTCGTTGTCTTCTACTGGGGCGACCGGGGGCGGAGGTGCCAGCCATTCCGGTTCTTCTGATCGAGGGACGGCACGGGCGGCCATGGACCGGGTGGTTATGCAGGCCCAGTCCGGGAGGCCCAGCATCCCCAGGTGCTCTCTTCTCTCAACGGTGGCCCACGGGGAACTCTCGAGGTCATTCCCCAGGAGGCAGTCCACGGGGGCATCGTCCCGGACCGTCACCTTCAACAGGCCGGAGACCCCTCCCCATTCGAATGGGACGCAGGCCATTTGACACATACTCTCAGAGTTGTCTGCCGAGCGGACGGGGCAGAGAATGTTCGGCAGTATCTGCTCGGGCTTCACCAGGTGACAGCGGACGGCCGTCACACTGGCGCCTGTGTCACGCAAGGCCTCGGCTCGCTGTCCATTAATGGTCACCCACTGACCGTATTTCCTGGTGTTAGCGGGTAGGGGGGCCCGCGGGACCATGTCTCTTCCCCCTAAGCACGCCAGGACCATGGCGGCCGGCTCCCACTCTTGCTGGGCCGGCTCATACTCTTCTGGTTCCTCCGACGATCGCTCCTCCCCCAGGGCGGCGGCAGCTACCTGGCGGGGCTTGGGTGCTTGGTTCTGCGGGCAGCTCGGGTCATTGGCGTAGTGGCCGACTCGCTGGCATCGGTGGCACGTGACGTTGGCTCGGGCCCCAGGACGCCACGGGGGGTTGCCCCGGCCGGCCGGAGGCGGGGTGCTGGCCACGGGTGTTGTTGGCAAGGCGTCTCTTCCTCGCCCCTGGCCCCCTCCTCCTCCCCGAGGACGGTGCTGGCCTGGGTTGCTTCTGTTCTGTTCGTGTGGCCCCCTCCGGCCCACTCGGGTGCTTTCCCATCGGTCAGCTTCGGCGGCGAGCTGCCGGGGGTCAGTCAGCTTACTGTCGAGGAGGTGCTGCCTGAGCTCGACGAAACAGTTGTTCGACAGGTGCTCCCATACCATAAGGTTAAAGAGTTGTTCGTAAGTGGTGACATGGCTCCCCCTTATCCAACCCTCGAAGGCACGGCTGAAATAGTTCACGTATTCTACCCAAGTTGTACCTGGGATCCGGGTGCAATCTCTGAACCTCTGGCGGTACATCTCGGGTGTGAGGCCGTAGCGGGTGAGGAGGGCAGCCTTCATGTGGTCGTAGGACGACATTTGGTGATCTGGGAGCTGCAGTAGGGCATCGCGACCCTCGTTGATAAACCTCCCCCAAAGTCCGGCTCCCCAATCACTCCGGTCGATCCGGTGGGAGGTCATGGCGATCTCGTAGGCTTTAAACCACTGTTGTATGTCGTCTTCTCGGACATACTCGCGGACAACATCCTTGGGGATGTGGACTTTTTTCTCGATTGGCCCCGGGGTATGTGGTCGCTCAGGCACCCCCAGTTCTTTATTTTGTTTCCGAAGTTCTATCTCCGCTAGTTGGCGCTCGTGCTCGAGCGTTATTTTTTTCTCCTCCAGCTCTCTCTGTCTCTGCTTCTCTTCTCGTTCATCTCGGAGCCGCATATGCTCGAGGTTGAGTTTCTGTTCAGCTAACTTGAGTTCCCCATCCATCTTGAGTCGTGCCATTTCCAACTCGTGCAATCGGGTTCTTTCTCTTTCTCGGATCTCCTCCTGCGAGAGGCCCGTTCCCCGCTCCTCGGGAGCCGTGGCGTTCCCCTCTGGTGTGATGCTGCTTTGGTCGGAGGGTCCGGCGACCCCAGTTTCTGTCCACGACTCTAGGGCGTGCTTTAGATCATCCTTGGTACTCAGGCCGGTGGTAGCAATGCCAAGTTCTATGCAGAATTGTCTCAGTTCGCGGTGGTTGTATTCTTCTAATTTATCCATTTGGAAATTCTCGGTGGAGCTGCTATCTTTGGCTGACATCGTGTTTTTGTCGTGGGGTGAGCTACTCTCTGTACGATTACGCGTTGATTCGGATCGCGCCGCTGGCCACCAATGTTAGAAAGGGTAGACGGACCGGGAGGGTCGGCCGGGGACAGGAGGAGAGGTCTCCGGGGAGAGCCGTCTCCAACGATCGTACAGATAAGTAACTTCCCCCCCACAGACAGATACCACACACGGATAAGGTTCAGTGTTCTTTATAAGCACTTCTTAAGGTACGGTTGAATGGTACAAGGAGGTCTGGACTCAGGGGTCCCCTCGATTCAAGTCTCTCAAAGCAGGGTAAGGGGTAGCGGGACAGTCTGTCTACCAGTCAGGTAGTTCGGGTGAGATGATGACTAGCTCACAATCCTCGAGCTTGGTGGTTTAGGTGGTACGGGCCGCGGCAGCGCCAGCAGGTCCCGGTTGAGATGGTCGGTACACGGTCCGCGGCAGCGCCAGCAGGTCCCGGAAAGATGGTCGATGTACGGGCCGCGGCAGCGCCAGTAGGTCCCGACGAGGATGGTCGCTACAACGGGCCGCGGCAGCGCCAGCAGGTCCCGACGAGGATGGTCGTTACAACGGGCCGCGGCAGCGCCAGCAGGTCCCGGTGAGGATGGTCGTTACAACGGGCCGCGGCAGCGCCAGCAGGTCCCGACGAGGATGGAGGTTGCAGAAGGCCGCGGCAGCGCCAGCAGGCAGGACGATGGTTCACAAGAGCGGCTACGGCAGCGCCAGTAGTCCGTCAAGGCTGAGTTCTCTCGGTGTCTCTCGACTCCAGGATACAACTACTTCCTGCTCCGGAGCTGCCCCAGTTATAGGGCTGGTGCCCTTTGATGTCCGGACCCCCGCACTTGGAGGTCGGAGGGTCCGGGATGAAGGTGTCCAGACACCCAGCAGGGGGTGGAGCCAGTGCCTGGGGGAGCTGGAGGCGATCGGCACCTGGCGGGGGAGAGCCCTTGACACTTCGTTCTCCCATTGACCTGCCAAGTGGTCCGCTCACCTCCTGGGTGGATGGTGGTGCCTGGATGTCGGGGCCGGCCAGGCCCGGGGTTAGGGTCGGGGTGAGGCCACGCGGCCTCGTGGTGCAGGGCCCAAGATGGCGGCTTGACCCGGCCGGGGGAGCCGGTGGGGCTGGCCCCCGTGATGAGTAGAGGTCCGAGGGCAGAAGATCCGTCGGGAGACGGGGTACAGGTGCTTTTCGTGGGGTATGCCTGGTGGGCCGGAGCTTGGGCCCTGTCGTGCGGGGAGGGAGCAAGCCCTCTGTGTGGCCTGTCCAACAATCCCGCAGCGGAGTCGGCGGATCCGCGTTACTTTTGTAACGTGGGATTGCTTGATGAATCCAATTCTTAAAGTATGCAGCGACTGCAACTTTTAATCACTGCAGAGTCTTGTAAGGACCGCCACGTCACACTGTGCAGTATTGCACTATTTATTTAATGCATTTTTAGATCGCTTAACAATAGAACCAAGTACGTTACACGAGAAGAGTGTTACAAAATGTACATGTTACAGAAACAAACGAGAAACAAAAAGAGGTAAAATAAAGCAATAGATGGCGGTCACTCAAAAACACACCAAAAAAACCACACTAGGATGACGATTGTCCGGGCATAGATTACAAATTTACAATAAGAAAGAACTTCCAGGGGTTGAAGAGGCGAGGCTTAGTCCTGGAAGAGTCTTTGGAAGAGAAGAGATTTAAGGTCAGTTTTGAAGGTCCGAGTAGAATATGTAAGTGGCAAAACCCTTCACGCTCCGCACTGTGTAAGGGGTGGTGCCTTTCAAGCTCCGCAGTGTGTAAGGGGCGGCGCCTTTCAAGCTCTGCACTGTGTAAGGGGCGGTGCCCTTCATGCTCCGCAGTGTGTAAGGCTGTGAGACCGGCCTCGTGGCGTGGGCCCTCCCGACCAGCAAGTTACCCTGCAACCACGCCGAACCTCGTTGATACAGCCTTCCGGCTCCCGCGGGCCAACATCCCGAGGGCCGACCAGATCCCCAACACGCATGCCCGGCCGAGGGAGAGCGAAACCCCCCCCCCCCAAACCAGACCGAGAGGCGCCGATCCTGTCACACCTCTGGTCTCTCCCCCGAGGGAGGTTTCGATCGACCACCAGGCTCCCGGGGAGCAGGCGCCTCGCCCGCTGGGTGCCTGGAGTCCCTCCCGGACTTACCTGAACAGATCAAAGGGCCGAGCGACAGGAAACCCCGACACACCGCCCCCCAGGCACCAGACCCCTCTCCGCGAGGACCCCGGACTTCAAAGAGGAGGGGGGGAGTATAACAAGGGGTGCTGAAGGGACGAGAGCAGAGAAGACCTGGACTGACGAGAGCCTGCTGACCTGGTCGCGGCTTGATCGCTCCCCGAACCGAAGAACGCTACCCGAACTCTGAACCATCTGAGCCCTGCTGACGCTGTCACGGCTCCCCGAACTCTGAACCATCTGAGCCCTGCTGACGCTGTCGTGGCTCCCCGAACTCTGAACCATCTGAGCCCTGCTGACGCTCTCGCGGCTCCCGATCTCTGAACCATCTGAGCCCTGCTGACGCCGTCGCGGCTCCCCGAACTACGAACCTCCGGTGCCTGCTGAGTGGCTCGCGGCCCGCTCCTCCACGAGAAACGGTAGAGATTGCCGAGAGAAGCAACATCCCCTCAGCTCGAGGATTGAGAGCTGTGCGCCGGATACCTCGCAGAGACACTGATTCAAAGACTGTCCCACTACCCCTTTTCCCTCATCACGAGATCGCTGCCGCTTGTGGCATCAATTCTGCACCTGCCTTCCGGGTCATAAAGATCCCTGACAACTACCGATAAAAATCTATTGTCTTACAACAAATTACTGTGTGGTGTCCCTCTATCCGAAGAGAGAGTAAGCGCAGCGTGTGCGATCCTAGGTACGAGACCCTTCCAGGAAGGGCCTCCCCGCTCTTGCTCGGCCTAACTCTGGGAAAGGTGAGCCTCCGGGTGGTCAGGAAAGTATTCTGCTGCCTCTCCGGGGAACGCCTTCCAACATTTGGTGGCAGGCGACGGGATCCGAGCCAACACCTAGAGATCGTGCAGTAGACGGCTTACGCACTACCAAGAAGAAATGGAAGGAGAAACTTCCCTAGGTGCCGCAGGCACCAACCCGAGCACCACATTCCAAAAGGACCTGTTAGAATCTTATACGCACCGAGAACTGAAACAATTTTGCAAAGACCTTGGAATCGCTACCACCGGACTAAGCACGAAAGAGGACTTCCAGGGGGCATTAAAAACCTGGGTCGAGGCGGGAACTCCCCGGACACAAACAGAAGGAGAGTCTCCCAACGAACCACGAAGCACCCCGGGGAGGAACAGCGCCCCCGAGGGGGGCCTATCCCCAGAGGAACTAGCGGACCGAGAAAGAGGTCGCAACCACGAACTAGAACTAGCAAAATTAAAAATCGAAGGAGAGCTAAAACTGGCGGAAAAAAAGCTGGCGGTGGAACAGTTACGCCTACAAGGAGAACTCGAGGAAAAGAAACAACAAAGAGAACACGAGGAAAAGAAACAACAAAGAGAACACGAAGAAAGAAAAAAACTCCAACTGGAGCACGAACGTAGCCTGAAAGAGATCGAGCTCAAAGTGAAGAACGCGGAGGCCAGACCCTCGGAAACCCAACCCCTCTCCTCCACCGTGGAACCAAAGGTCCACATCCCCAAAGACGTGGTGAAAGAATACTATAAGAACGACGACATCCAGCAATGGTTCAAAGCCTACGAAGTCGCCATGACCTCCCACCGAGTCCCGCAGAAAGACTGGGAGGCTGGGCTGTGGGGCCGGTTCCTGAGCGAGGGGAGAGATACCCTGCTGGACCTGCCCTCCACGGTGATAAACTCCTACAGTCACATGAAAGAGGCCCTAGTAGCCAGATATGGGCTCACCCCTGAAATGTACCGGCAACGGTTTAGAGACTGCAAGAAGATACCCGGTACCACCTGGGTGGAGTACGTGAACTTTTACAGCCGGGCCTTGGACGGGTGGATCAAGGGCAGCAAGGTCTCCACCTTTGAGGAGCTGTTCGACCTAATCGCATGGGAACACTTGTCCGCTAATTGCTTTGTAGAGCTGCGCCAGCACCTCCTGGACAGCAAACTCACAGACCCTCGGAAACTGGCAGTCGAGGCTGACCGGTGGGTAAACACCCGGGCCTCCGGGGCCCCGTGGGAGACTACAGTCGCCACAGTCAGGGACCCCCCCGCCAGAGGGGCGGAGGGAATCAAGGCCGGCCAAGGGAACTCCCGGGGGGATCCCCGCTCAGCCCCCCCAGAGGACAACCTCCGCCCTTTCCAGCTCCACCTCCGGCCAGCACCGGGCCACCGGGGAGGCCGGGGCCCCGAGTGAGGATCACCTGTTTCCGCTGCCAACAGACCGGACACTATGCCAGCGACCCTCAATGTCCCATGTACCAACGAACCGCCACAACAACCCTGCCAGCTCGACAAATGGCCTCCGTAGCCCTGGGGGAAGAGATGGAAGACTCCGAAGAATGGGAACCAGCCGCCATGGCCTTGGTCTCCCTAGGGGACCGGGTGATGGTCCCCGGAACGTCCCTGCCCGCCAACACGAAGAAGTACCGACAGCAGGTAACGGTCAACGGTCACCGCGTCGAGGGCCTCCGGGACACGGGGGCGAGTGTCACGGCGGTTCATTGTCACCTGGTCTCCGAAGATCAGATCCTACCCGGCGCCTTTTGTCCCGTCATATCGTCAGACAATTCCGAGATCCTCTGCCGGATGGCCCTAGTCCCCTTCGAATGGTGGGGAGTCACCGGCAAGTTAAAGGTGGCGGTCCGAACCTCCCAGCCCGTGGACTGCCTCCTGGGCAACGACCTTGAGAACTCCCCGTGGGGGCAAGTGGAACGAAGAGCCCATCTCGAGATGATGGGCCTACCCGAATGGGAATGCGCCACCACGCGCTCAATGACTCTCAGAGTGCCTTCCTCCGAGGGGGGAGAAGCCATGCCGCTAAGCACCGCCACCATCCCCGAGGTCCAGAATACGCCACCAGGGGCCAACGACCCCCTTCTGGATGAAACGACCGCTCCCGACGAAGGGTCCGTGCCTTCCGACCCCGAATCCCTGACCGAACTCGGGGACCTGCCAGAACTGGCCCAGTGGCACTGCGAAGGAGGCCCCTCCCGTGAAGAATTCTGCCAAGAACAATCCACCTGCCCGTCCCTCATTGGACCCCGACAACAGGCCGAGGCCCAAGCAGCAGGCGACCGGACCGGCACCCACTGGGTATACTGGGAAAACGGCCTCCTGTACAGCGAACAGAAGTCGGCCGAGTTGGGATCGGCCCGAGTACTAGTGGTACCCCTGCGCTTCCGAAGTCTCCTCCTGGGCCTGGCCCATGATGTACCCCTGGCCGGACACTTAGGCCAAGATAAGACCTACCAACGACTCGTCACCCACTTCTATTGCCCAAGATGCGAGCAAATGTGGAGGCCCACTGCAAGTCCTGCCCCACGTGCCAGGCCAGCGGAAAGAGTGGGGGCAAGCGCAAGGCTCCGCTACAACCCTTCCCAGTCGTCAGTACCCCTTTTGAGCGGGTAGGAATCGACATCGTGGGACCACTGGACCCCAAGACCGCCCAGGGCCACTGGTTCATCCTCGTCCTGGTGGATCATGCCACCCGTCACCCCGAAGCCATCCCTCTCCGCACCGTGACGGCCCCCGTGGTAGGCCGGGCCTTGATGGGGATCTTCTCCCGCGTGGGGTTCCCCCGCGAAGTCGTGAGTGACCGGGGTATGAACTTTATCTCCCGATATATGAGGTCCCTCTGGCAGCAGTGCGGAGTATCGTACAAGTTCACCACCCCGTACCACCCCCAAGGAAACGGCCTAGTCGAGCGCTTTAACAAAACACTGAAAGGAATGATCATGGGCCTCGAGGAACCTCTACGCCGGAGGTGGGACGTCCTCCTCCCATGCCTCCTGTTCGCCTACCGGGAGGCTCCACAAAAATCCCTGGGGTTCAGCCCATTCGAACTACTATATGGACACCCCGTCCGGGGACCCCTGAGCCTGGTCAAGGAGGGTTGGGAAACGACTCCCCGGGGGACCCCTCCGGATGTGTTCCGATACATCCTGGCGCTCTGCAACCAGACCCGGAAATTCTGAGAACTCGCAGAGGCGAACCTCGAAGCTAGCCAGGAAGAGATGAAGTGCTGGTATGACCAGAATGCTACGCTGGTCGAGTTTCAGCCGGGCCAACAAGTCTGGGTCATGGCCCCGGTGAAACCCTGCGCCCTCCAAGATAAATGGACTGGACCCTTCAAGGTGGTCGAGCGGAAGAGCCAAGTCTCCTATCTCGTCGATGTGCAGTCCCCGCGGAACCCCCTCCGGGTTCTCCACGTGAGCCGCCTCAAACCCCACTTTGTACGGACAGAATTGAGTTTGCTCCTGGCCACCGACGATGGGGCCGAAGAAGACACCGAGCCCCTTCCAGACCCCCTGGGGGCGAAAGAGACCGATGGTTCCGTGGAGGGGGTGAGACTATCAACCACCCTCACAGCCCAACAGTCCGACGACTGCCGCCAGCTACTAAGGCAGTTCGCGGACCTCTTCTCCCTAACCCCTGGGGTCACCAACTGGTGTGTCCACGACGTGAACACTGGCGACAGCCCGCCAGTGAGACACCGGGCCTACCGGGTCCCTGATCGAGTCCGAACCTGCATCCAGACCGAGGTGGCGAAGATGCTGGACCTCGGGGTGATTGAACCCTCCGACAGCCCCTGGGCCAGCCCGGTAGTCCTGGTTCCGAAAGCGGCTACCCCGGGTGTCGCCCCCGAGCTGAGGTTTTGCGTGGACTACCGAGGGCTCAATGCGGTCACCGAGCGGACGCTCACCCTATCCCCCGTGCCGACGAGCTCATTGACCGCCTCGGGGCCGCTCGCTACCTCAGCACCTTCGACCTGACTAGTGGATACTGGCAGATTGCCCTCACCGAGGGAGCCAAGGAGTGCTCCGCCTTATCCACCCCGGATGGGCACTACCGCTTTAGGGTGATGCCGTTTGGAATGAAGAATGCCCCGGCCACCTTCCAGCGGCTGGTGAACAGGGTCCTGTCCGGACTAGAGGGGTTCAGCGCAGCATACCTCGACGATATAGCGGTGTTCAGCTCCCAATGGACCGAGCACCTCCAGCACCTCCGACAAGTCCTGCTCGCTCTGCGCCAGGCCGGCCTCACCATCAAAGCCAGCAAATGTCAAATTGGGCACGGCTCCGTAACCTATCTGGGGCACCAGGTGGGAAGTGGGCAGGTCGCCCCCCTCCAACCGAAGATCGACGCCATCTTGTCCTGGGAACCCCCCACGACCCAAACGGAAGTCCGGGCCTTCCTGGGCCTCACCGGTTACTACCGGAGGTTTATTAAGAACTATGGCAGCATCGCAGGCCCCCTCACAGAACTAACCTCCAAAAAACACCCCAAGAAAGTACACTGGACTCCCTCCTGCCAGAAGGCGTTCGACACCCTAAAGGCCGCCATGTGCGCGGCACCGGTGCTCAAAGCACCCGACTACGCCCAGGAGTTTGTGGTCCAGACGGACGCCTCGGAACACGGCATTGGGGCAGTCCTCTCCCAGTTCGACGACAAGGGCATAGATCGGCCCATAGCCATCATCAGCCGAAGGTTGCTGCCCCGAGAACAGCGGTGGAGCACCATTGAGAGAGAGACCTTCGCAGTAGTCTGGGCCCTCAAAAAGCTACGGCCCTACCTGTTCGGAACACACTTCCGAGTACAAACGGATCACCGACCCTTGCGGTGGTTGATGCAGATGCGAGGGGAAAACCCCAAGTTGCTACGCTGGTCCATCTCCCTCCAGGGGATGGATTTCATGGTGGAACATCGCCCCGGGACGGACCACGCCAACGCGGACGGCCTGTCCCGATTCTTCCGCTTCAGCGAGGAGAACCCCAAGTGGATGGGTAGTTCTCCCCGCCTTTCAGCCTCGTGGGGTGGGCCCTCCCGACCAGCAAGTTACCCTGCAACCACGCCGAACCTCGTTGATACAGCCTTCCGGCTCCCGTGGGCCAACATCCCGAGGGCCGACCAGATCCCCAACACGCATGCCCGGCCGAGGGAGAGCGAAACCCCCCCCCCCCAAACCAGACCGAGAGGCGCCGATCCTGTCACACCTCTGGTCTCTCCCCCGAGGGAGGTTTCGATCGACCACCAGGCTCCCGGTGAGCAGGCGCCTCGCCCGCTGGGTGTCTGGAGTCCCTCCCGGACCCACCTGAACAGATCAAAGGGCCGAGCGACAGGAAACCCCGACACACCGCCCCCCAGGCACCAGAACCCTCTCCGCGAGGACCCCGGACTTCAAAGAGGAGGGGGAGTATAACAAGGGGTGCTGAAGGGACGAGAGCAGAGAAGACCTGGACTGACGAGAGCCTGCTGACCTGGTCGCGGCTCGATCGCTCCCCGAACCGAAGAACGCTACCCGAACTCTGAACCATCTGAGCCCTGCTGACGCTGTCGCGGCTCCCCGAACTCTGAACCATCTGAGCCCTGCTGACGCTGTCGCGGCTCCCGAACTCTGAACCATCTGAGCCCTGCTGACGCCGTCGCGGCTCCCCGAACTACGAACCTCCGGTGCCTGCTGAGTGACTCGCGGCCCGCTCCTCCACGAGAAACGGCAGAGATTGCCGAGAGAAGCAACATCCCCTCAGCTCGAGGATTGAGAGCTGTGCGCCGGATACCTCACAGAGACACTGATTCAAAGACTGTCCCGCTACCCCTTTTCCCTCATCACGAGATCGCTGCCGTTTGTGGCATCAATTCTGCACCTGCCTTCTGGGTCATCCCTGACAACTACCGATAAAAATCTATTGTCTTACAACGAATTACTGTGTGGTGTCCCTCTATCCGAAGAGAGAGTAAGCGCAGCGTGTGCGATCCGAGGTACGAGACCCTTCCAGGAAGGGCCTCCCCGCTCTTGCTCGGCCTAACTCTGGGAAAGGTGGGCCTCCGGGTGGTCAGGAAAGTATTCTGCAGCCTCTCCGGGGAACGCCTTCCAACAAAGGCGCGGCGCCTTTCACGCTCCGCAGTGTGTAAAGCGCTGCACCTTTCAAGCTCCGCAGTGTGTAAGGGGCAGCGCCTTTCAAGCTCCGCAGTGTGTAAGGGGTGGTGCCTTTCAAGCTCCGCAGTGTGTAAGGGGCGGCGCCTTTCAAGCTCCGCAGAGTGTAAGGGGTGGTGCCTTTCAAGTTCCGCAATGTGTAAGGGGCGGCGCCTTTCAAGCTCCACACTGTGTAAGGGGCGGCGCCTTTTGCGCTCCGCAGTGTGTAAGGGGCGGCGCCGTTCACGCTCTGCACTGTGTAAGGGGCAGCGCCTTTCAAGCTCGGCAGTGTGTAAGGTGCGGCACCCTTCACGCTCCGCAGTGTGTAAGGGGCGGTGCCCTTCACACTCCACCCTATGTAAGGGGCTGCGCCCTTCAAGCTCCGCAGTGTGTCAGGGGCGGTGCATTTCACGCTCCGCAGTGTGTAAGGGGCGGCGCCATTCACACTCCACACTATGTAAGGGGCGGTGCCTTTCACGCTCCGCAGTGTGTAAGGGTCTGCGCCCTTCACACTCTGCAGTGTGTAAGGGGCTGCGCCCTTCACGTTCCGCAGTGTGTAAGGCACGGTGCCCTTCAAGCTCTGCAGTGTGTAAGGGGCGGTGCCCTTCATGCTCCGCAGTGTGTAAGGCGCGGCGCCCTTCACGCTCCGCAGTGTGTAAAGTGCTGCGCCATTCAAGCTCCGCAGTGTGTAAGGGACAGTGCTGTTAGACGGACCGGGAGGGTCGGCCGAGGACAAGGGGAGAGGTCTCCGGGGAGAGCCGTCTCCAGCGATCATACAGACGAGTAACTTCCCCCCCCCACAGATGTACACCTCACAAAGATAAGGTTTTGACGTTCTTTATAAGCAATCTTTAGGTACGATAGAATGGTACAAGGAGGTCAGGGTCCCCTCGATTCTAGTCTCTTGGTTGGGAAGGGGGGTAGCGGGACAGTTTTGTTACCAATCTGGTAGCTGAGATGGTATGATGGATAGCTCACAATCCTCGAGCTCGGCGTTCTAGATGGACGGACCGCGGCGGCGCCAGCAGGTCCCGGTGAAGGTGGTAGTTACAACGGTCCGCGGCAGCGCCAGCAGGTCCCAGTGAAGGTGGTAGTTACAACGGTCCGCGGCAGCGCCAGCAGGTCCCAGTGAAGGTGGTAGTTACAACGGTCCGCGGCAGCGCCAGCAGGTCCCAGTGAAGGTGGTAGTTACAACGGTCCGCGGCAGCGCCAGCAGGTCCCAACGAGGATGGAGGATGCAGAAGGCCGCGGCAGCGCCAGCAGGCAGGACGATAGTTCGCAAGGCAGGGCTACGGCAGCGCCAGTAGTCCGTCAGGGATGAGTTCTTCACGGTGTCTCTCGACTCCAGGATACAACTGCCTTCCTGCTCTGGAGCTGCCCCAGTTATAGGTCTGGCGCCCTTTGATGTCCGGACCCTCGCACTTGGAGGTCGGGAGGTCCGGGATGAGGGAGTCCAGACACCCAGCAGGGGGGTGGAGCCAGCGCCCGGGGGAGCTGGGGGGCGATCGGCACCTGGCGGGGGAGAGCCATCGACACTTCTTTCTCCCATCGACCTGCCAAGTGGTCCGTTCACCTCCTGGGTGGATGGTGGTGCCGGGATGTCGGGGCCTGGCCAGGCCCAGGGTTAGGGTCGAGCTGAGGCCACGCGGCCTCGTGGTGCAGTGTCCAAGATGGCGGCCGGGCCGGGCGAGGGAGCCGGTAGTGGTTCGGCCCCATGATACAGAGAGGTCCGGGGGCAGGAGTCCCGTCTGGGGACGGGGTGCGGGTTGTTTCTGTGGGTAACACCTGGAGGGCCGGGGCTCGGGCCCTGTCATGCGGGGAGGGAGCAAGCCCTTCACGTGGCCTGTCCAACATGCGTCCCCCCCAGCTGAAGGCGGGGAGAGTCACCCATCCTCTTGGGGACTCTCCTCGTCGAGGCGGAAAAAGCGTGACAGGCCATCTGCGTTGGCGTGGTCTTGGCCCGGTCGATGTTCCACAGTGAAGTCCATCCCCTGCAGGGAGATGGACCAACGCAATAGTTTGGGGTTTTCCCCCCGCATCTGCATTAGCCACTGCAGGGGTCGATGACCTGTTTGCACCCGGAAGTGGGTACCGAAGAGATAGGGCCGGAGCTTTTTGAGGGCCCACACCACTGCGAAGGCCTCCCTCTCGATGGTGCTCCAGCACTGTTCTCGGGCCAGGAGGCGTCTGCTGATGAAGGCCACCGGTTGGTCAAGTCCCTCGGAGTTCCGCTGGGAGAGGACCGCCCCGATGCCATGGTCGGAGGCGTCTGTTTGTACGATGAATTCCCGACTGTAGTCGGGGGCCTGGAGCACAGGGGCAGTGCACATGGCGGCTTTCAGCTTCTCGAAGGCCGCTTGACAGTCTGGGGTCCAGTTGACCTTCTTCGGGTGGTTTTTGGATGTGAGTCCCGTGAGGGGCCCCACAATGCTGCCATAGTCCCTCACGAACCGCCGGTAGTAGCCGGTGAACCCCAAGAAGGCTCGGACCTCGGTCTGCGTGACTGGAGGCTGCCAGGACTGGATGGCAGCGATTTTGAGTTGCAGAGGGGCCACCAGACCGCTTCCCACCTGGTGTCCGAGATAGGTCACGGACCCCTGACCAATTTGGCACTTGCTGGCCTTGATTGTGAGGCCGGCCCGTTGGAGGGCCTGCAGGACCTCTCGGAGGTGGTGGAGGTGGTCGGACCAGTGGCGGCTGTACACAGCGATATCGTCCAGGTAGGCGGCGCTGAACTCCTCGAGCCCCGCCAAGACCTGGTTCACCAGTCGCTGAAAGGTAGCTGGGGCATTCTTCATGCCGAAGGGCATGACTTTGAAGTGGTAGTGGCCATCGGGGGTAGAAAAGGCGGATCGTTCTTGGGCCCGGGGTGTGAGACCGATCTGCCAGTAGCCCGCTGTCAGGTCGAAGATGCTGAGGTAGCGGGCAGCCCCCATGCGGTCGATCAGTTCATCCGCTCGGGGGATGGAATGAGCGTCGGTTCTGGTGACAGCATTCAAGCCCCGATAGTCGACGCAGAATCGGAGCTCAGGAGTGGTGCCGGGGGCAGCAGCTTTGGGGACCAGCACGACCGGGCTGGCCCAGGGGCTGTCCGAGGGCTCGATGACCCCGAGCGTGAGCATCTTTGATACCTCCTCTTGGATGCAGGCCCGTACCCGATCTGGTACGCGGTACGCCCGGTGTCTGATAGGGGGACTGTCCCCAGTGTCCACGTCGTGCAAGCACCAGGGGGTGACCCCTGGGGTGAGGGAAAACAAGGTAGCAAACTGCAGCAGGAGGTCCCGGCAGCCTTGGCGCTGTTCCGGGGTAAGGGCATCGGAGAGCCGGACCCCGTCCACGGAACCATCTTTCTCACGAGTCTTCAGGAGATCAGGGAGAGGCTCGGAGTCTTCTTCCGCTCCACTGTCTGTAGCCATCAGGAGGCTGAGTTCCGAGCGCACAAAGTGGGGTTTGAGTCTGTTGGTGTGGAGGACCCGGAAGGGGTTCCGTGGAGATTCCATATCGATGAGATAGGTGACGGGGCTCTTGCGTTCGACCACTTTGAAGGGCCCCGTCCACTTGTCCTGCAAGGCACATGGTTCGGTGGGGGACATCACCCACACTTGTTGGCCAGGTTCGAATTCGATGGAGGAGGCATTTTGATCGTACCATTTTTTCATGTCCTCCTGACTGGCCTCAAGGTTCGCTTTCGCCATTTCTCTGAATCGCCTGGTCTGATTGCGTAGGGTCAGGAGGTACTTGAAGACGTCTGGAGGGGTCTTTAGGGGGGCCATCTCCCAACCTTCTTTGACTAGGCTGAGGGGCCCTCGCACAGGGTGCCCGTACAAGAGTTCGAAAGGGCTAAAGCCGAGGGACTTCTGGGGAACATCTCGATAGGCGAAGAGGAGGCACGGAAGTAGTACATCCCACTGGCGACGGAGGGGCTCTTCCAATCCCCCAATCATTCCCTTGAGCGTGCGGTTGAACCGCTCGACTAGTCCATTTCCTTGAGGGTGATAGGGGGTCGTGAATCGGTAGGTGACCCCGCACTGTTGCCAGAGGGACTTCATATACTTCGAAATAAAGTTTGTGCCTCTGTCGCTGACGACTTCTCGGGGGAAGCCCACCCGGGAGAAGATCCCCATTAAGGCCCGGCCGACCACCGGGGCTGTTACAGTTCGCAGGGGCACAGCCTCGGGGTAGCGGGTGGCGTGGTCCACCAGTACCAGGATGAACCGATGTCCTTGTGCTGTACGGGGGTCCAGGGGCCCCACAATGTCTATTCCCACCCTCTCGAACGGGGTGGTGACAACTGGGAAGGGTTGCAGAGGTGCTTTGAGTTTGCGGCCGCTCTTCCCGCTGGCCTGGCACGTGGGGCAGGACCGGCAGTGGTTGAGGACGTCGTTTCTCATCTTTGGCCAGAAAAAGTGGGTCACCAGGCGACTGTAGGTTTTGTCCTGGCCCAGGTGTCCAGCCAGAGGGACATCGTGGGCCAAATTTAACAGGAAGTCTCTAAAACGGAGGGGCACCACCAGCACTCGACTGGCCCCTAACTCCGCGATTCTCTGCTCACTGTACAATAGGTCGTTGTCCCAATAGATCCAATGGGCTCCGGCGGTGTCCCCTGCGCTCTGGGCGAGGGCTTGCTGGCGGAGTCCCTCGAGGGAGGGACAGGTCTTCTGTTCTTGACGGAACTGTTCCTGGGTGGGCCCCCCTTCTTGACGCCACTGAGCCAGGTTGGGAAGGTCCTGGGGCTGAGCGAGCCCTTCGGGGGTTTGCTCTGGGGGGTCGGTATGGTCGGTGTCCTCTACTGGAGCGATCGGGGGAGGAGGTGCTGGCCATTCTGGCTCTTCTGGTCGGGGGATGGCACGGGCGGCCATGGACCGGGTGGTTACGCACGCCCAGTCCGGGAGGCCCAACATCCACAGGTGCTCTCTTCTTTCTACGGCGGCCCACGGGGAACTCTCCAGATCATTCCCCAGGAGACAGTCCACGGGGGCATCATCTCGGACCGTCACCTTCAACATGCCGGAGACTCCTCCCCATTCGAAGGGGACGCAGGCCATCCGACATAGACTCTCCGAATTGTCGGCTGAACGGACGGGGCAGAGAATGTTCGGCAGGATCTGCTCTGGTTTTACCAGGTGACAGCGGACGGCCGTCACACTGGCCCCCGTGTCACGTAGTGCTTCGGCCCGGCGTCCATTAATGTTCACCCACTGACTATATTTTCTGGTGTTGGCGGGTAGGGGAGCCCGCTGGACCATGTCTCTTCCCCCTAGGCACGCTAGAACCATGGCGGCCGGTTCCCACCTGTTGGAAAGGCCACACGAAGGGCTGGCTCCCTCCCCGCATGACAGGGCCCCAGCCCAGGCCCACCAGGCGTGACCCACGAGAATCACCCGCACCCCGTCTCCCGACGGAATTCCTGCCCTCGGACCTCCATGTATCACGGACCCAAGCCACCACCGGCTCCCCCGGCCGGGTCAAGCCGCCATCTTGGGCCCTGCGCCACGAGGCCGCGTGGCCTCCATCCGACCCTAACCCTGGGCCTGGCCGGCCCCGACATCCCGGCACCACCATCCACCCAGGAGGTGAGCGGACCACTTGGCAGGTCAATGGGAGAACGAAGCGCCAAGGACTCTTCCCCGCCAGGTGCCGATCGCCTCCAGCTCCCCCAGGCGCTGGCTCCACCCCCTGCTGGGTGTCTGGACACCTTCATCCCGGACCCTCCGACCTCCAAGTGCGAGGGTCCGGACATCAAAGGGCGCCTGCCCTATAACTGGGGCAGCTCCGGAGCAGGGGGGCAGTTGTATCCTGGAGTTGAGAGACACCGAGAGAACTCAGCCTTGACGGACTACTGGCGCTGCCGTAGCCCTACCTTGCGAACTATCGTCCTGCCTGCTGGCGCCGCCGCGGCCTTCTGCAACATCCATCCTCGTCGGGACCTGCTGGCGCTGCCGCGGACCGTTGTAACGACCACCTTCACCGGGACCTGCTGGAGCTGCCGCGGACCGTACCTCGACCATCTTCACCGGGACCTGCTGGCGCTGCCGCGGACCGTGTATCGACCATCTCCACCGGGACCTGCTGGCGCTGCCGCGGCCCATACCAGCTAAACCACCAAGCTCGAGGATTGTGAGCTAACCACCATATCATCCGAACTACCAGACTGGTAAACAGACTGTCCCGCTACCCCTTTTTTCCTATCTTGAGAGACTTAATCGAGGGGACCCCTGAGTCCAGACCTCCTTGTACCATTTCATCGTACCTTAAGAAGTGCATATAAAGAACGCTAAATCTTATCCTGGTGTGGTATCTGTCTGTGGGGGGGAAGTTATTTGTCTGTACGATCGCTGGAGACGGCTCTTCCCGGAGACCTCTCCCCTTGTCCTCGGCCGACCCTCCCGGTCCGTCTAACATTGGTGGCCAGCGGCGCGATCCGAATCAACGCGTAATCGTACAGAGAGTAGCTCACCCCACGACAAAACCACGATGTCAGCCAAAGATAGCGGTTCCACTGAAAAGTTCCAAATGGATAAGTTGGAAGAATATAGCCACCGCGAACTTAAACAATTCTGCATGGAACTAGGCATTGCTACCACCGGCCTGAGTACCAAAGATGATTTGAAGCACGCCCTTGAGTCGTGGACAGAAACTGGGATCGCCGGACCCTCCGACCAAAACAGTGTCGCACCAGAGGGGAACGCCACGGCTCCCGAGGAGCGGGGAACGGGCCTCTCGCAGGAGGAGATCCAGGAAAGAGAAAGAACCAGACTACACGAATTGGAAATGGCACGACTCAAGATGGACGGTGAACTCAAGTTAGCCGAGCAGAAAATAAATCTAGAGCATCTGCGGCTCCGAGAAGAGCGAGAAGAAAAGCAAAGACAGAGAGAGCTTGAGGAAAAAAGAATAACACTCGAACACGAGCGCAAACTGGCGGAAATAGAACTTCGGAAACAGAATAAAGAACCGGGGATGCCTGAGCGACCGCACACCCCGGGGGCAACCGAGAAAAAAGTCCACATCCCCAAGGATGTTGTCCGAGAGTATGTTCGAGAAGACGACATACAACAGTGGTTCAAAGCCTACGAGATCGCCATGACCTCCCACCGGATCGACCGGAGTGATTGGGGAGCCGGACTATGGGGGAGGTTCGTCAACGAAGGCCGCGATGCCCTGCTGCAGCTCCCAGATCACCAAATGTCGTCCTACGACCACATGAAGGCTGCCCTCCTCACCCGCTACGGCCTCACACCTGAGATGTACCGCCAGAGGTTCAGAGATTGCACCCGGATCCCTGGTACAACTTGGGTGGAGTACGTCAACTATTTCAGCCGAGCCTTGGAGGGTTGGATCAAGGGGAGCCAGGTAACAACCTACGAACAACTCTTTAACCTTATGGTATGGGAACACCTGTCGAACAACTGTTTCGTCGAGCTCAGGCAGCACCTCCTCGACAGTAAACTGACTGACCCCCGGCAGCTCGCCGCTGAGGCTGATCGATGGGAAAGCACCCGAGTGGGCCGGAGAGGACCACACGAGCAAAACCGAAGCAACCAAGGCCAGCACCGTCCCCGGGGAGGAGGAGGAGGCCAGGGGCGAGGGAGAGACAGCCCCCCGGCCACAACCGTGACCAGCACCCCGCCCCCGACCGGCCGGGGCAACCCCCCGATGCGTCCTGGGTTCCGAGCCAACGTCACGTGCCACCGATGCCAGCGAGTCGGCCACTACGCCAATGACCCGAGCTGCCCGTAGAACCAAACACCAAGGCCCCGCCAGGTAGCTGCCGCCGCCCTGGGGGAAGAACGACTATCAGAGGAACAGGACGAGTATGAGCCGGCCCAGCAAGAGTGGGAACCGGCCGCCATGGTTCTAGCGTGTCTAGGGGGAAAAGACATGGTCCCGCGGGCTCCCCTACCCGCCAACACCAGGAAATACGGTCAGTGGGTGACCATTAATGGGCATCGGGCCGAGACCTTACGTGACACAGGCGCCAGTGTGACGGCCGTCCGCTGTCACCTGGTGAAACCCGAGCAGATCCTGCCGAACATTCTCTGCCCCGTCCGCTCAGCCGACAACTCCGAAAGTCTGTGTCAAATGGCCTGCGTCCCCTTCGAATGGGGAGGGGTCTCCGGCCTGTTGAAGGTGACGGTCCGGGATGATGCCCCCGTGGACTGCCTCCTGGGGAATGACCTTGAGAGTTCCCCGTGGGCCACCGTCGAGAGAAGAGAGCACCTGGGGATGCTGGGCCTCCCGGACTGGGCCTGCGTAACCACCCGGTCCATGGCCGCCCGTGCCGTCCCCCGATCCGAAGAACCGGAATGGCCAGCACCTCCGCCCCCGGTCGCCCCAGTAGAAGACAACGACGAGGCCAACCCCCCGGAACCAACGATCGAAGGGGACACGCAACCCCAGGACTTACCCGGCCTGGCTCAATGGGGTCAAGAAGGGGGGCCCACCCAGGAACAGTTCCGCCAGGAGCAAAAGACCTGCCCCTCCCTCGAGGGACTCCGCCAACAAGCCAGCGCCCAGAGCGCAGGGGACTCCACTGGAACTCACTGGGTCTACTGGGATAACGACCTGCTATACAGCGAACAAAGAATCGCGGAGCTAGGGGCCGGTCGAGTACTAGTGGTACCTCTCCGCTTCAGAGACTTTCTGCTCAACCTGGCCCACGATGTACCCCTGGCTGGACACCTGGGCCAGGACAAAACTTACAGTCGCCTAGTAACCCACTTTTTCTGGCCGAAGATGAGGAACGACGTCCTGAACCACTGCCGGTCCTGCCCCACGTGCCAAGCCAGCGGGAAGAGTGGCCGTAAGCTGAAAGCCCCTCTACAACCCTTCCCAGTGGTCACTACCCTGTTCGAGAGGGTAGGGATAGACATTGTGGGGCCCCTGGACCCCCGCACGGCGCAAGGACACAGGTTCATCCTAGTACTGGTGGACCACGCCACCCGCTACCCCGAGGCGGTGCCCCTACGAACTGTGACCGCTCCGGTGGTTGGCCGGGCCCTAATGGGGATCTTCTCCCGGGTGGGCTTCCCCCGAGAAGTCGTCAGCGACCGAGGGACGAACTTCATCTCCAAATACATGATGTCCCTCTGGCAACAGTGCGGGGTCACCTACAGATTCACGACCCCCTATCACCCCCAAGGGAATGGACTAGTGGAGCGATTCAACCGCACTCTCAAGGGGATGATTGGGGGATTGGAAGAGCCCCTCCGTCGCCAGTGGGATGTACTACTCCCGTGCCTCCTCTTCGCCTACCGGGAAGTTCCCCAGAAATCCCTCGGTTTTAGCCCTTTCGAACTCCTGTACGGGCACCCTGTGCGAGGGCCCCTCAGCCTAGTCAAAGAAGGTTGGGAGATGGCCCCCCTAAAGACCCCTCCAGACGTCTTCAAGTACCTCCTGGCCCTACGCAACCAGACTCGGCGCTTCAGGGAGATGGCCAAGGCGAACCTCGAGGCCAGCCAGGAAGACATGAAGAGGTGGTATGATCACAATGCCTCCTCCGTCGAGTTCGAACCTGGTCAACAAGTGTGGGTGATGTCCCCCACCGAACCATGTGCCTTGCAAGATAAGTGGACGGGGCCCTTCAAAGTGGTCGAGCGCAAAAGCCCCGTCACTTACCTCATCGACATGGGGACCCCCCGGGACCCCCTTCGGGTCCTCCACACCAACAGACTCAAACCACACTTTGTGCGCTCAGAACTTAGCCTCCTGATGGCTACGGACAGTGGGGCAGAGGAAGACTCCGAACCACTCCCGGATCTACTGAAGGCCCAGGAGAACGACGGTTCCGTGGACGGGGTCCGGCTCTCCGATGCCCTCACCCCAGAGCAACGCCAGGGCTGCCGGGACCTCCTGCTGCGGTTCGCTACACTGTTCTCCCTCACCCCCGGGGTCACCCCTTGGTGCTTGCACGACGTGGACACCGGGGACAGTCCCCCTATCCGACACCGGGCCTATCGCGTACCAGATCGGGTACGGGCTTGCATACAAGAAGAAGTAGCCAGAATGCTCACGATCGGGGTCATCGAGCCCTCGGACAGTCCCTGGGCCAGCCCGGTTGTATTGGTACCCAAAGCCGCTGCCCCCGGCACCACACCTGAACTGAGATTCTGCGTCGACTACCGGGGCTTGAACGCTGTCACCCGGACCGATGCTCATCCTCTCCCCCGGGCGGACGAACTGATCGACCGGCTGGGGGCCGCCCGCTACCTCAGTATCTTCGACCTAACAGCGGGCTACTGGCAGATCGGCCTCACACCCCGGGCTCAGGAACGATCTGCCTTCTCTACCCCCGATGGCCACTACCACTTCAAGGTCATGCCCTTCGGCATGAAGAACGCCCCCGCCACGTTTCAACGTCTTGTGAACCAGGTCTTGGCGGGGCTCGAAGAGTTCAGCGCGGCCTACCTGGACGATATCGCTGTATACAGCCGCCACTGGTCCGACCACCTCCTCCACCTCCAAGAGGTCCTACAGGCCCTCCAGCGGGCCGGCCTCACGATTAAGGCCGGCAAATGCCAAATTGGTCAAGGGTCCGTGACCTACCTTGGGCACCAGGTGGGAAGCGGGCTGGTGGCCCCGCTGCAACTTAAAATTGCTGCCATCCAGTCCTGGCAGCCCCCCGTCACCCAGACCGAGGTCCGAGCCTTCTTGGGGCTCACCGGCTACTACCGGCGGTTCGTGAGGGACTACGGCAGCATTGTGGGGCCCCTCACGGGTCTCACGTCCAAAAACCAACCGAAGCGGATTAACTGGACCCCCGATTGTCAAGCGGCCTTCGAAAAGCTGAAGGCCGCCCTGTGCACCGCCCCTGTACTCCAGGCCCCCGATTACAGTCGGGAATTCGTGGTACAGACAGACGCCTCCGACCACGGCATCGGGGCGGTTCTTTCCCAAGTGAACCCCGAAGGTCATGACCAGCCGGTGGCCTTCATCAGCCGACGTCTCCTGGCCCGAGAACAGCGCTGGAGCACAATCGAGAGGGAGGCCTTCGCAGTGGTGTGGGCCCTCAAAAAGCTCCGGCCCTATCTCTTCGGTACCCACTTCCGGGTACAAACCGACCATCGACCCCTGCAGTGGCTGATGCAGATGCGGGGGGAGAACCCAAAACTATTGCGCTGGTCCATCTCCCTGCAGGGAATGGACTTCACCGTGGAGCACCGACCGGGCCAAGACCACGCCAACGCGGATGGCCTGTCACGCTTTTTCCGCCTCGACGAGGAGAGTCCCCAAGGAGATGGGTGACTCTCCCCGCCTTCAGCTGGGGGGGACGCATGTTGGACAGGCCACACGAAGGGCTGGCTCCCTCCCCGCATGACAGGGCCCCAGCCCAGGCCCACCAGGCGTGACCCACGAGAATCACCCGCACCCCGTCTCCCGACGGAATTCCTGCCCTCGGACCTCCATGTATCACGGACCCAAGCCACCACCGGCTCCCCCGGCCGGGTCAAGCCGCCATCTTGGGCCCTGCGCCACGAGGCCGCGTGGCCTCCATCCGACCCTAACCCTGGGCCTGGCCGGCCCCGACATCCCGGCACCACCATCCACCCAGGAGGTGAGCGGACCACTTGGCAGGTCAATGGGAGAACGAAGCGCCAAGGACTCTCCCCCGCCAGGTGCCGATCGCCTCCAGCTCCCCCAGGCGCTGGCTCCACCCCCTGCTGGGTGTCTGGACACCTTCATCCCGGACCCTCCGACCTCCAAGTGCGAGGGTCCGGACATCAAAGGGCGCCTGCCCTATAACTGGGGCAGCTCCGGAGCAGGGGGGCAGTTGTATCCTGGAGTCGAGAGACACCGAGAGAACTCAGCCTTGACGGACTACTGGCGCTGCCATAGCCCTACCTTGCGAACTATCGTCCTGCCTGCTGGCGCCGCCGCGGCCTTCTGCAACATCCATCCTCGTCGGGACCTGCTGGCGCTGCCGCGGACCGTTGTAACGACCACCTTCACGGTCCACAATCACCCGAAGCAGGCTCCCCACAGAAACTGGAGCAAGATCACCGCCGACCAGCTCGCCACCTCCCTCAGCCAGAGCCCACCTGCCAGGACCACGGACCCTAACACAGCTGCCCTCGACCTCACGCAGTGGCTGACCTCCTGTGCCGACGACCTCGCCCCACTGAAGAACCCCCCCTCCAGACCCAGAAGCAAGAAGGCCCCCTGGTTCACCGACGAACTCAAGGACTCCAAGAAGGCCTGCCGCACCCTCGAGAAGGCCTGGCTCCTCAACAAGACCGCCGACAACAGAACAGCACTCAAACTCGCCACTCGCAGACATCACCAGCTCATCCGCACCACCAAGAAGAAATCTCTGCGGGAACGACTGGACAAGAACGCCCATGACAGCAAGGAGCTCTTCAACATCGTCAAGGAGTTCTCCAACCCCAGCACCGGCAACAACGACATCACTCCCTCACAGGACCTCTGCGACTCCCTCGCCTCGTACTTCCACCGCAAGATCGCCGACATCCACAACAGCTTCGACATTTCACCCCCGCACCCATCGGTTGTACCTTCGCGCCCCGCCGCCACCCTCCAGACATGGACCGAGGTGACCCCCGAAGACACGTCACGCATGATGAACACCATCCACTCCGGATCTCCGACCGACCCGTGCCCCCATCATGTCTTCAACAAGGCAGCCTCTACCATCGCACCCCACCTCCGAGACATCATCAACACCTCCTTCAACACAGCAACCTTCCCGGAGAGCTGGAAGCACGCCGAACTCAGCGCTCTGCTGAAGAAACCAACAGCGGACCCGACCGACCTCAAGAACTACCGCCCCATCTCGCTCCTTCCTTTCCCGGCCAAAGTCATCGAGAAGGTCGTCAACAAGCAACTGGCAGCCTTCCTCGAGACGAACGGATCCCTCGACCCATCACAGTCCGGATTCAGAGCCAACCACAGCACCGAGACAGCCCTCATCGCAGCCACCGACGACATCCGAGCCCTGCTCGACAACGGCGAAACAGCGGCACTCATCCTCCTAGACCTCTCCGCAGCATTTGACACTGTCTGCCACCGCACACTAGTCCAACGCCTCAACGACACCGGCATCCAAGGGAAGGCTCTGGAATGGATCATCTCATACCTCTCCGGCAGAACACAGAGAGTACGCCTCCCTCCGTTCCGCTCCGAGGCCACCGAAGTCATCTGCGGCGTCCCGCAAGGATCGTCGCTCAGCCCTACTCTCTTCAACATCTACATGAAACCCCTCGCTGCCATCGCACGCCAACACAACCTCAACATCATTTCCTACGCCGATGACACCCAGCTGATTCTCTCCCTCTCCAGAGACCCCGACACCGCCAAAGCCAGCCTGCACGAAGGGATGACAGACGTCGCTGAATGGATGAACATCAGCCGCCTGAAACTGAACACGGACAAGACAGAAGTCCTCATTCTGGGACCATCACCCTCCGCATGGGACGACTCCTGGTGGCCCCCGGCACTAGGCACCGCACCTGAACCGACGGACCACGCACGCAACTTGGGCGTCATACTGGATTCCTCCCTATCGATGACCAGACAAGTCAACGCCGTCTCCTCAGCTTGCTTCCACAACCTCCGCTTGCTCCGAAAGATCTTCCGATGGATCCCGACCGAGACCAGGAAGACGGTCACCCACGCTCTCGTCACCAGCAGACTAGACTACGGAAACACCCTCTACGCCGGTACTACAGCCAAGCTTCAGAAAAGACTTCAGCGTATCCAGAACGCCTCCGCCCGACTCATCCTGGACGTCCCCCGACGCAGCCACATCTCGTGCCACCTGAGAGACCTGCACTGGCTCCCTGTCAACAAGAGGATCACGTTCAGACTCCTCACCCACGCACACAAGTCCCTCCACGACCTAGGCCCAGGGTACCTCAACAGCCGCCTCACCTTCTACACGCCCACCCGCCGGCTACGTTCCGCTAACCTCGCCCTCGCCGTCGTCCCTCGCATCCAGAGAGCCACCGCTGGAGGAAGGTCATTCTCCTACCTGGCAGCTAAGACTTGGAACTCCCTACCCGTCCACCTGCGGATGACCCAGGACCACCTGGCCTTCAGGAAACAGCTCAAGACCTGGCTGTTCGAGCAGTAGCAGACCCCCTTCCCCAAGCGCCTTGAGACCCTTACGGGTGAGTAGTGCGCGATATAAGTTCCATGATTGATTGATTGATTGGAGTCGAGAGACACCGAGAGAACTCAGCCTTGACGGACTACTGGCGCTGCCATAGCCCTACCTTGCGAACTATCGTCCTGCCTGCTGGCGCCGCCGCGGCCTTCTGCAACATCCATCCTCGTCGGGACCTGCTGGCGCTGCCGCGGACCGTTGTAACGACCACCTTCACCGGGACCTGCTGGCGCTGCCGCGGACCGTACCTCGACCATCTTCACCGGGACCTGCTGGCGCTGCCGCGGACCGTGTATCGACCATCTCCACCGGGACCTGCTGGCGCTGCCGCGGCCCGTACCAGCTAAACCACCAAGCTCGAGGATTGTGAGCTAACCACCATATCATCCGAACTACCAGACTGGTAAACAGACTGTCCCGCTACCCCTTTTTTCCTATCTTGAGAGACTTAATCGAGGGGACCCCTGAGTCCAGACCTCCTTGTACCATTTCATCGTACCTTAAGAAGTGCATATAAAGAACGCTAAATCTTATCCTTGTGTGGTATCTGTCTGTGGGGGGGAAGTTATTTGTCTGTACGATCGCTGGAGACGGCTCTCCCCGGAGACCTCTCCCCTTGTCCTCGGCCGACCCTCCCGGTCCGTCTAACACCACCCTTGTGGTTCCTGCTCGTATTCTTCCTGTTCTTCGGAGATTTGTTCTCCCCCCAGGGCGGCGGCAGCTACCTGGCGGGGTCTCGGAGTTTGGTTCTGTGGACAGTTCGGGTCATTGGCGTAGTGGCCGACTCGCTGGCATCGGTGACACGTGACATTGGCTCGGAACCCCGGGCGCATCGGGGGGTTGCCCCGGCTGGCCGGGGGCGGGGTGCTGGCAGCGGGAGCGGCCGGGACGGTGTCTCTTCCTCGTCCCTGGCCTCCTCCTCCTCCTCGGGGACGGTGCTGACCTTGGTTGTTCCGGTTCTGTTCGTGCGGCCCTCTCCGGCCCACTCGGGTGCTTTCCCACCGGTCAGCTTCGGCGGCGAGTTGCCGTGGGTCAGTCAATTTACTGTCGAGGAGGTGCTGCCTGAGCTCGACGAAGCAGTTGTTAGAGAGGTGCTCCCACACCATGAGATTAAAAAGTTGCTCGTAGGTCGTTACGTGGCTTCCCTTGATCCAACCCTCGAAGGCTCGGCTGAAATAGTTGACATATTCCACCCAAGTTGTACCCGGGATCCGGGTGCAGTCTCGGAACCTCTGGCGGTACATTTCGGGTGTGAGCCCATATCGGGTGAGGAGGGCAGCCTTCATGTGGTCATAGGATGACATCAGATGGTCTGGGAGCTGTAACAGGGCATCGCGGCCTTCATTGATGAACCTCCCCCATAGACCGGCTCCCCAGTCACTTCGATCGATCCGGTGGGAGGTCATGGCGATCTCGTAGGCCTTGAACCACTGTTGTATGTCGTCCTCTCGGACATACTCTCGAACGACATCCTTGGGGATGTGGACTTTCTTTTCTGTCGCTCCCGGGGTGCGCGGTCGCTCGGGCACCTCCAGTTCTTTGTTCTGCTTCCGTAGGTCTATTTCTGCCAGTTTGCGCTTGTTAGACGGACCGGGAGGGTCGGCCGAGGACAAGGGGAGAGGTCTCCGGGGAGAGCCGTCTCCAGCGATCGTACAGACGAGTAACTTCCCCCCCACAGATGTACACCACACCAGGATAAGGTTTAACGCTCTTTATAAGCAATCTTTAGGTACGATAGAATGGTACAAGGAGGTCAGGACTCAGGGGTCCCCTCGATTCTAGGCTCTTGGTTGGGAAAGGGGGTAGTGGGACAGTCTTGTTACCAATCTGGTAGATGCGATGATATGATGGATAGCTCACAATCCTCGAGCTCGGTGTTCTAGCTGGACGGGCCGCGGCAGCGCCAGCAGGTCCCGGTGAAGGTGGTCGTTACACGGTCCGCGGCAGCGCCAGCAGGTCCCGATGAAGGTGGTGGTTACAACGGTCCGCGGCAGCGCCAGCGGGTCCCAATGAAGGTGGTAGGTACAACGGTCCGCGGCAGCGCCAGCAGGTCCCGACGAGGATGGAGGATGCAGAAGGCCGCGGCAGCGCCAGCAGGCAGGATGATAGTTCACAAGGCAGGGCTACGGCAGCGCCGGTAGTCCGTCAAGGATGAGTTCTTCTCGGTGTCTCTCGACTCCAGGATACAACTGCCTTCCTGCCCTGGAGCTGCCCCAGTTATAGGTCTGGCGCCCTTTGATGTCCGGACCCTCGCACTTGGAGGTCGGGAGGTCCGGGATGAGGGAGTCCAGACACCCAGCAGGGGGGTGGAGCCAGCGCCCGGGGGAGCTGGGGGGCGATCGGCACCTGGCGGGGGAGAGCCATTGACACTTCTTTCTCCCATCGACCTGCCAAGTAGTCCGTTCACCTCCTGGGTGGATGGTGGTGCCGGGATGTCGGGGCCTGGCCAGGCCCAGGGTTAGGGTCGAGCTGAGGCCACGCGGCCTCGTGGTGCAGTGTCCAAGATGGCGGCCGGGCCGGGCAAGGGAGCCGGTAGTGGTTCGGCCCCATGATACAGAGATGTCCGGGGGCAGGAGTCCCGGCTGGAGACGGGGTGTGGGTTGTTTCTGTGGGTAACACCTGGAGGGCCGGGGCTCGGGCCCTGTCATGCGGGGAGGGAGCAAGCCCTTCATGTGGCCTGTCCAACAGCGCTCGTGTTCGTACGCTAATCTCTTTTCTTCGAGCTCTCTCTGCCTCTGTTTTTCTTCCCGTTCTTCTCGGAGCCGCAGATGTTCTAGGTTCAGTTTTTGTTCGGCTAATTTTAGTTCACCGTCCATTTTGAGCCGTGCCATTTCTAGCTCATGTAGTCTGCTTTTTTCTCTCTCTTGGATCTCTTCCTGCGAGAGACCCGTTCTTCGCTCCTCGGGAGCCGTGGTGTTCCTCTCTGATGCTGCAATGTTTTGGTCCGGGGATCTGGCGGCCCCGGTTTCCGCCCACGACTCAATGGCGTGCTTGAAATCGTCTTTGGTACTCAGGCCGGTGGTAGCAATGCCTAGTTCAATGCAGAATTGTTTCAATTCACGATGGCTGTACTCTTCCAATTTCTCCATCTGGAATTTCTCGGTGGATCCGCTCTCTTTGGTTGACATTGTGGTTTCTCGTGGGGTGAGCTACTCTCTGTACGATTATGCGTTGATTCGGATCGCGCCGCTGGCCACCAATGTTAGACGGACCGGGAGGGTCGGCCGAGGACAAGGGGAGAGGTCTCCGGGGAGAGCCGTCTCCAGCGATCGTACAGACGAGTAACTTCCCCCCCCCACAGATGTACACCACACAAAGATAAGGTTTTGATGTTCTTTATAAGCAATCTTTAGGTACGATAGAATGGTACAAGGAGGTCAGGACTCAGGGGTCCCCTCGATTCTAGTCTCTTGGTTGGGAAGGGGGGTAGCGGGACAGTTTTGTTACCAATCTGGTAGCTGAGATGGTATGATGGATAGCTCACAATCCTCGAGCTCGGCGTTCTAGATGGACGGACCGCGGCGGCGCCAGCAGGTCCCGGTGAAGGTGGTAGTTACAACGGTCCGCGGCAGCGCCAGCAGGTCCCAGTGAAGGTGGTAGTTACAACGGTCCGCAGCAGCGCCAGCAGGTCCCAGTGAAGGTGGTAGTTACAACGGTCCGCGGCAGCGCCAGCAGGTCCCAACGAGGATGGAGGATGCAGAAGGCCGCGGCAGCGCCAGCAGGCAGGACGATAGTTCGCAAGGCAGGGCTACGGCAGCGCCAGTAGTCCGTCAGGGATGAGTTCTTCACGGTGTCTCTTGACTCCAGGATACAACTGCCTTCCTGCTCTGGAGCTGCCCCAGTTATAGGTCTGGCGCCCTTTGATGTCCGGACCCTCGCACTTGGAGGTCGGGAGGTCCGGGATGAGGGAGTCCAGACACCCAGCAGGGGGGTGGAGCCAGCGCCCGGGGGAGCTGGGGGGCGATCGGCACCTGGCGGGGGAGAGCCATCGACACTTCTTTCTCCCATCGACCTGCCAAGTGGTCCGTTCACCTCCTGGGTGGATGGTGGTGCCGGGATGTCGGGGCCTGGCCAGGCCCAGGGTTAGGGTCGAGCTGAGGCCACGCGGCCTCGTGGTGCAGTGTCCAAGATGGCGGCCGGGCCGGGCGAGGGAGCCGGTAGTGGTTCGGCCCCATGATACGGAGAGGTCCGGGGGCAGGAGTCCCGTCTGGGGACGGGGTGCGGGTTGTTTCTGTGGGTAACACCTGGAGGGCCGGGGCTCGGGCCCTGTCATGCGGGGAGGGAGCAAGCCCTTCACGTGGCCTGTCCAACAAGTGCCCTTCAAGCTCCGCAGTGTGTAAGGCGTGGCGCCCTTCACGCTCTGCAGTGTGTAAGGTGCGGTGCCCTTCAAGCTCCGCAGTGTGTGAGGCGCGGCACACTTCACGCTCCGCAGTGTGTAATGGGCTGTGCCCTTCACGCTCCGCAGTGTGTAAGGGGCGGTGCCCTTCACGCTCCACCCTATGTAAGGGGCTGCGCCCTTCAAGCTCCGCAGTGTGGAAGGGGTGGTGCCTTTCAAGCTCCGCAGTGTGTAAGGGGCGGCGCCTTTCAAGCTCCACAGTGTGTAAGGGGTGGCGCCTTTCAAGCTCCGCAGTGTGTAAGGGGTGGTGCCTTTCAAGCTCCGCAGTGTGTAAGGGGCGGTGCCCTTCACACTCCGCACTGTGTAAGAGGCAGCGCCTTTCAAGCTCCGCACTGTGTAAGGGGCGGTGCCTTTCACGCTCCGCACTGTGTAAGGGGTGGCGCCTTTCACGCTCCGCAGTGTGTAAGGGGTGGCGCCGTTCACGCTCCGCACTGTGTAAGGGGCAGCGCCTTTCAAGCTCGGCAGTGTGTAAGGTGCGGCACCCTTCACGCTCCGTAGTGTGTAAGGGGTGGTGCCCTTCACGCTCCACCCTATGTAAGGGGCTGTGCCCTTCAAGCTCCGCAGTGTGTCAGGGGCAGTGCCTCTCACGCTCTGCAGTGTGTAAGGGGCGGCACCATTCACGCTCCGCACTATGTAAGGGGCGGCGCCTTTCACGCTCCGCAGTGTGTAAGGGTCTGCGCCCTTCACACTCTGCAGTGTGTAAGGGGCTGCGCCCTTCACGCTCCGCAGTGTGTAAGGAACGGCGCCCTTCAAGCTCCGCAGTGTGTAAGGGTCTGCGCTCTTCACACTCCGCAGTGTGTAAGGGGCGGTGCCCTTCCTGCTCCGCAGTGTGTAAGGCGCGGTGCCTTTCACACTCCGCAGTGTGTAAAGCGCTGCGCCATTCAAGCTCCGCAGTGTGTAAGGGACGGTGCCCTTCAAGCTCCGTAGTGTGTAAGGCGTGGCGCCCTTCACGCTCCGCAGTGTGTAAGGTGCGGTGCCCTTCAAGCTCCGCAGTGTGTGAGGCACGGCACCCTTCACGCTCCTGTCAGCTCCGCAGTGTGTAATGGGCTGCGCCCTTCACGCTCTGCAGTGTGTAAGGGGTTGCGCATTTCAAGCTCTGCAGTGTGTAAGGGGCGGTGCCCTGCACGCTCTGCAGTGTGTGAGGGGCGATGCCGTTCACACTCCGCACTGTGTAAGTGGAGGCACCCTTCAAGCTCCGCAGTGTGTAAGGGGCAGTGCCCTTCAAGCTCCGGAGTGTGTAAGGAGCTGTGCCCTTCACGCTCCGCAGTGTGTAATGGGCTGTGCCCTTCACGCTCCGCAGTGTGTAAGGGCCTGCACACTTCATGCTCCGCAGTGTGTAAGGGGCTGTGCCCTTGAAGCTCCACAGTGTGTAAGGGCCGGCGACCTTCAAGCTCCGGAGTGTGTAAGGAGCTGCGCCCTTCACGCTCCGCACTGTGTAAGGGCCGGCGACCTTCAAGCTCCGGAGTTTGTAAGGGGCGGTTCCCTTCACGCTCCGCAGTGTGTAGGTGGCGGCGCCCTTCAAGCTCTGCAGTGTGTAAGGGGCGGTGCCCTTCACGCTCCGCAGTGTGTAAGTGGTGGCACCCTTCAAGCTCCGCAGTGTGTAAGTGGCGGTGCCCTTCAAGCTCCGCAGTGTGTAAGTGGCGGTGCCCTTCAAGCTCCGCAGTGTGTAAGTGGCGGCGCCCTTCAAGCTCCACAGTGTGTAAGTGGCGGTGCCCTTCACACTCCGCAGTGTGTAAGTGGCGCCAGCCTTCAAGTTCCACAGTGTGTAAGTGGCGGTGCCCTTCAAGCTCCGCAGTGTGTAAGGGGCAGTGCCCTTCAAGTTCCGGAGTGTGTAAGGGGCGCCCCCTTCACGTTCCGCAGTGTGTAAGTGGCAGCGCCCTTCAAGTTCCGGAGTGTGTAAGGGGCGCCCCCTTTACGCTCTGCAGTGTGTAAGTGGCGGCACCCTTCAAGCTCTGCAGTGTGTAAGGGGCGGCGCCCTTCACGCTCCACTGTGTGTAAGGGGCGGCACCCTTCAAGCCCCACAGTGTCTAAGAGGCGGCGTCCTTCATACTCCGCAGTGTGTCAGGGGCGTCGCCCTTCACGCTCCGCAGTGTGTAAGGGGCGGCGCCATTCACGCTCCGCAGTGTGTAAGGGGCGGCGCCCTTCACGCTCCGCAGTGTGTGAGGGACTGCGCCCTTCAAGCTCCGCAGTGTGTAAGGGGCAGCGCCCTTCATGCACCGCAGTGTGTAAGGGGCTGCGCCCTTCAAGCTCTGCAGTGTGTAAGTGGCGGACCTCCTTGGCTGTGAGGGAGTGGACACTTTCCTGTGGTCAACCTTGCCTCAGTGCCCCTATCATTCTCTCGTCCGGCGTGCTGGCCATGCACGTTTGCTGGAACATGTCCAGGGGTCCAGCTGAAAACCTCAGTCCGTATTTGATATTTTGATATTTTTGGGTATTTGTAGAGCGCAGACATACGCTCCGGAAGGAGCATCTTGGCGCTAAGTTAGCAAGCAGCGGGTACATAAGAGATGGTACGTGGTGAGGAGACTAAAGCTAGATAGCTGCCAATACAGAGGTATCTGATTGTTGGTAAACCCAGGTCTTTAGGAGTTTTCTAAAGGTGCTCTCCTTGTCGGTGAATCTAAGATTGACAGGTAGATTGTTCCATGCCCTAGCTGCCAGGACGGTAAAGGTCCTCCCACCCCTGGTTTTGTATTTGAATCTTGGAATGGTAATAAGATTTGTACCAGATGATCTCAGATCTCGCGAAGGGTTGTAGCGTATGAAGCGCTTTGCAAAGTAATGGGGCCCTGAGTTTTTCATAGTTTTAAAAACGGTAAGGAGAAGTTTAAAAAGAATCCTTTTGTGTAACGGTAGCCAATGGAGAGTGTTCAACGCCGTTGAAGCTGATGACCTTCTAGGAAGTCCCAACACCAATCTGGCGGCTGCATGTTGTGTGCTCTGCAGCTTTTTAAGGGTGGACTTTTTTACTCCCGCCATTAAACCATTACAATAATCAAGTCGGGAGAGTATTAGAGCTACCGCAACTGATTTTCGGGCTGCAATGGGGAGGAAGTCAAAGAATTTTTTCAAAGACTTAATGAGTCCAAAACAGCGGCCAGCAGTGATCCTGACGTGGTCATCGAAAGAGAGGAATCGAATTGCACGCCCAGGTTCCGCGCTGAATGTACAGCGCTAGGTGGAGCCTCAGATCCTGTGGGCCACCAGTCCTTCGGGCAGAAGGATATATCTTTGCTCAGCAGTATGATTTCGGTCTTGGCACTATTGCATCTTAGATGATTGTTGTTAAGCCACTGGAAGACATCGGAAAGACAATTTTGGAAACGCAGATCTGCGCTCGTACACTTTTTGTCGATCGTAACGACAAGTTGTGTGTCGTCAGCGTATGACGTGACGAGGATCCCATGGGATTCTATCACAGCGAGGAGGGGGGCCATATAGATATTAAAAAAGAGGGGACTTAATAATAATATGGACCCCTGGGGCACTCCTGATGTTATGGGTTTCTCGCTGGATAGATAGGGACCCAAGGACACAGTTTGGGACCTATTAGATAGGAAAGATTTAACCCATGCCAAAGCTGTGTCTGTCACGCCGATCTCTCGCAGTCTGTTGATCAGGATGACATGCGAGATAGTGTCGAACGCTGCTGTTAGGTCAAGCAGGATGAGGATGGCCTGCCTGCCCTCATCCTGCAGGAACTTGATAGAATCAGCTAGTTCGATCAGAGCTGTTTCTGTGGAGTGACCAGATCGAAATCCAGACTGCTGCGGATGCAGGATGTTACCAGTCTCTACAAAGGTTTTCAACTCTTCATATACCAGCTGTTCCGTGATTTTACCAAGGACAGGTAGTAATGAGATGGGGCGCATATTGGTAAGATCAGTGGGGGATTTGTTTGGCTTCTTCATCAGAGGCTTCACAATAGCCTTCTTCCAGTCATTGGGCACCATCCCGGAGTCGAGAGATTCATTTATGATGGTGTTAATATAGGGATTCACTGTATCAATCAAATGGTGCAGGATGCTAGGTGGACAGGAGTCAGTGGGGGCTCCTGATTTACATGCCAAAATTGCCTTACGTGTTTGTTGAATGGAAACAGGTTTGAAACTAGAGAGCAGACCGTGGTTGTCTGTAACCTTGCAAGAGGTGGTCAAGGAAGGAGGGAAGTCTTTCTGAATATTAACAATTTTCTCTACGAAAAAGTCAGCGATTTGATTGCACAAGGTTGCCGATGGAGGAATTTCCGGCGCAAGAGTTTTGGGATGGGTGAAGGACTTAACTATAGTGAAGATAGTTTTTTGTTTTTGATGGGCATCATTTATGACTTTCGTGAAATATTCCTTTTTTGCCTTTTTTATGTTAGAGAGGTATGATTTCCTTTGTTGGACATAAAGCGCCCTTGCAGCCTCATCGTACGTTTTTCTCCATTTTCTTTCTAGTCTACGACAGAGAAGATGGCTATCGGATAGGGCCTGGGTAAACCAAGGTGCGTTAGGTTTTCTTTTATGTTGATTCCCATGTTGATTTTTGGGTGCGGAATTCTCCAAAACAATTTGGTCAATCCAAGCATGGAAATTATGGGAGTCGGCAGTTACGTCTCCAGTTAGTATCGGGGGTTTAGGTGGGGGTTGAGAGGCCAATTTAATATGTTCCGACACTTTCCTCCAATTCACTATAAAGGAGGGGGGGGGCGTTTCTTGTTAGGCAAGGTGGGGGCTTGTGTCTTGATATTAAAAGGAATGAAAGAATGGTCAGTCCAAATTTGAGGTATCGGGAGGGACGTGGTCAGAGTTGTGAGATTAGAGCAAATACCGTCAAGGGTATGACCCGCGATATGAGTGGCCGCAGTGACAAGTTGGGACAATCCAAAGATATTTAATGAATGTTGGAAAGAAATGGCATGGGGGTCTATACGAGACTCTAAATGCAAATTCATATCTCCTAATAAGGTAAAATTGGGATAGTGCAGTGTAAGTGCTCCAAGACCTCATCTAGTGACTCAAGAAAAGGGGTGGCATTCCCAGGGGGGCGGTATATGAGTCCCCCTGAAAAGGAGGTCGCGGCATTAATTTTAATTGAGAAGCCTATGCCCTCACTTTCTTTGAGGTGGCCTAGATCAAATATATGGCAGGGGAAGGTTTTTTTAATAGCTAAAGCTACCCCACCGCCACGCCCAAGTGGTCTGTCCCGCCTAAAAATTGTGAAATTAGGGGGAAGGGCAGTAGCCAGGTCGGGATTTGACGAGTCATTGAGCCAAGTTTCGGTAATAAGAAGAGCATCTAAATCATGTCCTGTTATTAAATCAAGTATGTCTTGGCTGTGACAGGCTAGGGATCTAGCATTAATGAGACCTCCCTTAAAGTAAGTGGATTAGTCTTTAAAGGGGAAGGGGAGTCAAGTACTTCCGAGGTTAAGAGGGGGGGTACCCATTTGCAATGTGAACATAAGAAGGGGCTGGAGAGGGGATCAATAGGGGGGCAATCAGCGCAGTGATTGACTGTTTTAGGACGTAGGGCGAGTAAATTTCGGCTGTCGTACCTGATTTTAGGGGCTAGTTGGGCAGCATGCCCTGCGCCCGGCGCAGTCCGGTCGCGGACAGGCGCAGACGGGCTTGGATTAGGCGCGGCTTCGGCGCGCGACCGGCGCGCCCGCTGCGCCAGCCCGCTGCGCCGTCTGGCCGGCATGCACATGTTATAGAAAGAGAAAAGGGCGGGAGGACGGCGCGACTAGAGCGCTGTCCCCGCCTGACTCAAGATGGCGCCCACCGCCGCCGAGAGTCGGTAAAAGCGGTTGTGCCAAATGTGGGCGGTCAAAGCCTGCTGCAAGTGTCAAGGTGTCAGAGTGCCTCCCTAAAATAATTCCCCTTAACTTTTTTAAGCCCCCCAGAAAAAGCGGATCAATGTAGTACAAGTAATCAATTTTAAAAGCGTTCCAAATGCTCAATAGAAAAACACAATGACGAGTAAAACACCACGATATGCTGTGTACGCTGCTCGCAGCCCCAGTTCCCCTCACCGGGGAGAGCTTCTGAAGGGCCGTATGCTGACCGAGGTACGAGTTCACCAGCCCGTAGTGACGTTGTGGACGACTTGCTCATGCCTGCAATAACACAACAGCTTTAAGAAATTGTCTTCTTTGTTGAGGGGGGTTAGTTATCGCCTCAAGTAATATTCACAATCCTTGTCAGGTTGAACCCTTAAAGTCAGTGAGTGAACTTGAGCCCAAGCCTCTGGTAGCTGTGGCTCGGAGCAGACAGGCTTGACTTGCAGGCAGTGTGGAGGGTATGCGTTGGAGTACCAACAGAGGAATGAAGTCAAGAAAATGCAAAAACAATAAAAACAACTTTAGACAAAATGATTTTTAAAGTTTTAAGCAGAAATGGCACCAAGAAGTCCAGAGTGCCAATGATCCGCCTTGTTGGCGCTAGAACAGGGCCTACGCGCACTTTCATGCTGACCACACTGGAGCTCGGGTCGGATACAATAACCAGGTTCTTACGGGTTAAAGATTCTCATTTTTGACTGTAGTCCTTTAAGTCCCAATCCCCCAGAGCAGTGCACTCCTAAAGCCCCCCAGGTCTTAGGGGGAAGGTCTGAGAGGTGGGAGGCAGAGGCCAATAGGAAGGTCCAGTCTACTTCCAGTTGCCACTGGTCAGCTGGGCAGTTGCAGCAAATGGCATCTTGTAGCTTGTTGTGTCCCTGTAGCTTTAAGAGAGGTCAGCTGTATGACCCTCAGAGTCCAGCTCTTTGTCCTGGGTACAAGAGGGAGGGCAGGTCCAGTCTTCGAGGATGTCTCAGGTCCCAGACAGAAGGTTCTGTCCTTTTCTGATCATCCACATGTCCAGGGGTTTCCTGAGGGGGGTGCCTGGAAATGCCACATTTTGAGTGCCACAAGCTCGTGGGTGAGAATGACCCTGCGGAAGGTCTAATCAATGGGGTAATGATTCCTGGAGCTAACTCGAATAATTTCAAGATGGCCAAAGTCTTTGGTGAGGGGTGGCGTACCTCATGATCTTTGCTGTAGCGTAACTACATGAAATGACAGTAAAATGATGTGAGGAGCGTGTCCCAGCATTTATAGTTATTGTCTTGGTGAAAAATGCACCCTTGCATCCAAATTGCACCCGAGTTTACATTTTGCGCAAAAAAAATGTAGCGAATGCAACAGAACACAAACAGCAGCAGCCGCTCGCACTGACTACGTTTGTTGTTCCTGTGTTCCTATGGTAGGATGTTTGTGCCAAATTACTACAATTACGTACACTGACATAATTGTGTAAGTTTGCATCAATAGAGTAACACAAAAGTATCAAAATTACTCTGATTACTCTGGCGTAATTACATTTCGTCCAGGGCGAGTCTAAGGCCACGCTAAACCTGGGCTCTTAGGTGTGTCTGGGGAGTGTACTATGGTTATAGTAGTGTCCTCCCAATCTAACACTACAATCCAGTTTCAGGCAGTTTCTGTACTCCCAACAAACCCAGTGACAGCAGACTGGTAGAACAAAGCTAAGCTTTCAGCAACAACAGTGGATGCACACACATTGTTTTGGCATTCTTTTTCCCTCCTCTGAAGAGTACCCCAAATATCATATGAAAACCCTCAGAAGACCTGTCAAGCAGGTCTTGGCACTCCAGGAGGATCTGGCACTTGATGTCAACAAGAGGGCCACTGTGATGGGGCCAGTCTGGCTGTGGGGACAAATAAAGTGCAGGCCTGTGTGTTAGCTACATGTGCTTGCAATAGTCAAGGTCTCTTTGAAATTAACAAGACCTTGTGCCCATCCACAGGCCTTCCTATCAAGGCCACAACAACACTTCCCAGCACCAAAGGCCTTTGGTCCTTGTCCTGTGAGCAGGTTTACACCTCATTCACACCTATAGATCCCACCCAAAGAAGGATCTAGCGATCACACCTCGGCCTCTCCTGCCAGCTCACACTGGGGACCCCCATACTGTCTTCTGCTTCTTCCTCAGGCTCCAAACAATCCCCCCGGAGAAGCCAGAGCAGCCCCCCACCCAGAGCAGTGATGATCCTCAGCAGGAGTGAACCACAGGGGGCTCAGCAGGGATCGGGGGCACTGCAGATGCCCAATGCATTCATTGACCCCACAGTGCCAGTGGGTAACTTTAGAAACTGCCAGAGGCTCTCGGGGTATTTTAGTCCTGTGGTTTTTCAAAAGCACGTTACTCTGATGCGGCAGTGATGGTTCACAGTTTCAGGTTCCTCAGAACACCCCCAGAGTTGTTAAACACAACAGTAAAACAAGCATTGTCATAGCCAATAGGTCACGCCTGTGGGACCTTATAAGTGTTTAGCCATGCAACAGTTGATGTTGTTGTACTAATGATATTGTGCTGCATAACTAAATACTTATTGGGTCCCAAAGGCGAGACCTATTGGCTATGCCAATGCTTGTCTTCTCTTTGTGTCTCACAGGAATGTGTTTGTTTAACTGCCAGTGTGTGGCGTTGGACGGCTCAGAGCCTTGGGAAGAGTGGCACACAGTAGCCATTATTCAGACCAGTTGTGATCTGCTTGCCTTGTGTTTTGGAAGGAGAAGGAGGGTGGGATTAAGGCTTGGGGGTGAGAGGTGGATTCATCCAGACAGAGGTTTCTGTGTTCTTTGGGTGGGTGAGGGGTGTGAGAAGTTGGCCTGATATGTAGTGCTCACTATTCTAGTGATCACTGTGTATCATTCCAAACGACCCTTATTGATGATTGGTTGTAAGTCAACCTTATAGACCAGCTATCCTAGTAGCGTGGACAAGAGCAGTCTTCAGGCTAAACTCTAGAGGGCGTGTTAAGCCAGCTGTTTACCATCACATATACCCCTTGAACACCAAGTGAAAGGACACCACACAAGTTGTTATGAAAATAAAGGATATTTATTTATAACAAGACTACCCTGGCTCTTTATGAGTCAGGGAGCTAAGCACAATACAAAACTCTTAGGAAAATACTTCGGGTTGCACAATTTACACAAATGCCCGAAGGGCACGAAACCATTTACACTGCAAGTGGAATGGGAGAGGTTAGAAAGTTTAAAGTTACTGATTCCGGAGGAATCCGATCAGGGGGACTAAACGAAAAAGGAACTGGACACTTGTAGAGTGAACCTACGATGGAGCACCGAGATGCTCGAGTTACCTAGCCCAGAGGCTGCGGCTGCGTGGGGTTCAGCAAGATGTCGGGAGTCCTCGTTGTAGTCTCAGGAGCCTGAAAGAAGAAGTTGCTGGCAGGCGACCAGTGTCGATGTTCAGCGAGATCCAAGCCTGGATCGGTGATGAAGGAAACCTGAAAGCAGAGGGGACTCAGTTCTCAACCGCTAGCCAGCGATCGTGTGGGTACCAGGAAGGTACCGGGTCACCTCGACCAGGTGAGTGGATGACGTCGGACTCGGCTGTTCCTCGGACCAGGAGGCGCAGCGGCGACCAGGATGGAGGGCGAGCTGTCCCACGAAGGTGTCTGCTGTCGATGATGCTGGGCCCAGGAGTGGGGCAGCAGGTCTTGGCAGTGGCAAACCCACGCGGTGGAGTCAAGATGGCGTCTGGAGTGGACCAGGAGGGTCCGAGGTACTCCTCTGTTGAAGGGGAGCAAGAGCCAGTCTGGAGCAACCAGACCAGTGATGAAAGACTGTCGTGGTGCGTCGTGAAGAGGGCCACAAGCCGGTCGGCGAGTGGTCGGACAACGCGGTGAGCAGCAAGGAGCAGAAGGGCCCCCACGCAGATCTCGTGGATGCTGGGGAGGCAGACTTCGGTGCTGGAGCCGCTCAGGGTTAGGGCTTCTCAAACCCTAGGTGCACTCACTCGAGGGTCCCTCGGTGGGCGTGCTAGATAAGCGTCGTGCAGGTTCTGAAGATGGCCGGTCCCGCAGGTCTCGTCACACCTACGAATCTCAGCTGGGCTGACGATGTAGGTAGAGGTCAGAGATGGCAGGGAACCCGGGTCTCGTCGAGCTGGGCAGTCTTGATCCGTGGGAGAGACGTACAGCAAACCGCAAGCGCTTAGGTGGTGCCTGCTGGTGCAGGGTGGCTACTCCTTAGCCACAAGGGAGAGTCTTCAGAAATAGTCAAGAGTTCCTTTCGTGGAAAGTAGTTCAAGATTCAGAATTATCCAATTTGGGAAGGGGACTCGCTCCTACCTTTATTCTAGGAAAAGGGGCTGGCCCGTGACTAGGTCCTACCTATGGGTGGGGCCAGGAGGGGGGTGGTTACACCCCTATCCTTTGTCCGGCTTCGCCCCAGCGCAGGGGCAGGGTTGCCCCCGAAACTGGTTTGAGCCGGGCTATGCACAGTGAGCACCGGGGTGCCACTTGCAATCACCTTCCTTTCAGCCCTGCCTACCTGGGATACACAAACCCTGTCTGGGATGGTGCTAACACCGCCCTCGACAGGAAACCCTTTGTCCAAGCTCCCCTCGCTGGAAGGTCTCCCAGCAGCAGGAGGTCAGACTTGTGTCTGGTGGCAGCATCCATTTTGTGATGCTGAGGCTTGAGTCAACTTTAACCGGGGTTCAAGGTTACTTCCATGTCGTGCCCCTCTAAAAGGGGGGAATGCTAACCCCGTCGCCAGAATTGGCGAGGGGTTCGTATTCCAATTCGTATGACACCTTACTCGACATGTGTGGGTGATGCGATGCCAGAGTTAGCAAATAACCGCGAGGATTATAATGCATTTTAAGGTAGTTGGCACGCGTCACCATGGAACGGCTATTAGGACTTGGTTCCGCAAGTCGTCGACGGGCTCAGCTCGTGCCAGAGCACCATCCCACATGATTTCCCGCACTCTGCCTTCAGGATTGATAAGGCCTGCCATAGGAGTGACTGATAGGAATCCATGTGTCCATTTTAGGGTTAGGTATAGGAATACTACACCTATAGCAACGGGTGATTACACCACCTTGCCCCAGCTGTCGTGCAGCCAGTTGTGTCAGATTTGGGCGGCCATCCATGGGTGGCATAATACATGCTGCAGCCCCTGGTAGGCCCTGGGTACACCGATGCCCTGGATACCTGTGGTATGCTGATACAGGGACTGATAAGGCGGCCCAGTTCCAATTAGTGGATGCACCTAATGTACATGTGTGTTAATTTCGAGAGAGAACAGCTAGGCTGTGGGTCTGATTGGCAGGCCCACAGCCAGGGAAAGTCGTAAACCAATGAAGCAAAAAGCAAAAAATCTGGGTGATCATAGGATTGCAGACCCTACTCTCCTACATGACCCCCCCAAACTTTGGGACAATAAGCTAACCTTGACCAGGTGAGTCTTCTTGCTCTAAGTGGAAATGCCTGGAGAGCCCATCTGCATTGCCATGATCAGTGCCAGGTCTATGCTCCACTGTGAAGTCCATCCCCTGTAGGGAAATGGACCACCTAAGTAGTTTGGGGTTTTCACCCTTCATTTGATTTAGCCACAAGAGGGGCTTATGGTCGGTCTGAATCTTGAAGTGAGTGCCAAACAAGTATGGCCTCAACTTCTTCAGGGCCCAAACCACAGCAAAGGCCTCCCTCTCAATAGCTGACCAATTCTTCTCTCTGGGGGTCAGCCTCCTGCTAATAAAAGCTATGGGCTGGTCATGACCATCAAAATTCAGCTGAGATAGAACAGCTCCCACACCCAACTCCGAAGCGTCTGTTTGGACAATGAATGTTTTGGAGTAGTCTGGACTCTTTAGGATAGGCGCTGTGCACATGGCCTGCTTTAGGTCATCGAATGCCTTTTGACAGCTTGCTGTCCACTGAACTTTTTTTGGCATCTTTTTACTTGTCAGATCGTTTAGCGGGGTCACAATGGATCCATAATTTCTGACAAATTTCCGGTAATAACCAGTCAGGCCCAAGAAAGCTCGAACCTGAGTCTGGGTGGTTGGAGGAGCCCAGTCCTGGATGGCCTGTATTTTGCTCTCCAATGGCTGAACCTGGCCTCCACCTACAAGGTGGCCCAGGTATACAACCTGTGTCTGCCCTATCTGGCACTTAGTGGCCTTGATAGTGAGGCCTGCCTTTTGCAGGGCCTCTAACACTTTCCTCAGGTGGACCAGGTGATCCTCCCAGGTGCAGCTAAAGACAGCGATATCGTCCAGATACGCCGCACAGAAGTCGTCCAACCCAGTGAGAACTCGATTCACCAGCCTTTGGAAGGTGGCAGGTGCATTTTTCAAACCAAAGGGCATTACCACGAACTGATAATGCCCACCCGGGGTAGAAAATGCTGTTTTGGGCTTGGCCTCCTCAGCTAACCTGATTTGCCAATACCCAGCTGTCAGGTCAAATGTACTTAAGTAGTTGGCCGAAGCCAACCGGTCTATAAATTCATCTGCTCTTGGTATCGGGTGGGCGTCAGTCTTAGTGACTGCATTGAGGCCTCTGTAGTCCACGCAAAACCTCATCTCTTTCTTACCGCCCTGGGTGTGAGGTTTTGGCACGAGAACTACTGGACTAGCCCAGGGGCTGTCCGAGGGCTCAATGACTCCCAGCTCCAACATTTTCTGCACCTCTGTCTTGATGCAGTCTCTGACATGATCAGGCTGTCGATAGATTTTACTCTTTACGGGCAGACTGTCCCCAGTGTCGACCTCATGGGTACACCAATTGGTCTGACTGGGTGTCAGAGAGAACATATGTCGAAAGGATTGAAGAACCTGTTTACAATCCTGTTGTTGATGTCCAGAGAGGCTGCCACAAAAGACAACACCATCTACTGACCCATCGTCAGGGTTCTGAGAGAGCAGGTCCGGGAGAGGGTCACTCTCCTCCTCCTGTCCCTCATCTGTGGCCATGAGCAAGCCCATGCCCTCCCTGTCGACATATGCCTTGAGCCTGTTTACATGGAGCACCCGGTGGGGGCTCCGGGGAGTTCCCAGGTCTACCAAGTAGGTGACCTCTCCCTTTTGCTCAATGATTGTGTGGGGCCCAGACCATTTGTCTTTGAGTGCTGCTGGGGCCACTGGCTCCAGCACCCACACCTTCTGTCCAGGCTGATACACAGTCAGGACAGCCTTTTGGTCGTGCCAAGCTTTTTGTAATTCTTGGCTCGCCTCAAGGTTTTTAGATGCCTTTTCCATGTACTCAGCCATCCGCGAGCGGAGACCGAGCACATAGTCCACAATGTTTGATGCCGGCTTTTTGAGAGGTCTCTCCCATCCTTCCTTTACCAAACAAAGGGGTCCCCTTACAGGATGTCCGAACAGAAGTTCAAAAGGGCTGTAGCCAACCCCCTTCTGCGGGACCTCTCTGTAGGCGAACAAGAGGCAGGGTATCAGGACATCCCATCTCCGCCGAAGCTTTTCAGGTAGTCCATGAATCATCCCTTTTAGGGTCCTGTTGAATCTCTCAACAAGCCCATTGCATTGTGGGTGATAGGGTGTGGTGAATTTGTAGTTGACACCACACTCCTTCCACATAGCAGTCAGATATCCCGACATGAAGTTTGCACCTCTGTCAGAGACAACCTCCTTAGGGAAGCCCACTCTGGAGAACACTCCAACTAGGGCTCGTGCCACAACAGGTGCTGTAGTGGTCCTAAGGGGAATAGCTTCAGGATACCTGGTGGCGTGGTCCACCACCACCAGTATAAACTTGTGCCCTGATGCTGTCTGGGGTTCCATTGGTCCGACAATGTCGATCCCCACCCGTTCAAAGGGTACCCCCACCACCGGCAGTGGTATGAGGGGGGCCTTTGTCGTGCCACCTGACTTACCACTGGCTTGGCAAGTGACACAGGAGCGACAAAACTCCTTTGTATCTTCGGACATGTGGGGCCAGTGAAAGTGTGGAACAAATCTGTCCCAAGTCTTATTCTGGCCTAAGTGACCTGCAAGGGGAATCTCGTGGGCCAAGGTAAGAAGGAAACCTCTCAGAGACAAGGGGACGACCAGCCTCCTGGTCGCGCCAGGCTTGGGGTCTCTTGCCTCGGAGTACAGGAGTCCATCGTCCCAGTACACTTTGTGGGTACCTGTGGCGTTCCCTGCAGCCTCAGCAGTAGCCAGCTGTCTGAGGGGTTCAAGTGAGGGGCAGTCTAACTGTGCCTTTCCCAGGTCTTCCCTAGAGGGTCCCCCTGAGCCCAGAAACTCAACCTGACCAGGTTCAAGCTCTTTTGGCTCAGTTTCCCTTAGTTCTTTAAGGTCAGCCTCCTTAGAGACTTGATCCACGACCTGGGGCAAGGGGGAAGGCGAGGCCTTACCCTTACTGCTCCTTTTCTTGGATGGTGTCTGGTCCGTTCTTCCAGGATCCAGCACCTGTTCAGTGGGGCATCTTTTGGCCTGTGACCTGGTCACAGCAAGGACATGTGCTGGCAAGCCTAACATTTCCATGTGAGTCCTCTGCTCCACTTCTGACCATTGTGACGTTTCCAAATCATTGCCCAACAGACATTCTACGGGGAGGTCCGAACTAACCACAACTTTCTTCGGGCCACTTACCCCTCCCCAGGAGAAATCAACAACTGCCATACTGTGATTGGTAGTGACATTGCTGGCATTGGTCACTAGGTAATCGGTACCTAGCATGATCTGTCCAGGGTCCACAAAGTTAGGCGTCACCATGGTGACACTGGCACAAGTGTCCCTGTAGGCCTGAGCCACTTTTCCATTGATCAAAGGCGTCTGCCTGTATTTGCCCAAAGTATTGGGACTGGCATCAGGGGACATATCCATATCCCCTGTACAGACAAGGACGGCCTGAGTGAGCGTGCCAACTAAGTCGTCACTCCCCTCAGTTCCCAAGGTTAACCCAACTAATGCCTTGGGAGGCGCACTACCACTTCTGACTGTACTAGGGGGTGCAGGTGCCTTAGGGGCTGCAGTGGCAGGAGTTTGCCCTCCTTTCTTGGTGCACTCACTAAACCAGTGAGTCTTACTTTTACAGTATTGGCACCACCTTTTTGACTGGCCTTCTGGAGTCTTCTTTTTCTGCTGTGAAGCCTGACCCCCACCCTCTTTGGTTTGTTGGGGGCCTGTCGAAGACTTCTGGTCATTTTGTTCGTTCTTGTTACTACCCTTTTGGTCTGCTTTCTTCTGACCACCCTGGTTCTGAGTCTGGTTCTGCTTGACCCTTGTTCTGACCCATCTGTCTGCCTTCTTTCCCAATTCTTGGGGAGAGGTCAGCTCCGAGTCGACAAGGTGCTGATGCAACAATTGGTTCCGACAGTTGTTTAAAATCTGTTCTCTCATGATAAGATTGTACAATCCTGTGTAATCAGTAACCTTGCTACCCAGCAACCAACCTTCTAAAGCCTTAGTGGCACAATCGACAAAGTCAGTCCAATCCTGAGACTGAATTTTCTGGGTGTCCCTGAACAGCACCCGGTACTGCTCGGTGGTTAAGCCGAACCCATCAATCAGTGTATTCTTCAGGACTTGGTAGTTGTTAGCATCCTCAGCTCTCGTAGTGAGGAGCTTGTCTCGTCCTTTACCTTCAAAGGAGAGCCACAGTATTGCTGCCCACTGACTTGGGGGGACGCACTGGACAGTGCAAGCCCTCTCCAAAGCAGTTATCCACTTGTGGATGTCGTCCCCTTGTTTAAAGGGGGGCACTATTTTACTCAGGTGTCTAGTATCTATACCCCTGTCTTTCTCTCTAATGAGAATGCTGCCACCAGTGGGATCTAACCCACTCAATTTCTGCTCTCGGGCCAAGGCAAGTCTTTCTTTGGCGAGGGCAAGTTCTTCCCGCTCGATCCTCAGATTGACTTCCCTCATCTTCGCTTCGTGCTCCCTTCTCTGAGGGGACGTCATTCCTCTCTGAGAAGATGCCTGAGAAACATGTGTTCGAACAGATCTGTTAGAGCCTCTCGAGAGAGACCTAGCTCGTCCGTTCCCAAGGTTACGCCTGCTTGAGCGTGGGCCCGGGGCTCCCCCAGTTCCATTCTCATGCCTGCTTAAGTTGGTCCTTGTGAGCCTACTGACTACTACGGGACCTCCGTCTGCCTCGTCTCCTGCTAACTCTTCTTCCTCTTCCTCCTCACCATGGAGGTCGAGGTCAGGGTCACCAAGGGTTCCCTCTAAGGGAGGCATGTTCCCATCAGCATTAGGGGGGCCTGTGTTAGAGGACCTCCTAGCATCGTAAGTCTCTAAGAGACCTATCAGAAATGTGATGGTAGGGTTAGAACCCTGGTTTAGCTTCCTGGAGCACACAGCTGTCTCATCTCCGTGAAGCTAAGAGCTGCATATCGTGACATGACCTGTGGAGGGTCAATGACCACTAAGGGAGTCTCTGCAGACTCTCCGTGGACCGACATGCTTTCTAGTGAGGTGTAAGTGATGCACCTACCTACACTTAGGGCCCAATTCACAGAACTAACTTAAGACAAAATCCTAAACTTACTACCATTTTGGTATTCACAGAAGGCACTTACTCATTTTGGTATTCACAGAAGGCACTTACTCATTTCGGTATTCACAGAAGTTAGGAGTCCTAACTTTAGGACTCTTAAATGCCTTCTGTGAATACCGAAAGTCTTAAAATTAGGATTTTTCTCAATTTAGTAGTCCTAAATTTAGGACTCCTAACTTTAGGACTCCTAAATGCCTTCTGTGAATACCGAAAGCCTTAAAATTAGGATTTTTCTCAGTTTAGTAGTAGTATAGTTAGGACTCCTAAAAGCCTTCTGTGAATACCGAAAGTCTTAAAATTAGGATTTTTCTCAATTTAGTAGTCTGAGAAAAATCCTAATTTTAAGACTTTCGGTATTCACAGAAGGCATTTAGGAGTCCTAAAGTTAGGAGTCCTAACTATACTACTACTAAACTGAGAAAAATCCTAATTTTAAGACTTTCGGTATTCACAGAAGGCATTTAGGAGTCCTAAAGTTAGGACTCCTAACTTCTGTGAATACCGAAATGAGTAAGTGCCTTCTGTGAATACCAAAATGAGTAAGTGCCTTCTGTGAATACCAAAATGGTAGTAAGTTTAGGATTTTGTCTTAAGTTAGTTCTGTGAATCGGGCCCTATGTGTTTACCTACTGATCCCTTGCTAAGAGTTGTAGTCAGGGTGTGCTAAGCCCTGTTACACTACAACAGCTGGTTCAGTAGAACTCAGAGTATTCTAAGTTAAGTTATATGTACCTGGGTACTTATGTGATCTTTCAACTTGATGTTCTTAGGATACGTGTGTGGTAAAACAACAGCAAGCTCAAATCCCACCGCTGCCACCAATGTGAGAAGTTGGCCTGATATGTAGTGCTCACTATTCTAGTGATCACTCTGTATCATTCCAAACGACCCTTATTGGTGATTGGTTGTAAGTCAACCTTATAGACCAGCTATCCTAGTAGCGTGGACAAGAGCAGTCTTCAGGCTAAACTCTAGAGGGCGTGTTAAGCCAGCTGTTTACCATCACATATACCCCTTGAACGCCAAGTGAAAGGACACCACACAAGTTGTTATGAAAATAAAGGATATTTATTTATAACAAGACTACCCTGGCTCTTTATGAGTCAGGGAGCTAAGCACAATACAAAACTCTTAGGAAAATACTTCGGGTTGCACAATTTACACAAATGCCCGAAGGGCACGAAACCATTTACACTGCAAGTGGAATGGGAGAGGTTAGAAAGTTTAAAGTTACTGATTCCGGAGGAATCCGATCAGGGGGACTAAACAAAAAAGGAACTGGACACTTGTAGAGTGAACCTACGATGGAGCACCGAGATGCTCGAGTTACCTAGCCCAGAGGCTGCGGCTGCGTGGGGTTCAGCAAGATGTCGGGAGTCCTCGTTGTAGTCTCAGGAGCCTGAAAGAAGAAGTTGCTGGCAGGCGACCAGTGTCGATGTTCAGCGAGATCCAAGCCTGGATCGGTGATGAAGGCAACCTGAAAGCAGAGGGGACTCAGTTCTCAACCGCTAGCCAGCGATCGTGTGGGTACCAGGAAGGTACCGGATGAAGTCACCTCGACCAGGTGAGTGGATGACGTCGGACTCGGCTGTTCCTCGGACCAGGAGGCGCGGCGGCGACAAGGATGGAGGGCGAGCTGTCCCACGAAGGTGTCTGCTGTCGATGATGCTGGGCCCAGGAGTGGGGCAGCAGGTCTTGGCAGTGGCAAACCCACGCGGTGGAGTCAAGATGGCGTCTGGAGTGGACCAGGAGGGTCCGAGGTACTCCTCTGTTGAAGGGGAGCAAGAGCCAGTCTGGAGCAACCAGACCAGTGATGAAAGACTGTCGTGGTGCGTCGTGAAGAGGGCCACAAGCCGGTCGGCGAGTGGTCGGACAACGCGGTGAGCAGCAAGGTGCAGAAGGGCCCCCACGCAGATCTCGTGGATGCTGGGGAGGCAGACTTCGGTGCTGGAGCCGCTCAGGGTTAGGGCTTCTCAAGCCCTAGGTGCACTCACTCGAGGGTCCCTCGGTGGGCGTGCTAGATAAGCGTCGTGAGGTTCTGAAGATGGCCGGTCCCGCAGGTCTCGTCACACCTACGAATCTCAGCTGGGCTGACGATGTAGGTAGAGGTCAGAGATGGCAGGGAACCCGGGTCTCGTCGAGCTGGGCAGTCTTGATCCGTGGGAGAGACGTACAGCAAACCGCAAGCGCTTAGGTGGTGCCTGTTGGTGCAGGGTGGCTACTCCTTAGCCACAAGGGAGAGTCTTCAGAAATAGTCAAGAGTTCCTTTCGTGGAAAGTAGTTCAAGATTCAGAATTATCCAATTTGGGAAGGGGACTCGCTCCTACCTTTATTCTAGGAAAAGGGGCTGGCCCGTGACTAGGTCCTACCTATGGGTGGGGCCAGGAGGGGGGTGGTTACACCCCTATCCTTTGTCCGGCTTCGCCCAAGCTCAGGGGCAGGGTTGCCCCCGAAACTGGTTTGAGCCGGGCTATGCACAGTGAGCACCGGGGTGCCACTTGCAATCACCTTCCTTTCAGCCCTGCCTACCTGGGATACACAAACCCTGTCTGGGATGGTGCTAACACCGCCCTCGACAGGAAACCCTTTGTCCAAGCTCCCCTCGCTGGAAGGTCTCCCAGCAGCAGGAGGTCAGACTTGTGTCTGGTGGCAGCATCCATTTTGTGATGCTGAGGCTTGAGTCAACTTTAACCGGGGTTCAAGGTTACTTCCATGTCGTGCCCCTCTAAAAGGGGGGAATGCTAACCCCGTCGCCCGAATTGGCGAGGGGTTCGTATTCCAATTCGTATGACACCTTACTCGACATGTGTGGGTGATGCGATGCCAGAGTTAGCAAATAACCGCGAGGATTATAATGCATTTTAAGGTAGTTGGCACGCGTCACCATGGAACGGCTATTAGGACTTGGTTCCGCAAGCCGTCGACGGGCTCAGCTCGCGCCAGAGCACCATCCCACATGATTCCCCGCACTCTGCCTTCAGGATTGATAAGGCCTGCCATAGGAGTGACTGATAGGAATCCATGTGTCCATTTTAGGGTTAGGTATAGGAATACTACACTTACAGCAACGGGTGATTACACCACCTTGCCCCAGCTGTCGTGCAGCCAGTTGTGTCAGATTTGGGCGGCCATCCAGGGGTGGCATAATACATGCTGCAGCCCCTGGTAGGCCCTGGGTACACCGATGCCCTGGATACCTGTGGTATGCTGATACAGGGACTGATAAGGCGGCCCAGTTCCAATTAGTGGATGCACCTAATGTACATGTGTGTTAATTTCGAGAGCGAACAGCTAGGCTGTGGGTCTGATTGGCAGGCCCACAGCCATGGAAAGTCGTAAACCAATGAAGCAAAAAGCAAAAGATCTGGGTGATCATAGGATTGCAGACCCTACTCTCCTACAAGGGGTTTCCCACAAAGGGCACAAAAACATGTTAAAGCATCTCTTGAGTTACACCTTTATTGTCAGATGGCTGAGATAACCTGGTACATAGATAATCATGCTTTGCAGAAGCTACTGGATGATGCAAGTTGTTCATATGCCTAACATGACAAAGATACACATTGCCTCTGTTAACATTTGTGGGCTGAACAATAATGCTAAACGGCGCAAAGCAGAAGATCACAAAGTTGTTAAAGCAGAACTTTTGTGTCTAAAAGAGAGACATAGAGAAGGTTCAAGAAGAAAGCTCCTTGAAACCCTAGGATATGTGTTAGGTGTAAGCACTATGCAAGGCACAAACACTCGTGGAGTGGCTGTTCTATTATTTCACAATATTTGCAAGAACAAGCGGACACGCTGCGGTGGCGTAGAGTGATGTTGTGTTGGCGCTCAGTGATGCTGTGGTTACGTTGAATGATGTTGTGGTGGCGCTGAGTGATCCTGTTGTGGTGCTGAGTGATGCTGCGGTGGTGTAGAGTGATGCTGCTGTGACCGAGTGTGTTTGCTAGTTACAGTGGTAGAGGGGTAGAAGAGAGGTAGTAGGGTAGTAGAGGGGTGTACTGGTAGTAGAGGTGTATTAGCGGGTTAGAAGAGGTGGAGAAGAGGGTTTGGGGTGGTAGTAGGGTATAAGTGTAGTAGAGGTGTAGAAGTGGGATAGAAGAGGGATTGAGGTATAGTAGAGGGGTATAGGGGTAGTAGAGGACTAGTAGAGGTGTATTATAGTGGTATTAGAGGTGTAGTACATGGTTAGTAAAGGGATAGTAGAGGGGGAGTATTTGGTTGTTAGAGGTATAGTGGGGGTAGAAAAGGAGTAGAGGGGTAGAAAAGGGGTAGAGGGGTAGAAGAGGTATTAAGGTTTAGAAGAGGTGTTGAGGGGTTGAGGTGTTGAAGAGGGGTAGAGATGTTGTAATATGGGTAGTAGAGGGGAAGTAGAGGCGTAGTAGAGTGTTTGCACAGTAGTAGATGGATTGAGGGGTAGAGTGTTAGAAGAGGGGTAGTGGTGTAGAAGTGGGGTAGAATAGGTGTAGAGTGGTAGAAGAGGTGTAGTAGAGGAGTAGAGAAGGAGTAGTGGGGTAGAAGAGGGTTAGAGGGGTAATAGAGGTGTAGTAGAGGTGTTGATGGGTAGTAGAGGTGTTGAGGTATTAAGGGGCAGTAGAGGGTTAAAAGAGGGGTAGTACAGGGGTAGAAAAGTGTTAGAGGGTTGTTGGACTTGGCCCTTCTGGCAGGTTCACCCCTGAACTTTTTGCTTTTTATTGGTGACTTGGTGTGGTGATTTTTGGTTTCTGCGCACTTTCCCTGTGTCCCAGGGTAAAGTGCGTGCGCACTCTGAGTGCATGTGGTGAGATAGGCCTGCCCTCCCATAGGAATGCATGGGGAATGTATGTGTCCCTAGTAGTTCCTGATGCGTGGGGTGTGCAGGCCCGAGTTTGGTATGTGCGGACTCGTATGATTGAATGCTGCGCGATGATGTGTGCGGCGTGCATGTAGCCAGTATGGAAGTGCCACTTCTAGAAGTGGGCACTTCGGTGTGCAGTGTAAAATGTGTGCCTTGTCGCATGATTGGCTGGCTGAGGTCATGTGACGGGCTAGGGATTCCCCAGAGTCAGGAGGAGTCACCCGGTGGTGAATAGGGAGATTAGCATGCTGATGGCTGGGGAGGAGTGCACCTTGCACCTGCATAGGGCAGGGCTTTCCCCACACAATGCTGGCTCCGCCCCCTGTGGTGCGACTGACGACCCTAGCCCTGCCAGTGAATAGAGTGAGGGGCTGAGCACATCAAGGGTGCTCCCCAACCAGCTGCAACTGGTTTTCCCCCTCACCCTGAACCCAGAACAAAGGGTTTTAACTGTATAAAAATGGGGCTGTGTCCCCACAGAAACTGTTCTCTTCCAGGATCCTGAGGGGGGCTGCTGCTTTGCTGGAGGCCAGGAGGAACCACCACTTTGGACTGCCTTCCTGCCTGGAGGGCCCAGTGAGCTGGCCCCTGGCCCAGCCTTGCCCCCTGCCCACCTTACTAAGGACTTTGCTGGATTTGGTGGTTATTTCACCCCTAAGCGCCTGGGAGCGCTTTTCTCTGCCTTATAGTGCTAGGAGCGCTCTCTCTGTGGCTCCAGCAGCGCCGAGCTGCAATATTTAGCGAGGGAACCCCGGCGTGGGATTCCCCGCTTTTCGGCCGTGTTCTAAAGCGGGTGCCCACCCCGCATTGTGGCGCTTGCGGGTGCCTACCCCGCTTATTTAATTATTTTCCTACGGCGGGTGCCCACCCCGCCGTATATTGCTTGTGACGAGGGAGCCTACCCCTCTGACTGCCGAAGTTTAGAGTCATCGCCGTGGACGGGTAGAACCGGAAGCCAGGCAGCCTCGGCGAAGACGTGGGCGGGACTGTACCCACAGGAAGCGGACGGGAGCCTACCCCGCGCTCCTGTGAGGGAAGCAGGAAGTGAGTTGTGGACCGGGGCTCCCGTGCGCTGAGGGAGCCCCGCGCTGTTGCTGCTGAAGGGAAGGAGAGGAATCCAGGCGGGAGCCCAGCCCGCGCTGGATCTAACGAGAGGAGGAGCAGCGCCGCCGAGACCGGAGGAGCCGTCCCGGTGAGTGGGGGCATCCGTGGTTGTGTGCGGAGTGATTGCGCTCCTCCGGAGCATTCTTTGTTGGGTGCGGAGCAAGTGCGCTCCACCAGCAGGCACCGGGACAGTGCAAGTGTCGGGCGGCCCCGGAAGGCAGCGGGCCGCCCCAACGTGTTCCCGAGCCCATCGAGGCTCCGCCTTAAGGGGGCATTTTCGTTGGTTTCTCGAGCCCCAGGAGGGCTCCACCAACGTCAGGGGCATTCTGAGTTTAGAGCCGGAAGGCTCCAAAAGGAACATCGTCGTTCAGAGCCCCGAGGCTCCCACGACGGGGCAGATATTTGCGAAGAGCCTGCGAGGCTCAGGGGCATTTCTTGTCGTAGAGCCTGCGAGGCTCAGGGGGCATTGCTTGTTGTAGAGCCCAGAGGGGCTCAGAAGGCCATAACTGTTCTAAGAGCCCGGAGGGGCCCCACGTGACTGTGATTTGTGTTCAAAGGGCACAGTGGTGCCCACGCTCCTTTTCCCAGCTGCCCAGCACTTAGTGGGCAGCTGCAACGTGTAGGTTGTGCCCCCCCTTTACGCTTTAGCTTGCGCAGCCTGCGCAGCCTTCTCCTGACACTGGGACACAGGGCGTCCTTGCCCCTTCAAGGCCAGTTGGCCTAGGGACTGCCACAGTGGTGGCTAATGTGAGTTTGGCGCTATTCTTGTTTTACACCGCTGAATGTTTTTATGCATCATGTGTTTTCCTTTCCTACACCTCTGAATGTGATGCATCATGTGTAATGTGCATTTACCCCTATAGGTATTGTGATACTTTGGTGGTTGTTTGTTTTCTCCTAGTACAGGTGGTGCTAGTGAGGTCCTAGTTCCCTGCGTGACATTTTCCTAAGGTGGTTAGGGTTGCGTAGGTGGTACTTACCTGATACCAGTAGTTACTGGTTGTGTGCTACATTTGCTATTTTGTACTACAGTATTATTCCTATGTTCTAAAAAGTGCTAATTCCTGACAGCGGTCCATGTGGCCCTGTCCCCTGTACATATAATCCCTTGTAAATTCTGCCCGTGCCTGTTGGCACATTGTAAAGTGTGTGTTTTTATCTAAGGTGTTTTGGTAATACAAAGGTTATTTTTATAGAATACCTTGTGTGGAGTTTCCTTTGTGGTGGGCCTTGGGTGTTGTTGCTGGGTGCGCGCGCAAACGCTTTACACATCGCCTCAGAGATAAGCCTGACTGCTCGTGCCAAGCTACCAAGGGGGTGAGCAGGGGTTATCTTTGGCGTGTAACTTCCTTGCCCTGACTAGAGTGGTGGTTTCTGCCTGACTTTGGCGCAGGCCTTAGCCAACCAGAAATCCCATTTCTAACAAGGGTTAGAAGAGAGGTTGATGTGTTGAAGAGGGCTTGAAGTGTCGGAGAGGGGTAGAGGGGTCGATGAGGGGTAGTAGAGTGGTAGTAGAGGGGTAGAGGTTTAGAATAGGGGTTTTTGGTGTTGAAAAGGGCTTGAGGTGTTGAAGAGGGGTAGAGTGGTAGTAGAGGGGTCTGAGCGTTAGAAGGCTAGAGGGGTAGTTGATTGTTAGTGTAGTGGTTGTAGAGGGGTTGGGGGGTAGTAGAGGGTTTGACGGGTACTAGAGGGGTAGAAGATGGGTAGAGTGGTAGAAGAGGGGTAGTACAGTGTTAGAAGAGGGGTAGAGGAGTAGAAGAGGTGATGTTGTGGTGGTGCTTAGTGATGCTGTTGTGGTACTTAGTGATGCTGTGGTTGTGCTCAGTGCTGCTGTGGTAGTGCCGAGTGCTGCTGTGGTGGTGTTGAGTGGTGTTGTGGTGATGCTGAGTGACACTGCAGTGGTGTTGAGTTATTTTGTGGTGGTGATGAGCGATGCCGTTGTGGTTTTGAGTGATGCTGTGGTGGTTCTAAGGTGGTGCTGAGTGGTGGTGCTTAGTGATGTCCTAACATTAGTGTGAATACTGAAGTGTCTAAACACGGATAAAGCTGTCCCTATGTACATACAAGAAGGCTAACAAATGTGTGATGACTCTTAAACATTAAGCTGCAAAATAGTACATGTGTAACTAAGTTGGAAAAGCTTACAGGAATATCTGCTAAAGTGCTTCATTCATGCTAAACGTTGCATGGACAAGCGTAATTTATTTAAAAAGAATTACGATTAGAGTCTGTAAATAAAAGAAAAATAGTAACTAAATAAAGGTACTATGGTAGCATGTAAAGTGATTGAACAGCGCTTTTTGCTTGCTTGCGTGAGGAAGAGAAGAGGGGAACTTAGCATCTCACGAAACTCTTCCGTGCAGTAAGGGAGGGGGAAGAGCGGGTGAGAGAGGGGGAGGAAAGCCGGCCATGCGAGGAAAGGAATGCTAGAAACCAGGATAGCAACTGTGCGCGTACACAACATCGCGAACGCAAGCTGGATGCCTGAAAAAAGCCACTAGGTTAGCACTTCCAAAACCCGCTCACTAAAACTCTTGCCAGAGCAGCGCTATAAGCGCTGGCTCAGGCGAGACCTAAAAAGGGCATACTTGGGTCTGAGCTTCAATCTATCCCAACCACAGAACAGATGTGCATGGTTTGTGGGACTGGGCGCAGTGAAGCCTCAACTAATCATGCTAACGTTCCCCTCCAGCAGAGGACTGAGCAATGAGTGATTTCAAACTCCTGCGGGGTTATCACAGGCACACCGGGGCTCACGACAGTGGGGGATCACCCCAGAGTGGCTTGTAGAGCTGATGGTCCCATGGGCCAGTCTAAACCCTGATATCAGCCGGCCCTTTGTCTTTCCAGCACAGCTCCTACTCCTTAGGAAGCAGGGTACAGCAATCTTCGTCTAGGTCGACTCCCACTGCAGGGATACCACTAAAGCCCCCATACATCGACTCCCTCTGTAGGAATACCACTAAAGGCCCCATACATCATCGACTCCCTCTGTAGGAACACCACTAAAGCCCCCATACATTGACTCCCTCTGTAGGAACACCACTAAAGGCCCCATACATCGACTCCCTCTGTAGGAATACCACTAAAGGCCCCATACATCGACTCCTCTGTAGGAACACCACTAAAGGCCCCATACATCGACTCCCTCTGTAGGAACACCACTATAGGCTCTATAAATCATCAACTCCCTCTGTAGGAACACTACTAAAGCCCCCATACATCGACTCCCTCTGTAGGAATACCACTAAATGCCCCATACATCGACTCCCTCTGTAGGAACACCACTGAAGGCCCCATACATTCACTCCCTCTGTAGGAACTAAGGGTGGGCGTCAAATTCCGTTCCGCTCGTGTAATTTGCGATATTTTGACATTTTCACGTTCCGCGGAGAGCTCAAAAATGCAAAAATTTCCGCGATTTGCAGCGTTGCGAAGATTTTTTTCATGTTCGCGCTTTGAAAATGCGATCTCGCGTGCGCGGTCGCGTCACCGGGATCCCCGCGTTCGCCGGCGAGTTTTCCAATCCGATCGCGTGCTCCACGAGATGTTGATAGCCGGTCGCGCTATCCCGCGAGAGTTCGCTATCACGTCATTCGCCTCGCCATCAGACACCACGAGAGTCTGAGATCGCGAACACGTCATTTTCCCCTGCGAAAATGGGGGGTATTTCTGTTTTTGGGTGTGTGTTAAAGAAATGCCTTTGTTGTGTGTGCCTGGTGTGTTGGTGTGCACCCTGCAGACCTTGTTTTGCCCTGTGGATTTTTGTTTTTGCATTTTATTGCATTAAAAAGGCAAAGCAGTGTGGTTTAGCATGCATCTTTTGCATGGCTTCTTTTATAGGCCTTTTGTCAGTTCATTGTTTCCCAGGCCTCCTGCTTGTTGCTTGTGATTTGTGAGTGTCCATGTGGCTGGTGGCCTTTTCTGGTGGGAGTTATTATTAGTTTGCTGCTTTTGCCATATAGCCCTGCATGGTTTTCCTATTGGCTTACTGCTTCCATCCATCCCCTTTGCCAGCAGCAGCTCCCTTCCATTACATTTGTATTTTGGTTGTTGTTCTTATTCTTTCCTATCCTTCCTGAGAGTGTAGTGTGTACACTGTACACAGTAAGTAGTATACCATAGCCCTTGTTGCCAAAGTCTCACAAATGGCTTCACTATATCTTTTATTTGTTTGTTTGTACTAGTAGTAATTGAACCACAACAACAAATGCAACATTTCACTGATGTTCTTCTCCTGGCTTATTTGCTTTTAGGTGCACAAAAAGACAGAGGAGGAGGTAACTATCAACATCATCCGTTGTACTGCCAGACAGAAGTCCTGCTGCGCACCACATCACGTGTGACCACAGACATCTCTGCAACTTGTGCACCTGTGTCCTGCCTGACATCTGAAGAAGATGGCCCCAAAGAAAGTAACCATGACTGGTGTGCCGGCAAATGTGTTTTTTGGGAACAAACAATTACGCCTGCAGAAGCGTTGTCTGGGAACCAAGCTGGGAGAAGCACCTCCGCACCAGCGGGCCAACCCCACCAACCTAGGCCCAAGCCCATGAGTGTCGCAGAGGTAGCCAGTCTACTAACGAGCAGCGATGTTGAAATGTCATTATCGCAAAGTAGTACACAATCAATGCAGGTGGAAACTCAGTAGATAAGTGTGCAGCAGGCGCAGCCGCAAGAACAGCAGCAGCCGCAAGAACAGCAGCAGCCACAAGAACAGCCACAACAACAGCCCACAATAGTAGTTGTTCCTCCTGAAATAGGGGTATTTCAGGAAACCGAGCTTCCTGCAGCCAAAGTGGAGCAAACCACTATTTCAGAAGATCCATTGTCTTCCAGACCCCCAGCAAGGAAAAGGAGGGTTAGTCCATCATCTTCTTCTTCAAGCCCCGCTTCTGATGATCTTGATGCCACTTGGAAGCCACCAGCTCAGTCTGAGAGTGATGCATGCCACAAGACAAGGCTAGAGAAAAGGAAGGTTCCAGAAAGGCTTAGAGTTATGGAGGTAGATGTACAAGAGGGGATTATGATGATGACGAGCCAGTCATCACGGACATCACTCCCGGCCCAAAGGATATGGAGACCAACATTATTACCCTATCCAAAATGGCTGCAAGGGATGTAGCACGGATACCACCAACACAGGTAACACCACCACGACCTACAGTTTCCATATTTTCATTTGCAAAGGAAAGGCAGGGACATACATCCAGTTCAACCACCACCTCAGTAGGTAGTGGTAGAAGTCACAGTGTTGCTGCAGTCACATTCCAAGCACACCCTCCAGTTCATCTGGTGTTGAAAGTGGCACATCCAGCAGCACCAGAAAGTTCTCCTCCCCAGTTTGGGGCTTCTTTTCAGTTAGCAGTAAGGAGGAGAACATTGCTATATGCTCAATTTGTCGACATACTGTTAGGCGGGGTAAGCTTGGTACAAACTACGGTACCGGAGGCCAAACAAGTAATCTCAAAATACACCACACTATCGTGTGGGAGGCTCACCTACTTCGCTTAGAACAAAGTAAAACTCAACCCATTGTTGTTGGGCATGAAGAATCAGGGGATGATATTATCGCGGTGGAAGGTGAACAAGAGGGAGACATTTCTAGCCCTGTCCCCAGTAGTGTAGTGGTACCGCCCACATCCTCAGCAACATCTCAGTGGCACTGCAGTAAGAGTCAGAGTCAGGCTGAGACACCAAGGCGACCGAGTAGTACTGCAATGAAACAAAGTGTGTCATTGAGCCTAATTGGGTTAAAGAAAACAACTGCACCACAAAGGAAAATAATCCAGCCTACCGTTGACAGCATGCTTAGGTTGAAGGGGCAGTAACAACACAACCACCCAATGGCACAGTTGTACAATGCGAAGCTGGCTAAAATGTTAGCGCTGGACCTTCTCCCTTTTTCATTTGTGGAAGGGGTGGGTTTCCTTGAATTTGTGTCAACCATCTGCCCTAAATGGAAGGTTCCCAGCCGGTCCTATTTCGCAAGAGTTGCTGTTACAACACTACATCATGATGTGCTGGAATTGGTTGGACAAGCTTTGCAGCAGAGTGCAGTTCACAATATCCAAATGACAACAGACATGTGGACCAGTTGCCAAGCTACTGATTACATGTGCATCACTGCACACTGGGTCTCTTTTGTGGGGGTTAGAGATAAGCTATCTGAAGTAGGTGCTGTTCACACAGCTGAGATTGTCAAAGCTACTCGGAAACATGCAACTGTGTCCATGTTTGCCATGGAGAAATATCATACTGCTGTAAACATATTGGAAGAGTTTCACAGCAAGGTTTTTGAATGGCTGTGCCCAAAAGGGCTTAAGATTGGTTTTGTTCCACAGATAATGGCAGTAATGTACTTAAGGCCATGGAGCTTGGTTCCTATTTCAGGGTTCCGTGTTTGGCGCCCTGCATTAGCATTATAGTTCAAGACTTTCTGAAAAAAGAAGCCATAGTCAGCAACTTACTGACCACCTGCTGAAGAATATGCACTCATTTCAGCCATTCTTTTAAAGCTCGGAAGCAGCTGAGGATCATTCAATGTGACTATAGAATGCCAGTCAAAGCACTCATCCAGGAGGTGGCAACACGTTGGAACTCAACTTATTACATGCTTGACCGTCTGTTTGAGCAGTACAGGCCAATCAATGAATATGTCATGCGAAGAGGGGATGCTACTGTGAAAGGCATGACCCTTCAGATGGAGCATTGGTGCCTAGTTAAATGCCTGAATGAGATGCTTCTTCCTTTGGAGGTCTTCACACGTGAAGTCAGCAAGGAGGACTGTACTTTGGGCCAAGCTATCGCACTGTTGCAAATGATAGAGCATCAGCTGAAGGACGTGTCTGAAGTATACAACGGTGTAGAGGAAAAAAAAGAAGCATATGAGTTGGTGGAGAGCTTAGCGCATCGCTTAGTTGACAATACAAGTGTGCAAAATAAGATTTTGTCACAAAAACATTACATTGGTGCCACAATTCTGGATCCACAGACATATTGGGCACTGAAGACATTAATTCCTTTTCCAGAAATGGATGTTGCCCGGTACAAAACTTGGATAGCTGAGTCAGCGAGTAAGTTGGCAAATGAACGGCTGCTAATTAAAAGCCCGTTAGATAAACCCACAAGTACTGCAGCAGGGCATCCGGCATCAAGTTCAAATTCGGAGCCTGAGGGCAGTGCGTTTGGCTCAGAACACTCACCAACACTATCGACAACAGCAAGAACTGGATCATTAGGCCCAGTAAAATCGTTACATGATTGGTATTTACAGCAAGGCATAGGTAAGTCCAGTGCTGATGCAACGAGAAAAGAACCCGAAAAAAGTTTAGCATCCCTGAACATTGAGCGGATGGTCCAGGCCTATCTGGACAACCCAACAGAGGTCTACATTGATCAAAACCCATTGCGGTATTGGTATGGGAAAAGGGGCCAATGGCCACTGCTCAGCAGGCTGGCGATAAACTATCTGGCTTGCCCTGTCGCAAGTGTCTCTTCTGAACGTGTTTTCAGTGCTGCTGGTTCCATTGTAACAGTGAGAAGGACCAGTCTCTCGGCCAAAAACCCGGAGAGGTTAACCATGATCAAAATGAATCAGCACTTTTTACCACCAAACTACACAATACATGAATCAAGGGAGGAAGATGAGGACAGCGGCTCAAGTGACGGAAGTGATGTGGTAGATGATGATTACCTACTTCTGGTTGAACCCCCAGAGTTTGAGGACGAGCTATACTTCCCTGACAATTAGGCTTGCACTTCTTACTACCTTCTTCCCTTATTTTCTTTTATTTGTGTGTCTGTCTTTCTGGTTAGAAACTTCGAATCACAACAAATCCATCACCACCGTCTTCTACTCGTTTTATTGCCATATACGAGTTTCAGCTGTCTGCATTTCACAGTACACTCCTACGAATCTTGCTCCTCCATCCTCCTGAATCTCCCTAAATCCATTGCTCTCAAGAAGACAGATGATGATTGGATGATGCAAAATAGAAGAAAAAATACAATCTTTCCTGGTCCCTCCAAAAGAAGTGGAACATGATTGATGATGACTACTATAGCTATCCTCCTTTCTGATCCGAGAGAGACTGCCCATTAACTGAAGATGAGAAGGAACAGGTAATGAATTATGCCATGCACTGGACGCTGACTGGGTGATTTTGTTGTTGTTTGTTGTGCATGAAGTTACTTCATTGTGTGCTATATGTAATAATCTACACACTAAAAGTAACTCAAGGCACTTTTTCCCTTCTTGTATTTTTAATAACAAATTTTTACTTCTACTGCAGGCCGATGCATTGCATTTTGAATATAGGAAGGGGACTCAATCTGTACACTGCACACTGAATAGGAAAACACCATGATGATGATGGCGAGAGAGACATCCCCTTCACTTAAGATGAGAAGGAACAAGTAATGAATGGCATGCATTGGACACCGACTCTGAGTGATTGGTGTTTGTGTTTTTGTTGTTTGTTGTGCATGAAGTGAAGTCAAAGTGTACTAGTATTTACTCTACACACTAATAGTGACTCAAGTCAATATTTCCACTCTTGTTGTTTAATAACAAAATTTTACTTCTACTGCAGGCCGATCCATTGCATTTTGAACAACACCATCATGACGACCACATGACATAGTATCTTCACAGTCACTCAGTACAAGGATCGGAGATGATTGATGGAATAAGTCAGGGCGTTTCATGAGTGGCATAAAAGGTAAACAACAACCACAGCAGACCTAAATGTCTGTGTAGTGGTGGAGTCAAGTGTAGCGATGGTATGACTGCGGCTCATTGATATAGTCACTTAAATTGTAAAATGCTATGTTGCTGGATATGTGCTTTGTCCAACTCTTTCAAAAAATTGACGCTAAATGGAGGATGTGCAAAGGGTGCCGTCACCGTGGGCCTGCTCTGTCCTGTTGGTGTTGTAAGTTAATGCTGGAAACAGACTAGAGTAGAGATGATGCATCCATGCCGCCTTGGAAAGTGTTCTTGTTGCACTATACCATAATTTGAGCATTTTTTTCAGCTTGGTTTCTCAATATCCTTTTTGTTTTTCCATCTACAATTACAGGTCGGGCCTTACCCTGTGCTATACTTGGGAAAACAATGCACACTTACCTTACCAATGAATCTACATCTGCCAGGCTGGCAGTGGCGTCACCCAAGATTGATGGACGTAGCATCCATGGAAGGGAGGACCAAGAGGAATGCCGAGATTCAACTCCCCATTTGACCAGGATAACACAGTAACAGTATCAACTTTCATCATCTTTTAAAGAATTCAATTATTTTTTTTGTCTACAATCCTTACAACAGTGTGTTCTTGTTGTTATTATTATCATTAGGTTTGCTCTCTGTTTATAATTCATCCCTACAGATATTTAAAAAATGTCTTTGCTATCTGTAAAAGTAAGCCCGGTAACACTGAACACAAACTGTATGTAATCCGGGTCTCCTTATCATCATCATGCATGCATTTCCTTTTTCTCCCTTAACATATTGATATGGATATGGTAGTCTAAAAAGATTCTGTCATTTGTTGTTTGTCCATGCGTACTGTTTTTCTTTCTCAAACCTTTCCCGAAACCCCCCTCCCAACCATTCAACAAACCCTAACCCTCTTCCCCCGGGCTGTGTGACTTATTGAGGTGTGACTAAATTAAATGTACACCAATAATTTATCATACGCTTGCTGGGGCGGATGTGGCAAAGCAACAGTACTTCAATTTCAGAGCAGGGAGGGGGATCTTTTTCTGCTTGCCCACCCATAAGCAGTATGTTTGTGAGGTCATTTTTTTACCAAAGGAATCTAACACATCAGCATTAATTGTCGGCATGATTGGATTAATGGATTTGTTGTCATCCTCCTACACAGCACTAACAGTTACGCTTGTGTCCAGTGTACTGTAGGCCTAGTCAAGTGACTCGACACAACTAGAGTTTATAACTCTGTGTACTACTAGGCTATCCCCACCATTATGTTTTGTTGCATTTTTGCATATTATTGTTTGGCAGTAAGTTCTGTACTGTACGCCATTTAACTACTCCTCGAAGAGTCTCTCTCAGGCTACTGACTGTCTCATTTTCTTTTTTTGCAAATGCTGCTGCCAGTGTCTACTACTACTACTACCACCACCACAACCATGGCATGTTAGGAAAGAAAACCATCATCACCATGCAGCCATCGCTGTACCTAAGTTAAACATCAAGCAAAGGTAAGAGAAGTTTGGGAGAGGCATAATTAATAATGGACATGCTTTCATTAATTCAATTTCACACACCCCTTTGAGTCCAATTGCAGAATGCATAGAATATAAGAGACTGACAGTACTAGTAGGACAAGTCACTCAGTGAGGGGTACCGCATCTATCTGTTTGTGTCTTACAAAGTCAGCCAACTATTAAAATCAAACACTGGCTGTGGGCTCCCTGCACCAGCAAGGAAACAGTGTGTTGTAAAACAGTAACCCCACCCAGAAAACATTAACATCGTATGTAAGGTAGAAATATATTATTTAATCCCCTAACAAAAATAAACTATGTAAAAAATTCCCACAGCACCTGATCCACCCCTTTCCCTAACCCCAACCAATGTCCGTAAAGAAAAAGTCCAACATAATGTCCAATTGTCCAAAGAAAAGAGAAAACCCAACACCCGATTCCCACCCACCAAAAGAATAAATAAAAAAGGGACAATGAACAGGGTCTTATGTTCGGAGGGCTTGACTCTGGAGGACACATACTTGCTCCTCTAGGCGGGCAACACGGCGCTTCAATGCACGGCAGTTGCATCCACGGGGAGGAAGCAGTGATGTTAAAGGAGGGGCGGCGGCGGGCGGCTGCCAGACGGTGGTGCCGTACCACTGGAGGGCGGTGGCTGGGGCCCAGGGCATTGGAGGAGGCTGCAGCTGCTGCCGCCTCCTCCTCCTCCTCCTCTTCCAGAACCACCAGCCGACGGTATTCACGCTGTATGGCCTCCAGCTTCCGGCGCCGGGCCTTGGCTGCCAACTCCTTCCTGTCAGGTTTCCCCTTGGAAGGAGTAGCTATATATCAAGAAGAAAAAATAAGACTATTGTAAAATATACTCTTAGCAAAGCAGTAAGACAAATTAATTCTACACATAGTGACACGGTAGCACTAGCAAGCACAGTACATAACATTTGTGGTATGTATCTATCCTCCCACTTTGGACTTTAACATTTGTGGGAGTTTCAGTCATTCAACCAACCATGCATCTGATTCTTATCAGCCACCTATGCATGCATGCATCCCATGTATCCTTCTCTGCCAGTCATAAATATTAAATCTCGCCCGTCCTTCTACCTTCAACTCTTCTTTCCCTTTTCGTTCAACCCATCCATCAAGGTCATCTGATCTGACTTTTAGTCTTCTCCATAAAACTTTCACAGCTGAGTTGAAATCGGATAGAAGAGGCCTTTGGTTTCTCAACACTCCCGCCGCTAATGCTTTTACTAATGCTAAGTAAAGGGTGTCTTCAACCGTTCACAACAACTTCTACCTTAGTGAGTCTAAACTGTACACTATATAGTACACCCTTGCAGTGAGTGTAATGTCAATAAGTAAGGATTTGGAATCTAACTTACCACTGCCCACCACTGCTGCTGGCTCACCCCCTGCAGCTCCTCCTGCAACTGCCGCATCCTCTCCTCCGTCAGCAGCCGCGTCGCCTTCGCCGCTGGCCCCGGCCCTGGTGGTTGGTAGTGCGCCTTGTAAAAACATTACACATTTTTTAGGTGTCATATACACCTCCCCCTATTTTTCACTAGCAAGATTGAAAAATGACTTAATAGTAATACATACATATACAACATACATCACTAGTACAAATCAGGTAGTAGTAGAGTAGACACTAGTAGTTATATGGTCCCTATGGTCATTCTAGTCTTTGCTTAGTTAGCCCGAGCCATGCAACCATTTTACCTTTGTGTCTTTTATTTTTGCACACGCGTCGTTACCTCGCAGCTTGTTGTATAAAGATGCCTTTGAGCCCACATGATCTCCTACTGCTACTGTCTAAGCGCTGCGTACAAGGTCAAACAAAACAAGCCACTTTGTTATGGAGTTCTGGTGTTAGTCCATATTGCTTATCCATAAAAATGATACACTTTTTGGCACGACTGAGAAATGCTTGCAATATACTAACGCGCACCATTTTTCTCATAACAGACGGAAGATTCCCTTCTACGAACCAGAGCTTTGCAGAGCTTATGATGTAACCAGAACTAGGTTCTTCTTAGGTGAGGGGTCCACAGAATTCGCTCAGAGATCTTCATTTATAATTTTAGATAAACTATATTCCTACCAAGGGGATGCTGGTGCTTCCACCACTGTTCAGTTATCATGATTTCACTTTTTTTTTTCTTTGTTCTATGGACTTGTAGTTGTTGCAAGTGTAACAATGTTTATAGTTTTAATCTTATGCATTTTGCTGTTGGTGCTGCATTATAGAACAATGTACAGAGCTTGTCAGTTGCAAATAAAACTTTTGAACTTACATAGACTCAGTGGTATTTGGTGTGGATGGACTTACACGAGTGAGCGAGTGAAAGGAAGCGTGTGCATGTGCATTGCTTCCACGACTGAGAGGCCGGTAGTGTTATGTTCTGGGTTGTCTACTCATTGAGTATCTTGGGGGGGGGGTTCGGAGAGCTATAGTAATGAAACACTACGATAACTAGTCAGGGGATTGTGGTGGGTTCTGTTCTGATTGAGGTGTGAGGAAGGTCCAACCTCCCATCACCAACATCCTTTTTTCTTGTGCAAAGTTCTGTATGTGCAAAATCCCTACAACAGTAGTAGTATGTCCTATCCTATCAAAATAGTAAAATCTGTTTGGGCATTTTGTTGGTGGGAATTGTCGAAAAACATCAAGATTAATAAAGACTCGAGATTAAGAAGACTAGAAGGAGTACAAGAGGACAACCCAAAGGACTGGACTCAATGGCTAGGGCTACTGGTTAATCTGAGTTTTATTTAAAACCTTTTAAATAAAGAGTGGCCAACTGGGCTAGCTTAGCTACAGACAGACTAATAGTAGTAGTACAGAGAGTCATAGCAGAGGTAGTTAGAGGCAGGGCTAACAAGAATTTAGAAACAGATAGTCTAGATCGAAGATAATTGTTGGTAAAAAATAGCATTAGGAAACGGAAACAATAGTTCAGAAAAAATACGGTGCCGTAAAAGTTAGTGAATAAGAATTATTATTATTAAAAACAGCAGAAGAGCCCTCGTTCTGGTCCTCCTGTCCTTGGTGTTGAACTGCTCCGCCAACTCTGACCCCGCCTTCTTGCCCCTGGGTGCTGATCATGAAAGATATAAGAAAGAAAGAGACAAACATTGATGATTGGTGTGAAACAAATAAAATATTTTTAAAAGCCGGTCAAAAAAACATTTATGTCAAAAACAATTGCAAGAAAATTGACCTATCTAATCTGGTCGACAAGTAGTATCGAGGGATTCGCGGACCGGCTAGTTATTATTTATCAACACTAAACCAGTGTTCTATTCTAATTCCAGAATACTAACTAAGCCTAAGTAGTACATACCACCTGACCTAGCCCACCTATTCCAGGCGTGCCAATTGTACATTAAGTAAGCATTTCCACTTCTTTTACTCCTCAAAAATGCATAAATGGAGGACACATGCCTACATTTTTGTATACACCAAATTGTTGGTTGGTTGATGCTGATGTTCTGCTAGTGCTAAGCCTATTACCACTCACTGAACAAACTACAATAGGTTCTACTAAGGACTGGGGTAAGCACTAGCAGCACTCAGCAGCACGTGACGTAACAGAGGGGGCGTCACGCAGACCACTAAAAAACTACAAACTCATAATAAGTAACTAAACCTAAGTATCAATCTACCCCTATCTCTTAGTGACAGGACAAAGGAAGGACTAGAGTCACTCTAGCATTACCTAACTTAAGCTCTCTAAAATAAACTCTTACATAATCACGCAAAACGAGCGCAAACGCAAAGTTGCAAATAACAAGATTAGTAGCGCAGAGCACCTGTGTCATAACAATCACAGAAGACTTTTAAACGTAATTTACCTGTAATGTAAGCAGCAGCATTCTAGCTGGTTGGAAAAAAAATATATTCACAATATATAACACAGAGCAGAAGAACAGACACAAAGTAGTAATAATTGAATAGCTACTCAAGAAGACCCGGGACCTCCACTCCTAGCAGGTCCAGCAGGTCCTGCTCCCGGGTCCAGGATATCGGACCACCGGTGCGTCAACTGGTTCTGGCTGCGCCGGACATCAGAGCAGCGAAACACTGCCCGGCGCACCTTTCCCTACCGCTGCTGACGCTCCCGGAGCCCATACCCGGACCCAGGCCTGCCACCTGCTGCCAGGGTTTTAGGGGAGGTGGCGCTGCACAAAAAAAAACCAGTGTGGACAACTCCACCTCCCCAAATAAGGCCCGTGCCTGCACCCTATTGTGGGCGCCGCCTTCCGCAAGGACCGCATGGGCAAGTTTGTGCAATATTTTCCCCCTGAGCTCGCAGAAAGCGTCGCAAACACGTAATACACGTTCCCGAAAAGGAAATACTTATTGTGAACGGGCGCGAGCATGCATTGCGCGACCCAGAACAGGAAATAGCATCGCAAACGGGTGGGACAAGTGAAAACAAGATGGCCACTCCCATTAGCGACTGCATGGGCAAGTTGGCAACACATTTCCAACGCGATCATGCAAAAACATCGCGAACAGGCGGGACAAGCACTTCCGCGTCTTCGTGATTTTTCCGCGTGTTTGCGGAGATTTTTGACATTTTCGCGAAGATTTGCCTAACGCGATTACGAAAATTCACCCCTAGTAGGAACACCACTAAAGGCCCCATACATCATAGACTTCCTCTGCAGGAAAACCACTAAAGCCCCCATACATCGACTCCCTCTGTAGGAATACCATTAAAGGCCCCATACATCGACTCCCTCTGTAGGAATACAATTAAAGGCCCCATGCATCAACTCCCTCTGTAGGAATACCACTAAAGGCCCCATACATCGACTCCGTCTGTAGGAATACCACTAAAGGCCCCATACATCTACTCCCTCTGTAGGAATACCACTAAAGCCCCATACATCGACTTCCTCTGTAGGAATACCACTAAAGCCCACACACATCATCGACTTCCTCTGTAGGAATACCACTAAAGGCCCCATACATCATCAACTCCCTCTGTAGGAATACCACTAAAGGTCCAATATATCGACTCCCTCTGTAGGAATACCACTAAAGGCCCCATACATCGACTCCCTCTGTAGGAATACAACTAAAGCCCCCACACCTCATCGACTCCCTCTGTAGGAATACCACTAAAGGCCCCATACATCATCGACTCCCTCTGTAGGAAAACCACTAAAGGCCCCATACATCATTGACTCCCTCTGTAGGAATACCACTAAAGGCCCCATACATCGACTCGATCTGTAGGAATACCACTAAAGGCCCCATACATCATCGACTCCCTCTGTAGGAATATCACTATAGCCCCCATACATCATTGACTCACTCTGTAGGACGTGAAGGTCAATTCACTAGAAGGCTATGGGTAGTGGAAGTGACATCACACGCCATTTGTCTTTTACGTTCACTCACACACACATGCTTACACATACACACACAATCACACAAACACCCACTCTCTCTCCCATAAACACACTCTCACCTGCACGCTTGAATGCAAAATACATTTTAAAGCATTTTTTACTTACCTCTACTGTTGCTGAAGTTCATATATTCTAGATAATAGTGAATAATATATTCAATATATTATTATTCACTATTAATGTAATAAAAAAGAAAAGGACAAAAAAACAAGGAGTTTGAAAACCCGACCAAGGACGAGCGGCCACTATGTTCCTGGGACTGATGTTGCTACCCCTGAGGCCAGGGGTTGCAAATGCAGTGCCATGTGATGGAAGGGGCAAGCCACTGGTCAAAGCTGCAACCGATGGTGGCACCTAAATGGCATCCATGCTGTAGGAGTACCTCTAAAACCCCATGCATCATTGGCTCCCTCTGTACAGCTACCTCTAAAACCCACATACATCACTGTCTCCCTCTATAGGAGTACCTCTAAAACCCACATATATCTTCGGCTCCCTCTGTAGAACTACCTCCAAATCCCCATACACAATCTAGTCCCTCTATAAAAAACCTCTAACACTCCATACATCAACGACTCTCTCTGGAGAAGTGCATCAAAAAACCCCTACATCATCAACTTCCCATGTAGGAGTACTTCTAAATCCCACCTACTTCATAGACTCCCTTTATAGAAGTATCTCCAAAACCCCCTTACATCATCAACTCCCTCCCTGGAATTACTTCTAAAACCCTCCCAATTCATCGACTACCTCTGTACGAGTACCTCTAAAAGCCTCCTTCATCATCGAGTCCCTCTGTAGGAATACTTCTAAAACCCCATACATCGTTGACTCCCTTTGCAGGAGTGCCTCTAAAAACCACCAGCATCGACTCTCCCTATAGGAGCACCATCTAAAACTCGCATACATTATCGACTCCCTCTGTAAGAAACCTCTAGCACAGCGAAAATTATCTTCCTAGGCAATAGTTATATATAGAACATTACTAGGTTTATGTGTCTAGTTAATGCAATTGATTTTAACAACAAAGCAATTAAGAAAATACAAGAGTTTATTTTTTACATATCAAATTTCACACAATTAAAAACCAGCATTTTCTATATAGGCACGTGATTCCTTTTTAAATTGTTACAATATTCTCATTTAAAAACACTTGTTAAAAAAAGCAATCCTGTAGCGAAATACCTGGGTGCCGATCACGATCCGGCAAAAACCGGGTACGAACCGTCGGACGGAGCATATTCTCCGTCCGACGCGTACCCGGTCGTCAAAATTTACAAACAAGGAATTACGATTCGCACGGAACACCATTTCCGTACGATTTTTAAAAAAGCCCGACCGAACAAAAAAAACCTACCAATGCGATCCGGGAAAGCGCCGACCTGACCTCGGGACGCTCGCAGCCTGCCATTCACGAACCAGGAATCACGATTCGCACCGACGTCATCCCGCACGGTGAATATTTTCCGGCTGCCAAAAACTGCCGGGAAATCAGGACGACGCGAACAAGGACCACCAGTACGCGACGGACAGACAGGACGACGCGAACAAGGAGGACCAGTACGCGACAGGACGACGCGATCAAGGAGTACCAGTACGCGACGGACACACAGGACGACGCGATCAAGGAGGACCAGTACGCTACGGACACACAGGACGACGCAAACAAGGAGGACCCGTACGCGACGGACAGACATGGACCCGAACCTACGTGTCATCCCGGCCCTCATAGCAGTCCACCTCCTCTACAGGTTACGACGCAGACGCCGCAGAAGGTCAGAATAACTAAGGGAGGGGGGAAAGTGGGGTGGGGGTGGCAGGACCAGGGCAGGCCACAAAACCCCCACCAAAGTCACACACCACACATGCCCAGGACATACCTGACACCCATGCCCTGGTCACTACGAGGGGGTGGGGGCGTGTCCAGCTAAGCCAGCGACCACCACAACGGAAGTCCGTCACCACGCGAACCGGCAACACAACCAGACCGGTACGTCCCGTACCCACGCCTGAAGAGCGTGGGTACGAGACGTACCACGCCCACACCCACGTCACCCCAACAATGGCGGGACGGATCGTACCCACGTGGCAAAGGCCTGGGTACGGCCCGCACAAGCATCACATAGCGTGGGGACGGATATGTACGGACCCTACCCCCACCCGCGTACGTATGGAGCGTACCCCCATCCCACCAGTGTAAGTACGACTCGTACCCTCACCCCGTATGCATGGAGCGTACCCCCACCCCACCAGTGTAAGTACGACTCGTACCCTCACCCCGTATGCACGGAGCGTACCCCCACCCCAACAGTGTAAGTACGACTCGTACCCTCACCCCGTATGCACGGAGCGTACCCCCACCCCACCAGTGTAAGTACGACTCGTACCCTCACCCCGTATGCACGGAGCGTACCCCCACCCCAACAGTGTAAGTACGACTCGTACCCTCACCCCGTATGCACGGAGCGTACCCCCACCCCAACAGTGTAAGTACGACTCGTACCCTCACCCCGTATGCACGGAGCCCACCCCACCAGTGTAAGTACGACTCGTACCCTCACCCCGTATGCACGGAGCGTACCCCCACCCCACCAGTGTAAGTATGACTCGTACCCTCACCCCGTATGCATGGAGCGTACCCCCACCCCACCAGTGTAAGTACGACCCACTTGTGGGACACCCCCGCGCCGCACGGCCACCAGCTGCTGTGTGTGCCCCCTCGCCTTGCCCTCTGCCTCGCTGCCTGCCTCGCTGCCGGCTGACGCCGCTGGCGTCTGTTTTTGCTTGTTTTGTCTAGCATTTGTGCTTGTTTGAACTGCATTTTCCTCCCGTGTTAGCAGCTTTTGTCTGACTTTTGTGCCTGTATTTTTTTCTAGTCAGTTTCTGCATTTTCCTCCCGTGTTAGCAGCTTTTGTCTGACTTTTGTGCTTGTTTTGTCTAGCATTTGTGCTTGTTTGAACTGCATTTTCCTCCCGTGTTAGCAGCTTTTGTCTGACTTTTGTGCCTGTATTTTTTCTAGTCAGTTTCAGCCCTTTGCGTTCTCCTGCCTGTCTGCCCGCCTACCTCGCCGCCCTCCGCCTTCCCTCCCCGCTCCCCGCTTCCCGCCACCACCGCTGACCACGCCCCTTTTTCCTTTCTGTTCCCTCCCCGCTCCCGCCTCCCAGCTGCCCCGCCCACCCGCGCACTTCGCCTTATATGGCGACCGTGCGAACGCGCAGCGGTCACGCGCAGCGGACGCGCCGATTGTGCGCCGAAGGCGCGCCAAAGGTAAGCCCGTCTGCGCCCGTCCGCGACCGGACCGCGCCCAGCGCCAGGACCCCTGGCCAACGAAGATCCAGACCGACCCGCCTGACGTACTCCGCCGCCACCCTCACCGCACTCAACACCGGCCGACTCCCAGAATGCCATCAAGCCACTCCACGACGTACCCACGGACCTTTCAGCTGCCACGCCTGCAAGTTCACCTGCATCCGGACCAGCCTCGCACCAGCACCCACCAAGTCGAATACCAGCAGCACCCACCTCAAGTGCATCCTGCTCAACACCCGCTCCGTCCACAGACACGCCATCGAACTCTGGAACCTTCTAGACGCCACAGCCCCTGACGTCGCCTTCCTCACGGAGACCTGGATGAACGCCTCTTCAGCTCCCGACATCGCCATCGCTATCCCAGAGGGCTACAAGGTCGTCCGGAGGGACCGAAACGCCAACCAGATGGGAGGAGGCATCGCCATCATCCACAGGAACACCATCCGTCTCACGACCAGCACCGACAACACCCTGACCAGCGCCGAACACCTGCATTTCCAGATCCACACCAACCCGAACACCACCCTCAGAGGCACCCTGATCTACCGACCCCCTGGACCACGCACACAATTCAGCGAGGACATCGCCGACTTCGTCAGCCCGCATGCCCTCCCCTCCGCCGACTACATCCTCCTGGGAGACCTCAACTTCCATCTGGAGAACAACAACGACCGCAACACCAGCACCCTGCTCGACAACCTCGCCAACCTGGGACTCAAGCAACTGGTGTCCACCCCCACCCACCTCGCCGGACACACACTCGACGCAGTCTTCTCATCCAGCACAGACATAGACTTCAGCCACGCCACAGAGCTTCAATGGACGGACCACAGCTGCGTCCACTTCACCTTCAAGAGAACGACGACCCACCAACACCAGCAACAGGCAGCCCGCAGAAGCTGGAACAAGATCACAGCAGACCAGCTCGCCACCTCCCTGAACCAGCACCCTCCTGCCAGCTCAGCGAACCCCAGCCAAGCCGCCGACAACCTCACGAAGTGGATCAGCAACTGCGCGGACGAACTCGCCCCACTGAGGACCCCGCCTAGCAGACCCGGCAGCAAGAAGGCCCCATGGTTCACCGACGAACTCAAGAGCTCCAAGAAGAACTGCCGAGCCCTCGAGAAAGTCTGGAGAAGGGAACCGACACCAGACAACAGGACCTCCTTCAAACTTGCCACCCGGAAACACCACCAGCTGATCCGCGCCGCCAAGAAAACAGCATTCAAAGACCGGTTGGACAACAACGCACACAACTGCAAGGAACTCTTCAACATCGTGAAAGAGCTTTCCAACCCCAGCGCAGGAAACAACGACATCACCCCATCGCAAGACCTCTGCAACTCCCTCGCTTCATACTTCCACAACAAGATCGCGGACATACATAACAGCTTCAACAACCAACCAACGCACACCATGACCGAACAACCACCCCCCACCACCACCCTCCACGCCTGGACCCCGATCAGCACCGAAGACACCATCCGCACGATGAACTCCATCCACTCCGGATCACCGACCGACCCCTGCCCTCACCACGTCTTCAACAAGGCCGACGCTGTCATCGCACCCCACCTGCGAGACATCATCAACACTTCCTTCGACACCACCATCTTCCCTGAGAGCTGGAAGCACGCCGAACTCAGCGCCCTACTAAAGAAACCTACAGCGGACCCCACCGACCTCAAGAATTACCGCCCCATCTCGCTCCTCCCGTTTCCAGCCAAAGTCATCGAGAAGACCGTCAACAAGCAGATGGCCGCCTTCCTTGAGACAAACGGATCCCTCGACCCCTCACAGTCCGGCTTCCGAGCCAATCACAGCACCGAGACCGCCCTCATCGCCGCCACCGATGACATCCGAGCCCTGATGGACAATGGAGAAACAGCGGCCCTCATCCTCCTAGACCTCTCTGCGGCATTCGACACGGTCTGCCACCGCACCCTAGTACGGCGCCTCAGCAACATCGGAATCCAGGACAAGGCGCTGGACTGGATCATCTCCTTCCTCGACGGAAGAACACAGAGAGTCCGCCTACCACCGTACAAGTCAGAGGCCTCCGAAGTCACCTGCGGCGTCCCTCAAGGATCATCTCTGAGCCCCACCCTCTTCAACGTCTACATGAGCCCCCTCGCGGCCATCGTACGCAAACACAACCTCAGCATAATCTCCTAAGCCGACGACACCCAACTGATCCTCTCCCTGACCAACGACCCCGCCGCCGCCAGATCCAACCTGCACGAAGGGATGAAAGAGGTAGCCGAGTGGATGACGACCAGCCGCCTGAAACTGAACTCGGACAAGACGGAGGTCCTCATCCTGGGCTCCTCACCCTCCGCCTGGGACGACTCCTGGTGGCCTCCCGCCCTGGGCACCGCACCCAAACCGACAGACCATGCACGCAACCTGGGCTTCCTCCTGGACTCCTCCCTCTCCATGACCAGGCAAGTCAACAACGTCTCCTCGGCGTGCTTCAACATCCTACGCATGCTACGGAAGATCTTCTGGTGGATCCCCACCGAGACCAGGAAGACCGTCACCCAGGCCCTCGTCACCAGCCGACTGGACTACGGCAACGCCCTCTACGCCGGTACCACCGCCAAGCTCCAGAAGAGACTCCAGCGGATCCAGAACGCCTCAGCCAGACTCATCCTCGACATCCCACGAACCAGCCACATCTCCGGACATCTGAGAGACCTTCACTGGCTCCCCGTCAACAAAAGAATCACCTTCCGCCTCCTCACCCACGCACACAAAGCCCTACACGACCAAGGCCCGAGCTACCTCAACAGCCGAGTCAACTTCCACGCTCCCAAACGCCACCTCCGATCAGCCAACCACGCCCTCGCCGCCGTCCCCCGCATCCGAAGAGCGACTACAGGAGGAAGGTCCTTCTCCTACCTGGCCGCCAAGACCTGGAACTCCCTCCCTACCGACCTGCGCCTGACCCAAGACCACCTCTCCTTCAGGAAGAAGCTGAAGACCTGGCTGTTCGAGCAGTAGCGGCACCCCCCCTCCCCCCCCCCCCCAGCGCCTTGAGACCCTACGGGTATGTAGCGCGCTTTACAAGTGTCACTGATTGATTGATTGATTGACTCGTACCCTCACCCCGTATGCACGGAGCGTACCCCCACCCCAACAGTGTAAGTACGACTCGTACCCTCACCCGCGGACGTACGGACCGTACCCCCACCCCCACCAGTGTAAGTACGACACGTACCCCCACCCCCGTAGGCATGGAGCCCACCCCCACCCCACCAGTGTAAGTACGACTCGTACCCTCACCCACGGACGTACGGACCGTACCCCCACCCCCACCAGTGTAAGTACGACACGTACCCCCACCCCCATATGCATGGAGCGTACCCCCACCCCACCAGTGTAAGTACGACTCGTACCCTCACCTCGAATGCATGGAGCGTACCCCCACCGTGTATGTTCCAAGCGTACATCTCCAGAAATAGGAGGTGTGTGTGCAGAGTCCTCCCAGCAGTGCCCTGAGACAGGATGGGTGGGTGCCCAACACTCCCAGCAGTGCCCTGAGACAGGAGGGGTGGGTGCAGAGTCCTCCCAGCAGTGCCCTGAGACAGGAGGGGTGGGTGCTGAGTCCTCCCAGCAGTGCCCTGAGACAGGAGGGGTGGGTGCAGAGTCCTCCCAGCAGTGCCCTGAGACAGGAGGGGTGGGTGCTGAGTCCTCCCAGCAGTGCCCTGAGACAGGAGGGGTGGGTGCAGAGTCCTTCCAGCAGTGCCCAGACACAGGAGGGGTGGGTGCCTAACACTCCCAGCAGTGCCCTGAGACAGGAGGGGTGGGTGCAGAGTCCTCCCAGCAGTGCCCTGAGACAGGAGGGGTGGGTGCAGAGTCCTCCCAGCAGTGCCCTGAGACAGGAGGGGTGGGTGCAGAGTCCTCCCAGCAGTGCCCAGACACAGGAGGGGTGGGTGCCTAACACTCCCAGCAGTGCCCTGAGACAGGAGGGGTGGGTGCAGAGTCCTCCCAGCAGTGCCCTGAGACAGGAGGGGTGGGTGCTGAGTCCTCCCAACAGTGCCCTGAGACAGGAGGGGTGGGTGCAGAGTCCTCCCAGCAGTGCCCAGACACAGGAGGGGTGGGTGCCTAACTCTCCCAGCAGTGCCCTGAGACAGGAGGGGTGGGTGCAGAGTCCTCCCAGCAGTGCCCTGAGACAGGAGGGGTGGGTGCAGAGTCCTCCCAGCAGTGCCCTGAGACAGGAGGGGTGGGTGCTGAGTCCTCCCAGCAGTGCCCTGAGACAGGAGGGGTGGGTGCAGAGTCCTCCCAGCAGTGCCCTGAGACAGGAGGGGTGGGTGCAGAGTCCTCCCAGCAGTGCCCAGACACAGGAGGGGTGGGTGCCTAACACTCCCAGCAGTGCCCTGAGACAGGAGGGGTGGGTGTGATGCACAGTGTGAGCCTTGATCATTGATTGTGACATTGCCATCATCCCACCTGTGTACCTACAATGGCACGTACTGCTTCTTCCCTCCCCAGAGGATCATGGTTTTTGTACATTGATCGACAACCCCAGGGACTGAAACAGATCGAGACAGCGCTGGGTATCGAGGGCCGCCTGGTGAGAGGATTGAGCTTTGATGAGGCAATCGTCCAGGTAGGGGTATATCTGAATACCCTCTTGTCGTAAGTGAGCCACCACCGGGGCTAGGAATTTTGTAAAGACCCGCGGGGCTGAGCAGAGTCCGAAGGGTAGGACTTTGAATTGGTAGTCCCTGTGGCCCACTCGAAACCGTAGGTATTTCCTGTGGCGTGGTAGAATGGGCACATGGAAATATGCGTCCTGCAGACCATGCATGTCGATGTGTGCATGTCGTACTGCGCACTTGGGGTGAGCGTCGCTGCCGGTGGGATCGGGCTCCTGCAGATCCAGGTCCTGTGAGTGTTCCCCCCCAGTGTTGGGGGGTGCACCACGACGTTGACCTGTGTGTGAGAGAGACAATGTTAATTTTGGTCCATGCAACATCCATGTTTCATCAGTTTCAAAGTTGGCACATTTCCTCTTGGAATTAGGATCTGTCTTGCATTCCACTCACAGTGCACTTATGCATGGGTGTGTCCCTTGGGCACCACTTTGGCCCCTTTAACTATGTGTGGCACAGTCTTACTTGCTGCGTCAAATGTGACTGCAGTCAGCAGTGGAGTGGGCAGGTGTGGCGAGCCATGCATTGGCGCCTTCCGTGTAGCACTGTACATGTGCACATGGAGTGGATCCACACACTTATATGATCCAGGTAGCTGTCGTTGTGCTCGTGAACAGGTTGTGACATGGCCCTGTGTTTTGCCATGGTGAAGAGGGGGGGTTCTGGCACTGGCCACCCTTGTCTACATGCACGCAGTCTACCTGCTGACGAGCAGACATTCGCACACGCCACACGGCTGATTTGCTCTCCCTGTGTCTCGCTCCCTCTCTGTCCCCCTCTCCCTCCCTCTCTGTCCCCCTCTCCCTCCCTCTCTGTCCCCCTCTCCCTCCCTCTCTGTCCCCCTCTCCCTCCCTCTCTGTCCCCCTCTCCCTCCCTCTGTGTCCCCCTCTCCCTCCCTCTGTGTCCCCCTCTCCCTCCCTCCGTGTGTCAGCCTCCTCCCTCTGTCCGTCTCCCTCCCTCTCTGTCCCCCTCTCCCTCCCTCTCTGTCCCCCTCTCCCTCCCTCCATGTGTCAGCCTCCTCCCTCTGTCCGTCTCCCTCCCTCTCTGTCCCCCTCTCCCTCCTTCTCTGTCCCCCTCTCCCTCCCTCTGTGTCCCCCTCTCCCTCCCTCTGTGTCCCCCTCTCCCTCCCTCCGTGTGTCAGCCTCCTCCCTCTGTCCGTCTGCCTCCCTCTCTGTCCCCCTCTCCCTCCCTCTCTGTCCCCCTCTCCCTCCCTCTCTGTCCCCCTCTCCCTCCCTCCATGTGTCAGCCTCCTCCCTCTGTCCGTGTCCCTGTGTCTCCCTCCCTCTGTGTCCCCCTCTCCCTCCCTCTCTGTCCCCCTCTCCCTCCCTCTGTGTCCCCCTCTCCCTCCCTCTGTGTCCCCCTCTCCCTCCCTCCGTGTGTCACCCTCTGTCACCTCAGCCCAGCTTCCTGGGCACACACTGTTAGCAGATCTTTGAGTGGCCCTTGGCTTGTTGATGTGAGTTTGTTTCTGATCTCCAGGCACCCATTGGGTGTGATGTGTGTCTGTGCGCTGCTGCTGTGGTGGTGTGTGCTGCCACTCTTTCACAATGTTGCCTGTTAATTAGCTGCTGTCATGTGCAAAACAGTGCCTTCACCCCCATGTGTTGATGCAAGGCGTCCGCCATTTGCTGGCAAGTCATTCCTGTGTTGGGACACACTGTTTGTCTGGCTGTGACCTAGGCCATATGGGCAGAGTGCATTGTTGTCTGCTTCGGAGTTGCACTATGTGATTATTGGGGCCCAGCCTCCCGCCATCCGGGTTACCGTGTCATGTGTTGTTGTCTTCTGTGGCCTGTGACTTGACATTGTCCAGCTGGGTGCATGGGGCATGGTGGCAGCAGTGGCATGTGCGTGTTCATGGAGTGTGGTTGAGTCATGCGATAGCTTGTGGTGGTTGCGTGCCTGTTTGTGGGTTTGGTTGTGGATGCCGTTCCCCCCATGTGAGGTGCGTTGTTTGTGTACTCACCCGGGTCGCGGAGTCCTTCTAATCCTTCGACTGCCTCTACCGGCAGTATGGCCATCACCCTCTCCTCCCAGGGATGGTATTGTACGGGTCTGCGGGAGGGCCCTCCTCCGGTGGCGTTGGCCTGGTCGTGTTCCTCCTGCCTCTTGGCTCTGACCCTCCTCCGCAGATCGTACCACCTGTTCTGGCATTCCTGCCTGGTCGTTCTGGTGTCCGCAACAGCATTCACAGCATCGACGATGGTCTGCCACATGGCTGTTTTTGCTGCCAGGCTGGTGTTTCTGACCAATGTTCCAAAGATCTGTGGCTCGACTCTGAGGATTTGATCAACAAGGACCTCCAACTCTCGGTTACTGAACTTTGGATTCTTGGTAGTGGGCATGGTGAGGGGTGTGGGTGTTGATGGTGGGGGGTGTGTGTGGATGTTGGGGGGGGTGTGGATGGTTGTGGGTGTGTGTGTGTGTGAATGTGATGAGGGTGTGTCTGTGAAGGTGGTTGTGTGAAGGTGTACAAGTGTAAGGTGTGGTGTAGCTTGTAGTATGGTTCTGTGGTGTCTGGCAGCAGTGAGTCTGTTGCAAAGGCTCATGGTTTGTGTGTGTGGGCCCTTTTTATTGGTCCATGGGTGGGTGTGGCAGTGTTTGAAGTTTGGGTGGGTGTGTTATAAGTAGTGGTGGTGTTTTGGGCCTCTGTTTGTCTTTGGCAGTTGCAGGTCAGTGAAGGTGTTTTTTTAGTGTTTGTTGGCCATGTTTAGTGGCTTTGTGCCATTCGTATGGTGTATTATTGTGTTGTTTAGTTTTGGGCTGGTTGCGTACGTGCGTTTTGAGCGTGTGTACGGTGTGTACATGGGCCATTTGGTTGTACGGTGCTGTCCTTGTGTGTGGGTTGGTACGACTCGTACATGCGGTTGTGATGTTGGGGCCTGGGGTGCGCTCCGTACTTAGGAGGTTGTGTTGGGGGTAGGACCGGAACGTACTGGGGTGTGGGTACACGATGGTACGACCCGTACAGGGGTGGGGGTAGGACTCGAACGTACTGGGGTGTACATAGACGGTGGTACGACACGTACAGGGGTGGGGGTAGGACTCGAACGTCCCGGGGTGTAGGTACGCGATGGTACGACCCGTACAGGGGTGGGGGTACGACTCGAACGTACTGGGGTGTACATAGACGGTGGTACGACTCGTACAGAGGTGGGGGTAGGACTCGAACGTACTGGGGTGTAGGTACACGGGGGTGTGAGACGTACAGGGGTGGGGGTAGGACTCGAACGTACTGGGGTGTAGGTACACGATGGTACGACCCGTACAGGGGTGGGGGTACGACTCGAACGTACTGGGGTGTACATAGACGGTGGTACGACTCGTACAGAGGTGGGGGTAGGACTCGAACGTACTGGGGTGTAGGTACACGGGGGTGTGAGACGTACAGGGGTGGGGGTAGGACTCGAACGTACTGGGGTGTAGGTACACGATGGTACGACACGTACAGGGGTGGGGGTAGGACTCGAACGTCCTGGGGTGTAGGTACACGATGGTACGACTCGTACAGGGGTGGGGGTAGGACTCAAACGTACTGGGGTGTAGGTACACGGGGGTGTGAGACGTACAGGGGTGGGGGTAGGACTCGATCGTACTGGGGTGTAGGTACACGATGGTACGACACGTACAGGGGTGGGGGTAGGACTCGAACGTCCTGGGGTGTAGGTACACAATGGTACGACACGTACAGGGGTGGGGGTACGACTCGGACGTACTGGGGTGTACATAGACGGTGGTACGACTCGTACAGGGGTGGGGGTAGGACTCGAACGTCCTGGGGTGTAGGTACACGGGGGTGTGAGACGTACAGGGGTGGGGGTAGGACTCGAACGTACTGGGGTGTAGGTGACTTAGTGGCGGTTAAGAAACCTGGACAAGGTGGGAATGCAAATCTTAAATATTTTAACCCGATGACTGTTATCAAAGTTTTTAGGAATGCAATCAAGACTCAAGATCATCGGGTTTGGAATTTGAACAGGGTGGTTGTTCTAAAAGATGGACATGGCAAAATGGTTGGGAGTGAGGTTCACAGAACCTTGAATGAGGAAGCTTTGACGAAGAGTTTGAGGAATCCGGTGGTGGGCTTACGACGTTCTGTGAGGCATTCTTCACAGCCAAAGTATTTAAAGGATTATGTATAGATATGTATTTTTGTTTACTTGTGCGTAGTTTTGTTGTGTATAGTGTTTACAAGGAAGGGAGATGTGTGGCATCTTACATTTCCATTTCTATGTTGGTTGCTATGTATGACATAGTGGTTGCGTTGTCAAGAATGACATACCGATGTTCTGAGAATGTTGGGGGGGCTGGAGTGTTTTGGGCAGTTGGAGCTAGCAGCTGGATCTAATGACATGTTGCTGGGTAGGATCTTCCTGTGAAGAATAAAAGTTACTTTCTTCAACTTATCTACGTGTTGGAACCTAACTTGAAATATTACACCACCATACATCATCAACTCTCTCTATAGCAGCACCTCTAAAACCCTTCCACATCATCGACTCTCTCTATAGGAGCACCTCTAAAACCCTCCTACATCATCGACTCTCTCTATAGGAGCACCTCTAAAACCTCCGAACATCATTTACTCTCTCTATAGGCGCACCATCTAAAACCACCATACATCATCGACTCTCTCCATAGGAGCATCTCTAAAACCCTCCTACATCATCAACACTCTCTATAGGAGCACCATCTAAAACCACCATACATCATCAACTCTCTCTATAGGAGCATCTCTAAAACCCTCCCACATTATCGACACTTTCTATAGGAGCACCTCTAAAACCCTCCTACATCATCGACTCTCTCTATAGGAGCACCTCTAAAACCCTCATACATCATCGACTCTCTCTATAGGAGCACCTCTAAAACCCTCCTACATCATTGACACTCTCTATAGGAGCACCTCTAAAACCCTCCTACATCATCAACACTCTCTATAGGAGCACCTCTAAAACCCCCATACATTGAGTGAGGCTCCTTTCTCCAAGGAAGTTTTAAGCAGCGCCTCTACCAGCAGTCAGGGCCCCTGACTCCCTTGCACTGCTGCTAGTCTCACCAGGCAGCTGGACTGCGGGCCCAGTAGTCAGTATGTCCTCTGGGGGATGCAGTCCAGCAACCCATTTTCCTCAGAAAGCAGCACTCCTTCCCTCATGCAGTTTACAGCTCTCCTTGGAGGGGTTTGACCAGAGTTTATTGCGACCTGAGGAGGAGCTGGCAATAAAAAAGTAAAACCCTGCTGGTCCCTGCTGCTCAGTAGTTTTCTATGCAAAAGAACAATTGAATGACAGAATGCAGAACAATGTCATACATTCACCCCAGTACAGAGCTCTGGGCCTAAATCATTCGTTTTTTTGCTCACCATGCCAATCCAGTTTGGACCCAGCCATATGCAAAACAGTCTTGACCCTGTGCCTCATGGGAACAGTCCATCCCGAACTGCCAAGCCAGGTCCTCCCTGGACTGGAAACAAGCTTCCTAGGACCGGTTTGAGGGTTTAACCCCTCTTCAGCCAGGATAGCTTGATCCCAGTGGGGGTGACAAATGCAAAAACAACAGTTGATGGACAGAATGCAGAACAATGTAATGCATTCACCACAGTACAGAGATCTGGGCCTCAATCCATCATTTTTTGCTCACCGTGCCATTCCAGTTTGAACCTAGCCATATGCAAATCAATCTTGACCCTGTGCCTCATGGGTACAGTCCAGCCCGAACTGCCAGGCCAGGTCCTCCCTGGACTGGAAACATGCATCCTAGGACCAGATTCGGGGTTTCACCCCTCTTCAGCCAGGATAGCTTGATTCTAGTGGCATGGAGAGCACGGGACCCACGTCTGGGCATACCCGTCCCACTCGGGGTGACAAATGCAAAACAAGCATTGACATAGCCAATAGGTCTCGCTTTTGGGACCTTATAAGTATTTAGTTTTGCAGCACAATATCCTTGGTGCAACAACATCAGCTGTTGCATGGCTAAACCTTGTACCTTCTAAGTGTTTAGCCATGCAACAGTTGATGTTGTTGCACCAAGGATATTGTGCTGCATAAGTAAATACTTATAAGGTCCCAAAAGCGAGACCTATTGGCTATGCCAATGCTTGTTATAACCTTGGGTAATTGAGGGACATTGGAATATGAACATTAGCTGTAAGTTGTCATGTTCTACTTGCCCAGTTCTCCGGTTGCTCCCCAATAGTTCTCTCCCGCTGGGTAGGCTGGCTGTAGGTCAGACAAAAGCACCAGCATCTCTGTCGATTTGGCTGTTGAGAAGAACAAGCAGGCTGTTACAGTCTGACATTCCCATGCCAGTAACGCACTGGTCAGCACGATGCCTCAATGCGTAAAATGCGTGCAGGTGGTATGGGCAGGGATACGCACAGCAGGAGTTTCACTCAAAATAGCCTTCCAGGGTTAGTACATTGGATATTTGTTACATCAACAAAACGTGTTATTAATATTGAAGGTGACGGCCACAGATAAACGTGGCAAGCTCAAGACACAGCACATTCGGAATGGCCTGTTTTATGGGTGAGTAGTTATGATGTGGATAGTGGGAAACGCAGCGTCCCTACTTTCTGCATGGTGGCTCTCAGCTGTGTTCTCTTGTTAAAGCTTTTATTTTAATTCTTTGAAAATTGGATGGACACGGGGAACAGCAGAGGGTTTTACAAACAGAGCACGTGTGTTGTGTATCAATGTAGTAATCAATCAATCAATCAATCAATCAATCAGTTAATTTGTAAAGCGCACTACTTACCTACAAGGGTTTCAAGGCGTCTGGGGGAGGGGGGGTTCGCTGCTGCTACTGGTCGAAAAGCCAGGTCTTGAGTCGTCTCCTGAAGGTCAGCAGGTCTTCGGTTTGTCGTAGGTTGAGGGGGAGTGTGTTCCAGGTCTTGGCGGTGGGAGAAGGACCTGCCTCCAGAAGTGGTTCTACGGATGCGTGGGACCGTGGCCAGAGCATAGTCGGCGGAGCGCAGTTTCCTGTTGGGTACGTAGAAGGAGAGTTGATTGTTGAGATAGGCTGGTCCGGTCTTGTGGAGTGCCTTGTGTGCGTGGATCAGGAGCTTGAAGGAGATTCTTCTGTCGACGGGGAGCCAGTGCAGGTTCCTCAGGTGGGGGTGATGTGGTCGCGGCACGTGACGTCGAGGATCAGGCGTGCAGAGGCGTTCTGGATTCTTTGCAGTCTGTTGATGAGATTGGTCGGGGCTCCGGCGTAGAGGGCGTTTCCATAGTCGAGTCTGCTGCTGACTAAGGCCTGGGTGACTGTTTTCCTCGTGTCTGTCGGGATCCATCTGTAGATCTTGCGGAGCATGCGGAGGATGTTGAAGCAGGTAGAGGAGACTGCGTTGACTTGTTTGGTCATGGTGAGTTTCGAGTCAAGGATGACTCCCAGGTTGCGTGCGTGGTTGGTAGGAGCCGGGGGTGTCCCCAGTGATGTGGGCCACCAGGAGTCATCCCATGCTGAGGGGTTGGGCCCGAGGATGAGGATCTCCGTCTTGTCTGTGTTCAGCTTAAGTTGGCTTTCCTCCATCCAGTCGACGACAGCCTTCATTCCCTGGTGGAGGTTGGATTTGGCGGTGAGGGGGTCCTTGGTGAGGGAGAGGATCAACAGTGTGTCGTCGGCGTAGGAGATTATGTTGAGGTCGTGCTGTCGGGCTATGCATGCGAGTGGTGCCATGTAGACATTGAACAGCTTTGGGCTGAGGGAGGATCCCTGCGGGACGCCGCAGATGATCTCAAGGGTTTCGGACCGGAACGGAGGGAGGCGGACTCTCTGAGTTCTGCCGGAGAGGAGGGAGGTGGTCCAGTCAAGGGCCTTGTCTCGGATCCCTGCGTTGTGGAGGCACGTGCGTAGTGTGCGGTGGCAGACGGTGTCGAAGGCGGCAGAGAGGTTCAGTTCAGGAGGATGAGGGCTGCTGTCTCGCCGTTGTCTAGCAGGATCCTGATGTCGTCTGTGGCGGCGAGGAGGGCGTTCTCGGTGCTGTGGTTGCTGCGGAATCCTGATTGGGAGGGGTCCAGGATGCTGTTGTCTTCGAGGTGACGGGTGAGCTGGATGTTAACTATCTTCTCGATGACCATTGCTGGGAACGGAAGCAGGGAGATGGGCCGGAAGTTCTTATGGTCGCTCGGATCCACCTTGGGTTTCTTCAGTAAGGCGTTGATCTCGGCGTGTTTCCGGCTCTCAGGGAAGGTAGCAGTCTCGAAAGAGAGGTTGATGACGTTGCGCAGGTGGGGTGCGATGGAGCTGCCGGCTTTGTTGAAGATGTGGTGTGGAAGAGGGTCAGACGGGGAGCCGGAGTGGATTGTGCCCATGGTCTTGATTGTGTCCTCGATGCTCACGTTGGCCCAGGTTGTCAGGGAGTCGAGGTCGAAGGGGTGCGGTGGGTCCGGCGTGTCGAGGCCTGTAGGGGTCGTCCGGGGATTGAAGCTGTCATGGATGTCGGTGATTTTGCGGTGAAAGAAGGTGGCAAGAGAGTCGCACAGGGCCTGTGATGGTGGAATGTCGTTGGCGCTGGAGCTGGGGTTGGAGAGTTCCTTCACGATGTTGAAGAGCTCCTTGCTGTTGTGTGCGTTGTTGTCGAGGCGGTCTTTGAAGGAGGTCCTTTTGGTGGTCCTGATGAGGTGGTGGTGGTTGCAGATGGTGTCGTTGTGGGCAGCACAGCTGTCCGGCGTCTTCTCGCTGTGCCATTTGTTCTCCAATTTCCAGCAGGTGCGCTTTGATGCTAGGAGTTCCGGGGTGAACCAGCTGGCTCTCTTGCTGGTGTCTCTGTTGGTTGGCTTTTTCAGCGGGGCTAAGGTGTTGGCGCAGTCATCCATCCAGCGTCTGAGGATGCGTGCACCATCGTCGGGGTTGGTGGGGTTGGTCGGTGGGTTGAGTGCGAGGTTTGTCTGTAGTTGTTCTTCAGTGACTTTGCCCCAGCAGTGCAGGGGATCTGTAGTAGGGGTGGGCGGAATTTGCAAAATTCACTTTCGCAAATTATCGCGAAAATTTTAAAAATCTCCACAAACACGCGGAAATAGTGCGAAGATGCGGAAGTTTTATTCCCGCCCGTTCGCTGTATTTTCTGCATGGTCGCGGCTCGCCAACTTACCCATGCGGTCGCTCGCGGGCGCGGCCATCTAGTTTTCACTTGTCTCGCGGTGCATGATCGCGAGAAGAAAGACGTGATCGCGCGACGAATGAAGTTACTGCGGGCGCGAACTGTCGCGAGACAGCGCAAATGGCTACCAATAATCCAACATCTTGTGGATAACGCGACCGGACCAGGAAAACTTATCGGCAAACGCGGGGATTCAGGTAAGGCGATTGTGCGCACGCGAGAATGTATTATTTTACAGCGCGAGCAAGCAAAAAATTTCCGGTAAAATGCGGATTTCGGAAATTTTGACATTTTCGCGCTCTCCACGGAATGCGAAAATGTCAAATTATCGCAATTTCCCCGAGCGGAACGGAATTTTAGCCCAGGCCTAATCTGTAGGGTGCGGTGGTGTGTGAGGGGTTTTCGGAAGGTGAAGTGGATGTAGTGGTGGTCTGTCCAGGTGAGTTTGGAGGCGTGGCTGAAGGTGACATGGGGGCTTGAGGAGAAGATGGCATCAAGCGTGTGACCGGCGATGTGGGTCGGCGTCGTGATGAGCTGTTTAAGACCGAGGTTGGCGAGGTTGTCGATCAGGGTGGAGGAGTTGCTGTCATTGTTGTTCTCCAGATGATAGTTCAGGTCTCCGAGGAGGATGTAGTCGGTGGAGGTCAGCGCGTACGTGCTGATGAGGTCGGTGATGGAGTCGCAGAATTATGGTCAGGGTCCGGGCGGTCTGTAGACAAGGGTGCCTCTTAGGGTGGTCTTGGGGTCCGTGTGGATCTGGAAGTGCATGTGTTCGGCGGTGTTGAGAGTGTCGTTGGTGTTTGTTGAGACCCTGATGGTGTTCTTGTGGACGATGGCGATTCCTCCTCCGGCTCCGTTAGTGCGGTCTCTGCGGGTGATCTTGTATCCGTCGGGGATGGCTATGGTGATGTCTGGAGAGGAGGCTTCGTTCATCCAGGTCTCGGTCAGGAAGGCGACGTCCGGAGATGCGGTGTCGAGTAGGTCCCAGAGCTCGACGGCGTGTTTGCGGGCGGAGCTGGTGTTGATCAGGATGCATCTGAGCGGCCGCCATATATGGGGAGGTGGGGAGGGAGGAGCAGCTGGGAGGCGGGAGGCGGGAGGCGGGTGGCAGGGGCAGCAAATGGGCACGGAGGGGGCGGGGCCACGGGGGATGCAGCGGTGGGGACGGGAGCAGGGAAACGAAGCGGTCGCAAGGAAGGAAAACAAGGCAAAAAGGGGTACAGAAGCAGAAAAGGCGGCACAGCAGCAGCCGGACAGATGGGCAGGGGGCACAGAGCAGAAAGGTCGCAGCAGGGGCGGGAGGCAGACAAGGGACAGAGGGAGAAAACCGGGCAGTGGGGGCACAGCGGTAAAAGAGGTCACAGCGGCGAGCGGGGGGCAGGAGGGTACAGAAGAGGAACGGTTGTACAGAAGGATGGCAGAGGAGTACAAAACAGAGACGGGCAGGCAGAATACAGGCACAACAGAGAGCAGATAGAACCTAAGGCCACCACTGGCCACCAGGGATGAGGTGCAGGTGGTAGCCTGCGGACATGCTTAAAGTAGTAACATTTGCAGTCTCATTACAGGCAATGATCTGAATAGGGTTTGCTTCGCAAAGGTACCACAGTGGAGACTGCTTTTCGTGGCTTATCACAAACTTTTGGAGATGAGCCATAGTGATATGGCTTAACTGTAAATAATCTGACACTGAAAAAGAATTTAAAAAGGGAAAAAGGAGTCGATGAGCGAGGTGTCCTCGCCCACGCAGAATGCCACAGAGGTGGGGACGCGGAAAGCGTCCAGGGCTCCAGGAGGAAGCCCATGGGTGTGAGCCCGACTTGGGCAATGGAAGGATTAAGGCTGCGTGAGTGGGCGGACGGGAGTCGCGGAAGGAAAGAAAGGCAGGAATGAATAATCTGACACTGAAAAATAATTTAAAAAGGGAAAACGGAGTCGATGAGCAAGGTGTCCTCGCCCACGCAGGCTGCCACGGAGGTGGGGACGCGGAAAGCGTCCAGGGCCCCAGGAGTAAGCCCATGGGTGTGAGCCCAGATTGGGCAACGGAGGTATTAAGGCTGCATGAGTGGGCGGACAGGAGTCACGGAAGGAAAGAAAGGCAGGAATGAGGGCTATGTTAATTGGAGTAAAGTGAAGGCGAAACATAAACAAGTTTATGCTGAGAAAGAAAGTACCTGAAAAGTTGAAGCCGGTCGAAAGCCGGAGCGAGTCACTGCAGTCATTAGGCTGTGTTTGGTGTGCGGCGAAAGTGAAAGCAGCGCGAATTAACGCGAGACGCGGCATGGGAGGGGCGGAGGAGCGTTCAGAGAGCAAGCGAGAGGAAAGACAGATGGTGCCTGATCGGGCGCTGAAAGCTGGCGGTTGCGCCCATGCACGCTCGCGTGAATGCAAGCGCTAGGCCAGCCAAAGCGTGGGGTAGCACTTTGAAAACCCACCTACTAAATGTCTCGCAGAGTAGCGCATGCGCTGGCTCAGGCAAGACCTAAACAACAGTTGATGGACAGAATGCAGAACAATGTCATACATTCACCCCAGTACAGAGATCTGGGCCTAAATCCATAGTTTTTTTGCTTACCATGCCATTCCAGTTTGGACCCAGCCATATGCAAATCAGTCTTGACCATGTGCCTCATGGGAACAGTCCAGCCCAAACTGCCAGCCAGGTCCTCCCTGGACTGGAAAAAAGCATCCTAGGACCGGTTTCGGGGTAACACCTCTCATCAGCCAGCACATGGCGAGTCACTGCTATTTCTCTGCAAAACCCCTGGGCCGGTCCGCACATCTTATTATTTAATTATTTCCTGAGGAGGGGGCCCTGTGTTGGGCCTCCTCCCTGAGCAAAGTGCTAAACACAAGCGTGTTTGCTCAAGGAGGGAGACCCCGAGGGCCCAATCCCCAGGTCTGTCAAAGGGAAGATACCCCAGGAACACCAGTCCCCAGAGCACTCATACAAAAGTGACAGGGCGCAGTGCCTGGCTTGCACGCTTGTGTTTGTGGTGTGGGGGGATGGTCATGCTAGCCTTTTGCTGCCACACCCATGCTCCTCGCTGACAGGGGAATTGGGAATCACCATTGCTCCCACCGCAGGTGGGAGCCAAGGAAGCCCACTCTGCGGAAGCCCAGAGAACTGTGGGTGGGGCGTCGCTGAGGGGCCACCGAGCCTTGAGACTTCTTCAGTGGCACACTACATTAGAAAGGGCCTACGGGTGCCCGTTGTTGGATTAGGGCTCACAAACTCAGAAGCAAAGGGCCTAAAGTAAAGACCACTTAGAGTACAAACGAAAATCGGAGATGGGGCGAACGGCTCATTACGTATGCACGGCTCCGGCTTGCAGCATCCCACAATGCTCTGTGCAGGTCTAAATTGCATCATTTCATTCTCGCAGTGCCCCAAGGAGGGGAAGGGGCACCATCAACAATATGTCCAAGTGTCCTCGGTGGCTGCATGATGTGCAGCAGACCACCAATGTGTTTAGTAAATGCCACCCTAACTCTCCCAGGGAGAAACATATATAACACTGTGAAAGGCTTTATTTAATCCCATGCAATCTGTTCTCAGGCTCTAGAGTGAAGGGCCCCTGGTGGTTTGCTCTATGACTGAATTGTGTGGACTGTAGATTGTGAAGAAATAATCAGACACACAAAGATTTAATTCAACCTGGATATTGTCTATTAAACCATTATTAGTATAATGAATGCTTGTGACTGGATTACTGTTTCCAATGATTTAAATGGAGATGCCATATTCAAACATGACACGTGGTTATTGTTATTGATGTGGTGACAAAGCCAGCCGGACTTATATACTTAAAATGACACCCTCTTATAATGTGATGTTGCATCTAGTTTAGATGGGGGGATTGTGATTATGGGGTTCAGGGCCCGCTAGGGGTGTAATGGTTTTTAGGGTGTTGCTAAAGGTATCTCCATCATATTTAGTAGTATGGGTGTAATAAAAACACTTTCACGTAAAATAAAAAAAACACTGACAGCAATAATTTGAGAGTTGTTGTTGAGTGCCATTGAATTGGGATTGCGAGCCCACACCACCTTCCCTGAGTAAGACTTGGACTGCTCTACTTTGCAAACCTGAGGGAGTCAAGTGCTACAATAGGTTGCTTGGTTCCTAATAAGACTCACATCCTTAGCAATTAATAACCCAATTATTTACGCTTGCCAGTAGTACAAAATAGGGCATGGAGGCGTGCTTTCCAAAGCCATAAGAAGAAGATATCAGAAAGAAATAGAAAGGACACAGAGGGAATGAAAAATAGCCAAAGAAGAGAAGAAGGTCCTTGACCCAGCACTAAAGACAAAGAAAAGGAAGGAGCAGGCTCTAACACAAGGTGGAGACCAGGAGCTTGAGAAAAAGAGAGACCTGGAAGGAAAGGATCAGGCACTGGCACAGGGTGGAAAACCAGGAGCTTGAAAAGAAGAGGGACCTGGAAAGGAAGGAGCAGGATCTGGCTCAAGGTAGAGACCAGTAGCTTGAGAAAAAGAGAGACCTGGAAGTGAAGGAACAGGATCTGGCACAAGGAGGAGACCAGGAGCTTGAGAAGAAGAGAGACCTGGAAGGGAAGGAGCAGGCTCTGGCACAAGTGGAGACCAGGAGCTTGAGAAGAAGAGAACCCTGCAAGGGAAGGAGCAGAATCTGACACAAGGTGGAGACCAGGAGCTTGAGAAAAAGAGAGCCCTGGAAGGGAAAGAACAGAATCTGACACAAGGAGGAGACCAGGGGCTTGAGAAGAAGAGAGCCCTGGAGGGAAAGAAGGTGGCCCTGACACAAAGTGGAGGACCAGGGGCTGAAGAAGAGACCCCTAGAAGGGAAGGAGCAGGCTCTGACACAGATGGAAGACCAGGAGCTGAAGAAGAAAGCCCTAGACGGGAAGGAGCAGGTTCTGACACAGATGGAAGACCAGGAGCTGAAAAGGTAAGCCCTAGAAGGAAAGGAGCAGGCTCTGGCACAAGGTGGAGACCAGGAGCTTGAGAAAAAGAGAGACCTGGAAGGGAAGAAGCAGGCCCTGACACAAGGTGGAAGACCAGGAGCTTGAGAAGAAGAGAGACCTGGAAGGGAAGGAGCAGGCTATGGCACAAGGTGGAAAACAAGGAGCTTGAGAAGAAGAGGGACCTGGAAGGGAAGGAGCAGGCTCTGGCTCAGGATGGAAGACCAGGAGCCCTAGAAGGGAAGGACCACGCTCTGGCTCAAGTTGGAGACCAGGAGCTTGAGTAGAGGAGAGCCCTGGAAGGGAAGGAGTAGGCTCTGGCATAAGGTGGAGACCAGGAGTTTGAGAATAAGGAGCCCTGCAAGGGAAGGAGGGGGCTTTGACACAAGGTGGAAGACCAGGAGCCTTAGAAGGGGAGGAGCAGACTCTGGCTCAAGGTGGAAGACCAGGAGCTTGAGAAGAAGAAAGCCCTGGAAGGGAAGGAGGAGGATCTCACAGAAGGTGGAAGACAAGGAGCCCTTGAAGAGAAGGAAATCGGGTCTGGATACAAGGTGAAAAACAGGAGCTTGAAAAGAGAAGAGAGCCTTAGAAGGAAAGGAGCCGGCCCTGACACAAGGTGGAGAACCAGGAGCTTAATAAGAGAGTCCTAGAAGGGAAGGAGCAGGCTCTGACACAGATGGAAGACCAGGAGCTGAAGAAGAAAGCCCTAGATGGGAAGGAATAGGCTCTGACACAAGTAGGAAGACCAGGAGCCATAGCAGGGATGGAGTAGGCTCTGTCACAAGGTGGAGACCAGGAGCTTGAGAAAAGAAACGCCCTAGTAGGCAAGAAGCAGGCTCTGACGCAAGGTGGAGTCCAGGAGCTTGAGAAGAAGAGAGCCCTAAAAGGGAAGGGGCAGGCTCTGGCACAAGGTGGAGATAAAGAGCTTGAGAAGAAGAGAGTGTGAGAAGGTGGCCTGATATATGCTGTCCACTCGTTCTAGTGGGCACCTTGTATCAGTCCAAACAACCCCTTATGGTGATAGGTTAAAGACAACCTTATGTGAAAGCTATCCTAGTGGTAGCTATGGAGAGCAGCCTTCAGGCTAAGTCTTGAAGGAAAGTAAAGCAGCTTGTTTTACCAGTCTATAATCTCTTGAATGATCAAATGAAAAGACAACCACACCAGGTATATATTCAAAATATATGTATTTAAGATAATACACACCCCTCTAGTCTCTTTATGAGACTGAAGTTCGAAGTACTTCAGTTACAAGTGTTTAAGCATCAGTAAAAGCACAAATACATGTTTGGGCCCTAGGGGCTTGCCAAACCATATACTAAAATAGTGGTATAAAAACCACGACTGAGATAGGCAAGGTGCCTATCACCTCTAGAATCGCTGGGACCCCAAGGAACCACCCAAGGTAGGGATGTCGGGGACCCACGGGAGCCGTATGCAGTGTGGAAACACAACGCGTGTTCCTATTACTTTCGATTCGGAATGTCGCGGTTGGAATTTTAAAGATTAGGGACACTTCAAATCGAACTAGGACCAAACCCTTTTGGACTTAGACAGTTCTAGAGCTAGCACCCTCGAGAGTACCGGAGTACTGGAGTTACCTCACCCAGGGAAGCCGGGTGCATAGGTACCTTTTGGTGTCGGGTCGCGTCGTCGATTCCAATGGAAGCCTGCAAAGAACTGCTGCTGCCGAGAAGAGGAGAAGTGTCCGGAGAGATCCAAGCCTGGATCTAGGATGTAAGGAACCTGAAATCAGAGGGGACAGAGTCTGGGTCACTTGCCAGTGACCTAGGGCAGGATGGACCAATGCCCACAGATGTCAGGTGCTTCAGGTGAGTTGTCGAGTGTCTTGACTCTTCAGCCACGAGTTCCAGGAGGTGTCGATGAAGTCCACGAGCCGGTTTTGAGCTGTCCCACAAAGTCTGTCGAGTGCTGTGGTGGCGGCGACCAGAAAGAACCCAACAAGCCTTGGCAACGGCAAGTCTCAGGAAATCAGAGAAAGGACTGCAGTGCAGACCAGCAAGGTCTGATGGATTCACCCAGCAAGGGTAAGTAAGCACAAGTCTGGAGAAACCAGAAAAGTACAGTTAGAGTTGGAGTTGCCTTCGTGGGGACCTGCTAGCTAACGGGCTAGTGATCGCGAAGGAGCCTCAAGCGGTCGCACTTGGAGCTAGCCCACGGGTCACTCGTGGAGTGGAGGCCAACAATCTTCGGTGCAGGAGGTGCTCAAGGCTGGGGATACTCGAAGCCCAAAGCACAACTTCGAGGATGACTAGGAAGGTGTTGTTGCTGCAAAAGTTCACGGTGTCCAGGGGTCACGGTTCCACATTACCCACAATAGCCACGGGCCTCAGCTTTACTGTGGACTCAGGGTAGCCTCGGAAAAGTCTGGAAATCCACCTCTGGTGATGCAGAGACTTCGGTGTCCGGCAGGAGTTACAGCAATGCAGACCGGTCAGTTGCTTCTTTGGTGCCTGCCAAGCAGGGGAGTCACTCCTTGACCCCAAGGGAGATTTCTTTCCTATTCTAGTCGTGATAGAAAGTCGAAGGTCCAGGATATATGTTTCAGAGGTTCGTACAGGGTAATCTAAAGTCCTAGGGACTGGGTTCCTATACTTATATTAAGTTTAGGGGATGGACTACCTCTAAGGCTCCACCTATATGTGGGCCTGGGGTGTAGAAGTGGACCTCAGCTAGTGCAAGGGGTTCGCCCTCCTCTGCACAGAGTCCTCAGACCAATAGGAAGAAGTTGGCACAGAAACTGGAATAGACAATACAAAGTTTAATAAACCTCATGAGGTGGAACTACATTCACACAGCACCCTTCGGTATTGAATGAAGTAGCATACCAAACAGAAGGAGCATGGTCCTTTTATACCCACACAGGGGCTTGAAAGAGGGCGGTACAAGTACAGCAGAAGATGTACATATAAGGTCATATAGAAATGCACAGTCGACAAGTAGGAGGAGTTAACAGTTTGCCAATGCTAGTAAACACATCCTGACAGTTACATACTACTAACAGCTGCAAGGACAGTTGAAAACTCACTGGGCATGTGCAAAGGTGGAAGATGCTAAATATAGTTCGTTTCTAGGCAGATTACAAGAGCAGTCAACACTGAGGGAGGACAAAGCACATGGTGAGCACATGGCAAACAAAATGGCTGTCAGAAATACAAAATGGATTCCGCAAAATGGACATGATAGCCTCTAAATACAAGATGGATTCCGCTAATGCTAAGCCAATCGCTGCCAATTTACAACAGACGACCCTTTTAGCATTAGCTGAAGACATCTGTTCCTCTGGGGTGATCTAAATATGCATCCCGTACATCTATTAGCATTATTTCGGCCACCTCTTTATTCAACATTTGTTGGGCTTCTGTTTCTGCAACATTCCTTTTGACAGGTATACAGGCAGAGATGCAAATGGAGCAAAGCATTGGACCACATTGGATACATACACAGCATGTAAAAAGTATCGTAATCATTACACACAGGATAGTCAGTAGCTTCCAGCCCCAAGCAGAAACAAGAGTCCAAAACCATCCAGCAAGAGTCCAAGTACCAGTCTCTGGATGAATTTCTGCAGCAATCTTATGCAGTTTTGATATTGCGTCGTATACTGAAGGTGAGTGATCCGGTATGAATACGCAAAAGCTGCTACCGATGATGCGACATGCACCACCTCGATCAGCCAGAACCACATCTAGAACCATTCGGTTCTGGAGAGCTATAATCCTTGCAATTTGCAGCTCCTCCGTAATGTTCCCAAGTGCCATAGCTGTCTGATTGGTAACAGCTTCCACAACTCTAGTTAATTGTCTTACTTTCCTACTGTTTAATGCAGCACCCACAAAGAAGATCAAACCTAAATTAAAATCGACATATTGTTGCAGAGTGGTATCAGTTTGGTCTACTTCGTCAGTACTTATTGTCCTCTTGTATCTATTTCCAGAGATGTCGTCGAATAATTTAAGGTCCTGGTGGTATGATGCAGGTGCCAGAAACACAGGGGGCAATAGAAAGGACACATAGCACACACCTGACCACCCAGCAGGTAGTTGATAATGTCCGTGGCTACCACAGATAAAGTAGGTATTATGTGAGGCTATAAAACTACTGTTATTTACACTTTCAATAGTCAGAATTACAGTACATTCGCTTTTCCCCACTGGAATTCTCCCAATACTGCTTACACATAGATCTGCTTTAGCTCTAGTAACAGAAATCACAAATTGTTCATTACTGGTAAAAGTTCTCATATTTGTGAAGACATATGGTGTTGAAATATTGTCCGGTTGATACTCTTCCCATTACCATTTGGTCCCTTTGGCTTGAGGATAACCATCTTTATCTTGGTAGCATACTTTATTAAGGCGAAAAAGAAGCCCGCCTACTGTACGTCTTCCAGATGCAAACAAAAGCGCATACCAAGCTTGACAAGAACCATTATGAGAAAAGGGAAGAGGAATAAAAGGTGTTCCTCCTTTCTTTTGATGTGCAGGTATCATCCCACACACCCAACAGTTGGTAGTATTTGTGGCATTATGAGTATGATGCAACAACTGGATAAAGGTATTATTTAAATAAGATTGTCGATGCTTCTGCTCATGGTAGGGAAGCGTAAAGTAGTGGTGTTCAACTGATACTGGAGTAGTGGCGATCAAAAGCTCTCGAGCAGGAGCCACTTTCTCAACGAACCAGGTTATTACTGCTACAGCCACCATAGCAACAACAAACCCTATAGCACAAATGATCTTTCTCTGTCATGATCCTGGGTGCGGCGACGTGATCTCCGAGTGCAGCGGACTCCCAGTCCCAGAAGCCTCCGTCGTTTCCCGCCGGATAAGACCTTCCGTAACCATGGACGCGGATAAAAGGCGCGTCGACCAGGAAGGCGGGGCCAATGATTCCCGTAACTTGTACCTATCAACGGCTCCGCCGAGCAGACCCTCGAACCTTTGCTGCGACCTCGGCTCCCGCCACTTCGAACTCGCTGAAGACTCGTCGAGGATATAGCAGAAGCAGACCGCGAAGCTTCCCCCGGCTACATCAAGGAGGTGAGTGAGCTTCTGTCACTTCTCCTCGCATCGTCCGCGCATCTCGCGGCGGTGCATACTCCTTTGCCAGCATCTTCCCTATGACCCGGACCGGTAACCGTGCCGGCTCTTCAGGCGCTCCTCCGCCCCAGGATTTCCGGGTGTTGAGTGGAAGCGCCTACCACGCCTCCAACCTCGCAGGTGCTCCTCCGCCCCTGGATTTCCCGGCGTCGAGTGGCAGTGCCTACCTTACCTTTAGCATCGCCGGCGCTCCTCCGCCCCTGGATTTCCCGGCGTTGAGTGGCAGCGCCTACCTCACCTCCAGCATCACAGACGCTCCTCCGCCCCTGGCTATCCCGGCGTTGAGTGGCAGCGCCTGCTTCATTCAACACCGGCCCCGCTGGTGTCTCTAGGCTCTCTCCCTTCGCCTCCCGTGACTTAACGAGGAAGGTACGGAGGAGGGCGCCCTGAAAACAAACCCGCACCGGCAACATTGCTAGCTGGCTTCTCTGGTGGCGTTGGGCCATCTCACTCTTCGTCTCCCAGTGCAGTAACGGGGCAGGGACTTGCGGAGAGCACCCTGACTCTACGCACGCTCGCCAGAGACCCCACCAGCACTTAAGAGAGGACCCTAGCTGAGACCCAGATCTATGAAGGAAGGAGTACCAGGTAGGGGGAACGACAAGCCTAGGTTGGTGTCTTGGGAAGAGGGGAGAGCCTTTGGCTAATCCATCTCCTTGTTTCTTGCAGGTCTCTCTCCCCGCTGTTCCTACCCTTCCTTCCCTCACCCACCTCTCTTCGCGTCCGAGGGTATTACACGTACACCGGACAGCGGACGGATGGGCGGGGAACCCACACATAGCATCGACGTCATCCTGAGGAGAGGATTCAAGGGGACCGTGACAGAATCATTGGCCCACGAATATTTCTCCTCCTGATCACGTCGGCGCAGAAACATGGCCTCATTGGACGATGTGATGGCCGCGTTGGCCCAAGTTCAGCTAGAATTAGCGGCGTCCAGAGCGGACTCCGCGGCCCTGCATACTCGCCTGGACCGCATGCAACGTAATCCCTTTGATGCGGGGATTCCGTCCCAGTCACCTACACCGCAGGATGTAGTTGAAATGCCGGCTCATATCCCCTTGGCCCCCCCTGAGAGGTTTCACGGGGTCATCCAAAAAGTGCAAGTCTTCCTAACGCAGGTGCAACTACACTTCCACTGCAAACCCAAGCTCTTCCTCACGAATCAAGCTCGAGTGGCGTTTCTGATTTCCTACTTGACCGGCGAAGCCGCACAATGGGCTGTCCCCATAGTGAGAAGAGATGATGCCCTCCTATACGACAGGGACTCTTTTCGACAGGAATTCGAGAAAACATTCGACCGCCGCGCTGATACATTCTCCGCCGATCGGGATCTTCTGGACCTTCGCCAAACCCCCGCCGATTTCCTGGGGTATGTTAACAGTTTTCGCCGATTGGTAGCCGAAACAGATTGGCCCGAGACGAAGCAAGCCGCGATCTTTTACAGGGGGCACACAGACGAGCTGAAAGACGTCATTGCCCAGATCGACCCGCAGCCTCTCACCTGCGCGGCCATGATAGAACTGGCTTCCAGGCTCGAATATCGTCTCAGGGAACGAAAAGGCGAACATAAACGTAAAGACAAAACATCGTCACCGTTCGAACATCCCCGCTTGTCGGAACCAACGCCAACCAGGACTGACCCCATGGAGATAGGGACGGTGAGAGCTTCCTTGACCCTTTCGGAACGGGACCACCGACGAAGACAGGGCCTCTGTTTATACTGCGGTAAGAAGGGCCATTTCTTGTGCGAATGCCCTGTGCGCCCGAAGACCAGTCGGCCCCGGTCGGGTCAAACAGCGGCCAGCCTCGGCGAGGGACCGGCGGAAAACCCACGCGCTTGAAGGAACGGGAAGGGAAGCCTTCAAGCTGTCATTTTATCCCTTCTCTGGAAGCCAACGTCACCAAAGAACCCGATCACCTGTTTATCACAGCGCAAGTGATGCTTGACAACGGTCCCCTTGACGTCAGAGCCATGATTGACTCGGGAGCCACGGGTTGTTTTATGGACGTCAAGGAGGCGGAGAGATTGCGGATTCCCCTCAATCTCAAAGACACTCCCGAACTGGTGTATGCCGTTGACGGCAAGGAGTTGGAATCCGGTCCCATTCGGCAAGTCACTCCGTCCCTGTGGGTTACAATAGGAAAAGAACACGGAGAATGGCTCACCCTGAACATCATACAAGCCCCTCGATGCAAGCTCATCCTTGGGTTGCCTTGGTTAAGATGACATGAGCCCTGTATACAATGGGCGACAAACACGATCACGTTCGACTCTCCCTTCTGCCAGACCCATTGCCTTCACAGAGAGAAACCTCCGGAGAGGGAAGACGGAACCTCGCACCATGTGGCTACCACAGCTGAGAAGGAGGTGGTTCTTCCCGAATGGTACGCACCATATAAAGGGGTCTTTGATAGGCGAAAGGCCGAAGAACTGCCACCCCATCGCGACTTTGACTGCCGCATTGATCTGATACCAGGGGCCACCGTCCCAAGCAGCAGGGTGTATGCCCTCACCGGTCCCGAAACCTGCCACCTGAGGGAGTACTTAGATAAGTACTTGAACCTGGGATTTATACGCCCCTCCAGCTCTCCTGCGGCATCCCCCCTTTTTTTTATACCCAAGGCCAACGGTGAGCTGCGCTGCTGCATCGACTACCGCTCCCTCAATGTCATGACCATCAAGAATCAGTATCCCTTGCCGCTCATTCCAGTCTTATTGGAACAAGTCCGGGAAGCGTGGATCTATACGAAACTGGACCTCCGAGGGGCGTACCATTTGGTTCGGATACGCGCGGGGGATGAGTGGAAAACCGCGTTTAAGACACGATTCGGCTTGTTCGAATACTTGGTAATGCCGTTCGGGCTCTGCAACGCCCCGGCCGCGTTCCAATACTTCCTCAACGAAGTATTGAGGGACTACCTGGACAAATACGTCGTGGTATACATCGACGATATTTTGATCTTTTCGTCTGATTCCAAGGAACACATCAGCCACGTACGGTCGGTGTTGAAGGCCCTTGAACGAAACCGCCTGTTCTGCAAACTCACAAAATGTGAGTTTCACGTTACCACCGTGGAATTCCTTGGCGTCCTGCTCACCCCCGAGGGACAGATCATGACCGACCGGAAGGTTCAAGCCGTGGCCAAATGGCCTCAACCGACCACTGTGAAGGAAATACAGAGCTTCCTCGGCTTCTCAAACTTTTACCGGAGGTTCATTCATCATTTCTCTCAAATGGTTACGCCACTCACCAAGTTAACACGAAAGGGGGCCCCCTTCATATGGTCTCCGGAAGCCCAGACCGCCTTCGAGCAACTCAAGAGAGCGTTCACGTCCGCTCCCATATTACGACATGCCCAGCACGAGCTACCGTTCATCGTAGAAGCCGATGCTTCCGACGAGGCTGTGGGAGCTATACTATCCCAGCGTCGTCCGGACACCGGGCTACTCCATCCGGTAGCCTTTATGTCCAAAAAATTGAGCCCTGCCGAACTCAACTATACCATATCCGAGAAGGAGCTGCTCGCCATACGAGAAGCGTTCTTGGAATGGCGGCATTGGTTGATGGGGGCTCGTCATCAAGTGACCGTGTTCTCGGACCATCGAAACCTCCAATTCCTACGATCTGCTCGCCATCTGTCGCCCAGACAAAAGAGGTGGATGCTCTTCTTTGCGGAGTACCATTTCATGGTGACGTATCGTCCCGGGACACTGAACAGAAAAGCCGACGCCCTATCACGCCAAAGTCCTCCGTGTCTCCCTGCGGTGACTCCCGAGCAATCCATTATCGCTCCAGAACAAGTCATAGGCAGTCTTAAGACCGAATCCTTTATACAGGGGGTGAAGAAAGGAATCCAGACATTCGCCTGGGCTTCATGGCTACGAAGCCACAAAGAATGGCGGCTACACCACGGTCTTCCTCTGTGTGGCTCCCGGGTATTAGTCCCCACACTTCGGTTCCGGAAACTTGTCTTCTCATGGTGCCATGACCTACCCTGTGCGGGGCACATGGGAGGGACCAAAACCTTGGAAACAGTGTTGAGACTTCTGGTGGCCTTCCGTTCGACCGAACGTATTGCTATGGGTGAAAAGATGTGCGGTGTGTGCACAGATGAAAACGGACCATCAACGACAACAAGGGCTTCTGATGCCGCTTCCCACCCCGATGAATCCATGGGAACGGATCTCCATAGACTTCGTGGTGGGGCTACCGAAGGACCAGGGCTGTACCGCCATCATCGTAGTCGTAGACTACTTCACGAAGATGGGACACTTTATTGCCTGCAAACAAGTCCCCACGGCGGGGGTCTTGGCGACACTTCTGTTGAGACACGTGGTGCGTCTTCATGGACTCCCAGTGGGGATTGTGTCTGACAGAGGGTCGCAATTCACCGCCCGATTCTGGAGGGTGTGGTGTGAACAGCTCGGTATCCACTCCTCCCTCTCCACGAGCTTCCACCCTCAGACAGATGGGCAGACCGAGCGGCTCAACCAGACCCTTAAACAATATCTGCGTTGTTACGCAGATAAAGCAGCGGACTCCTGGGTTGACTTGCTCTGGGTAGCTGAGGTAGCGTATAACAACTCACAACACTCCTCAACACACCACACTCCCTTCTTTCTCGCCTCAGGGTTCCACCCACGCTTTGTTCCCTTTCTTCTCCCGCGGGAGAATGTGTCTCTCCCTGATTTACAGACACGGCTCCGCACCATACACTCCGCTCTTAAACAAGCCAGGGCTAGCCTTCAGGTAGCAAAGACACGTTACAAAGCACAAGCAGACAGGCGGCGGACACCCGCGCCTGTCTACCGAAAAGGGGAAAAGGTGTGGCTGTCCATGAGAAACATCCGATTCCATAATCCCAGTGTCTTTCACCCGAAATATATAGGGCCCTACCCTGTAGTACGACATGTGAACCCCGTGGCGGTGCAGCTGCGGTTGCCCCCGCAGCTGCGCATCCACCCGGTATTCCACGTTTCACTGCTCAAACCCTCGCTGTGCCCGGTGAAGAAGGCCCCGGCCCCTGTTTGGGTGCACCACGAACAGGAGTATGTCGTCCGCCGGGTCCTGGATTCCAAACTTGTGAGAGGCAAGCTGTGGTACCTTTTGGCCTGGAAGGGTTACGGACCAGAGGAAAACTCGTGGGAACCTGCTTCGGCGGTGCACGCTGCCCGCCTGGTGGCGGACTTCCACCGCCGCTCGCCCTCCAAACCCGGGGGCTCCGGCGGCCCGGTGACCGGGGTGAAGAGGGGTGTGCTGTCATGATCCTGGGTGCGGCGACGTGATCTCCGAGTGCAGCGGACTCCCAGTCCCAGAAGCCTCCGTCGTTTCCCGCCGGATAAGACCTTACGTAACCATGGACGCGGATAAAAGGCGCGTCGACCAGGAAGGCGGGGCCAATGATTCCCGTAACTTGTACCTATCAACGGCTCCGCCGAGCAGACCCTCGAACCTTTGCTGCGACCTCGGCTCCCGCCACTTCGAACTCGCTGAAGACTCGTCGAGGATATAGCAGAAGCAGACCGCGAAGCTTCCCCCGGTTACATCAAGGAGGTGAGTGAGCTTCTGTCACTTCTCCTCGCATCGTCCGCGCATCTCGCGGCGGTGCATACTCCTTTGCCAGCATCTTCCCTACGACCCGGACCGGTAACCGTGCCGGCTCTTCAGGCGCTCCTCCGCCCCAGGATTTCCGGGTGTTGAGTGGAAGCGCCTACCACGCCTCCAACCTCGCAGGCGCTCCTCCGCCCCTGGATTTCCCGGCGTTGAGTGGCAGCGCCTACCTTACCTCCAGCATCGCCGGCGCTCCTCCACCCCTGGATTTCCCGGCGTTGAGTGGCAGCGCCTACCTCACCTCCAGCATCACAGACGCTCCTCCGCCCCTGGCTATCCCGGCATTGAGTGGCAGCGCCTGCTTCATTCAACACCGGCCCCGCTGGTGTCTCTAGGCTCTCTCCCTTCGCCTCCCGTGACTTAACGGGGTAGGTACGGAGGAGGGCGCCCTGAAAACAAACCCGCACCGGCAACATTGCTAGCTGGCTTCTCTGGTGGCTTTGGGCCATCTCACTCTTCGTCTCCCAGTGCAGTAACGGGGCAGGGACTTGCGGAGAGCACCCTGACTCTACGCACGCTCGCCAGAGACCCCACCAGCACTTAAGAGAGGACCCTAGCTGAGACCCAGATCTAGGAAGGAAGGAGTACCAGGTAGGGGGAACGACAAGCCTAGGTTGGTGTCTTGGGAAGAGGGGAGAGCCTTAGGCTAATCCATCTCCTTGTTTCTTGCAGGTCTCTCTCCCCGCTGTTCCTACCCTTCCTTCCCTCACCCACCTCTCTTCGCGTCCGAGGGTATTACACGTACACCGGACAGGGGACGGATGGGCGGGGGACCCACACATAGCATCGACGTCATCCTGAGGAGAGGATCCAAGGGGACCGTGACATTCTCTTAGCAACAGTTGATTTCATTGTGGACATGATCAGCTTGTCGTTGAAAACAATCGTTGGAGCTCTTATCCCTGGGCAGCCGTTGGTTTCTTCATCGAGGGTCAAGACGGGTGTCGCTACACTATACAAGACTGATCCTCCCCCCTTGCCACATCGGCATTCCGTTTCACTAACCCAGGGCGGTTGCTCAACCAGTCTATTTCGATGATGCGGGCTCTTTTTGTTGTCTCAGTTGGTATCGGGATACTCCAGGAATCCTGTGGTCCGGGAAGACTCCCTCAAGTTCATCAGGTGATATGGCTTGGCCTTTCTCTGTATCCAGGATGTCCCGATGGTCGATTAAGGCAGCAGGATCCACCAAGGTAGACGGCACTTTCTTGCAATGAGTGGAGTGCACCCAGTTCCTCCTGTTCGTAACTCGGACCGCAGTTCTCGTTGAAAGGAGCACCTGCTCTGGGCCGCGCCACCTCGGTTCCAAGCTGCTCGACCTCTGGAATGATCGGATCATCACCTGGTCTCCAGGTCGAAGTCCATGGCCTTCACCTGCAGACCTATCAGGAAGAGCTTCTCAAACCTGTTGATGAATAGAAACCAAACTGTCAGTCAATTGTGATAGGTAGTCACTCATCAACACACATGGTACATCATGTATGGGGCGTGGTTTAGGAATTCCCCAAATGTTCATAGGCCTTCCAAACACCACCTCATATGGTGTAAGACCAGATCGCGAATGTGGCACTGATCTAATGGACAACAGTGCCAAAGGTAATGCGTCTGGCCAATTCAAGGATGGGGTAGCCAGTATTTTCACCAGTTTCAATTTAAGTGTGGCGTTATACCTTTCCACTAGCCCTGCTGATTGTGGATGGAAAGTGTGGTATCCTTGTAGATATAAGTACAACTCAAAACACGATGATCAAGTTGGTAGTCTTTATTAGTAGGTCCGACGAGCCACCGCTCCACACACTCCCACAGATCAGCTCCAACTGTCACCAACTAGAACCTCACGTAGCATCATTGATGACACGCATTTAGAATATAATGAACACGCTTAACAAGCATAGTTAAGCACAACATATTACCTCTTTTTGTAACAACAAAATAAACACAAAAAACACAAAGAAATCAAATAAAGAAAACACAAGCAATGGTGAGAATAAAAGTACATATACAACAGCATCAGTAACAATTGTGAAGTTATAATAAACACAAAATAAGAACTACAATTGGCATAACAATACCACAAATACTCTACAGTAATCTTAACAATACCATGAATGCTCCCAGTACCAGAACATTAATACATGGTTAACGCAGCTTCCACGGAAGACGTCTAACACGCAAAGACCTCTCCCTTTCCAGACCAGACACACTCGTCCCCAGATCAATTTTGGAGGGAGGATTAGGACACCCCGTGGAAATTGATGACTCCACAGGTTTGTTAGAAACCGCTTGTACTTTAACCACCTTACTCATATTCCACCAATGACCACCCTCAACCATTACCGCACCACCACAAACCCTTTCCACACATACAGGCTCACCAAAAGTCACACCACCCTTCCTAACACCTCTTGTGTTCTTAATACGGACCATATCACCAGGTGACAGCAATATTTCTTTGGCTGACTTTTTCTGATTGTACATAATAGCCATCTTCTCTTGTGCTGCTTTGACCCGAGTCTCCAACGCAACACTATCTACATTAGACACAACTTTGTTGCCCACCCTCCTCAACAACCATCCCGGATAGAGAGTAGAAGTAGGCACTCTACCCTTGAGTGAAACAAAAGGTGCAATTTTCGTCAAAGAATGTGGTGTGGTACGATAAAACCACAGCATAGACCTAACAGCACCTTCCACATCTAAGCAATTGTGTTTGGCCCATTTGATACATTCCACAACCACCCTATTCATTCTCTCAACCAACCCGTTGGTTTGCGGATGTCCAACCGAACTCCTCAAATGCTTCACACCTGACTCATTCAAAAATTCCTTCATTTCTTGATTTACAAATTGTGCACCATTATCTGAAACCATAGCCTCCGGGAATCCCTCTCTCATAAAGATCTCTTTGAGGAATAAAATAGCATTTCCAGCAGTAGGTGACGCACAAAACTTAACCTCAGGCCATTTGCTGTGAAAATCCATGAGCACAAAAGCAAAACGCAAATTATGGGGCAGAAAATTAAAAGGACCCACCAGATCAATTCCCACTTTAAGCCATGGCTTCGTCGGATAGGGAATAGGTTGAAGCGGAGGAGTGACCACTTTCAATCCTTTTTCAGCACCGCAACAAATCACACATTGTTTGACCCTACACTCTATATCTTTGTCCATTGAGGGCCACCAATAATGAAGCCTGAGACGTTTTTTGGTCATGGTAGTTCCAAGGTGACCTTCATGCGCACAGTCAATTAACTTCACACGCACACCCAAAGGAGGAACACACCTACCATCCCTCATAATCACACCATCTTCTATAGACAATTCTTCTGCAATTTTCCAAAAAGGCTGAATGTCCTGTGATACACACCTCTCTCGAGGCCACCCCTTCACAATGTACTCCTTCACACTGACAAGTGTCAAATCCTCAAACACAGCCTTCTTCCACTCTGCCTCCCTACACGCTTTGTTATCAACAGCATCAACGACTGCTATAAAGCAATCCTCTTTATCATCATCTTGATCCACAACTACATCTTCAGACAGGGGTAACCTTGACAACAAATCAGCTCTTACATTTTGTTTACCTGGTATATGTTTTGTGATGAAATCATATTGTAGAAGTTTCGTGGTCAGCCTAGCAATACGAGGAGTGGCATATTTTAACCTTTCGCCACCTAGAATATATATCAGAGGTTTGTGATCTGTTTGTATGATAAATTTTCTTCCCCAAATATATGTTCTAAACTTTTCGTACGCCCAGTAACAGGCTAACAACTCCTTTTCGATCACAGAATAATTGAGCTCCGGATCTCTAAGTGCTCTAGAAGCATAACTAATAATCACTTCACTCTCACCTGTCCCCTGTGTGAGCACTGCCCCTAACCCATACTGGCTAGCATCAACCGTGATCACACAAGGCACCGCCGGATCATAGGCTCTAAGAGTTTTTGCATTAAGCATTTCAGCCTTGACCAACTCAAACGTCGCTTGACAATTGTCATCCCAAACAAAATTGACCTTGGATCTCACCATTTTAGAAAGAGCTTTCATTTTTGATGCATAATCAGGTATAAACCGTGAATAAAATTCACACAGACCCAAAAATGAACGCAACTCATCCTTGTTCTTTGGACTCGGACACTCCACTACCGCCTTCACCAACCCGGGTCTAGGGCTCACCCCATCACCCGAAACCAAATGTCCAAGAAATTCAATCTCCCTCTTCCAGAATTCACATTTACTTTTCTTCACCACAATACCTTTACTCTCAAAGATACCTAAAACTGATCTTAAAATCTTATCATGTTCCTCCAAATACTTACTGAATATCAAAACATCATCTTGGAAGATGACCACACCTTTAACACCTCGCAGTACAACCTGCATCACTCTTTGGAAAACCGAAGCTGCCGACGCTAACCCAAAGGGCATACGACAGAATTGGAAAGTCCCGAAAGGAGAATTGAAAGCAGTATAGTGTCGTGAATCCACATCCAATAGTATTTGATGATATGCAGACGCTAGATCTATTTTTGAGAACCACTGAGCGTCCCTCAATTCTTCAAGTAAATCACCAATTTTTGGTAGAGGGTGTGCATCCACCCATATCTCTTTATTGAGACTCCTCAAATCAACACACAAACGAATCTCACCATTCCGTTTTCGCGCGACAACTAATGGACTAAGCCACAAACTGGACTCCACAGGCTCAATCACACCAGCACTCTCCAATCTGACCAATTCATTTTTAAGATCAGCTCTAAGACTAAACGGCACTGACCTTACTTTATGTTTCACAGGTACCGCACTGTCTTTTATCTTAATCATATGCTTGAAACCTTCAACCTTGCCTAGCTTGTCAGAAAACACACTCGGAAACTCTTTTTCTAGACCACTTGGATCCGGTAAATCCTGTACCACTAGTACCTGTTCACTAGTTCCCGGTCTCAGAATCATGCCAAACAGGCCTTGGTGATACCACCCGAGAATATTTAATCCACGCACAGCAACATAGATTTTTCCATGAATCCTACGATCTTTATATTGCAAAACATCTTCAATGTATACCTCCAGCTCTATTTTCCGTCCCTCATATGAAACTGGTTCTCTATCTGGTGGAAAAAGTGTCCTTTCATCCCATGACTTTTTAAAAAGTTCATATGTGATCATAGTGATTCTAGCTCCTGAATCTACTAATAACCTCAAAACCACTGTACCCACAGTAATTTCAGCATAAGGATCAACACAATCCGAAGGATTTCCATAAACAACACTCTCGTCTGTAACCGTGACAATCATATCTTGAAAATTTTGCACCATGTCACCTTCACTCAGTTGCTCATCTCTTACGCAATTAACCTTTTCACTCTTGTTCCCACCAGTCTGACATACTTTGGCCAAATGCCCAAATCTACCACATTTGTGACACTTTGCATTTTTCCCTGGACAAAACTTGTAATCTTTTCCATGAGGAGGGTACCCACACCTATAACAAATATTCTTCTTGTTGAACACCCCTTTGTCACTCGATTTCGCCCAGAAAGCAGCGTGGAACTTGTGCTTAATTCCTAATCCCTTCAGGACATAGTCGACAACTTGGCCAACAAAATGGGGTCCGTTATCACTCCATAAAAGCTTACAGACACCAAATCTAGGGAAGAATTCCTTCAAAAGTACCTTTGCTGTAGTGAGAGCTGTATTGTCCTTCGTAGGGTATGCCTCTATCCATTTACTGAAGGCACATACCACTACCAAAACATACTTTAAGTTATTACAGCGCTCAAGCTGGATGGAATCCATTTGCAAAACTTCAAAAGGTGCGGTTGGCATAGCAAACCCTCCTGTAGGAGTTTGTGTCCCTTTACCAGGATTATGCTGAAGCCAAATCAGACAAGACTACACCATCTTTTTAGCTGTGCCGGCAATTTCTGGATGCTCCCAAACTTGCGTGAGCAATTTTGTGATCGAGGAGGCTCCAACATGTGCCGGCCCATGTGCCATATGAATCATAGGTTGTAAATAGGCGGTAGGCAGTCTCCACTTGCTCATCTCTTTATTCCTCCAACAGCCCTCATCGTCCAATGTTCCCTCCTTAGACCATTGCTCAATTTCTTCTGCAGAAGCAGATCTCTGCATATCTAGCACTTCCTGTCTGGTATCATGCCAACGTTCAGCCTGTGACTTCACTACGTACATAGACGTGGTGCTTCGTTGCATGGCAGTTTCACGGGCTGTTTGGTCTGCAAAAGCATTGCCTTGTCCTGTCTTATCAATTAATTTCTTATGTGCGCTACATTTAACAATTGCTATTCTCTTCGGGTATGTTAAAGCAGTCAAGAGATTATGTACTAATTCTCCATGCATTATTTGCATCCCGTGGGATGTAAGAAAGCCCCTCTCTTTCCAGAGTAGCCCAAAATCATGAGCCACTCCGAAAGCATAGCGGCTATCTGTATAAATGTTCACAGATAAGTCAGTACTAAGCTCACATGCTCGTGTTAAAGCTATTAGCTCAGCTGCCTGAGCTGACTTCTGTGGAATACGAGCTGACTCAACTACCGTCTGAAGTGTTGTAATTGCATATGCAGCTGACGTTGTACCATCTGGTAACTTCAAACAGGACCCATCAACCCATAGTTCCCCATCAACACTTGAAAGGGGCGTGTCTTGCAAATCGACACAACCTTTTGTCTGTTCCTCAGTAAGGAATATACAATCATGAGACTCCTGTGACTGAGACTGAGTCACCGGGTATGGCAACAAAGTGGCTGGGTTTAGTATCGCACATCTCTTTAGTGTAATGTGAGGGGCCAACAATGTCAATTCGTATCCTGTCAGACGAGCACTAGTTAAATGCTGCGTTTTCGTCTGATTTAAAAGGGCATCAACCGCATGAGGTACTAGCACCAACAGCTTATGTGACAAAACTATCCCTTCACTCTGACGTATTGACACAGCTGTTGCTGCAACTGAACGGAAGCATCCAGGTAACGCACGAGCAACAGGATCAAGTACTGCTGAAAAATATGCACAGGGACGCTGTTTGTCACCGTGTGTCTGCACTAAAACTGACAATGCGCATCCATCTTTCTCATGTGCATAGAGTGTAAAAGGCTTCGTATAATCTGGAGTACCTAACACTGGTGCTGAACAAAGAGCTTGTCGTAACTGTCAGAAAGCAGTCTCACATTCATCTGTCCATGGGAGGGGCATTGGAGTACCTTTAGTCAAAAGTGCTAGCAAGGATTTAACAATGTGTGAAAACCCTAATATCCATTGCCTACAAAAAGAAGTAAGACCAATGAATGCACGGACATCTTTCTGAGTAAGGGGCACTGGTGTGTCTAAAATAGCTTGAATGCGATCAGGTGTGAGTGCACGGCCCTCCTTAGACAGAAGGTGACCTAAGTAGGTTACCTTCGGTCTACAATATTGCAATTTCTTTCGTGACACTTTGTGATGATGGGAAGCAAGAAAAGATAGCAAGGACAAAGTACATTTTTCACACTATTCAGGGGTATCGGCTGCCAACAAGATGTCATCGACATATTGTATGAGAGCCACACCTTCAGGCAAAACAAAAGAATCAAGTTGTCTTTTTAATGCTTGACTGTAAATACTAGGACTCTCAGTATAGCCTTGAGGAACTCTACAAAATCTATACGATCGATTATTCAAAGTGAAACCGAACAAATATCGGCTATCAGGATGAAGAGGGATCGAAAAGAAAGCATTCTTCAAGTCTATCACAGAGAATGTAGTTGCCGTCGGAGGAACCAAAGTAAGAAGTGTTGTTATGTCAGAAACCACGGGGTATTGTGGTACTACAATCTTTTTAACTTCTCGCAAATCAATAATGAATCGGTAAATCCTAGTGTCAGTATCTTTGTTCAGAATATGAAGAATCGGACTGTTACAAACATTGTAAGGAACTTCCTCAACAACCCCCACTTCAATGAGATCATGGACAATACGTATGAGTGCTTCTTCACCTTCCTGTGAAATTTTGTATTGAGGCAAACGTGGCAGCACATCGCCCTCCTTGACACTAATATGTACTGGTGGAATAACCATTTGCCCTACATCAGTGTCTGAAGTAGCCCACAAATTACTAGGGAGTGAAGCTAATGCAATATCCTCTTTAACAATCAATCAATCAATTGCATTTATAAAGCGCGCTACTCACCCGTACGGGTCTCAAGGCGCTGGTGGGGGGGGGAGGGGGTCAGTGCTCGAAGAGCCAGGTCTTGAGCTGCCTTCTGAAGGGGAGGTGGTCTTGTATGGCGCGAAGGTAGCTGGGAAGAGAGTTCCAGGTCTTCGCTGCTAGGTAAGAGAAAGACCTGCCTCCGGCGGTGGCTTTGCGAATGCGAGGTACGGCTGCCAGGGCTTGTCCGCTCGAGCGTAGGGTACGAGGAGGAGTGTAGAAGGAGACGCGGTGGTTGATGAGTTTTGGTCCGAGGTTGTGCAGGGCTTTGTGTGCGTGGGTGAGGAGTCTGAAGGTGATCCTCTTGTTGACTGGGAGCCAGTGGAGTTTCTTCAGGTGTCCGGAGATATGGTGGTGGCGGGGTATGTTCAGGATGAGTCATGCGGCCGCGTTCTGGATTCGTTGAAGTTTCCTCTGCAGCTTGGTGGTGATGCCGGCGTACAGAGGGTTCCCATAGTCCAAGCGACTGGTGACGAGGGCGTGGGTGACGGTCTTCCTGGTATCGGTGGGGATCCAGCGGAAGATCTTACGGAGCATGCGGAGAGTGTTGAAGCATGCCGAGGTCACCGCGTTGACCTGTCTGGTCATGGAGAGGGATGAGTCCAGGATGAAGCCGAGGTTGCATGCGTGGTCGGTGGGTTGGGGAGTGCTGCCTAGGGCGGGGGGCCACCAGGAGTCGTTCCAGGCGGTGGGTGTAGGGCCGAGGATGAGGACCTCCGTCTTCTCTGTGGTCAGTTTAAGCCAGCTGTCTGTCATCCAGTTCGCTACTTCCTTCATGCCTTCGTGTAGTCTGGTTCTTGCTGAGGTGGGGTTGTTGGTGAGGTATAGGATGAGCTGGGTGTCGTCTGCGTAGGATATGAGGTTGAGTCCGTGTTTACGTACGATGTTCGCCAGGGGGGTCATGTAGATGTTGAAGAGGGTGGGGCTGAGGGAGGATCCTTGGGGGACGCCGCAGATGATCTCCGTAGCTGTGGATCTGAAGGGGGGAGGCGGACTCTCTGAGTTCTTCCAGAGAGGAAGGAGATGATCCATTCCAGGGCCTTGCCTCTGATGCCGGCGTTGTTGAGGCGACGTATCAGGGTACGGTGGCAGACCGTGTCGAATGCTGCAGAGAGGTCCAGGAGTATGAGGGCCACGGTTTCTCCTTTGTCGGTCAGGGATCTGATGTCATCCGTGGCTGCGATGAGGGCGGTCTCGGTGCTGTGGTTAGCTCTGAAGCCGAACTGTGAGGGGTCGAGTGAGTCGTTGGTTTCCAGGGCGGTGGTGAGTTGAGCGTTGACGATTTTCTCAATCACTTTGGCGGGGAACGGTAGGAGCGAGATGGGCCGGAAGTTTTTGAGTTCGGTGGGGTCTGCTGTTGGTTTCTTTAGGAGGGCTTTCAGTTCGGCGTGTTTCCAGTTCTCCTGGAAGGTGACGGTGGTAAAAGATGTGTTGATGACGTCTTGGAGGTGGGGTGCGATGATGTTGTCGGCTTTGTTGAAGATGTGGTGCGGGCAGGGGTCGGATGGTGATCCTGAGTGGATGGAGTTCATGACGCGGGTGGTTTCCTCGGTGGTGGTTGGGTTCCAGGTGTGGATGGTGGCGTTGTCGGTGGCGGGTTCCGGTGGAGGGCTCGTGTTGGTTGTGGTGAAGCTGTTGTAGATGTCGGTGATCTTGTGGTGGAAGAAGGTTGCGAGGGAGTCGCAGAGGTCCTGTGAGGGAGGGATGGAGTTGTTTTCGGCATCGGGGTTGGAGAGCTCTTTGACGATGCCAAATAGTTCCTTGCTGTTGTGGGCGTTGTTGTCTAGTCTGTTGGGAAGCAAGAAAAGATAGCAAGGACAAAGTACATTTTTCACACTGTTCAGGGGTATCGGCTGCCAACAAGATGTCATCGACATATTGTATGAGAGCCACACCTTCAGGCAAAACAAAAGAATCAAGTTGTCTTTTTAATGCTTGACTGTAAATACTAGGACTCTCAGTATAGCCTTGAGGAACTCTACAAAATCTATACGATCGATTATTCAAAGTGAAACCGAACAAATATCGGCTATCAGGATGAAGAGGGATCGAAAAGAAAGCATTCTTCAAGTCTATCACAGAGAATGTAGTTGCCGTCGGAGGAACCAAAGTAAGAAGTGTTGTTATGTCAGAAACCACGGGGTATTGTGGTACTACAATCTTTTTAACTTCTCGCAAATCAATAATGAATCGGTAAATCCTAGTGTCAGTATCTTTGTTCAGAATATGAAGAATCGGACTGTTACAAACATTGTAAGGAACTTCCTCAACAACCCCCACTTCAATGAGATCATGGACAATACGTATGAGTGCTTCTTCACCTTCCTGTGAAATTTTGTATTGAGGCAAACGTGGCAGCACATCGCCCTCCTTGACACTAATATGTACTGGTGGAATAACCATTTGCCCTACATCAGTGTCTGAAGTAGCCCACAAATTACTAGGGAGTGAAGCTAATGCAATATCCTCTTTAACAATCAATCAATCAATTGCATTTATAAAGCGCGCTACTCACCCGTACGGGTCTCAAGGCGCTGGTGGGGGGGGGAGGGGGTCAGTGCTCGAAGAGCCAGGTCTTGAGCTGCCTTCTGAAGGGGAGGTGGTCTTGTATGGCGCGAAGGTAGCTGGGAAGAGAGTTCCAGGTCTTCGCTGCTAGGTAAGAGAAAGACCTGCCTCCGGCGGTGGCTTTGCGAATGCGAGGTACGGCTGCCAGGGCTTGTCCGCTCGAGCGTAGGGTACGAGGAGGAGTGTAGAAGGAGACGCGGTGGTTGATGAGTTTTGGTCCGAGGTTGTGCAGGGCTTTGTGTGCGTGGGTGAGGAGTCTGAAGGTGATCCTCTTGTTGACTGGGAGCCAGTGGAGTTTCTTCAGGTGTCCGGAGATGTGGTGGTGGCGGGGTATGTTCAGGATGAGTCATGCGGCCGCGTTCTGGATTCGTTGAAGTTTCCTCTGCAGCTTGGTGGTGATGCCGGCGTACAGAGGGTTCCCATAGTCCAAGCGACTGGTGACGAGGGCGTGGGTGATGGTCTTCCTGGTATCGGTGGGGATCCAGCGGAAGATCTTACGGAGCATGCGGAGAGTGTTGAAGCATGCCGAGGTCACCGCGTTGACCTGTCTGGTCATGGAGAGGGATGAGTCCAGGATGAAGCCGAGGTTGCATGCGTGGTCGGTGGGTTGGGGAGTGCTGCCTAGGGCGGGGGGCCACCAGGAGTCGTTCCAGGCGGTGGGTGTAGGGCCGAGGATGAGGACCTCCGTCTTCTCTGTGGTCAGTTTAAGCCAGCTGTCTGTCATCCAGTTCGCTACTTCCTTCATGCCTTTGTGTAGTCTGGTTCTTGCTGAGGTGGGGTTGTTGGTGAGGTATAGGATGAGCTGGGTGTCGTCTGCGTAGGATATGAGGTTGAGTCCGTGTTTACGTACGATGTTCGCCAGGGGGGTCATGTAGATGTTGAAGAGGGTGGGGCTGAGGGAGGATCCTTGGGGGACGCCGCAGATGATCTCCGTAGCTGTGGATCTGAAGGGGGGGAGGCGGACTCTCTGAGTTCTTCCAGAGAGGAAGGAGATGATCCATTCCAGGGCCTTGCCTCTGATGCCGGCGTTGTTGAGGCGACGTATCAGGGTACGGTGGCAGACCGTGTCGAATGCTGCAGAGAGGTCCAGGAGTATGAGGGCCACGGTTTCTCCTTTTGTCGGTCAGGGATCTGATGTCATCCGTGGCTGCGATGAGGGCGGTCTCGGTGCTGTGGTTAGCTCTGAAGCCGAACTGTGAGGGGTCGAGTGAGTCGTTGGTTTCCAGGGCGGTGGTGAGTTGAGCGTTGACGATTTTCTCAATCACTTTGGCGGGGAACGGTAGGAGCGAGATGGGCCGGAAGTTTTTGAGTTCGGTGGGGTCTGCTGTTGGTTTCTTTAGGAGGGCGTTCAGTTCGGCGTGTTTCCAGTTCTCCTGGAAGGTGACGGTGGTAAAAGATGTGTTGATGACGTCTTGGAGGTGGGGTGCGATGATGTTGTCGGCTTTGTTGAAGATGTGGTGCGGGCAGGGGTCAGATGGTGATCCTGAGTGGATGGAGTTCATGACGCGGGTGGTTTCCTCGGTGGTGGTTGGGTTCCAGGTGTGGATGGTGGCGTTGTCGGTGGCGGGTTCCGGTGGAGGGCTCGTGTTGGTTGTGGTGAAGCTGTTGTAGATGTCGGTGATCTTGTGGTGGAAGAAGGTTGCGAGGGAGTCGCAGAGGTCCTGTGAGGGAGGGATGGAGTTGTTTTCGGCATCGGGGTTGGAGAGCTCTTTGACGATGCCAAATAGTTCCTTGCTGTTGTGGGCGTTGTTGTCTAGTCTGTTCTGGAAGGCTGATTTTCGTGCGGCGCGGAGGAGTTGGTGGTGTTTGCGGGTGGCGTTCTTGAGGGCAGACATGTTCTCGTCGGTTTGGTTGAGGCGGCAGGCCTTCTCGAGGGTGTGGCATTCTTTTTTGGAGTCCTTGAGGTCGGGGGTGAACCAGGAGTTTTTCTTGTGGTTGTTTTTGTTTGCTTGGGTCTTCAGGGGGGCCAGGAGGTTGGCGCAGTCTGAGATCCAGCTCGTGAGGTTGTTGGCGGCTTCGTTGGGGTCTGTAGTGCTGGTGGGTGGGTTCTGAGAGAGGGTTGATGCGAGTTGTTCCGTGGTGATTCGGTTCCACTGTCTTCTTGGTGGTTGTTGGGCGTGGTGGTGTACGTTGGTCTTCTTGAAGCTGAAGTGGACACAGCTGTGGTCTGTCCAGGAGAGTTCAGTGGTGTGGCTGAACGAGATGTGTTTGCTGGAGGAGAAGATGGGGTCGAGCGTGTGTCCGGTGTAGTGGGTGGGGGTGTTGACTAGTTGTTTCAGTCCCAGGTTGGCGAGGTTGGCCAATAAGGCGGTGGTGTTGTTGTCGGTGCGGTTCTCCAGTTGGAAGTTGAGGTCCCCTAGGAGGATGTAGTCGGTGGACGGGAGTGCGTGTGGGCTGATGAAGTCTGCGATGTCTTCGCTGAACTTTGTGCGTGGTCCTGGTGGTCTGTATATGAGGGTGCCTCTGAGGGTGGTCTTGGGGTCGCTGTGGATTGAGAAGTGGAGGTGCTTGGCGTCGGGGAGTGAGTCGTCGGTGTAGGTAGCGATGCGGATGGAGCTCTTGTGGGCGATGGCGATGCCTCCTCCGGTGCAGTTGGTGCGGTCTTTCCTGATGATTTTGTAGCCGTCGGGGATGGCTATGGCGATGTCGGGTGCCGACGAGGAGGGGTTCATCCAGGTCTCGGTGGGGAAGGCGATGTCCGGGTTTGTAGAGTCGATGAGGTTCCACAGTTCGATGGCGTGCCTGTGGGCGGATCGGGTGTTGACCAGGATGCAGTCGAGGTTGTTTCCGGGCGAGTCGTTCCTGTTGGGTGCGATGTGAGTTCGTAGGCAGGTGAAATGGCAGTTGCGACAGGTGAAGGGTCCGTGGGACCGCTTTGGGGTGGCGTGGCAGCAGCCCGGCGTGTGGCCGGGGTTGAGAGCGGTTAGGATGGCGGGGTCGTAGGTCAGGCGGGGGCGGCGGGGGAGGTGGGGGTCGCGGGGGCCAGGGGTTGTGGCACTGGGCGCGGTCCAGGCGCGGACGGGCGCAGACGGGCTTGCCTTAGGCGCGCCTCCGGCGCGCCAGCGGCGCGCCCACTGCGCGCGTCCGCTGTGCGGCCTCGCAGCGGCCGCCATTTAAGGGTAGCCGGGGAGGAGGGGTCAGCTGGGAGGCGGGAGGCGGGCGGGTAGGCGGGGGAATCCGAAGGCGGGAAAAAAGAGCAGCGAGGAGGCCTGGAAAAAAGGCGGCAAAAAGGACAGCGAGGTGGCCTGGAAAAGTGACGAGAAGGCCTAGAAAACCCTAAGAGGGAGGGGGCTGAAAAAAGAAGAACGGTGAGAGGGGGCACACGGCACTCAGGGGGCACACGTACGGGGTACACGGGAAAAAAGAGGATTTACAGTCAGACCGGCAACACAAGCACTCGGGGTACACGGGAAAAAGAGGATTACAGTCAGACCAGCAACACAAGCACTCGGGGTACACGGGAAAAGAGGGCGCACACTCACACACACTCACAGGAGGAGAACAGTGAGGAGGGCAGTCAGGGACTGGTAGTGCTGCGTAAGCAGGGGAGCGACCTACCCGAGGGTCAAGGGTTGCTACCTCTGCCTCGCAGCGGCCGCCATTTAAGGGTAGCCGGGGAGGAGGGGTCAGCTGGGAGGCGGGAGGCGGGCGGGTAGGCGGGGGAATCCGAAGGCGGGAAAAAAGACCGGCGAGGAGGCCTGCAAAAAAGGCGGCAAAAAGGACAGCGAGGTGGCCTGGAAAAGTGGCGAGAAGGCCTAGAAAACCCTAAGAGGGAGGGGGCTGAAAAAAGAAGAACGGCGAGAGGGGGCACACGGCACTCAGGGGGCACACGTACGGGGTACACGGGAAAAAAGAGGATTTACAGTCAGACCGGCAACACAAGCACTCGGGGTACATGGGAAAAAGAGGATTACAGTCAGACCGGCAACACAAGCACTCGGGGTACATGGGAAAAGAGGGAGCACACTCACACACACTCACAGGAGGAGAACAGTGAGGAGGGCAGTCAGGGACTGGTGGCGCTGCGTGAGCAGGGGAGCGACCTACCCGAGGGTCAAGGGTTGCTACCTCTGCCTCGCAGCGGCCGCCATTTAAGGGTAGCTGGGGAGGAGGGGTCAGCTGGGAGGCGGGAGGCGGGCGGGTAGGCGGGGGAATCCGAAGGCAGGAAAAAAGAGCGGCGAGGAGGCCTGGAAAAAATGCGGCAAAAAGGACGGCGAGGTGGCCTGGAAAAGTGGCGAGAAGGCCTAGAAAACCCTAAGAGGGAGGGGGCTGAAAAAAGAAGAACGGCGAGAGGGGGCACACGGCACTCAGGGTGCACACGTACGGGGTACACGGAAAAAAAGAGGATTTACAGTCAGACCGGCAACACAAGCACTCGGGGTACACGGGAAAAAGAGGACTACAGTCAGACCGGCAACACGAGCACTCGGGGTACACGGGAAAAGAGGGAGCACACTCACACACACTCACAGGAGGAGAACAGTGAGGAGGGCAGTCAGGGACTGGTGGCGCTGCGTGAGCAGGGAAGCGACCTAACCGAGGGTCAAGGGTCTCTCCTTCACAGGATGGTTGTCATTCAAGATATCACGTCAACCTTCTGGAGAACATCGTATCGTAGCCCTGAAATACTTGAGCATATCAAGACCCACAATATTGTCTGGTGTATTCGGGGAAAGCAAAAATGGACACGGAGCAGTAAATTTATCCACATGGAATTCAAGTGGTTGTGACAATGGGCTAAGGGAAGGGGTTCCATCGAAAACTATCGATGTAATGGTTAAGCCAGACAGGGGAGCCCTTGGAACCAATTGTTTAGACAAGGCGCTACGAGTAGCTCCTGTATCAACCAGAAACTGATCAGTGGAACCCAAAACATTTGCTGTAACATAGGGACCCCTCTGATCTACTGGAACTTCAACTGATTCTTTACCCCATCCTAGGCAATCCTATGCATGAGCAGAATCTTGAAGATCAGATGGCACATAGTCGGACATTTGATATTGGTTCCTTCTATCAAAAGTGTTAAACCCATTCTGCCCACGTATATTAGCATCAAACCTAGCACGATCACCTGTGCTTCCTCTAGGCCCTAAATATCCTGAACGATTTCTCATTTGTCCCCGACCACGTGGACACTGCTGAGCACACAGTGCTGGACAATCGGAAGCCGAATGCCCAAATTTCTTACAGTACGCGCACTGGTCAGCAGACAAATTCGAACGAGTATAAGAAGGGAAAGACGAACCATAAGATCCACGTCCACCTCTATCACTACCTCTAAAAGGCGGACCATAAGCCTGAGCCAACATAACCTTCGTTTTTAATTCTTTAGTCTTCTTATCCACATTACCCTTTGCTTCTAATTCCTGGCGTTCATAATACAGAGCCATAGTCAAGAGAGAAACCGGAGAAGAGGTAGTCCATGAACTCTCACTGGCTTTTAAGCGACTAGCTATTCCTGGCAACAGGTTTGAGACATATTTATCGACAAACAGATGTCTGCCCGTGTCATCTGTCAATGACTGGCCACTAAAATCGTGGATGCTTCTTCAAAGCTTGTAAAGAAATCAGAGACCAATTCATCTGCCTTTTGCTTACAAGATGCTAAAACAGTCCAATCTATCTTTTTAGCGGGAATAACCGTTTTTAACTTAACTAATATAGCTGCGGGAAGATCTAAAATTAACTGACATGGCTTCTGTGCGGGTTCCCTTTCTACATCCATTTGTTCTAACTCTTTCCATAACGCCCCAAAAGCTGCACGATCATCAATTTTACGAACAGTTCTCCACATATCAGGCGGTAATATCAATCCGAAAAATAATTCAATATCAGGCAAAGTCATAGTACAAGAGCTAATAGCACCCTCAACTTCCTCAAAAAAAGCGGCTGGATTTTTCCGCGGATCAGGCAATGCAGTTTTAAGTGCCATGACATCCATCCTATTCCTAGGAGTGTAAACCCAATTATAAATAAAATAACCCTTTGCATCAATAGAGGCCTTATCATCACTTGTACCCTGTCCTTTAGGAGGAACATACAAGGGCGCGGCCTCCCGCATAGGTTTCGCATGAACTATCATAGTCTTATCTGTTCCGGAGATAGAAGCTTGTGCCATGCCAGTCTGAGATGTCTGTGCAGCTACGTCTGCAGCCTTTTTCTCCTCTCGCAAACGGACTGCATCAACACGCAGTTTAACTAAACGCCTGATTGTATCATTCACCTGGGGGAAAACAAAAAGACCATCACGCATTTGCTTACAATTAACTGCTACATCGTCGGGCTCTAACTCCTCAGAATATTTCCTAAACAGCTCAAGGACCTCTGCGGCAAACACCTCAGTAAAATACAGCTGCTCCCTTTCCTGCCACCCTTTCATACTATCTAGAAGTTCAGAGGCGGGGGAAATGCTACGAACTGCTTTACGAGCAGCAGATCTAAGCTGGGTCGAACGCGCAGCGGTCAACATAGAACGAGTATCTCGTGCCTTGTGTTCCTCCGAACTAGAGTCCTCATCTGACTCATAAGGGGCAGAAGGAACAGTCTAATAATAAGGAATCATCTTGTGGTTTATTAAGTATAGGATAAAGGGGCCGCCAAACAGCGTATTGGCCAGTTACCTGTAAATTGAGCTCCCTATCTTCTCTCTCTTTTAACTCTTTTATTTCTTTGTTCTTCAGTTCTAATGCTTTCACATAAATATTCTTTTGCTGTTCTTTTTCAATCAAGGCTTGCTCACGCTTCATTCGTTCACGCACTTCTTTCTCCCACATTCGTACACAGTCAAACATATCTTGCCTAGTGTTTCGCTTACACAGACATTGTTCCACATACTCAATCTTTCGTAAATCAAATGACCCATACATAGGCCAACGCAACTCAGGATCCTTACGAGTGTATTTATTCCATAATGTGCAGTACATTATAGAAGAAAGACCATGCTTAATATACATATCCCTATTAGGCGTCCCCTCCGGGGGGGCCGGTTGTGCTTCATTGAGTCTCAAATTGGTACCACTACAAAAGCAACATATCCTACGAAGTGTCCTAAAAACAGGCATGCCAAAAATAGTGCAGAATATGCAGTAGTATAATCAAAGTAGCACTTAAGGTACCTTTAGTACGATGTGCCGTTCAAATCAATTCAGATAGAGAAAATTCTCCTCATTACCTGCCTATATAAATTGCAATTTATATATGAATCACATAGAAATCCAAGTTGGCCAACACAAATTCCAAAATACAAAAGCCGCAGTAAGCGTTACTAAACTACCTTACCAATCCCAGGCATAAAAACCAACAGCAAGCACCGCAGAATGACACTTACCAATCACTTGGTGTCCAGGTCCCAACTGCCAAGTTCTAAAATCGACCAAATGGTCACTGCACGGCGAATCAACAGAAGAGATCTCAGTCGAGGACCGGCACCTCCTGGTTGGTCAGATCAGAAAGAAAGGAAAAACGCCGTGGTTGCAAATACTCGGGTCTCATCGGGCAGCGATCGCGTCCAGAGCGCGATTCCAATCCGTCGTCGCGACCAATCCTTTGGGCATCCGAGTCGCCGATGAGCCCCACTGATTGGGCGCCAATTTGTAGAAGTGGACATCAGCTAGCCCTACCAGTGCAAGGGGTTCGCCCTCCTCTGCACAGAGTCCTCAGACCAATAGGAAGAAGTTGGCACACCAAACAGAAGGAGCATGGTCCTTTTATACCCACACAGGGGCTTGAAAGAGGGCGGTACAAGTACACATGAGAAGAGTTATGCACATAGATGGTCATACAGAAACTGCACAGTCGACAAGTAGGAGGAGTTAACACTTTGCCAATGCTAGTAAACACATCCTGACAGTTACATACTACTAACAGCTGCAAGGACAGTTGAAAACTCACTGGGCATGTGCAAAGGTGGAAGATGCTAAATATAGTTAGTTTCTAGGCAGATTACAAGAGCAGTCAACACTGAGGGAGGACAAAGCACATGGTGAGCACATGGCAAACAAAATGGCTGTCAGAAATACAAAATGGATTCCGCAAAATGGACAAGATAGCCTCTAAATACAAGATGGATTCCGCTAATGCTAAGCCAATCGCTGCCAATTTACAACATGGGGTGGCGGTGGTTACACCCCTTCCCCTTTGTCCAGCTTTGCGCCAGAGCAGGGGCTGAGTGCCCCTGCAACCAGTTTGAACTGGGCTATGCACAGGGACACCTTGTGTGCCCCAGGCAGTGTCTCAAAAGCATTCACTGAATACACCCACCCTGCCCCAATACACATCAGCCTGTCTGGGGAGGTGGTTACACCTCCCTGTGACAGGAAACCTATTGTCCAGGCCTCCCCTGCCGGAGTTTCCCCCAGCAGCAGGAGGCCAGACCCGTGCCTGTGGCAGTGGCATCCATTTTGTGATGCCAGGGCTTTGAAAGGATTTAACCGGGTTTAGTCAGTGTGAACATGTCTCTCCCTCTAGAAGGGTGGAATGCTACCCCCGCTGCCAGAACTGGCGGGGGGTAGTATTCCAAAGCGTTTGACACCAAACACGACATGTTTTGATGCAGCCATTCCAAAGTTGGCATTTACCGCGAGGTTATAATGCACTTAAGAGTATATGATATGGCTGTATCACAGAACAGGCATAAGGAAGTATTTCCGAATGTTGCAGAGGGGCTCAGCTCATGCTTGGGCACCCTCTCACATAAAACCAAGCACTATGCCTTAAGGATTGTCAAGGCCTGCCATAGGAGTGGCTTATAGGTTTATATGTGTCTGTATAAGGTAGTGATATAGGTAGCCTATACCACAGTAAGGGGTGCAAGCACACCCTTACCCAGGTTGCAGTACCAGATCTGTGGTGTCATTATGGAAGGCTTCCCAGGGGTGGCATAATACATGCTGCAGCTTCTGGTAGGCCTCTGAGGTACCTATGCCCTAGGTACATAGTATACCATATACTAGGGGCTTATAAGGCACTCCAAAATCCAATTATATATGTACCTAATGTACATGGAAACCATTTTAAAGAGGAAGCAGCTGGGCTGTGGTCCTGATTAGCAGGGCCACAGCCAGACTAAAGTCGAAAAACAGTGAAACACCAGCAAAAAGTGGCGGTACCCATGTGAAGCAGATCCTACTCTCCTACAGAGAGCCCTAGAAGGAAGGAGCAGGATCTGACACAAGGTGGAAGACAAGGAGCTTGAGAAGAAGAGAGCCCTAAAAGGGAAGGAGCAGGCTCTGACACAGGTGGAGGACCAGGAGCTTGATAAGAAGAGAGACCTGGAAGGGAAAGGGCAGGCTCTGGCTCAACGTGGAGACCAGGAGCTTGAACAGAAGAGAGCCCTGGAAGTGAAGGAGCAGGCTCTGACACAAGGAGGAGGACCCAGGAGCTTGAGAAGAAGCGAGCCCTGGACGGAAGGGGCAGGCTCTGACACAAGGAGGAGAACCCTAGAGCCCTAGAAGGGACTGATCAGGCTCTGACACAAGTTAAAGAAAAGGAGTTTGAACTGAAGAGAGACCTGGAAGGGAAGGAGCAGGCTCTGGCTCAATGTGGAGACCAGGAGCTTTAGAGGAAGAGAGCCCTAGAAGGGAAGTAGCAGGATCTGACACAAGGTGGAGACCAGGACCCTAGCAGGGACGGAGCAGGATCTGACACAAAGTGGAGACCACGAGCTTGAGAAGAAGAGAGCCCTAAAAGGAAGGAGCAGGATCTGACACAAGGTGGAGACCAGGAGCTTGAGCAGAAGAGAGAGCTGGAAGGGAGGGAGCAGGACCTGACACAAGGTAGAAGACCAGGAGCTTGACGAGAAGAGAGCGCTGGAAGGAGCAGGCTCTGGCTCAAGGTGGAAGATCAGGAGCTTGAGAAGAAGTGAACCTCAGAAGGGAAGGAGCAGACACAGACACAGGTGGAGGACCAGCAGCTGGAGAAGAGGAGAGCCCTGGAAGGGTAGAGCAGGCTCTGACTCAATGTGAAAGACCAGGAGCCCTAGAACGGAAGGAGAAGGCTCTGACATAGGTGGAGGACCAGGAGCTTGAGAAGAAGAGAGCCATAAAGGGAAGGAGCAGGCTCTGGCTCAAGATGGAAGACCAGGAGCTTGAGAAGAAGTGAACCTCAGAAGGGGAGGAGCAGGCTCCGATACAGGTGGAAGATGAGGAGCTTGAGAAGAGGAGAGCCCAGGAAGGGAAGGAGCAAGTACAGACACAAGTGGAGGACCAGCAGCTTGAAAAGAGGAGAGCCCTGGAAGGGAAGAGCAGTCTCTGACACAAGGTAGAAGACCAGGAGCTTGAACTGAAGAGAGACCTGGAAGGGAAAGAGCAGGATCTGACACAAGGTGGAGACCAGGAGCTTGAGAAGAACAGAGCCCTATAAGGAAGGAGCAAGCTCTGGCACAAGGTGGAAGACCAAGAGCCCTAGAATGGAAGGAGCAGGCTCTGACTCAAGGTGGAAGACCAGGAGCTTGAGAAGAAGAGAGCCCTAGAAGAGGAGGAGCAGGCTCAGACGCAGGTGGATGACCAGGAGCTTGATAGGAAGAGATACCTGGAAGGGAAGGAGCAGGCTCTGGCACAGGGTGTAGACCAGTAGCTTGAGATGAAGACAGCCCTGGAAGGGAAGGAGCAGGCTCTGGCTCAAGGTGGAAGACCAGGAGCCCTAGAAGGGAAGGAGCAGGTTCTGACACAGGTGAAAGAACAGGAGCTTGAGAAGAAGTGAACCTCAGAAGGGGAGGAGCAGGCTCCGATACAGGCGGAGGACCAGGAGCGTGAGAAGAGGAGAACCCTGGAAGGGAAGGGCAGGCTCTGACTCAATGTGGAAAACCAGGAGCTTGAGAAAAGTAGCGCCCTAGTAGACAAGAAGCAGGCTCTGATACAAGGTGGTGACTAGGAGCTTGAGAAGAAGAGAGCTCTAAAAAGGGAAGGAACAGGCTCAGACATAGGTGGAGGACCAGGAGCTTGATAGGAAGAGAGACCTGGAAGGGAAGGCGCAGGCTCTGGCTCAAGGTGGAAGACCAGGAGCCCTAGAGGAGAAGGAGCAGGCTCTGACACAAGTGAAAGAACAGGAGCTTGAACTGAAGAGAGACCTGGAAAGGAAGGAGTAGGATCTGACACAAGGTGGAGACCAGGAGCTTGAGAAGAAGAGAGCCCTACAAGGAAAGAGCAAGCTCTGGCACAAGGTGGAAGACCAAGAGCCCTAGAAGGGAAGGAGCAGGCTCTGACTCAAGGTGGAAGACCAGGTGCCCTAGAACGGAAGGAGAAGGTTCTGACATAGGTGGAGGACCAGGAGCTTGAACTGAAGAGAGACCTGGAAGGGAAGGAACAGGATCTGACACAAGGTGAAAGACCAGGAGCTTGAGAAGAAGAGAGCCCTAGAAGTAAGAAGCAAGCTCTCGCACAAGGTGGAAGACCAAGAGCCCAGGAAGGGAAGGAGCAGGCTCTGACATAGGTGGAGAACCAGGAGCTTGAAAAGAAGAGAGCCCTAAAGGGAAGGAGCAGGCTCTGGCTCAAGATGGAAGACCACAAGCTTGAGAAGAAGTGAACCTCAGAAGGGGAGGAGCAGGCTCTGATACAGGTGGAAGATGAGGAGCTTGAGAAGAGGAGAGCCCAGGAAGGGAAGGAGCAAGCCCAGACACAGGTGGAGGACCAGGAGCGTGAGAAGAGGGGAGCCCTGGAAGGGTCTGACACAAGGTTGAAGACCAGGAGCTTGAGAAAAGTAGCACCTTAGTAGACAAGAAGCAGGCTCTGACACAAGGTGGTGACTAGGAGTTTGAGAAGAAGAGAGCCATAAAAAGGGAAGGAACAGGCTCAAATGCAGGTAGAGAACCAGGAGCTTTATTGGAAGACAGCCCTGGAAGGGAAGGAGCAGGCTCTGGCTCAAGGTGGAAGACCAGGAGCCCTAGAAGGGAAGGAGCAGGCTCTGACACAAGTGAAAGAACAGGAGCTTGAACTGAAGAGAGACCTGGAAGGGAAGGAGCAGGATCTGACACAAGGTGGAGACCAGGAGCTTGAGAAGAAGATAGCCCTAGAAGGAAGGAGCAAGCTCTGGCACAAGGTGGAAGACCAAGAGCCCTAGAAGGGAAGGAACAGGCTCTGACTCACGGTGGAAGACCAGGAGCTTGAGAAGAAGAGAGCCCTAGAAGAGGAGGAGCAGGATCTGACACAAGGTGGAGAGCAGGAGTTTGAAATGAAGAGAGCCCTGTGAGGGAAGGAGCAGGCTCTGGCACAAGGTGGAGACCAGGAGCTTGAGAAGAATAGAGCCCTGGAAGGGAAGGGACAGGCTCAGACGCAGGCGGGCGACCAGGAGCTTGATAGGAAGAGAGACCTGGAAGGGAAGGAGCAGGCTCTGGCACAGGGTGGAGACCAGTCGCTTGAGATGAAGACAGCCCTGGAAGGGAAGGAGCAGGCTCTGGCTCAAGGCGGAAGACCAGGAGCCCTAGAAGGGAAGGAGCAGGCTCTGACACAAGTGAAAGAACAGGAGCTTGAACCGAAGAGAGACCTGGAAGGGAAGGAGCAGGCTCTGGCTCAAGATGAAAGACCATGAGCTTGAGAAGAAGTGAACCTCAGAAGGGGAGGAGCAGGCTCCGATACAGGTGGAAGATGAGGAGCTTGAGAAGAGGAGAGCCCAGGAAGGGAAGGAGCAAGCACAGACACAAGTGGAGGACCAGGAGCGTGAGAAGAGGAGAGCCCTGGAAGGGAAGGGCAGGCTCTAACACAAGGTGGAAGACCAGGAGCTTGAGAAAAGTAGCGCCCTAGTAGACAAGGAGCAGGCTCTGACACAAGGTGGTGACTAGGAGCTTGAGAAGAAGAGAGCTCTAAAAAGAAAAGGGAAGGAACAGGCTCAGACGCAGGTGGAGGCCCAGGAGCTTGATAGGAAGAGAGACCTGGAAGGGAAGGCGCAGGCTCTGGCTCAAGGTGGAAGACCAGGAGTCCTAGAAGAGAAGGAGTAGGCTCTGACACAAGTGAAAGAACAGGAGCTTGAACTGAAGAGAGACATGGAAAGGAAGGAGTAGGGTCTGACACAAGTTGGAGACCAGGAGCTTGAGAAGAAGAGAGCCCTAGAAAGAAAGAACAAGCTCTGGCACAAGGTGGAAGACCAAGAGCCCTAGAAGGGAAGGAGCAGGCTCTGACTCAAGGTGGAAGACCAGGAGCCCTAGAATGGAAGGAGAAGGCTCTGACACAGGTGAAGGACCACGAGCTTGAAAAGAAGAGAGCCCTGGAAGAGAAGGAGCAGGCTCTGGCTCAAGGTGGAAGACCAGGAGCTTGAGAAGAAGAGAGCCCTAAAGGGAAGGAGCAGGCTCTGTCTCAAGATGGAAGACCAGGAGCTTGAGAAGAAGGGAACCTCAGAAGAGGAGGAGCAGGCTCCGATACAGGTGGAAGAAGAGGAACTTGAGAAGAGGAGAGCCCTGGAAGGGAAGAGCAGGCACTGACACAAGGTGGAAGACCAGGAGCTTGAGGAAGGTAGCGCCCCAGTAGAGAAGAAGCAGGCTCTGATACAAGGTGCTGACTAGGAACTTGAGAAGAAGAGATCCCTAAAAGGGAAGGAACAGGCTCAGATGCAGGTGGAGGACCAGGAGCTTGAGTTGAAGACAGCCCTGGAAGGGAAGGAGCAGGCTCTGGCTCAAGGTGGAAGATCAGGAGCCCTAGAAGGGAAGGAGCAGGCTCTGACACAGGTGAAAGAACAGGAGCTTGAGAGGAAGTGAACCTAAGAAGGGGAGGAGCAGGCTCCGATACAGGTGGAAGATGAGGAGCTTGAGAAGAGGAGAGCCCTGGAAGGAAAGGAGCAGACCCAGACACAGGTGGAGGACCAGGAGCTTGAGAAGAGGAGGGCCCTGGAGGAAATGAGCAGGCTCTGACTCAAGGTGGAAGACCAGGAGCTTGAGAAGAAGAGAGCCCTAGAAGAGGAGGAGCAGGATCTGACACAAGGTGGTGACTAGGAGCTTGAGAAGAAGAGAGCTCTGAAAGGGAAGTAACAGGCTCAGACGCAGGTGGAGGACCAGGAGCTTGATAGGAAGAGAGACCTGGAAGGGAAGGAGCAGGCTCTGGCACAGGGTGTAGACCAGTAGCTTGAGATGAAGACAGCCCTGGAAGGGAAGGAGCAGGCTCTGGCACAAGGTGGAAGACCAGGAACCCTAGAAGGGAAGGAGCAGGCTCTGACACAAGGAGGAAGACCAGGAACTAGACAAGAAGTGAGAGTCACAAAAGGAAAGGAAGGGGCTCTGACACAACACAGAAGACCAGGAGCTTGAGAAGACGAGAGCCCTGGAAGGAAGGAGCAGGCTCTGGATCAAGGTGGAGACCAGGACCTTGAACTGAAGAGAGTTCTAGCATGTAAGAAGCGGGTTCTGATAGAAGGTGAAAAACCATGAGCTTGAAAACAATTGAGATTTGTAAGTTTCCAAGACGGCTCTTGTCTCTACACTGTTGACTATTCTAAACTCTTCTGACTTATCCCATTGGGTGATGAGGCGAAGGAGGCAGCCAAGCCAAGATGGAAGTGTTGGTCTTGTAGGATTCACTTGAACTAATCTTTGGTATCCTGGGTAGGGATGAGCCTAACTGGCGTAATTCTCTTTAGCATAATTACTCATAATTACCGCATAATTACTTAAAATTATGCATAATTGTGTGGGAAACGTAATCCAGCATACAGTGATATTATTTTAGTGAAATATGCATCCTCGTATCCAAAATGGGCCTGAGGATGCATTTTGCACGAAGAAGATAGTACCAAATCCTACAGGAGATGATCAGCAGTAACCAGCAGCCGCTCACTCTCTCTTACTTCATTGTTCCTTGGCTTCTGCCGTAGGATTTTTGCCCCAAATTACTCTTAATTACTCAAGCTGCTGTAATTCCATAATTTTGCATCACTAGAGTAATGCACATTACCTGACATTACTCTGGTGGAATTAACATTTTGTCCAGGCTCAACTCTGAGGCTGAGGAACTGTGAGAAGGTCACAACGTGGCTGAGTACTCTGCTGGCATTTGGGAGTGAGGGAATGACTGAGCTTGGCGTGAGTGAGGACAGAGTCTAGAGGAGCCTGATGGATGCTCATGTGAGGTGACCCCTGCTGAGTACCTGGAGATCTCACAGAGACCCGCGAAAAAACACAGTGGTAACTGTGGGATTGGCTTGCTGAGTGACGGCGATAAGTACCATCAAAGATAAAAGGTCTAAGGCCCCTGCTGTTAGTAGAGTCCATCAGCAGCTCCTACTTCACACATGCAAACCCAAGCGGAAGGAATGAATGGCTGCAGATAGAGTTACAGACAGTGAAAATGATGAGAGGCAGAATGGAGAGGCAAGGAAGCAACAATCACAGATCTTGCCTGAACTCAACTCTGCAGGTTTCCAAGCCCAGAGAGATGCCCCAGGGAACGGGCTGACATTCTAAGCCAATATTTCAAGGGGGCAAACCAAATACACAACACAGATGGGTATCGGGTTGCGGGAACAAGACACACAAGTACAGACATGACAGCAAGCTGAGGCAAGTACCTACTGAGGGCGGGGCGGCGCTAGAGGGCGCGCACGCAGTATGGCCGCGCTTCGGTGAGGCTCCTGCTGCCTGGGCACACAATCCTACCATTATCCTGATTCCCCGATCACCCGCCGGACCGTGACCGGGTGTCCATGTGGCTGCTGGGCCCTGGCGGCTCCGGCTGAAGTTTTGGAGCCGAGAGCCCATCGAGGACGCTGGGAGACACGTTTGAAGCCCCGTCGGGCCGATGGCTGAGACGCAGTGGTGACGGCGGCCGGATTCTGTAACCACGCGAGCCCGGTGCTGCGCACGAGGCAGGTGGGCCCTGGCCTTCCCCCCTGGCCGAAGCGACCTTTGCGGAGGAGAACGAGGGGATTGCTTGCGGTGCGGGGTCGGCGGAGTGCGGAGCTGTGCCTGGCTTGGCCCCCCCCCCCCCCGGCCGCCGTGTGGATCCCCGAGGCCCTACGGCGAATAGCGGCTGTCCTCCCTGTGCGACCCCGAGACTGGAGAGACTGTGTTGCCTGTCGGCTGGAGGGCCCCCCCCCCCCCCCGCTCCGCCTGGGCGCTGCGGCCCCCGTTGCCGGAGTTGACCAGGACGCGGACATTGCGGCGGGGCTATCGGGCCCTCCGGCGGTGCTGCTGGCGGACGAGTGATCTGCGGCGTGGGCCCGGCGCTTCACGGACCTGGACGACTCCCCCTGCCTCCCTTCGCTGCGGCCTGGCGACCCCCCCCCTGTTGGTGCTACTCTGGGGTCCCAGGTGTGAGGGCTTCTCTGCGTGTGCACTGGGCCCACATCAGAGTGCTGGCTGAGCTTGCCCCTGTGGCTATGTGACTTGTCGGGGCGCCTGCCTCCATCGCTGCGCCAAGGTGCACACCGGCGCCTACCGGGGCAGATTCCGTCCTGAAGACGACTCTGTGGTGTGGGCTGGTCCCCCACGACGAGCCCACGATGGGCAAACATGACGCTAAGCAGGCGAAACTGTCGTTTGCTGCCCCGGCTGCGAAGCCGGGGCTGCGGAGTGCGCCGGATGATGGAGGCGCACAGGCCCCCCCGGGGCTGGACGTGGACAAGGCCCCGCCGCCGATAGATATGCAGCAAATGATGCGGGAAATGAGGCAAGGCTTTGCCACAGTGGTGGATAAGGTGGACCGCCTTACATCCCGAATGGATGCGTACGCGCAGAAGATCGATGCCCATGAGGAGCGCCTTACTGAGGCCGAACGGCGGATCTCGGGGACTGAAGATGCGACCGCATCCCACTCTACCCAGCTCAATAAAATGGACAATGTCCTGCGCATCATAGCTGCTAAAAATGAGGAGTTGGAGGCCCGCAGCCGGCGCAACAACATCCGCGTGGTGGGTGTGCCGGAGTCCACCAACACGGGGCGCATGGAGGACTATGTGGAGAAGATCCTCATTGCCTCAATCGGAGCAGACGCCTTCTCCAAGCAGTTCATCGTGGAGAGGGCTCACCGGTCACTTGGCCCGCGACCACGTCCCGGCGCCCCACCCCGGCCCATCATCGCGCGGCTCCTGAACTACCGCGACCGCGATGCTGCGCTGCGGGCTGCGCGGGCGAACCAGAACTTGTCCTTTGAGGGGGTCAACTTCACCGTCTTCCCTGATTTTACTCCTGTTGTGCAAGACCAACGTCGCAAATTTATTGATGTAAAGAAAAAGCTGAGAGCCCTCCAAATCGACTATGCACTACTTTACCCGGCGAAGCTACGTGTCACCCATCAAGCGAAGCAACACTTCTTCACGAATCCGCAGCAGGTGGAGGACTTTTTGAAATCCCTGCGGAAAGCGCATCGAGACCGACTTGATGAACAAGATGCTGCCTCGGAGAACGGAAATTGACTGCCCATTTGGGAACTAACGTGATTCCTGCTCTGCATTCCTGTGCCACCTTTCTGTGCCTTTCCCGTTTGCCCTCCCCTGTGAACCACTTGATGGGCTATGTATTGACTGACTTACGGAGGCCCGGTTGCGTGCTGGACGGGGATCGGTAATGTATGCCAGGCACCACCCTACTCCCTCCCTCTATGACTATGGTGGGTTACGGGCAGGCAAGGGTGGATCTGTGTGCCCTCTGGATGTCCCCTGTAGGGTGTACCCCCTGGACTCTATTGACTGAGTTGCTCCTGTTGAGCTTACTGAGGGTTCGATTGGGTGGGGGGAGGGTTGACATTCCTGGCGAGTTGGGGTTGCTTCAGTGGGTGGGGGGCGGGGTGTTGGGACGCGGGTTTCTGTGGGTAATCTTGCCCAAGTTGGGCTGTGGGTTTGTTTGGGGGGCGGTTGGGTGGGCCCTAGGGTCCAGGCGTTGGAGGACTAAGCGCCTCACTTCCCTCTGCAGCCCGGCACTAGAGCCGGTTACTGCTGATCTGCTAGGACGGGCTGCTGGGTTAGGTTCAGGACCCGAGATGGTTCTTTATATTGTTGTTATGTTTGCTACAGCTGTGTACAAGACGCTACCGCTCATGGAGCTATTCCAAGCTTTTGCTGCCTTTTCGTGGCGTAGACCCCTGAGGGGGCGTGATGTTTACCCGTATATTAATGATTCCTTCGACCTCGGCTTGACTGGCGATGTGGACGGTGGAAAGCTTGAGACTAGGTGTGTGGTGCGCAGTGCAATTCGCGCATGCAGCGGATGGGGGGTGACTGGATTGGGCCCCTTGGCCGCTGCTCTTCCTACCTGTCCTGGTTGACCTGGCCATGGGGGACACTGATTTGAATGTACTCACATGGAATGTTAGAGGCCTGGGGGACCCTAGGAAACGAAGGAACGTCCTCTCCTACCTAGACCGCCACGCTATACACATAGCGTTCCTTCAAGAGACCCATTTCCGTGCGCAGGCTGCCCCTACTTTCGCTAGCAGGTGGGCGAAGTGCTCTGCCTTTTCGTCCTATTCCTCCTATTCCCGTGGGGTTGCTATATTAGTTAAACGGACTACCCCCTTCGTGCTGGCGGGTATGAAAAGTGATGCCCACGGCCGATACTGCCTGATGTGGGGGAGGCTGGGCCATAAAATGGTCACTCTGGCCTGCTGCTATGGTCCCAATGTGGACGACCCTGCCTCCTTCGCAGACCTCGGTGCGGATCTAATAGGTGTGGGTACGCAGCACCTCATACTGGGGGGAGATTTTAACGTTACGCTTGCCCCGGCGCTTGACAGGTCCCACCCGGCCCCGCATCATTACACACGGTCTCGTGAGATGCTTTTGGACATCATAGCAGAACATAGGCTGATTGACACGTGGAGACACCTCCATGTGGACGCCCGGGAGGGTACCCACTTCACGGCGCAGGCGCGCTCCTGGGCCAGGCTCGATTACGTCTTCCTGACCCCACAGTTTCATGCGGCGCTGACTGGAGCGCAACATCTTCCGCGTACATTCTCTGACCATGCGCCAGTGCGAGTCACGCTGCGGGCGGCGGAACTCGGCCCCCCTCTGGCGGCCTGGCGGCTGCAGCCCACGATCCTTCTCGATGCCCTTTTTCAAGAGGAGCTGCGGGAGGAGTGCTTGGCGTTCTTTGAGCGCAACAAGGACTCAGTGCAAGACGTTGAGACTATTTGGGATGCTTTCAAGGTGACCCTCCGGGGCCTGTGCATTGCCAAAGGCTCAGGGGTACTGAAGAGCATTATGGCGCGCCTGCGCACCTTGGAAGATGACCTCCGGGCGCTAGAGGCATCGCTTGCGACCAACCCTGACGACGCTGGGCTGGCAAGCATTAGGGACAAAATTTCCGAATATACCTCGGAGGCCACTCGGGAGGCTAACTTTCGAGGCAAATACTGGGTGGCCCGGAGTTATGGAGAGGGAGAGAGGCCGGGGAAGGCCCTGGCTGCAACGATGAGGCTAGCACGACCGCCTAATACGATCATGGAGATTAGAGGAGGGGATGGCGCAAGGTACAGTGAGACCGCGCATATCCTCAATGCATTTGTAGCTCACTATAGCGTGCTCTACGCGTCCACTAGAGTTGGAGAACTCCAACTGCATGATTACCTTGACGATGTGTCCCTGGGGTGGCTAAGCGATGCGCAACGGGAGTTTCTGAGCTCCCCTTTTGAGCTTGATGAGGTGCGGGAGGCCATTATGCAGATGAGTTCAGGAAAAACCGCCGGACTCGACGGAATACCCATTGAATTCTACAAAACCTATATCGACTTTATGGCCCCGGTGCTGAGAGAAGTCTACGAAGATGCATTGGAAGTGGGGCATCTCCCCCCGTCGATGCGCATGGCCCTCATTACCTCGCTCCTTAAACCAGGGAAGGAGGCTAACGACTGTGACTCCTATAGGCCTCTCTCCCTCCTCAACTGTGATGTGAAAATTCTAGCCAAACTCATCGCCAATCGAATCAATCTATTGCTCCCCAACCTGATACTGCCTGACCAGGCCGGTTTTGTGCCAGGCAGAGCCACGACGCATAACCTGCGCACGTTCTTTTCGATCCTTAATTCCGTGCATGACGATCTGCCCATGGCCGCCGTGTTCCTAGACGCCACGAAGGCCTTTGACTCACTCGAATGGGACTACCTGTTCCAAGTTCTGGGGCGCATGGGCTTCCCGGCTATATTTATCTCGTGGGTTAAATTATTGTATACTGCCCCTAGGGCCAAAGTCTTAGTGAATGGGAGGCTATCCTCTGACTTCCCCATTACCAGGGGCACCAGGCAGGGCTGTCCCCTTTCGCCGCTACTCTTTGCTCTGGCCATGGAGCCTCTAGCGGCCAAACTGCGGCAACACCATCGGGACAAGGCGTTGCGATGCTTCCAGAGGCAGATACTCGTATCCATGTATGCCGACGACATCACCCTCTATGTACGGGAGCCGGAGGTAAATCTCAACCCGATCCTCCGCGAATTCATTCGGTTTGGCGTGATCTCCGGCATTCAGATCAACTGGAGCAAATCTTGTATATTTCCCCTGACGGCCTCCACGAGCAGATTTGTGCCCGACTTCCCCCTTGCCTGGTGTGACGGGGACTTTAAGTACTTGGGCGTCCGCATTGAAAAAGACAGAGAGGAACTCATGAGGGCTAACTATGGGACGGCCATGTCCCGCATTACTGATTCCATCACTCGCTGGATCACCCTGCCCCTTTCCATGGCTGGCAGGTCCTCACTGGTTAAGATGGTGATCTTGCCGCAACTACTGTACCTCTTCTTGAATATTCCCTTCTATCCTGGTGCTGTTTTCTTTCGACAGCTCCGCTCGGAGCTTACCAGACTAGTGTGGGGCGGGAAGTCCCCCCGGCTCCGGTGGGACGTCCTGACCAGGCCCTATGAGCAGGGTGGCTTCGGCATTCCTAACTTCGAGCTCTACTATCAGGCAGCCCAGGCACACTACGCTTACTACTGGCTGCGGCAGCCCCGATACATGCCCCAACTAGCGGCGGAACATTGGTTGGCCCATCCCGTTCCCATAGAGGGCGCGCTGTACATTCCAGTGACAGGCAGAGATAGGACGCCCACGACATTGATCAGTACGGTTACTGCGTGGACTAAGCTGGCCGCCGCCCTAGAGCTCGACATGGTGTACACGCCGCTCCTGCCTCTTGTTTATCATCCCGACATGCCCCTGCTGCAGGAGATGGGCTTCCGAAAACTGCTTCGCTCTATTCACGTGACTACGTGGGGCGACCTGTACCACGACGGCACGTTCCGGTCCATGGAGCACATGTATGCCACCATTCAACCTACTCCCCTCGATGTCTTCTTCTACCTGCGCCTGCGGCAGGGGTTGAGGGGCCTCATGCCCTGCTTCCCCCAGGAGCCCCCACATCTGGCTCCGCTGCATCGTATACTAAGCGACGACACTCCAGCTAAACTGGTCTCCAAAATCTACCGCTCGGTCCACACCTCCTTGCAGGCGCCACAGTTAGCAGCGAGGGAGAAATGGGACCTGGAACTCAGTGTCCCGCTGACGGACAAACAGTGGCAGTTCTGCCTGATGCAGACGGACCGCGTATCCTCCAGTAGCCGCCTCAGGATTATCCATTATAAATACCTTCATAGGCTCTATTTCACGCCCGCCAGACTTCACAAATATCGGCTACGTGACAATGATAATTGCGACAGGTGCCGGGCTCCGGGTGCGGACTTTCTTCACCTGGCCTGGACGTGTGATGCAGTTCACCGCTATTGGTGCCAGGTGTTTGAGGCGCTCTCCAAGATGGTCGATACAGTATTACAGCCCTCCCCTCTCCTGGCCCTGCTGGGCTACGTAGAACCTATACAGGCGGCGCACCGTAAATTCATCGCACTGGCCTTTCTGCTTGCCAAAAGGAGAGTGGCGTGTCGCTGGGGCAGGGGCAGGGCCCCCAAATTTAAGGAGTGGATGAGAGATCTAGTTTACTGTCAGGATCAGATCCGCACGTACTCTGAGCTCATGCCGCCCAGGTCGCGGCCCACTGATATATGGGCCCCATTACAGTGTTATCTCCTTGCTGGGGCGGCGGCCTCGGATAGCGGCCAAGATGCTGAATGAGCGTGGGCCGACTGGTGCGGCGACTGGGGATGCTTGCTCGAGATCTGGTCTAGGATGTGTTGGCATTGATTGCGCTTGTGGCGTGGGTCTCCTCTCTGTTCTATGGGAGAATGTGTCGCTTTGGAGGGCGTGATGTGGGTGCTGCCCCCCCCCCTTTTTTTCCCCCCCCTCCCCCCCCCCGGAGGGGTGTATACTCCCTGCAATGATCTCTTGGGTTCAGCACTTTGGCTACTGTTTTACAATGAGGACTGTATTAATACGGAGGTGTATGGCTAGTGCTGCAATGGCTATGTATTTTTGCATGTTATTTAGGTGGATCTTTATCTACCTTATTGACACTTTTGGGTAGTGAATGTCCACAGCTAACTAAGCACCCGAATTCTATTTCATATATATCCATTTATTTTACGCCTCTTTAACTTATCTGCTGACAAGTGTGTGTGTTTTTTTTGATGTGCAGGTCTTTTCCTTTTCAGGACCACCACTACCCTCTTTCAGGACTGTATTGATGTTCACGTCACCCACCGTACGGAATCTGTCTCCGTTACATTTGTCCTTCCTTCTCTGTACCGCCCCCATTGAGATGTGCGCACACTGGCGCCTTTGTACCACAGCTGTATGTTTATTTTTTGTTTTAACAAAAACTTTCAAAATAAAATTTAAAAAAAAAAAAAAAAGTACCTACTGAGGGCCTTTCTAGTCTTCCCCATTGAGATGGTGAACTGTGGGCCTGCCTCGAGAGGATGAAGTCCCACCCTGGCCCCTCTTAATCCAATCGCACAGTTTATTGAGATAGAACACACCTCTCTGGTGAATCAGGACCAGGAGACTGTGAGACCATGGCAAATGGGACTGCTCAATCATATGACTCTCCAGAATCGTTTAGTTTAGTCATTCAAATGTACCAGCATCCCACTCAGTGCATGATATAGAGTCAGAGTGCACACTCCAAGGACTGGGCCTTTAGGAATGATTCTGTCTCAGAGGAAGGCAAGAGAAGGCTGTAACAACACGTCCACCTCATTCAATGAGGGGAACTTGTAGCAAGTTAATGTTTGCATGCTCCTACAGTGACTAGCCTCTGAAAGGTATTTCCCTGTTAGGATTGTAGCTAATTTTATGAAGAAAAAGCAGAAGTACAGGTAATGTTTAAATCCCCTATCTATGATTTTGAATAAGCTACACAGGTGGATTAACTAATATTTTTAATATTTATTAAAAATCTAATTGAATGGTGAAGTTTATTTTTTTGTGCAAAATACAAAGTAAAAGTGACTTTAAAAAAGTTATACTTCCTCTGCCTGAAGCCCTTGCAGGCTACTTAGCATGAGTCTACCTGGAACTGGTCGGTCAGTGCTGCCTCCATGGGGTCTGAAATGCTCCTTTCACAACAGAAACAATAACCGAGCAGGATGGCTTGGGTGAGGAGTGTGACCCAGCGGAGCCCAAGCGCGGTGGTTCAGGAGTGTCCAGGAGCTTCACTAACTTGATAGCGACTACGGAGACCTTTACTTTTATAGTTTGATAAGGGAAACCTAGACAAGAGGGGTCTTTGGTCCCCAAACATAATTTAGCCTTCTGGCTTTACTCTTTGTGGAGGTGGGAGCTGGCCCCATAAAGAGTTGGCAGTGGTTGGGTGGGAGGATACAACTTGTTACCTTAAACACACCTCTACATGTGCCACAACCTCCTCCAGGGGCAGAAAGATTTTGCCATGTTGGATTTTGCTGAGAATAGTGCACCGTGGGAGGGTCTGCATTGAAGTACACAGGATGTGGCACAAAAGGTGGAAAGTTTGCCCAGGGGAATATTTTGCCCATTGGTCAGGGAGTCTCCTGGAGTCACACCCACACCTTGGATCATGATTGGAGCAAAAATAGAAAATCAACCCCAGCTCCTCAGAATACTTTATGGACATGTGTCAGAATAGAAGGGGACTGGACCTCATGTCTGTAACCTGTGGGGAGACCTGAAGAGCTGGACCTCATGTCTGTAACCTGTGGGGAGATCCGAAGGGCTGGACCTGATGTCTGCAACCTGTGGGGAGAACTGAAGGGCTGGACCTCATGTCTGCAACCTGTGGGGAGACCCGAAGGGCTGGACCTCATGTCTGCAACATGTGGGGAGACCCGATGGGCTGGACCTCATGTCTGCAACATGTGGGGAGACCCGAAGGGCTGGATCTCAAGTCTGCAACCTGTGGGGAGACCCGAAGGGCTGGGCCTCAAGTCTGCAACCTGTGGGGAGACCCGAAGGGCTGGACCTCATGTCTGTAACCTGTGGGGAGTCCCGAAGGGCTGGACCTCATGTCTGCAACCTGTGAGGAGAACTGAAGGGCTGGACCTCATGTCTGCAACCTGTGGGCAGACCTGAAGTGCTTGACCTCATGTCTGCAACCTGTGGGGAATCCTGAAGTGCTGGACCTCATGTCTGTAACCTGTGGAGAGACCCGAAGGGCTGGACCTCGTGTCTGTAACCTGTGAGGAGACCCGAAGTGCTGGACATCATATCTGCAACCTGTGGGGAGACCCGAAGGGCTGGACCTCATGTCTGTAACCTATGGGGAGCCTTGAAGGGCTGGACCTCATGTCTGCAACCTGTGGGGAGAACGGAAGGGCTGGACCTCATGTCTGCAACCTGTGGGGAGACCCGAAGGGCTGGACCTCATGTCTGCAACCTGTGGGGAGACCCGAAGGGCTGGACCTTATGTCTGCAACCTGTGGGGAGACCGAAGGGCTGGCCCCCATGTCTGTAACCTGTGGGGAGCCCTGAAGAGCTGGACCTCATGTCTGCAACCAGTGGGGAGACCCGAAGGGCTGGACCTCATGTCTGTAACCTGTGGGAAGCCCTGAAGGACTGGACCTCATGTCTGCAACCTGTGGGGATAACTGAAGGGCTGGACCTCATGTCTGCAACCTGTGGGGAGAACTGAAGGGCTGGACCTCATGTCTGTAACCTGTGGGGAGACCTGAAGGGATGGACCTCATGTCTGTAACCCGTGGGGAGACCCGAAGGGCTGGACCTCATGTCTGCAACCTGTGAGGAGACCCAAAGGGCTGGACCTCATGTCTGCAACATGTGGGGAGACCCGAAGGGCTGGACCTCATGTCTGCAACCTGTGGGGAGCCCCAAAGGGCTGGACCTCATGTCTGTAACCTGTGGGGAGTCCCGAAGGGCTGGACCTCATGTCTGCAACCTGTGAGGAGAACCGAAGGGCTGGACCTCATGTCTGCAACCTGTGGGGAGACCTGAAGTGCTGGACCTCATGTCTGTAACCTTTGGGGAGACCCGAAGGGCTAGACCTCATGTCTGTAACCTGTGGGGAGACCCGAAGGGCTGGACCTCATGTCTGTAACCTGTGAGGAGACCCGAAGTGCTGGACCTCATGTCTGCAACCTGTGGGCAGACCCGAAGTGCTGGACCTCATGTCTGCAACCTGTGGGGAGAACTGAAGGGCTGGACCTCATGTCTGCAACCTGTGGGGAGACCCGAAGGGCTGGACCTCATGTCTGCAACCTGTGGGGAGACCCGAAGGGCTGGACCTCAAGTCTGCAACCTGTGGGGAGACCCGAAGTGCTGGACCTCATGTCTGTAACCTATGGGGAGTCCCGAAGGGCTGGACCTCATGTCTGCAAACTGTGAGGAGAACTGAAGGGCTGGACCTCATGTCTGCAACCTGTGGGGAGACCTGAAGTGCTGGACCTCATGTCTGCAACCTGTGGGGAGACCTGAAGTGCTGGACCTCATGTCTGTAACCTGTGGGGAGACCCGAAGGGCTGGACCTCATGTCTGTAACCTGTGGGGAGACCCGAAGGGCTGGACCTCATGTCTGTAACCTGTGAGGAGACCCGAAGTGCTGGACCTCATGTCTGCAAACTGTGGGGAGACCTGAAGGGCTGGACCTCATGTCTGTAACCTATGGGGAGCCCTGAAGGGCTGGACCTCATGTCTGCAACCTGTTGGGAAACCTGAAGAGAGCCCTGGAAGGAAAGGGACAGGCTCAGACGCAGGCGGGCGACCAGGAGCTTGATAGGAAGAGAGACCTGGAAGGGAAGGAGCAGGCTCTGGCACAGGGTGGAGACCAGTCGCTTGAGATGAAGACAGCCCTGGAAGGGAAGGAGCAGGCTCTCGCACAAGGTGGAAGACCAAGAGCCCAGGAAGGGAAGGAGCAGGCTCTGACATAGGTGGAGAACCAGGAGCTTGAAAAGAAGAGAGCCCTAAAGGGAAGGAGCAGGCTCTGGCTCAAGATGGAAGACCACAAGCTTGAGAAGAAGTGAACCTCAGAAGGGGAGGAGCAGGCTCTGATACAGGTGGAAGATGAGGAGCTTGAGAAGAGGAGAGCCCAGGAAGGGAAGGAGCAAGCCCAGACACAGGTGGAGGACCAGGAGCGTGAGAAGAGGGGAGCCCTGGAAGGGTCTGACACAAGGTTGAAGACCAGGAGCTTGAGAAAAGTAGCACCCTAGTAGACAAGAAGCAGGCTCTGACACAAGGTGGTGACTAGGAGTTTGAGAAGAAGAGAGCCATAAAAAGGGAAGGAACAGGCTCAAATGCAGGTGGAGGACCAGGAGCTTTATTGGAAGACAGCCCTGGAAGGGAAGGAGCAGGCTCTGGCTCAAGGTGGAAGACCAGGAGCCCTAGAAGGGAAGGAGCAGGCTCTGACACAAGTGAAAGAACAGGAGCTTGAACTGAAGAGAGACCTGGAAGGGAAGGAGCAGGATCTGACACAAGGTGGAGACCAGGAGCTTGAGAAGAAGATAGCCCTAGAAGGAAGGAGCAAGCTCTGACTCACGGTGGAAGACCAAGAGCCCTAGAAGGGAAGGAGCAGGCTCTGACTCACGGTGGAAGACCAGGAGCTTGAGAAGAAGAGAGCCCTAGAAGAGGAGGAGCAGGATCTGACACAAGGTGGAGAGCAGGAGTTTGAAACGAAGAGAGCCCTGTGAGGGAAGGAGCAGGCTCTGGCACAAGGTGGAGACCAGGAGCTTGAGAAGAAGAGAGCCCTGGAAGGGAAGGGACAGGCTCAGATGCAGGCGGGCGATCAGGAGCTTGATAGGAAGAGAGACCTGGAAGGGAAGGAGCAGGCTCTGGCACAGGGTGGAGACCAGTCGCTTGAGATGAAGACAGCCCTGGAAGGGAAGAAGCAGGCTCTGGCTCAAGGTGGAAGACCAGGAGCCCTAGAAGGGAAGGAGCAGGCTCTGACTCAAGGTGGAAGACCAGGTGCCCTAGAACGGAAGGAGAAGGTTCTGACATAGGTGGAGGACCAGGAGCTTGAACTGAAGAGAGACCTGGAAGGGAAGGAACAGGATCTGACACAAGGTGGAAGACCAGGAGCTTGAGAAGAAGAGAGCCCTAGAAGTAAGAAGCAAGCTCTCGCACAAGGTGGAAGACCAAGAGCCCAGGAAGGGAAGGAGCAGGCTCTGACATAGGTGGAGAACCAGGAGCTTGAAAAGAAGAGAGCCCTAAAGGGAAGGAGCAGGCTCTTGCTCAAGATGGAAGACCACAAGCTTGAGAAGAAGTGAACCTCAGAAGGGGAGGAGCAGGCTCTGATACAGGTGGAAGATGAGGAGCTTGAGAAGAGGAGAGCCCAGGAAGGGAAGGAGAAAGCCCAGACACAGGTGGAGGACCAGGAGCGTGAGAAGAGGGGAGCCCTGGAAGGGTCTGACACAAGGTTGAATACCAGGAGCTTGAGAAAAGTAGCACCTTAGTAGACAAGAAGCAGGCTCTGACACAAGGTGGTGACTAGGAGTTTGAGAAGAAGAGAGCCATAAAAAGGGAAGGAACAGGCTCAAATGCAGGTGGAGGACCAGGAGCTTTATTGGAAGACAGCCCTGGAAGGGAAGGAGCAGGCTCTGGCTCAAGGTGGAAGACCAGGAGCCCTAGAAGGGAAGGAGCAGGCTCTGACACAAGTGAAAGAACAGGAGCTTGAACTGAAGAGAGACCTGGAAGGGAAGGAGCAGGATCTGACACAAGGTGGAGACCAGGAGCTTGAGAAGAAGATAGCCCTAGAAGGAAGGAGCAAGCTCTGACTCACGGTGGAAGACCAAGAGCCCTAGAAGGGAAGGAGCAGGCTCTGACTCACGGTGGAAGACCAGGAGCTTGAGAAGAAGAGAGCCCTAGAAGAGGAGGAGCAGGATCTGACACAAGGTGGAGAGCAGGAGTTTGAAACGAAGAGAGCCCTGTGAGGGAAGGAGCAGGCTCTGGCACAAGGTGGAGACCAGGAGCTTGAGAAGAAGAGAGCCCTGGAAGGGAAGGGACAGGCTCAGATGCAGGCGGGCGATCAGGAGCTTGATAGGAAGAGAGACCTGGAAGGGAAGGAGCAGGCTCTGGCACAGGGTGGAGACCAGTCGCTTGAGATGAAGACAGCCCTGGAAGGGAAGAAGCAGGCTCTGGCTCAAGGTGGAAGACCAGGAGCCCTAGAAGGGAAGGAGCAGGCTCTGACTCAAGGTGGAAGACCAGGTGCCCTAGAACGGAAGGAGAAGGTTCTGACATAGGTGGAGGACCAGGAGCTTGAACTGAAGAGAGACCTGGAAGGGAAGGAACAGGATCTGACACAAGGTGGAAGACCAGGAGCTTGAGAAGAAGAGAGCCCTAGAAGTAAGAAGCAAGCTCTCGCACAAGGTGGAAGACCAAGAGCCCAGGAAGGGAAGGAGCAGGCTCTGACATAGGTGGAGAACCAGGAGCTTGAAAAGAAGAGAGCCCTAAAGGGAAGGAGCAGGCTCTGGCTCAAGATGGAAGACCACAAGCTTGAGAAGAAGTGAACCTCAGAAGGGGAGGAGCAGGCTCTGATACAGGTGGAAGATGAGGAGCTTGAGAAGAGGAGAGCCCAGGAAGGGAAGGAGAAAGCCCAGACACAGGTGGAGGACCAGGAGCGTGAGAAGAGGGGAGCCCTGGAAGGGTCTGACACAAGGTTGAATACCAGGAGCTTGAGAAAAGTAGCACCTTAGTAGACAAGAAGCAGGCTCTGACACAAGGTGGTGACTAGGAGTTTGAGAAGAAGAGAGCCATAAAAAGGGAAGGAACAGGCTCAAATGCAGGTGGAGGACCAGGAGCTTTATTGGAAGACAGCCCTGGAAGGGAAGGAGCAGGCTCTGGCTCAAGGTGGAAGACCAGGAGCCCTAGAAGGGAAGGAGCAGGCTCTGACACAAGTGAAAGAACAGGAGCTTGAACTGAAGAGAGACCTGGAAGGGAAGGAGCAGGATCTGACACAAGGTGGAGACCAGGAGCTTGAGAAGAAGATAGCCCTAGAAGGAAGGAGCAAGCTCTGGCACAAGGTGGAAGACCAAGAGCCCTAGAAGGGAAGGAGCAGGCTCTGACTCACGGTGGAAGACCAGGAGCTTGAGAAGAAGAGAGCCCTAGAAGAGGAGGAGCAGGATCTGACACAAGGTGGAGAGCAGGAGTTTGAAACGAAGAGAGCCCTGTGAGGGAAGGAGCAGGCTCTGGCACAAGGTGGAGACCAGGAGCTTGAGAAGAATAGAGCCCTGGAAGGGAAGGGACAGGCTCAGACGCAGGCGGGCGACCAGGAGCTTGATAGGAAGAGAGACCTGGAAGGGAAGGAGCAGGCTCTGGCACAGGGTGGAGACCAGTCGCTTGAGATGAAGACAGCCCTGGAAGGGAAGGAGCAGGCTCTGGCTCAAGGCGGAAAACCAGGAGCCCTAGAAGGGAAGGAGCAGGCTCTGACACAAGTGAAAGAACAGGAGCTTGAACCGAAGAGAGACCTGGAAGGGAAGGAGCAGGCTCTGGCTCAAGATGAAAGACCATGAGCTTGAGAAGAAGTGAACCTCAGAAGGGGAGGAGCAGGCTCCGATACAGGTGGAAGATGAGGAGCTTGAGAAGAGGAGAGCCCAGGAAGGGAAGGAGCAAGCACAGACACAAGTGGAGGACCAGGAGCGTGAGAAGAGAAGAGCCCTGGAAGGGAAGGGCAGGCTCTAACACAAGGTGGAAGACCAGGAGCTTGAGAAAAGTAGCGCCCTAGTAGACAAGAAGCAGGCTCTGACACAAGGTGGTGACTAGGAGCTTGAGAAGAAGAGAGCTCTAAAAAGAAAAGGGAAGGAACAGGCTCAGACGCAGGTGGAGGCCCAGGAGCTTGATAGGAAGAGAGACCTGGAAGGGAAGGCGCAGGCTCTGGCTCAAGGTGGAAGACCAGGAGTCCTAGAAGAGAAGGAGTAGGCTCTGACACAAGTGAAAGAACAGGAGCTTGAACTGAAGAGAGACATGGAAAGGAAGGAGTAGGGTCTGACACAAGTTGGAGACCAGGAGCTTGAGAAGAAGAGAGCCCTAGAAAGAAAGAACAAGCTCTGGCACAAGGTGGAAGACCAAGAGCCCTAGAAGGGAAAGAGCAGGCTCTGACTCAAGGTGGAAGACCAGGAGCCCTAGAATGGAAGGAGAAGGCTCTGACACAGATGAAGGACCATGAGCTTGAAAAGAAGAGAGCCCTGGAAGAGAAGGAGCAGGCTCTGGCTCAAGGTGGAAGACCAGGAGCTTGAGAAGAAGAGAGCCCTAAAGGGAAGGAGCAGGCTCTGTCTCAAGATGGAAGACCAGGAGCTTGAGAAGAAGGGAACCTCAGAAGAGGAGGAGCAGGCTCCGATACAGGTGGAAGAAGAGGAACTTGAGAAGAGGAGAGCCCTGGAAGGGAAGAGCAGGCACTGACACAAGGTGGAAGACCAGGAGCTTGAGGAAGGTAGCGCCCCAGTAGAGAAGAAGCAGGCTCTGATACAAGGTGCTGACTAGGAACTTGAGAAGAAGAGATCCCTAAAAGGGAAGGAACAGGCTCAGATGCAGGTGGAGGACCAGGAGCTTGAGTTGAAGACAGCCCTGGAAGGGAAGGAGCAGGCTCTGGCTCAAGGTGGAAGATCAGGAGCCCTAGAAGGGAAGGAGCAGGCTCTGACACAGGTGAAAGAACAGGAGCTTGAGAGGAAGTGAACCTAAGAAGGGGAGGAGCAGGCTCCGATACAGGTGGAAGATGAGGAGCTTGAGAAGAGGAGAGCCCTGGAAGGAAAGGAGCAGACCCAGACACAGGTGGAGGACCAGGAGCTTGATAAGAGGAGGGCCCTGGAGGAAATGAGCAGGCTCTGACTCAAGGTGGAAGACCAGGAGCTTGAGAAGGAGAGAGCCCTAGAAGAGGAGGAGCAGGATCTGACACAAGGTGGTGACTAGGAGCTTGAGAAGAAGAGAGCTCTGAAAGGGAAGGAACAGGCTCAGACGCAGGTGGAGGACCAGGAGCTTGATAGGAAGAGAGACCTGGAAGGGAAGGAGCAGGCTCTGGCACAGGGTGTAGACCAGTAGCTTGAGATGAAGACAGCCCTGGAAGGGAAGGAGCAGGCTCTGGCACAAGGAGGAAGACCAGGAACTAGACAAGAAGTGAGAGTCACAAAAGGAAAGGAAGGGGCTCTGACACAACACAGAAGACCAGGAGCTTGAGAAGACGAGAGCCCTGGAAGGAAGGAGCAGGCTCTGGATCAAGGTGGAGACCAGGACCTTGAACTGAAGAGAGTTCTAGCATGTAAGAAGCGGGTTCTGATAGAAGGTGAAAAACCATGAGCTTGAAAACAATTGAGATTTGTAAGTTTCCAAGACGGCTCTTGTCTCTACACTGTTGACTATTCTAAACTCTTCTGACTTATCCCATTGGGTGATGAGGCGAAGGAGGCAGCTAAGCCAAGATGGAAGTGTTGGTCTTGTAGGATTCACTTGAACTAATCTTTGGTATCCTGGGTAGGGATGAGCCTAACTGGCGTAATTCTCTTTAGCATAATTACTCATAATTACTGCATAATTACTTAAAATTATGCATAATTGTGTGGGAAACGTAATCCAGCATACAGTGATATTATTTTAGTGAAATATGCATCCCCGTATCCAAAATGGGCCTGAGGATGCATTTTGCACGAAGAAGATAGTACCAAATCCTACAGGAGATGATCAGCAGTAACCAGCAGCCGCTCACTCTCTCTTACTTCATTCTTCCTTGGCTCCTGCCGTAGGATTTTTGCCCCAAATTACTCTTAATTACTCAAGCTGCTGTAATTCCATAATTTTGCATCACTAGAGTAATGCACATTACCTGACATTACTCTGGTGGAATTAACATTTTGTCCAGGCTTAACTCTGAGGCTGAGGAACTGTGAGAACGTCACAACGTGGCTGAGTACTCTGCTGGCATTTGGGAGTGAGGGAATGACTGAGCTTGGCGTGAGTGAGGACAGAGTCTAGACGAGCCTGATGGATGCTCATGTGAGGTGACCCCTGCTGAGTACCTGGAGATCTCACAGAGACCCGGGAAAAAACACTGTGATAACTGTGGAATTGGCTTGCCCGGTGACTGCGATAAGTACCATCAAAGATAAAAGGTCTAATGCCCTGCTGTTAGTAGAGTCCATCAGCAGCTCCTACTTCACACATGCAAACCCAAGTGGAAGGAATGAATGGCTGCAGATAGAGTTACAGACAGTAAAAATGATGAGAGGCAGAATGGAGAGGCAAGGAAGCAACAATCACAGAACTTGCCTGAACTCAACTCTGCAGGTTTCAAAGCCCAGAGAGATGCCCCAGGGAACGGGCTGACATTCTAAGCCAATATTTCAAGGGGGCAAACCAAATACACAACACGGATGGGTATCGGGTTGCGGGAACAAGACACACAAGTACAGACATGACAGCAAGCTGAGGCAAGTACCTACTGATGGCCTTTCTAGTCTTCCCCATTGAGATGGTGAACTGTGGGCCTGCCTCAAGAGGATGAAGTCCCACCCTGGCCCCTCTTAATCCAATCGCACAGTTTATTGAGATAGAGCACACCTCTCTGGTGAATCAGGACCATGAGACTGTGAGACCATGGCAAATGGGACTGCTCCATCATATGACTCTCCAGAATCGTTTGGTTTAGTAATTCAAATGTGCCAGCATCCCACTTAGTGCATGATATAGAGTCAGAGTGCACACTCCAAGGACTGGGCCTTTAGGAATGATTCTGTCTCCGAGGAAGGCAAGAGAAGGCTGTAACAACACGTCCACCTCATTCAATGAGGGGAACTTGTAGCAAGTTAATGTTTGCATGCTCCTACAGTGACTAGCCTCTGAAAGGTATTTCCCTGTTAGGATTGTAGCTAATTTTATGAAGAAAAAGCAGAAGTACAGGTAATGTTTAAATCCCCTATCTATAATTTTGAATAAGCTACACAGGTGGATTAACTAAGATTTTTAATAAATCTAATTTAATGGTGAAGTTTATGTTTTTTGTGCAAAATACAAAGTAAAAGTAAAAGTTAAACTTCCTCTGCCTGAAGCCCTTGCAGGCTACTTAGCATGAGTCTACCTGGAACTGGTCGGTCAGTGCTGCCTCCATGGGGTGTGAAATGCTCCTTTCACAACAGAAACAATAACCGAGCAGGATGGCTTGGGTGAGGAGTGTGACCCAGCGGAGCCCAAGCGCGGTGGTTCAGGAGTGTCCAGGAGCTTCACTAACTTGAAAGCGACTACGGAGACCTTTACTTTTATAGTTTGATAAGGGAAGCCTAGACAAGAGGGGTCTTTGGTCCCCAAACATAGTTTAGCCTTCTGGCTTTACTCTTTGTGGAGGTGGGAGCTGGCCCCATAAAGAGTTGGCAGTGGTTGGGTGGGAGGATACAACTTGTTACCTTAAACACACCCCTACATCTGCCACAACCTCCTCCAGGGGCAGAAAGATTTTGCCATGTTGGATTTTGCTGAGAATAGTGCACCGTGGGAGGGTTTGCATTGAAGCACACAGGATGTGCCACAAAAGGGGGAAGGTTTGCCCAGGGGAACATTTTGCCCATTGGTCAGGGAGTCTCCGGGAGTCACACCCACACCTTGAATCATGATTGGAGCAAAAAAAGAAAATCAACCCCAGCTCCTCAGAATACTTTATGGACATGTGTCAGAATAGAAGGGGACTGGACCTCATGTCTGTAACCTGTGGGGAGACCTGAACGGCTGGACCTCATGTCTGTAACCTGTGGGGAGACCTGAAGGACTGGACCTCATGTCTGTAACCTGTGGGGAGATCCGAAGGGCTGCACCTCATGTCTGCAACCTGTGGGGAGACCTGAAGGGTTGAACCTCATGTCTGCAACCTGTGGGGAGACCCGAGGGCCGGACCTCATGTCTGCAACCTGTGGGGAGACCCGAAGGGCTGGACCTCATGCCTGCAACATGTGGGGAGACCCAAAGGGCTGGACCTCATGTCTGCAACCTGTGGGGAGACCCAAAGGGCTGGACCTCAAGTCTGCAACCTGTGGGGAGACCCGAAGGGCTGGACCTCATGTCTGTAACCTGTGGGGAGCCCCAAAGGGCTGGACCTCATGTCTGTAACCTGTGGGGAGTCCCGAAGGGCTGGACCTCATGTCTGCAGCCTGTGAGGAGAACTGAAGGGCTGGACCTCATGTCTGCAACCTGTGGGGAGACCTGAAGTGCTGGATTTCATGTCTGTAACCTGTGGGGAGACCTGAAGGGCTGGACCTCATGTCTGTAACCTGTGGGGAGACCCGAAGGGCTGGACTTCATGTCTGTACTGTAACCTGTGAGGAGACCCGAAGTGCTGGACCTCATGTCTGCAACCTGTGGGGAGACCCGAAGGGCTGGACCTCATGTCTGTAACCTGTGGGGAGTCCTGAAGGGCTGGACCTCATGTCTGCAACCTGTGGGGAGTCCTGAAGGGCTGGACCTCATGTCTGCAACCTGTGGGGAGAACTGAAGGGCTGGACCTCATGTCTGCAACCTGTGGGGAGCCCTGAAGAGCTGGACCTCATGTCTGCAACCTGTGGGGAGACCCGAAGGGCTGGACCTCATGTCTGTAACCTGTGGGGAGCCCTGAAGGACTGGACCTCATGTCTGCAACCTGTGGGGAGAACTGAAGGGCTGGACCTCATGTCTGCAACCTGTGGGGAGACCTGAAGGGCTGAACTTCATGTCTGTATCCTGTGGGGAGACCCGAAGGGCTGGACCTCATGTCTGCAACCTGTGGGGAGACCCGAAGGTCTGGACCTCATGTCTGTAACCAGTGGGGAGCCCTGAAGAGCTGGACTTCATGTCTGCAACCTGTGGGGAGAACTGAAGTGCTGGACCTCATGTCTGTAACCTGTGGGAAACCCCGAAGGGCTGGACCTCATGTCTGTAACCTGTGGGGAGACCTGAAGGGCTGGACCTCATGTCTGCAACCTGTGGGGAGACCTGAAGGGCTGGACCTCATGTCTGTAACCTGTGGGGAGACCTGAAGGGTTGGACCTCATGTCTGTAACCTGTGGGGAGCCCTGAAGGGCTGGACCTCATGTCTGTAACCTGTGAGGAGACCCGAAGGGCTGATCCTCATGTCTGCAACCTGTGGGGAGACCTGAAGGGCTGGACCTGCTCCCACTTGTAACCAGAAATAAGAAATGGACACCAAGGGTCTGTTAGCTGATCCTCTGTGTGGCTACTGGGACATCAAAAACTGCAAGAGCCATTTTTTCTTATTTCAACTGTTGACCAGGTATTTTGGAACTGGTTCTAGGAGTATAAGAAGTAGCTGAGAGGAGCTGCGCCAGAAAATCTGAAAAGTTGTGATTTAGAACGCTTTGGGATTTCCAAGACTGATGGATTCAGCGAGACCCTCTTACAAAGGTGCCCAATGTTGGAAGGACTTCCTCATACACAGCTTCAAACTTGTCTGCTGCGAAATTTTCAGATGCAAAATGAAACTAACTCCAAAGGTTGAACCGTAGACCAGGCAAAGGTAGAAAAGTGGGGAGCCAATGAAAGGACTTCAGCAGCAGCAACATTTTTATGTTACCGCTCTGAGCTTTTCCCACGAAAACCAATGGCTTCAGCGAGACCTCGTCCAGCAGCTATCCATATTCTGAGGGACTTTGACAGACACAGCCTTCAATCTTGTCCCCGGAGGATTTTCACTTCCATAAAAAAGGCGAATGGCCTGATTTAGAGTTTGGCAGGTGGAGTACAGTCCGTCACATGGGCCGAGAATATTACGTCTGCCACCTTGATGGACTACTGTCTGCCAAACGTAGAGTGGTGGAGCAGCACTTTTTTAAAGCCATGCCTTAATGCACCATCCCCACTTCCCATCCTCTTCTGCATAGGGTGGGAAACCTGTCTATTGTGCTTTGGACCAATCCTCACAGAGGACTCGGTGATGGACAGAGCCGGGTACCCATCCTTACACAAAACTCTTTGTATGAATCCTTCTAATTACTTTCAATCACAATTTCACTGTTACTGCACATCCCTTTGGGTTTGTCTCTGCAAAGCCTGTCCTTGGGTTTGTGCAGCTGGTTAATAACACTGTGGCCCCTGGCACTGGCTTTTGGCACCACCAGCCTAAGGCACTACTAAGGTCCATCAGAAATCCACACACGTGGCACATGGGTGTTCCAGGGCCCATGGCAGCATACCTTTGTGCCCTGGGCGATTAACCATGTGAGTTACACAGCTCAGCAATGCCAGCATCTTAGTTCTCACACCATGGTGTATTAAAAAGATCCATGTAATGTATTGAACTCTGTTACTTGAAAGCTCCCTTCAGAAAGGAAGAAGCGAGGCAGGTGGTCTGACCTACTCTAGGGCATGTTGGGGCCCTGCTTAGTTATAGAAGCCTTCCACCTGTAGCCCTAGAGCCCCAGGTCTCTGCACAGTGGTCCCCGATGGACTGTGCACCTAGTCACTGGTTCCCTCATATATGTACATACTCTCCCAGGCCTACAACTGACTCTCCAATGCCTTCACAGAATGCATTATCTCATCCCCACACTGTTTTCTATTTTCACATAGGACTGTGTAAACCTTTTTTTGTGTTTCACCAATAAATACGGTGCAAGGATATGTGTGGGCACAGTGTATTTCATAATATAAGACTGTGGAGTGTAATACATGCATCTTTCAGATAGCTGCCCTATGGCCCTGGTACATACACAAGTAAATATGTTATGGGTGCAATTTCTTGATCAATGTAAAATGTGCTGCCAGTCCAGGCGCGTGTTCGCTTTCAGTAACAATTGTTTTGATTCTGAAGGAATTAGTGGGCTTGATTTAGATCTTGGCGGACCGATGACTCCGTCACAACAGGTACAGATAACCCATACGCCGAAATATAAATCACATTATATCCTATACGCTCTATATTTCGGCAGACGGGATATCCATCACTGCTGTGATGGGGTAACCCAACGGCAGAGATCTAAATTAGGCCCTGTGTCTTTGTCCCAGCCTCCTCCTGGGATACGGGGTTGTCCTTGTTTTTTGACACAGTTTCAGGAGTCACTGACTGTGTAAATGAAGAGCATTTACATAAATGGTGTCTGATGCAGACTTGAAGTAAGGTAATTGCTCCATCAGAGCGACAGACTAAAAAACTCTGTTGCTGTAAAGAATTAGCCATACTCCACATTTAGATATGTCTTCCGGACCTGCAGACACTTTTTACAATTGACAGGAACCACCTTCACAGCAGTTCCTATCAATGTTTCAAAAGTTTGATGGGTGGCTGAATCAAACAGGACGGTCGCCTGTTAAACGTTTAACACGTTTTGTTTTTAATTCGTAAAATGGGATTTTGTTTTAAAAAACAAAAATAAATGACCCCATGCTATAGGGTTATATTTTTTTATGGCTCTCACTTCCAGGTTTCATCTGGCAGTGGCAAAAAGCAGAAAAACATATATCAAAGTTGACTCTACATTGGGCGGATGGTGTTATATGTGAACCTCCGATGGCTCATACTCTATCAGGCCATCAGAGGGGTATGTCGGCAACGGAGCAGGAAAAGACTCCATTGCTGACATACTTAAGGTCAGCCAGCCTCTAAATTACGCAGGTGGACCGAGGGTTTGGAGGAGAGAGTACTCTGTCGCAATTGTGATGTAGTATCATCTCCACCAAACTGTAAATCTGTCCCATAGTATGTACATTTTGCCTACGTAGACATCCTGAAAATTCAACACGTATTCAGCCCTTCTGGACTTATGTGGGACCTGCATAAGGTAGGCACCTTCTTAGCCACAGCACACACTTTGTGCCATGTTTTTGGAGTTCTTCGTGAAGTTTCATCATCATTGTGCGAGAAACTCTCAGAGTTAGAGAACCGCATATTTATGGGTTTTGTTTTGACTTATACTGGGTGCTCCCTTATGTCTGGATGAAGCTAAACCTCTCTGAAGAGCTCTAATAAGAGCGAAACTCATGTCAGGGGTTGCTTTTATTCATTCCTGGTTGGCTTGGATGGTATTTTACCAATCCAAAGCTGTAATACCGTGCCTGGAGTGGTAAAAGGCCTTTGTCATTTTACAGCTTGGCATGGATGGTACTGTGCTAATCCTATGCTTAAAAACTTTATTGCAGAAATGGCAAAAGGCTCAGGGGCACATGCATCAAGCATTTTACCAGTTGCAAACGGGCCGATTCACAGAATCAGCCCGACCCGTAAAATGCAATTTGCAATGCACGAAAGAAAATGCATTCGCAAATTAGGTAATCACAATTTTTTGCGATTACCTAAATTGCGAATGCATTTAGGGAAATGCAAATTGCGATTCCCTACATGTGAAGCATTATGTATTCTCAAATTGCGTTTTCGCAATTTGGAATCACAAATTGCCATCAACTTCAAGTTGATGGTAATTTGCAATTCTTTAGAAAAATGAATAAAATAGCATTTTTCTAAGTGCCATGTGGCGCACACACATGCCCTTAGGGCATGTGTGTGCGCCACATGTGCACACATGTATGTTTTGGGGGTGCATCAGGGTGGCCTTTTGGCCCCCTAGCACCCTTTAAATTGCATTCACAATTTGCAAGTACCTATTTGGTACTTGCAAATTGCGACTGATATCCCATTCATTAATATGTGCCTTGAGGCCCATAGGAATGAGTGGAAAGGCATTCCTTAATTGCGACTCGCAATTTGCGATTCGCAATTAAGGAATGTGTAGGAATCCCTAATATTTTAGTGAAACCTACATGCATAGGCAATTTCTTAATAATCGCTAATAAGGAATCACAATTGCCTAGCTTGATGCATGCGCCCCTCAGTCCCTTTCTAGCTCAACGTGGATGGCACTGTGCTAATCCAATGCTTAAGATCTTTTCTGGAAAATCAGACATTTGAGGTGAGTAAATTCAGGGTGTCGCTGGTGTTGCAGGGTGCTCTATACAGGAGTTGCTCTCCACATAAACCTGGAAACTACCCAGAGTTCCCTGCTTCTATTTGGTGTAAATATATGTATATATATATCTTTCAATTAGTAATGTGTTTGACCGCTCCTCTACTTCCATAAAAGGTAATGGACAGATATGCCCTCAAGTGCAAAAAGTATGTATATAAACAAGAAGAGGGGGGTGCTTGCCAACTACTATATAAGTTCACTAAGAGTTGTAAAAGCAGGGTCATACAGTCAAACCAGAACAAGGCAATTGCTCAATGACCAGTATTGCAACAATTCCTTTATCTTGTTAAGTTTAATGAGCGTAGGACAGGGAACAGTGTGCCTGCATTGTTACAATACTTATAGTTTAATTATATGTATAGCCTTTATGGAAAATGATCATAAAATGATGCATCAATGCCAAAATGGGTGGTCATTTGTGCTCCCTAATGCACACCAGAGAAAGTCAAATGACAATCACATTAAGTAAATCAAATTATAATATTAGCAAAACAAACAAAACAATCTCCTCGGATGCCAGTCCAAATTATTCAGTTTGTACAAGAAGAAAAAACTCCTTGGCTTGAAATTCCACTCAAAATATACAAAGGGGCAAAGTGGGGCATGGTAGAGTCCGATCAGTCAATTGTTTTTGCCCTTCCAAAGATATTTCAAAATATAAAGTCCATCATTCTTGGCCCTGATATCGTCGAAACGTTTCTACCTCTGGAAGTTTAGAACTCCTCATAGATTCTGGAGGTCTGCAACTACAGTTTATTATGAAGTGTAGCAACAAAGTAGGATTTTTCACATTGCTGTCCCCTGACAAATGTTATAGCGATAACCAGGAGGAAACTATATAGTGTGTGGTGACAAGGAGCATGAACCATCTCACGTAATAATTTTATTATTTATTTATATTTAGGGTAAGATTGGCTCTCTGTGGAACGAGAAGGGTATCTCAGCCCAAGTCCTGAGGAGACTGATAATTTTGTTTTTTAAGCAGTTCTCCTATTCAACTTATGATGCATTAGTCTGGAAAGTAGAGTTTGTCCTCACACTCAGGGGGATCATCCATAGGATAATCACTTTCCAAACTTGAGATGTCAGACCAATTGCCCTGGTCATCCTCCGTAGTTTTCAGGAGCACCATAACCCTTTGAAAATAAGTCTTTGTTCAGTTTAATCATTACCACCGTCTGCAAATTTTGAGGCAATAGACTGGTCTTTCAGACTGTGATAACTGTGCCAACTGCACTAAAAACAAGCTCTGAAGAAACACTAGCTAACAGACATGCAAGATACTTTATTGTAAGCCTACTGCGATCTGGACACTGTGGCCTATTGTCATGCCAATAGATCAGTGGGTTTTGGTCCAGCTTCCCCACCATTGAGTCATCCAGATAGACCATCTTTTGAATGAATGAATTTGTGCTGCTACTTGTTGCACCTGAGTCTCTGCACTTAACTTAAGTCCTGCTGAATAAATCTGACCCACTGCAGAAGTTGGCTGTGAACGTGTTGCTGTGTAGCTGGCAATGGTGCTGGCTGCTGCTGCAGTGACTGTGAGCCAACAGCTCCACCCTGTGTGGAGGTTGAAAGCTGCACTTCAGAACTTCTGCCCGACCTCGACTTTGCTGCCATTCTTCTTCTAGATCAGTCGCTTTACTGACGGTTCAAGTCTTGTAGACCAGACATCCATTTCAGTAGATGGTATAAAAGTGGAAAGGGTTTTTTGTATTGTGGATCCAGTATCTTTGCACAGAAGTAGTCTTAGGATGACACAATCTCTTTTGCAGCCTTTGATTAGTGTTCAAGCAAAGGACCAAGCAATCCACCAAAGAGAATGCCTGTTTGTTGACACTGGTGAACGTGTGTTCCACCTTTTTCAACTGCTCCTGCAGCAGATGCAACAATGGGATTGCTTGGCTCATCGTGCTGTCCTATTTGCTGACTTCCCGTGTCATAATCTCAAAAAGAAGTAGCCCTCGCTTAACCACCTCAGTTGTCCTGGCTTTGGCAGTTGCATCCCCTCCCTTTGAATTACATAATTGTTGATAGACTTGTAGTGATCAAGCTGGTGTTCCAGCAGGTAGCAGGTTGAGTCCCAACGTGTTGGCACCTCCTGTGCGAGGGCTTTTACAGGTAATTTATTAGCACGCTGGAGGATCCTCAACTACTTCCAGGCCTTGAATGAATTACTGAAATGGGTACATATTATTAGACAGGTGGCCAGTATGTTGCTGACTATGTCTTCTTTTTTAGAAAGTCCTGTGCATTTAAATGGATGCAAAGTGCTGAACACAGGACTCTGAAATATCCACCATCAGCCATGGCTTTCACGATATTACTGCAATTGTCAGTGACAACAAATCCATGTTGAGACCTCTGGGTTTAAGCCATTCGTAGAGCTTTGTATTAAACGCTTCCAAGATGTCAGCAACTGTATGCGATTTCTCCATGGTGAATATTGCAACTGTTGCATGTTGCTGAATCCCCTAAAAGGTATCGTTAGCGGTGGAACCAGCAGCTAGCCTTTCCTGACTCCCTGGAAAGGAGTCCAGTGTGTAGTGATGCTTGACAACTGATCCACATGTCCGCCATGAAGTGAATGGACTGAACAGTGTATAAGAGAGTAATGGAAACACAACTACTCCCCTGTTTTTAATACTGTGACCATTTTTAACACTATGACCACTTATGAGATAGCAGCACGCATTATGGTGATTTCTCTCGTGTGCATAAAACAGTTGACTGCTACACTGAAGAAGACAGAAGGCATGGTTATTATCATGGCTATTATCACGGTTATCATCATGGCAGAAGGCAGGTTCAGAACACAGGAAGGGATGGTTCGATCACGCATGTAGCAAGACCCATAAAAACTTATAGGAGCACTGAAGAAACACCCTAGAAACATGGAGGAGATTCAGTACTGGAGATGGGAATATAGGCTCATTTTTAAAAAACTTAAGAAAACATTAAAAGAGGATATGTGGGAGAAATTGCACGAGGCTAGCAGTTGTGATGATAGCACGGCATTTTGACGTGTGGTTAACTCCCCTTTCCTCATGAACTTTGATACACTCAAAATTGAGATTGCTGTAACCGAGGAAGAGTGGGTAACAAACTTCTCTGCCCTTTATTCGTTTAATGCAACTAGTGCACCTTATCTTCCAATATAAAGTGACAAGGCTGCCATACAGGTGTCTGCCCCCGCACCTGACTGGGCCGCTCTAAACTTTACTTTGGAAGACGTTTCCCTTGCTATTAGAGCTAGTAGGGGAAACAAAGCTCCTGGGCCAGATCGTGTCCCAATCGATCTATTCAAAGCTAATATCGATCTCTGGGCTCCAGTTTTTACTAATCTTTTTAGATCTTACCAACGTAAGGGGCTACCTTTGACTTGGGCAGAGTCTCAAATTGTACCTATATTCAAAAAAGGTGGCCGTAACTGCCCATCGCATTACAGACCGATCTCCTTACTTGACTCATTATTAAAGGTGGTGGTCGGATAATTTTAGTCAGGTTACAAAGCTGGGCTGACAGCAACAACAGTATCTCTAACCTACAATACGGATTCCGCCAGGGCATTGGCACTACTGAGCAAGCAATTACACGCATTAAAGATAGCAATCTGTACACGATATTCGTTGACTTGTTGTCAGCTTTTGACTGTGCTATCCATGAGAAACTGTGGTCAGTGATGAGCTCAATGGGTATCGATGGTGCAATTATTGCTCTCTTAAGACAACTGTACTCGAATAGCCATGCTAGGCTACGGTTTGGCATTAAAGAAGATTGTACCCGCTCATTCAGAATAGAAAAAGGGGTCCGTCAGGGGTGTGTGCTTGCCCCTTTTCTATTCAATCTTTATATAAACGATCTGGGTAACACCCTGGCTAGTTCATGTGCAGATATGCCACAAGTAAAACAGCGACCAAGTCCGGTGTCACTTTATGCGAACGATGCAGTTCTCATGGCACGCACTCCTGTAGCTCTGCAACGTCTTCTTGACAAATTTGCCCTGTTCATGGAAAATCTAGGGCTGCGAATTAACACAAGCAAGACATTTGTTATGAAAATGGGTGGGGGGGACAAAATGCTGGAATATACATTTAGGAAAGGAAATTGCACCCCAAACGCGAACATTTTCCTATCTGGGTATTTTACTTTATAGTGAAGGTACATGGAAAAGTGCAATTGAATCCAGAAGATTGCAATTGTTAAGATCGATTGCGGCACTTCACAATTTTGCTACAAAATTGGGCAACATACAACTTAAAGAAATGTTATCTATCTACTATGCAAAGTGTAGAGCTATTGCAATGTATGGCTCAGACATCTGGGATTATGCTAACCTTGAACCATTACAGGCGGTGGAAAATGTGTTTTTTAAAAACCTTTTAGCACTTCCTTCGAGCTGCTCAAACTATGTATGTCACTCGGAGCTGGGGACTAGTTACCTAATAGACTTGGTAAGGACTCAACCACTCTTGCTATGGCACAAAATATGGACCTCTGAACATATGGACTTGAATCGTGCCATAGTCAAGGACTGCTATGACTTCGAAATGGCCCTAAAGATCCCCTGGCTAAAGTTTATTAAGAATGACTTGACAGATAGGGGCCGTTTGGAATTCTACGAGCATCCAGAATCCCTGTAAAACATCTTGAGGAAAGGATTAAAAACAGAGTGTCTAAACCATCTGGCGGATCTGCGATTATGCGTGGAATAGTGCAAAACAACTGAAACACAATCAAACGGTCCTGACTTCTTTCTCCATGCAACCATGCCTTTTTAATGTTCTTAATGCAGAACATCGATTTGTTTTAACTCGTTTTAGACTAAACATCTTCTACCGCTTGATAAGTTTCCCAAACCCCAATGACTGGTCAAAAGATTTACAACGTTACCCATGCGATAATGTATCAAACCAATCAACCCTGCACATCGCACTTTTTTGTAAATTCTATAAGGATCTGAGAAGTTTTTTTATTGTACCTTTATTGAAATCACTAAATTTGAAACAATGCAGGCCGACCTTTTCATACCTACAATTGCTCCCCAGTCTACACACGTGTGTGGTACTTGCAAGATTTCTAAGGGCGACTCAAGCAAGAAGGGAAACAATATCAGCAAAGCGTTGATTTATGATCGCTTGGCTGAAATGTGAACTGCACTTTTCTCATTTTTGATACCAATGAATTTTATATGTATGTATTTGTTTTAAGAAATGTTAAATGCATGTACTCTTTTATGATTCACTTTGTCTGAATCGAATAAAGATATTTGATTTTGACTGATACACTGGCAATCTACACTATTTGCACAGTGGCATCACGCTTGTGCCACTTATACATTGAAATTTCCTTTTCTCATACTGCATGCCATATATTATTGTGATCTGTGGCGATTTTGTTGTACGGGGGTACCAGCCTCGGATTCTTTAGGCTGGGAACTTTGCTGAAACAAATTCTAAATGCAAGCTATTCTCATAGATTGGCTCTTCGCCCTACCCAGTGTTATGTTGTGTGTGTCTTGTTTATGTCTTTACGTGTCTGGATGCCACTCCAGCACCAGACATTTTGGTCCACACTAATGGACATCCTGGTCAATAAGACGCTCTTATGCCAGGAACATGATAATTCTGTCTCCTTTTTCTCTCCTGACAGGTTGAAAGCCAACATCAAAAAGTAGGTACCACTCAAAGGGCACCACTTTTGACACATGTGTGGGGTAGGATGATTCATTCACTATTCCTGTCCTGACGAAGCGCAACTGAGCCTCCTGACCACTAGGGGTACAAAACATGTTGACTGACTTAGAGTTGGACCCTAAAGAGGGAACTCACATCAGACTACCAGGGTACTTTATGACCCCCTGGTAACACTTACCTATAAAGGTTTTTATTCTGACAAGGCGTTCAGGTTATTAAAAGTAGTTGGTGGCCTCCCTGACCAGTTTTAACCTACATCATCACACATGAGCTACCACCCCACCTAGACTCTACCTTGCATGCATCATACGGCATACCAATAAAAGATCTTCGCCGAAGTGACCCTTCGAGGGACCAGTTGGGCATTGCAGCGCCAGCCCAACGAGGAGCAATAGCCCTATGATGAAGCATGACATCCCTTTGGGATGTGTGAGGGCAACATGAAACAGTCCTGCTGACTGCCACCGTGCATATGCTCGAGTCCGGCACAACCTGTCGATATCGCCTCTTTCTCTTTAGGAACAGTAGCCCTAATTTTTGTTTGTAAAATATTTTTACACCTGAAAACAACATTACACAGAAGAGGTTGGTTTTTACCCTCCAGAACCGTGGTGGGAACTCTATCGGCGACAGGAGATGTAGAGAAAAACAACATGAAATAATTGCTGGTGGCTCACCAGGGCCTAGAACGCATGGGAACTCTATGGGAGGCAGGGGAAGACAGGCAAACAAAAATTGAAAACATGATTAAAAAAATACAACAAATCACTGTCCTTCAAATTCTGCCACAAGCACAAATACATTTATCTTGAAAAAAGAAAAAAACATTATATGCTTTTTCTATCAATGGTCCTAGGAAATGGCTTTTAAAGTGGAATATAGAGATTGAAGCACACACTGGCTGCACAAAATGGAGGAAATTAGCTCATCCACCACGAAGCCGCTGAAGAAGAAGGCATGGAGGACAAAGACAAAATGGCCACCAAACACACACACACACACACAACCTGGCTCCACAAAATTGTGGTCGCCGCATGGCCAGCAAAGAAAGAGGCATAGAGAACAAAGACAAAATGGTTACTGTGACTGCACACACTGGCTTCACAAAATGGCCACCGCCGTATGGCCAACAAAGAAAAGGCATGGAGAACAAACAACATATGGCAGCCTATGGCAATAGCAAACAAACACACTGGCTAAAAAACATACATTAAATAATAGCTGGTGCCCAATCAGGGCCAATGAGGACTTTATGGGAGGCAGGCAAAAATTGAAAAAAATAATATTAAATAATTGTTGGTCCCGCACCAGTCCCTGGGCCCAAGGAGACTCTATGGGAGGTACGAATTTGTTTTTTAAAAAATAATTAAAATCCAAGAACATGCTGTACTATAATCGCGCAGAAACACAAATAAATATATCAGGAAAAAACAATAATGTCATGGGCCTCTTCTATTAATGGTCTTAGAAAATTACTTTTAGTGGAATAAAAGGACACACAATTGGTAATCTACTTCACCCACAATATGGTCACTAAAGAAGGTGGCATGGAGGACAAAGACAAATTGCCACCAGACACACACACACACTAACTGGCTACACAAAATGGTGGTCTCCACATGGCCAGGTAAAAAAGGAGGCATAGAGAACAAAGACAAAATGCCCACCATGACCACACATAGAGGCAGACACACGCACTGGCTAAACAAAATGGCCCCCGCTGCATGGCCTGCAAAGAAAGGGCAAGGAGAACAAAGAACACGTGGCAGCCTATAGCAAATACACACACTGGCTACACAAAATGGCCAGCACCGCATGGCCAACATATAAAGGAGCATAGAAAACAAAGAATACAGTGCCTGTTGCACCTTCCCACTCTCGGAAAAAAAACACCTTGTAGCACTGCAAGGAAAGAATTACAAAGATATTATTGGTAACAGGCACGTGCAGACAAAAAATAAAATAACCTACTATTTTGCATTTACTCCGCACACATCCCAAACCCTGTAAATGTTTTTCAAAAACATAACATACATCAAAAATACACCCAAGGACTAGTGCAGGGCAGACTAGGCCCCAAACAGTAAACCAACATCACAGTAAAATGATAAAAAAAATCCGAATACAATTTTTAAAAACACACGCAAAATAATGGATAACAATTATATTCAATTTAACCCTATACCTCCACCATCAAAAAATTGCAAACATTTCTATTTCCCTTTTAAAAAGGTAATCACGCATGGGTCCCCATTACTCTAGCCCAAACTCCAGGCCACTCACCAACTTAGAAAAAAAAAAAAAGGAACAAAAGCTCCTACCGCACGCCCTCCCGCAAGCAACAACCTTTTTTCCTGGGCATTGACCTTATTTGATTTCTCTCGAACGTGAAGATTTCAGTAGTGTAGGTGCAACGGGGATTGCAGAGAAAAAGAGAGTGATGCTTTCCCTCCAAACTCCAAACCAAAAGTGACTAATGGCTGGACACAGCAGAGGGAGTCTTCAGGACGTGAAGAGGTGTTGCTAATGAATGTACAATAGCCACCCAGTGTCTATAGCACTTACTTCCTGTTTAAAACATAAAAAGTGTGATTCGTGCTGAAGAGATACAGAAACTATCCATTCAGGTAAAATTTCAACTCAAAAATGCATTTTGAGTAGATTTTCTAGCCGCTCAAGTAGAAAATCGAATCAAAATGGTGCCCCGTGACCGCCTGTATTTAAGGTACTGCCACTCGCAGACAGTGTTGCCAGGTTTTTAGACCCGTCCCAAGCCCAATGCAGCTCAAATATAAGCCCAAAATAAGCCCAATCAGACCAGTTCCAGACCAAAAACCAGCCCAAATTAGCAAGTGTCCAATTAAGCGCAAATCGGCATCAGAACCAATTTTAACGACAAATATACATTCTATTCAATATACAGATGGTGGGAGGGCCACCTGCCTTAATGCTACTCATTTTTAAGACCAGTTCTCCCTGTGACTTTGTCATGTGAAACAGGCACTGCTCAGAATACAATAGTAGAAAACAAAGAATAAGCAAGGCAGAAATAGTGTTCTGTGTAATTTACAGCTCCCTCTAAATTGGATTTTTAATAAAGTCTGTAAAACTCAGTGTCATTATTCATTACACATTAAAAAGCTACATTGGAGTAGGTAATAGAATGTATTACTATTTGTTTTTATTTCAAAAATCTGCACAAGCCCAGCAAGGCACATACTTTGCATATGCTTCATTTAAATTGTTTTTATCATTAACATGGCCATGGATGCAAGGCAACAATAAAAAATGTCCAACGAACTGGTGATTAATGATCCTGCTGGAGAGCAGCCCTTTGCCTGTTTGTAGTTTTGAAATGCAGATAGGCTGTATTTTATTTGGATAGCTCAGTGGGTTACTGCCTTTGTCACAGAGATTCTTGTGTTACTTGCAGTTCAGAAGTTACAATCCTAACATAGGACAGTGACCTATGAACTGTCATCAAAGAGCTGCATACAAACATGGATGGTATAGTTAGAACTTTTTTTTGTGTTACTATATAGTTAGAAATTCCCCAGTCTTTCATTATTTTAATGTTGCTCAAATGAGTTTGGGCCGATATACATTTTTATTAGTAAAGCCAACCCCCAACCACTGGGTATGCTTTAAATCCCCAGTTTGTGCTTTCCCAGCCCAAACCCTCTCAAAATATACTGCCCAACAGTATGGATGACATTTAATTCCTACACCTTGTAATCCTCATTGACTTATGTGACATTCCCTATAGACTGAATGACATACTTGTATGATTCATTGTCTCTGTATATTGTGTGTGTGATGTAAAGTGCTGTGAGCGACACCCTACACTGATATGAATAGCGCTATACAACAAATGAAATGCATATGATAGGGGGCTACAGAGACATGAAGGGCACTGTTGGAGGGTGGTAGCAATGGTATCTGCCGAAAAAGAGGTCATTGATGAGGCGCCAAAAAAGACTTTCGCACCAGCGCTAAACACGGCCCTGTCATTGCCTTTCTGTTTTCATTTAACTAGCAGTCAGGTCATTAGGGCAACTGTGCAACATATTTAAGTGCGTGCTAATTATATTTATTGTTATATTCAATGTTTTAAGTTTCAGACATCCCTTTTACTTTCAAATAACTCTCGACATGCTCTGTGTACACACAGAATTGATCCGTTGGATCATGGTGACGGCAAGAAAATATAATGTAATCTAGGGCTTGTAGGCTACCACAAGAAGTGAGAAATTGGGCCCGCAGTGGCCCACCCAAATGCACTCTTGGCCCACCCAACTACAAATTCCTGGAGCCGGGCCTGATTGTGTCATGATGTCTCACTGTCACTTACCTGGTCGCTGGTGAGTCACGCGGTCACCGGTGGTGGGTGGCTGGCAGTCTGGACTGGAAACTAACACTGCCTGGCAGCAGGCACGGTGGCAGTGGCTGGGCCTGGCCCGTGGCTGGGCCTGGGCGCTGGCGGGCCTGGGGGCTGGAGTGACTGGGGCTGGAGTGACTGGGGCTGGAGCGACGTGGGCCTGGGCCTGAACCTGGGCCCGGGCGGCTGGGGCTGGGCCTGGGCCTGCTGATGAGTGCACTAGTCGGAGGAGTCTCGGTCTCTCGGACTCGTCATTGTCTCTCCAGTCCTACTCCTCCTCAGTCACACACAGTAGACGTCACGTCACGTCTTCACTGCCTGCGCGCTGCACTGTGTGACTGCTGCCTGTGCTGCACTCCGCACTCGTCGTCGTCTTCAGCATCAGCAAGCATGAAGCAGACACTGTCACTCACTCATCGATCGCCGCCGCGCCGAAAAAGACCGTGCTCACGTCGTCAGCCCCCGCATTATATGGGAACCGCGGGGGCTGACCTAAAATTAATTCTCAGGGCCGTCATTGGTAGCGTTTTCGCGCGCTACAACATGACGGCCCTGGAGACCCCCCACATTGGCTAATTATTTGCCACGGCCCACGAGGGGTACGGCGGTAAAGTTAGGTGGTGCCTGCGTGGTCTGGCTCTTCTCTTGTCAGTGTGACATCACGTAGAGTGTGTGTGCACTGTGCTGCTGTGCAGACTTGGTGACAGGCAGGTGCCGCAGCCGGGCCCGGCAGGCAGCAACAATGTAACAACTAGTATTGCTAATGCTGACTGTTGCTGGCCTGGGGCTGGGCTGCTGGGCGGGACCAGGGAGGATTTAACAACTTTGATTGACCGCCGCGATCTCATGCATGTGGCGATGGTGGGCGCCCGCCCCAGGCCAGTATTTCCCGCACAACTACATAAATCCAGCCCAAAAAGTAGCCCCCCGCCAGGCATGGGTTTTTCCCGCACAACTGGGGAAAAAGTCGCCCAATTGTGCGGGAAATAGCCCAATCTGGCAACCTTGCTCGCAGACTCAAAATGACAGCTGAACGTTCTGTGGTCACTGTCATGGCTGCCGTACTGGGAGTGCGTGAACTACAGGAATGGCCGCCGCACAGAGACGCATGCTCAGCAGCAGACCAGACAGGTCAAAGCGCAGCCATCCCCGCCCGGCAATGCTTCACGTTCCAGTCCTTTGAGTTGAGGCTTACCTTCCGGGTCTTCGTCACTTCTGGGGTGTCGAAGGCTCCTCGGAGTCCTGCTTGCATGTGGCACGGTTCCTTGTCCTGGCGCTCTCTCCTCCCCGGTGTTCCTGATTTCGGCGCCCTTGGTGTTCTGCTTCAGTGTGGTGCGGTTCTTCGTCCTGCCGCCCTCTCCTCCCCGGTGGTCCTGATTTCGGCGCGCCACCTTCTACCCTTGGATTTCTGTCCTCTTCGTTTCTATGCACTCCTGAAAGACAGAAAAGACGAACAGAAAGCTGCAATACTTCCACACAACGGTATCAGCGCTTTGTGTTGCTATTTATTTCAATCCATCTCGCCCCTGCATACTTATCTGATCTGGTGATTCTTGCACTGTGGACATTCGTTCCCTCTCTCTCCTTAGGATATTTTAACCTGAGGAGAACGAAAGAGAAAGATATTAGATTATTGCCTGAATATTAAGGCTATTTTACTTTTGCAATTAGACACTTTATTTTTTGTGAAGAATATTTTCCTACTGGAGTTTGGTGAATAAGGTGGGTTCTAGCTTAGGGCCTTTGATTATTCATTCCCTTATTTTAGTCTCCCCCCAACTAATAGTCCCCTATTGTTTTTTCCTAACAGAACCAGACACTTGCTTGACAAACATAACCATTTTACATACTACGAAGAAGGGAAGCCTTAAGGTATTAAACAAACCGTTAGCGAGATTTAGAGACAGAGATACCCTACTACATACTTACCTGTTTATTGTTCAGCTCTCTTGTCTACAGATGTTGTGCCTTGTTCTTGTCTGGTCCTATCACAGCCTGGGGTTCAATGCGTGACTTTTATCCTTCCTTGTTTTGTTTCCCTTCGTCCCCATGTTGCCATTGTCACTTTGACCTCGGGTGCAATAGGTGATTTGGCGAGGTTGTGGACCTTCCTTCATGTCCATGACGTTCCTGCGGAAACATAGGTGAGACCTTGGCAGTCACGCTCTTGTGTTACTTCAGTGCATCCCTGTTATATTGTTATTTGCACTGTGTTTCTCTTTAATGTCCCTTGGAGTGTTGGGGCAGAGTGTGGCATGGAATGCTCATGCTGTTCCTACACGGGTTCCACTCTAGGGGCTCGATTCACAGAACAAACTGAAGACAAAATCCTAAACTTAGTACCATTTTGGTATTCACATAATGCACTTACTACTTTTGCGATTCACAGAATAAACTTACTACTTTTGCTATTCACAGAATGGATTTAAGACTACTAACTTTACGTCCGCACTCGGGCCGGAAATTCAGGCCCGGAGGCGGGGCTTCCGGGCCGGAGGCGGAGCTTCCGGCCCGGAGGTGGGGATTCCGGCCAGTGGCGGAGATTTAAAATCTCCACCTCCGGCCCGGAAGGCCCGCCTCCGGGCCGGAATTTCCGGCCCGAGTGCGGACGTAAAGTTAGTAGTCGTAAATCCATTCTGTGAATAGCAAAAGTAGTAAGTTTATTCTGTGAATCGCAAAAGTAGTACGTTTATTCTGTGAATACCAGAAGTAGTAAGTGCATTCTGTGAATACTAAAATGGTACTAAGTTTAGGATTTTGTCTTAAGTTTGTTCTGTGAATCGGTCCCCAGGACATCAGTTGCCACCGGTTTACACTATTGACTTATCGGCAGCCTACCACCAGGTCATGCTCAAGCCTGAGTCCAGGAAGCTCACTGCTTTCATTACGCAATTTGGCTGTTACTTGTTCAGGCGCATGCCATTTGGCCTTGCTTCGGCCGCTGCAGCTGTTCCGCGGTTGATGCATTGACTCTTTGGTGAAATGAGAGGCGTGAATTTCTTTCAAGATGACATATTAGTGGCTGCCACGAGTAAAGGAGAACATGATTGGATTGCGAATGAAGTGTTAGAAGTATTATAAAGAGTTGAACTTAGCAAATGTAAGTTTGCTCAGAGGAGTGTGTCTTATTTAGAACATATCATAAATAAAGATAGAGTGAAACCCAAGCCATCCCTGGTCAATGCTATTGTAGGTTCACCTGCTCCGACTACTAAGGATGAAGTAAGATCTTTTTTAGGCATGGCCGAACACTGTGCTAAGTTTATTCCTAACTTTGCCAGAAAGGTGTATAACATACGCTCTCTTCTCAAAAAGAATGTAAAGTTTGAATGGTCTGCGGACTGTGAGGCAGAATGTTCCTTAGTCAAAGCTTTAAGCAGCTTTGACCCAAACTCACACTGTTTTCTAACCACCGATGCACGTCATAAAGGATCGGGTGCTGTTCTTTCACAAAAATGGTGTGATGGTGGTGAGAGAATAATCTTATTTGCTTCTAGAGCCTTGTCCCCAGCTGAGAGTAAATACCCCATTATAGAGAGAGAGGCACTTGCTTGGGCCTTACAACATTTTCGTGCCTTTGTTTGGGGCAAGCCAGTCACTATTCGTACTGACCATCGACCTTTGGTGGGGATTCTAACCACCCAGGGTAGTGTTGGGACCTCTGCCAGATTGGCTAGGATTCCCATGAGGATGAAAGAATATGTGTACAAGATCATCTATGTGCCTGGCAAGGACAATGTAGTGGCTGACTGTTTGTCAAGGTTACCCGTACCCCTGGAAGAATGTGTGGACGATCCCTGGGGAAAGTATAGTATTGCATTTGTACATGATTCTGGTATACCAGCCATCACTAAGGATGAATGGTTGGAAGAACAGCGTAAGGATAAAGAGTTACAGGCCATATCCGAATATATCTGTAAAGGTTATCCTAGGAAAGGTAACATAACAGGTGACCTGAGACCTTTTGGGAGGTGAGAATGGAGTTATCTGCTGACAAGGATTTAATCTTGAGAGGCGACAGGATAATTCCGCCTGTCACCTTGCGGAATAAAGTGTTGCAATTGTGTCATGAAGGTCATTTTGGAGTCCTTAGAACAAAATTGGTGGTCATAGGCATTTTTTGGTGGCCAGGAGCAGACAAGGAGGTAGAGAGATGTGTAAGAGAATGTTCCGTTTGTTGCTCGGCGGACGAACCCTTTAAGACCTTGAGGCCCCCTGTGAGTGACCGTTCTGTTCCCAGTCTTCCTTGGGAAGTTATAGCTGTGGATATTTTCGGACCGGTTGGTGAAGACAACGAGTATGGGCTGGTTACCATTGATTTATGTTCTAAATGGCCTGTGGTAAATATTGTGGAAAAAGTGGACACTAACACTGTTCTCGAGTTTTTAGACAAGTTGTTTGTCATGGAAGGCTTACCTGCTAGCATTGTAAGTGGTAACGGAGTGCAATGTACTTCAAGGAGTGCTAAGGATTATTTTGAGAAGAGGGGTATTAAACACGAGACAACCTCGTTGTATAATCCAAGTGGCAACGGTGCTGTGGAGCGCTTTAACCGTGTGTTGAAAGGTGTGATTCAAGCAGCCATGAGCAAACAAATGGATTGGAAACTGGAGATACAAAAAGCTGTTTGGGCATATAGAGTGACCACTCACGCGGCCACTGGTTTATCTCCATTTGTGAGGATGAGAGGCAGGAAACCCAGATGCAAATTTAGTCCGGGTTGGCTTATGGAAAGGAAAGTGGAGCAATGGTCTCCCACTGAGGACAAAAACAATTTAGAGTTGGTACATAAGAAAAGTAAAGAGTATTACGGTACTGAAGTTGTTCCAGTTGCTGTGGGCGACTGGGTCCGTATTAAAAGACCTATGAAAGTCCCCAAAGGTGAGAGTCAATTTGAAGCACCGCAAGAGGTTGTGGAAGTTCTGCGTAATGCGGTCAGACTGAAGGATGGAAGGGTGTGGAATCCTAAAAGGGTGGCTTTTGGCTTGGAGCATAAACCAGGTGTTCCATTTAGTGTAATTTCATCTCATAAAGATTCGTTTGACTCGGAGTGGGTGGAAGATTATTTTGATTATAGCACTGTACAATCTGGTTTGACGTCTGATGATATTCACCATAGTGGACCGATGGTTGTTGACCAGAGTGATGTGGAGTGTAGGCAACATGTCTAGGAGGACACCTTTTCCTCAGAGGAAACTTCTTTTGGTAAGAATGAGGAGGGGCATTCGGACACCATTGAACCTGTTGAGGGAAATGTGGATACAGGTGACATTCCTAAGAGAAAGAGTTCTTCCTGGGTGGTTGAAAGAATATGTAATGTGACTTGTAATTATTTTTCATGTCCTCTATTGTGGATTCTTGTATTCACATTGTTCTTCTTTTCGCTGTGTTTTTTTTCATTGTTCTTTTTCATTGTAAGGAGGCGTGATGTGTTATATTGTTATTTGCACTGTGTTTTTCTTTAATGTACCTTGGAGTGTTGGGGCAGAGCGTGGCATGGAATGCTCATGTCTTCATAGTCCTGAGGAGCTCGGGAAATACAAACCGGTCAGATGTGTTAAAGGTGCCTGCCTTGCAGGGGAGTAACTCCTTTACTCCAAGTGAGATTCTTCAGTCATCCAGCGTAGTGTAGATCGTCAAAGTACTTGGTTTCTGTAGCAGAGTTTAGTTCAGGTAAAATCTAAAGTCCTGTAGTCAGGGGTTGCTACTTTATACCCAATGAAGGGGTGGGACAAACTCTGGGGACCCACCTATGAAGGGTCAGGCTACACCCATGTCCTTTGTCCAGTTTCATGCCAGAGCAGGAGCAAATGGCTCCTGCAACCGGTTTGAACTGGACTATGCACAGAGACACCAAATATGCCCCCAATGCAGACTTCAAACACTCTCAGAGTGCACCCACCCAGCCCCAATACACTAAATCCTGTCTGGGAGGTGGTCACACCTCCCTGTGACAGGAAACCTATTGTCAAGCCTTCCCCTGCTCGAGCTTGGCTCAGCAGCAGGAGGTAAGACTCATGTCTGTGTCTGGCAGCATCCATTTTGTGATGCCCAGGTCGAGAAAGCTGGTACCGGGTATACCGGTGTATCAAATAAGTCCCTCTAGAAGGGTGGAATCATACCTCCCCCGCCAGTTACTGGCAGGGAGGTATGATTCCAAGGTGTTTGATACCAAACACGACATGTTTCTAAGCAGCCGCTTTAAAGTTAGCATTTACCGCGAGGTTAAAATGCACTTAAATATATATGGTTGGCTGCATCACAAACAACCCCGGAAAATAGGTTCCGAAGGCTGCAGAGGGGCTCTGCTCGTGCAGGTGCACCCTCTCACATAAAATCCAGCACCCTGCCTTCAGGATTGATAAGGCCTGCCATAGGGGTGACTGATAGGTTTATATGTGCAGTGATATGGAGCGATATTGTGAACATATATCTTAGTAAGGGGTGTATGCATCACCTTACCCAGGCTGCAGTAGCAGACCTGTGTTGTCAGTTTGAATGGTCTCTCAGGGGTGGCATAATACATGCTGCAGCCCCTGGGAGGCCTCTGGCGTACCTAGGCCCTGGGTATATAGTATACCATATACTAGGGACTGATAAGGGTACCCCAGAATCTAATCTGGAGTGTACCTAAGGTACATGCAATCAATTTAGAAAGCAGCTAGACTGGCGTCCTGGATAGCAGGATCCCAGTCAGACTAAGTCGAAAACAGTGATACATCAGCAAAAAGGGGGTAACTATAAGAAGCAGATCCTACTCTCCTACAGTACTTTCTACAATAAATCTCTTGCCATCATCCACGCCTCAGCGGCATTACAATCCCGCAGTCCCAGCGGTACGGATTTCCCAGAATGAAAGAATCAGTTTCATAACGTGGCATCATGGTGACGCAATCGGTAATTCTGCATCACAAGACCTTCACCGTGATCCCCGATGATATCACAATTAGTGATGTCATTGAGGCCTAGTGTAAAACCCAAAGAGAAGATGTTTTGATAAATCAATGGAAGACTCACAAAGAAAACGTTTTAAAAAAAGACAATATTGGCAATGCCTCCTGGTTTAATCCATACGGATTACATAGTGAGTATGAACTTTTTTATTGGCTTGGTTACCTACTTATCATTGGTAACAAGTTCGATTTCTGACCACTTGGGAAGCGGAGAGGTGACTGCTTTCTTCAAACTCTCTAGGTCTGGCCTGCAGGCAGGTTTAGCTCTTTCATGACCCTCAAGTAATGAGCAAAAATCATAAATAAAAAAGAACAAATATATACAGGGCTGGCTTCAGCGCTGGTGGCGCCTGGTGCACCCACCCGCCCTCCCATGATCTCCTCCTCGGATGACCTCACTACCACCCCGCAAATAGGTCCCTCATTTCTCAATAGCCCCTCTCTCACATACATTTCATTTGTTGTAAAGCGCTGGTAAAGGCTGGCTATCCACATAAAATACACATCTGTTCTGTGCAGCAGGCACATTAACACTTTATGGCGAGTCAAAACTGCCAATAGACAAATCTCTGATCTCTCTCTCTAGCAGGAACATTAATCACAAGGGTTATCTTGACATTTTAACTGTTGCCTGAAAACTGGCCACACAAGGAGCAGCAGGTGTTTTTAAATGGTAAGTTATTGCTAAACACAGCGTCCCCCCTCCCCTGAGGTCAGTGCCACCCTGCAGGTCAGCGCCCAGTGCGGCTGCACCGGTCGCACCACCCTAAAGCTGGCCTTGTATAAGTACAGAGAGGGGCTCTGGGTCGCCCTCTTTATCCACTGGGCTGTTTAACTGTCATACACATTTTTGTTTTGCACACTTAGAGGCTTTCTTAGTATATGGTGCACACCTAAAGGAGTGATGCGTCCTGCACTAATCCAGGCACCCCTTATGGTGATTTTCATGGCCTTTGATACCCATAGAAAGCTCTGTAAGTGGTAGCTGTGAAGAGCAGCCTTCAGGCCTATCTATCTTGAAGGAGTGTAAAGCAGCTTGTTTTACCCCATTTAAACAACAGCGTAGACTAAATGAAAAAGAACCACAAAGTGTTTATACAAAATAAGTCTATTGATTACAAAACACAATCACTAACACATTGGTATATCTTCTACCCGGAGATATCACACTACACATGAAAATACTTGCACAGAAATCAGGTAAGTAACACAAATATACACTGGTCTCCAGGGGAGAGCAAACAATATACTAAAGAAGTGGAATGCGAACTGCAAAGGAGAACAGGACTTGGACCAGAATACTCAGAGGGGCCGGGGACACAAGGGACCCCCCAAGATAAGTGCCCAGGAACCCCACGGAGGCTCTGTGCAGAGTAGAAACATAGCCACTTGTCCAATGCAAGTCTTGGGAGAAGGTGTGGTTGTATTTTTAAAGAAAAAGACCCTTCCCAGAGGACCCCGAAGAAACCCTTTGTAGGATGAAGATTGGAGAGCCACTGGTCCCGTGGATCCCCCGGGAACCAGGTTACTTACATCAGGGAAGCTGGGTGCATAGGGGTGAAGTGATGTCGTAACCTGCCGTAGACGACTATGGAAGACTTTGGAGAAAAAGCCTCTGGAGCCGTTTGTGAACATGTCCAGTGTAATCCAAGGATGGAGTCTGGAAGAGGAGAACCTGCAAGCAGTGGGGACAGAGTCTATTCCACTCGGCGGTGACCAGGAGGCACGGAAGCACAATGCCCACCCTTAGCAGGGAGCTCAGGAGTGTTGACGAAGAACTTGCTGCTGCAGATGTGGGGACCAGGCGATGCTGAGGAAGACGAGGTACCCCAGCTGCCCCATGTCGGATGTCAGTGTCTAGGTGGTCGGTGTCCGGCAGAAGCACCAACAAGCCTTGGTAGTCACAACTGGTGTGGAAGACGACAAGATGCAATCGTTGGAACCAGCAAGGTTCAAGGGACTCATCATGTGCCGGTGAGTCAGAGAAGGCCCGAGAAAGGCCCGCACGACCACCCCTGTCCCAGTTGACAATGCTCCAAAAAGTTCTCGAATCCTTTGCTGCACAGGCACTTCTTAAGTCCTGCCACCATGATTCGTCCCAGGCTTTTTTAGCTTTTTTTTGCACATCCCTATAATGATCCCTTGCACCCCTAACCCCCGATTGGTCTCTTGATCTTAGAGCTTCACTCAGCTTCTGGCGAGCCACTCTACATGAAGTATTAAACCAGCTAGCATCCTTAGTTTTCAGAGCCTGTCTCCCTGGCTTAACATCCTTTAGGAAATAAGTTTTCAAATTATCAAATAGACTAGTATGGGCTTCTAGCACAATTTGTGGGAAATCATCACTTTTGACTCTTGACATGAGGAAGTTGGTACTCTTGACTACTTCAGCTTTAAGGGCTTCCAACTTTTCTGGATGATCAACTATTTTGTTCCATTTTACATGGCGTTTATCATTTGCGATCACTAAATCCGAGGTAATAGTTCCCTCAATTTGTGTCACTATTCCCTTCCTAATAGTTGCCCACAAATCAATACATAGAGGGTTGTGATCACTTTCGAGCCGCCATGTTACCTTCATGTCATCAAGTCTATGCCATATCCTAAGATCAATCAATATATAGTCGATACGGCTAGTGGAGCGCCCATTATCAAAAGTAATTTCTCCTTTCAAATCTGATCTGGTACGCCCATTTGCAGCCCTAAGGCCTCTTTCAAGACACAGCGCCTTAAGTTGAATTGCAGCATTTGACCATCTTTTAACAGGGGGTAAGTCAAGCCTTGGGATTCCCCATCTAAGGTCTTGCTCTGATGATAGCTCCTGTACCTCATTACCCAATGGTTCAAATGTAGTGTTGAAATCCCCTGCAACAATAGGAATAATGTGAATGGGAAGATTTTCTAATTGTGAGTCCAGAGATGTTATAGTCTCTGAGCTGAGTCCTCCCCTCTGACCCCTAGCATACACATTAAAGATGGCAAGGGTACTCTCATTAGCCCTACTGAGTTTCAACACTAGAATATCTTTATCAGGGGATTTTAACAATTCTACACTGTAGTCTAGGTTTTGCCGAACCCAGGCCACAAGGCCACCTACAGGACGCCCTTTAGGGTTTTTCTTTGCAGGAATATAAAAATTTAGATATCCATCCCTAAACACAGGATCGACAGCCCATGACTCCTGAAATAGGCAAATATCATATTTGTCAATAAAGTTGCCCCAATCAGGAGACAACATTTTCTGTGCAATACCTGCTATGTTCCATGATATCATGGATATTTTACAACCACTATTGGGAGTATTTTGTAGGGACCTACACCTTTTGCTTGCCAAGGAATTAATTACTATTTTGTTATTCACAGAAGGCACTTACTCATTTCGGTATTCACAGAAGTTAGGACTCCTAAATGCCTTCTGTGAATACCGAAAGTCTTAAAGTTAGGATTTTTCTCAGTTTAGTAGTAGTAAAATTAGGACTCCTAACGTTAGGACTCCTGAATGCCTTCTGTGAATACCGAAATGAGTAAGTGCCTTCTGTGAATAACAAAATGGTAGTAAGTTTAGGATTTTGTCTTAAGTTAGTTCTGTGAATCGGGCCCACTGTGAGGGGCTGAACTAAGCATGAGGGAACATACATCACCTACTCAGCCCCTCACAGTGCTTCAAACAGCAAGTGTGCTTTTAGGTTTTTTTCCGTCTATGGAGCTGTGGATCAGGTACAGTTCTGCTTCATGGGCAGAAAAAGGGTGAAACTCTCGCATTTTGACTGTACTCGCTCACTCAATCAATCAGGTTGTATTTGTAGAGCGCTGCTTGTCCCCGGAGGGTCTCCAGGCGCTTGCTCAGCAGGGAACTGTTTACCTTCTGTTCTTGACACTGCTTTTTTCACCTCTGGGGTCCAGGGTCGCGCTGGCAGGGGCGTGGCAGGTGTCTGGCGCCCCCCACCGGTGGTGCATGGTATGACAACTAATAACCGAACTCCACAGTGTTCATAGACGTCAGTATCTAGTTACTCTCTCATACTTACTCTGCCTTCGGGATTTGTGGACATTGTTACACGTTCTCAGCAGACACAGTCACGTACACGTATAGATTGTCACGCGTCAGGCGTGACGAGGAGGGCGCGTCTATTTGCGATGCTGAGGGGGCTTTCACTTCATTGTGAAAAACAGGAGCACCAAAGAAATTGTGTAATTGTGTAAAAAAAGTTGAAAATAGAAAGTTCCCGCTTTGAGGCTCAGGCGATATGTTGCACCCTACAGATTTTCAAAGCAAATAAAGAAGCGCGGGGCCCTGATTTCAAACTCCGTGGGGGCACGATCATCGACATGTTTCCACGGGAAGGGAAGAGATGGTTCCTTCCGGAAGTGCAGCCGGTGTCAGAGCAGATGCCGTGATCGTCGAACAGTGGTTCGTGCTCACAAAGTCTGCACAATATGTGATGACAGCCAAGGGGGAACTCCCATCTGCCTTCTGTTAACCTTAGAGCCACGCCTGGTGGAGCAAACCGGAACCACCTCGGTCATGACACAGAAAGTGAAAGTGGAGCTCGCACTTCTGCACCAACCAGCACGTGTTCTCCTTCAGGGCACGCTGCAGGCACGCCTTTCTGGCTCTGTGGACATCAGTCCAGCGTGTGGGTGGCAGGGCTATGCCATGTGGTAACTTGGGGCCCACCTCGGTCATGGCACAGGAAGTGGAGCCCGCACTTCTGCACCAACCAGCATGTGTTCTTCTTCAGGGCACCCTGCAAGCACGCCTTTCTGGCTCTGTGGACATCGTTCCAGCGTGTGGGTGGCAGGGCTATGCCATGTGGTAACTTGGGGCCCACCTCGGTCATGGCACAGGAAGTGGAGCCCGCACTTCTGCACCAACCAGCATGTGTTCTTCTTCAGGGCACCCTGCAGGCACGCCTTTCTGGCTCTGTGGACATCAGTCCAGCGTGTGGGTGGCAGGGCTATGCCATGTGGTAACTTGGGGCCCACCTCGGTCATGGCACAGGAAGTGGAGCCCGCACTTCTGCACCAACCAGCATGTGTTCTTCTTCAGGGCACCCTGCAAGCACGCCTTTCTGGCTCTGTGGACATCGTTCCAGCGTGTGGGTGGCAGGGCTATGCCATGTGGTAACTTGGGGCCCACCTCGGTCATGGCACAGGAAGTGGAGCCCGCACTTCTGCACCAACCAGCATGTGTTCTTCTTCAGGGCACCCTGCAGGCACGCCTTTCTGGCTCTGTGGACATCAGTCCAGCGTGTGGGTGGCAGGGCTATGCCATGTGGTAACTTGGGGCCCACCTCGGTCATGACACAGGAAGTGGAGCCCGCACTTCTGCACCAACCAGCAAGTGTTCTCCTTCAGGGCACGCTAAAGGCACGCCTTTCTGGCTCTGTGGACATCGGTCCAGCGTGTGGGTGGCAGGGCTATGCCATGTGGTAACTTGGGGCCCACCTCGGTCATGGCACAGGAAGTGGAGCCCGCACTTCTGCACCAACCAGCATGTGTTCTTCTTCAGGGCACGCTGCAGGCACGCCTTTCTGGCTCTAAGGACATCAGTCCAGTGTGTGGGTGCCAAGGCTATGCCATGTGGTAACTTGAAGCCTACCTCAGTCTTCACACAGGAAGTGGTGCCCGCACTTCTACACAAAAGCAAAGAATGCTCGATACCAACTGCGCCTTCTTTGGGGGATTTGTCGCTTCTCCCCGGAGCAAGACCTTCAAACCCTGGTCCAATCGCTGGTTTTCTCCAGATTGGACTACTGCAATTCTCTTCTTACTGGCCTCCCCAAATCCCACCTTCGCCCTCTTAAATCCGCTCTCCATTCAGCGGCTCGTTTTGTCTCTGGGGCCAAAAGAAGTGACCACATCACACCATTTTGTCTTCTCTTCAAGGGGTTCCCATCGAGGCAAGATCAATCTACAAGCCCTCCCTCGATCACCCACAAAGCCTTGCACACTTCCTCCCCTCGATACCTGGCGAATAAACAGAAAATCTCTAGAGGCTCTAGACTGTCTCGTAATGCGGAAAAACTACTGCTTGAGCCTCCCACTTTCAAAAGGGAGAGATCGATGGCTCGATCCTTCTCAGGCAATGCGGTCAGAATCTGGAACTTGCTTCCGCCGCAGCTCCGCACCACCACCTCTACCCAGACCTTCAAAACTGACCTCAAATCTCTTCTCTTTCAGAGACACTTCCAGAACTAATACACGCCGTTCCAAGCCCCCCAAGGAAGTTCTTTCACTATTGTAAATTTGTATTCTTTGCCTGTACAAGTGTCATCCTAGTGTGTTTGTGAGTGACTGTCATCTATGGCTGTATTATACCTCTTCTTGTATCTCATTTGCTTCTGTAACATGTACGTTTGTAACATTCTCCTCATGTAACGTAACTGGTCCTATTGTAAAGTGCTCTGACACCTATGGGTAAAGTCTGCGCTATATAAAAATGCAAAAATAAATAAATAATAAATAAATAAATAAATGCGCCACACATGTGTTTTCTTGGGGGCTCGCTGCAGGCATGCCTTCCTAGCTTTAAGGACATCACTTGAGCGTCTGGGTGGCAGGGCTATGCCATGTGGTAACCAGGGGCCCACGTCGGTCATGACACAGGAAGAGAAAGTGGAGCCAGCACTTCTGCACCACATGTGTTCATCTTCAGGGCACGCTACAGGCATGCCTTCCTGGCTTTATGGACATCACTCGAGTGTGTGGGTGGCAGGACTATCCTCCAAGACACAAGGGAGTCACCCTTACTCAGAGAAATGGGACAGGGTGTATATACAGTCTGACACAAAACAATTCCCTTTTCAAATATTCGATATTCTAAATATAAAAATAATCATATACAAAACAATAGCGGAACAAAAATAGAAAAGACCAACCTATTGTGCGGTAAAAAAAACAATCCGGTTGATAAGTAAAAAACAAGTTAACATAAAACTTACAGTAATTAAACAAAAATTGTGAAAAGCCTATTACACGTGAAAAAAATTAAATAGGGATATATGCATATAATTTATTCTTTATCAAAAAATCAAAATTACATTTATACTTTGCAAAATGTTTGCATGTTCATGATCACAATCTATCGATAAAGGATTTGATTACAAAAAGTGCATTTGCATATTATTTAAAATCATATACATAAATACTTATACCACATGCAATATCAGGTAATTCACGTTAAAAAAGAATAGTAATCAGTTGTCACAAATTTTATAAGAGAACATGACAATTATTTAAAACTTTATTCAAAACAATACTCAATAAAAAGTTATCTGTATTAAAACTGTCGACGCGGCGTTTCGGTGAAGCTTAAGATATTCTTCACCTTCTTCAGGATTAACAATATATATTCAAAAATTATCACTATAGAACAAAAAACGAATTGTGAGAAATTGTACAACACAGCCTTTCAAACTTCATCATACATGCACTAAGAGAATATGTTCACTTGGAATATTCTTTATTGTTTTACAAACTCTAGGGCTGAGAACCTGTATCCCTATAAAATCCGCCATCAGATATACAAATAACTTACAAAGCTATGTCATGTGGTAAACAGGGACCTACCTCAGTCACTACACAGGAAATGGAGCCTGTGCTGACACCGACCAGCACATGTCCTGCTTCAGACATGCCTTCCTGCCGCATAGGATACCACTGAAGGTGGGCTGTCACAGGGCTTCATCATGTGGTAATTTGGGCCCACCCCAGTCACTGCGCACAAAGTAGAAGCGGAGCCTGCGCTTCTGCCAGCACGCGTTCATCCTGCGTAAAATAAAATGAGGTTTATTGAGGACTCAGTTTACATGTCACAGCACCACCCAGGAGAGCTCAAATGATAACCCCCGAACTTCTGCAGCAGAAGCACCCCCCAACAACAGTCCACAGATCCCCTCCCCCGCATTCAGCCCTACGAACCATGAATACCCGAACCAGTATGAGAATACCGCACAGCCAACTTCGAAACACAAGACAACAACATGTGTGTTGCATGTAAAAAATTATTCTCAGAAAATCTTCATAGTTTCTTCATGTCTACAACCCACAGCGCTCAGCTTCCCACCACCCACTCTTGTGGACCCCTTGAAAGCAGTACACTCACCTAAACGCCACAGCTGGACACCCCCATGTTGTACACATCACCTCCTTCCACCACCACCATATCCCAGGCACCTCGATGATCCACTTCAGATCAGAGAACTTCGGCTCTGCCTTCCAGTGTTTATACCGTACCTTGTTTTTCCACAATTCCCTCCATCAAATGACCGAGCTGCGGGGGACCTTCTCAGTCCATATCTTCTCCAGTACTTTTTTTGATTCAGCTTTACTTCTAACCGTCTTCCAATCTCAGATCTGCACAATGCTCCTTCCCTTCCGAAATGGTCATACTTAAAAACAAGGCACTCACCGCAGTCCTGTAACTCACAACATCCTTCTCACCGCTTCTGATTGAAGGTGGCGCAGTCCAGTAACTCCACAACATCCTTCTCACCGCTTCTGATTGAATGTGGCATAATCCTGTAACTCCACAAAATACTTCTCACCGCTTCTGATTGAAGGTGGTGCAGTCCTGTAACTCCACAACATCCTTCTCACCGCTTCTGATTGAATGTGACATAATCCTCTAACTCCACAACAATCTTCTCACCGCTTCTGATTCACCATGGCGTAATCCTGCAAATCCACAACATCCTTCTCACCGCTTCTGATTGAACGTGGTATAATCCTCTAACTCCACAACAACCTTCTCGCTGCTTCTGATTTATCGTGACGTAATCCTGCAAATCCAGAACATCCCTCCAACCACTTCTGATTCAACGTAGCGTAATCCTGTGACTCCACAACATCCATTTCACCAATTCTGATTCAACGTGACGTAATCCTGTATTCCACAACATCCTTCTCACCGCTTCTGATTGAACGTGGCGTAATCCTACAACTCCACAACAACCTTCTCACTGCTTCTGATTCAAAGTGGCATAATCTTGAGTTTCTACAACATCCTTCTCACCACTTCTGATTGAACACAGCATTATCCTGTAACTCCACAAAATCCCTCTCACAGCTTCTGATTCAATGTGGCGTAATCCTGTAAATCCACAACATCCCTAGAACCGCTTCTAATTCAACGTGGCGTAATCTTGTAACTCCACAACATCCCTCTCACCTCTTCTGATTTAACATGGTGTAATCCTGTAACTCCACAACATCCTTCTCACTGCTTCTGATTCACCATGGCGTAATCCTGCAAATCCACAACATCCTTCTCACCGCTTCTGATTGAACGTGGCATAACCCCCTAACTCCACAACAACCTTCTCACCGCTTATGATTCTAAGTGGCTCAATCCTCTAACTCCGCAAAACCCTTATAACGCTTCTGATTGAATGAGGCTTAATTCAGTTACTCCTCAACATCCATCTCGCTGCTTCTGATTTATCGTGGCGTAATCCTGCAAATCCAGAACATCCCTCCAACCACTTCTGATTCAACGTAGCATAATCCTGTGACTCCACAACATCCATTTCACCTCTTCTGATTCAACGTGACATAATCCTGAATTCCACAACATCCTTCTCACCGCTTCTGATTGAATGTGGCGTAATCCTACAACTCCACAACAACCTTCTCACTGCTTCTGATTCAAAGTGGCATAATCTTGAGTTTCTACAACATCCTTCTCACCACTTCTGATTGAACACAGCATAATCCTGTAACTCCACAACATCCTTCTCACCGCTTCTGATTGAACATGGCGTAATCCTGTGACTCCACAACGTCCTTCTCATCACTTCTGATTCAACGCGAAGTAATCCTGTAACTCCACAACATCCCTCTCACTGCTTCTGATTCAACACGGCGTACTCATGTAAATTCACAACATCCATCTCACCGCTTCTGATTCAACGCGGCATAATCTTGTAACTCCAAAACATCCTTCTCACCACTTCTGAGTCAACGGGGCGTAATCCTGTAAATCCACCACCTCATTCTCACCGCTTCTTATTCAACATGGCGCAATCCTGTAAATCCACAACATCACTCTCACCGCTTCTGATTCAAGGTGGTGTAATCCTGTGGCTCCACAACATCCCTCTCAGTGCTTCTGATTCAAGGTGGCACAATCCTATAACTCCACAACATCCTTCTCACCTCTCCTGATTCAACATGGCATAATCCTGTAAATCCACATCATCCTTCTCACTGATTCAACATGGCGTAATCGTGTATCTCCACAACATCCCTCTCACAGCTTCTGATTCAATGTGGGGTAATCCTGTAAATCCACAGCATCCTTTTTACCACTTCTGATTCACCGTGGCGTAATCCTGTAAACCCACAACATCCCAGTCACTGCCTCTGATTCAACGTGGCGTAATCTTGTAACTCCACAACATTCCTCTCATTGCTTCTGATTCAACACAGTGTAATCCTGTAACTCCTCAACATCCTTCTCACCGCTTCTGATTCACCGTGGCGTAATCCTGCAAATCCACAGCATCACTCTGACTGGTTCTGATTCAACACAGCGTAATCCTGTAACTCCACAACATCCTTCACACCGCTTCTGATTCACCATGGCATAATCCTGCAAATCCATAACATCCCTCCCATTGCTTCTGATTCAACGTAGCCTAATCTTGTAATTCCACAACAACCTTCTCACCGATTCTGATTCAACGTGGCGTAATCCTGTAAATCCACAACATCCCTCTCACCTCTTCTGATTCAACACAACGTCATCCTGTAAATCCACAACATCCCTCTCACTGCTTCTGATTCAACACGGCGTACTCCTGTAAATTCATAACATCCATCTCACCGTTTCTGATTCAACATGGCGTAACCATGTAAATCCACAACATTCTCTCTCACCGCTTCAGATTCAACGCGGCGTACTCCTGTGACTCCACAACAGCCTTCTCATCACTGCTGATTCAATGCAATGTAAACCTTTAACTCCACACCATCCTTCTCACAGCTTCTGATTCAACACAGAGTAATCCTGTAAATCCACAACATCCCTCTCAGTGCTTCTGATTCAACACGGCATACTCCTGTGAATTCACAACATCCATCTCACCGCTTCTTATTCAAAGTGGCTAATCTTGTAACCCCACAACAACCTTCTCACCACTTCGGATTCAACGTGGCGTACCCTGTAAATCCACAACATCCCTTTCACCACTTCTGATTCAACATGGCGTAATCCATCATCCCTCGTGGAGACAACACTGCACTGTCTTGCCCTCTATCTTCTTGGTATCTTGATATCGAAAGCGGAGACTGCACACGAAGACTGCCTGTTTCTACTGATTACCGCGAGTACTAGATGCGGTGGCTGACATTGGCCTGTATCACTCCTGACGAATCCCATTGCAATTATGTATTGACAACCACCATCTTTACCGAGAAGATTAATAAATTCCATGAATTGGTCTATAGAGACGACGCATCATAGATAAGAACTTAGCATATGAGAACAAGCCCTGAAGATGTCCCGAGACTGGACGAAACACATTGGCTACTCTTGGAAGACTTAATCTTTGAAAAGAATAAAGGATTTGAAAATTTACAAACCAGTCTCCAGGGATCTATTTGTGATTTATCTAAATGCGAAATTCTAAATTTAATGCAATATCAAAATCATTTGAGTATAGTGGGTACTGATCATCTCGTTGCTAATACATGTGTAAATCTTTTTTACTATTTAGGGAATAGGAGGTTTTTTCCCCTGATCTTTGCACCACCCAGACAATATCCCTATAGTGTAACACGTGTGGTATTATGTGTCTAAGGTCTCTTTGTAAATCTTTTACTGGTTGACCAGGAGTATGTGATAGATCTCTTCATTTATTCCACACCCGCTCAGTTGGCAATGGGTGGTTTATTGCTAAGGGCTGGGACATTCCTGGGTGATGGACAAGACTCTTGACATACATCTTTTATGTGAGTGCAAGATACCTATGCTCTAGTTGGCTTCTGATAGATGGGTGTTACGGTACTAGTATTAGTGTGGGCCACAAGGGTTGTTTTTGAACTGAGAGTATCATACAATACCCAGGTGAACCCCAGGTCAGATCTTCTTAGCTGACCTGGATGTAGAGAGCAGTGCTCAGGTTGGGTTGTTTCATATCTGCAGGTTGTGATCTGGATATAGAGAGCGGTGCACAGGTTGGGTTGTTCCATATCTTGGGGTTGTGACTTGGATGTAGAGAGTGGTGCGCAGGTTGGTTGTTTCATATCTGCGGGTTGTGACCTGGATGCAGAGAGCGGTGCTCAGGTTGGGTTGTTTCATATCTGCGGGTTGTGACCTGGATGTAGAGAGCAGTGCTCAGGTTGGGTTGTTTCATATCTGCGGGTTGTGACCTGGATGTAGAGAGCGGTGTGTAGGTTGGGTTGTTTCATATCTGCGGGTTGTGACCTGGATGTAGAGAGCAGTGCTCAGGTTGTGTTGTTTCATATCTGCGGGTTGTGACTTGGATGTAGAGAGCGGTGAACAGGTTGAGTTGTTTCATATCTGCGGGTTGTGACCTGGATGTAGAGAGTGGTGTGCAGGTTGGGTTATTTCATATCTGCGGGTTGTGACCTGGATGTAGAGAGCAGTGCTCAGGTTGGGTTGTTTCATATCTGTGGGTTGTGACCTGGATGCAGAGAGCGGTGCTCAGGTTGGGTTGTTTCATATCTGCGGGTTGTGACCTGGATGTAGAGAGCAGTGCTCAGGTTGGGTTGTTTCATATCTGCGGGTTGTGACCTGGATGTAGAGAGCAGTGCTCAGGTTGGGTTGTTTCATATCTGCGGGTTGTGACTTGGATGTAGAGAGCAGTGCTCAGGTTGGGTTGTTTCATATCTGCGGGTTGTGACTTGGATGTAGAGAGCGGTGAACAGGTTGGGTTGTTTCATATCTTGGGGTTGTGACCTGGATGTAGAGAGCAGTGATCAGGTTGGGTTGTTTCATATGTTGGGGTTGTGTCCTGGATGTAGAGAGCAGTGATCAGGTTGGGTTGTTTGAGATCTGCGGGTTGTGACCTGGATGTAGAGACCGGTGCTCAGGTTGGGTTGTTTCATATCTGCGGGTTGTGACTTGGATGTAGAGAGTGGTGTGCAGGTTGGGTTGTTTCATATCTGTGGGTTGTGACCTGGATGTAGAGAGCAGTGCTCAGGTTGGGTTGTTTCATATCTGTGGGTTGTGACCTGGATGTAGAGAGCGGTGCTCAGGTTGGGTTGTTTCATATCTGCGGGTTGTGACTTGGATGTAGGGAGCAGTGCTCAGGTTGTGTTGTTTCATATCTGCGGGTTGTGACTTGGATGTAGAGAGCGGTGAACAGGTTGGGTTGTTTCATATCTTGGGGTTGTGACCTGGATGTAGAGAGCAGTGCTCAGGTTGGGTTGTTTCATATCTGCGGGTTGTGACTTAGATGTAGAGAGCGGTGAACAGGTTGGGTTGTTTCATATCTGCGGGTTGTGACTTGGATGTAGAGAGCAGTGATCAGGTTGGGTTGTTTCATATCTGCGGGTTGTGACTTGGATGTAGAGAGCAGTGCGCAGGTTGGTTGTTTCATATCTGCTGGTTGTGACCTGGATGTAGAGAGCAGTGCTCAGGATGGGTTGTTTCATATCTGCGGGTTGTGTCCTGGATGTAGAGAGCAGTGATCAGGTTGGGTTGTTTGAGATCTGCGTGTTGTGACTTGGATGTAGAGAGCGGTGCTCAGGTCGGGTTGTTTCATATCTGCGGGTTGTGACCTGGATGTAGAGAGCAGTGATCAGGTTGGGTTGTTTGATATCTGTGGGTTGTGACCTGGATGTAGAGAGCAGTGCTCAGGTTGGGTTGTTTCATATCTGTGGGTTGTGACCTGGATGTAGAGAGCGGTGCTCAGGTTGGGTTGTTTCATATCTGTGGGTTGTGACCTGGTTGTAGAGAGCGGTGTGTAGGTTGGGTTGTTTCATATCTGCGGGTTGTGACCTGGATGTAGAGAGCAGTGCTCAGGTTGTGTTGTTTCATATCTGCGGGTTGTGACTTGGATGTAGAGAGCGGTGAACAGGTTGAGTTGTTTCATATCTGCGGGTTGTGACCTGGATGTAGAGAGTGGTGTGCAGGTTGGGTTATTTCATATCTGCGGGTTGTGACCTGGATGTAGAGAGCAGTGCTCAGGTTGGGTTGTTTCATATCTGTGGGTTGTGACCTGGATGTAGAGAGCGGTGCTCAGGTTGGGTTGTTTCATATCTGCGGGTTGTGACTTGGATGTAGAGAGCAGTGCGCAGGTTGGTTGTTTCATATCTGCGGGTTGTGACCTGGATATAGAGAGCAGTGCTCAGAATGGGTTGTTTCATATCTGCGGGTTGTGTCCTGGATGTAGAGAGCAGTGATCAGGTTGGGTTGTTTGAGATCTGCGTGTTGTGACTTGGATGTAGAGAGCGGTGCTCAGGTCGGGTTGTTTCATATCTGCGGATTGTGACCTGGATGTAGAGAGCGGTGCTCAGGTTGGGTTGTTTCATATCTGCGGGTTGTGACCTGGATGCAGAGAGCGGTGCTCAGGTTGGGTTGTTTCATATCTTGGGGTTGTGACCTGGATGTAGAGAGCGGTGCTCAGGTTGGGTTGTTTGAGATCTGCGGGTTGTGACTTGGATGTGGAGAGCTGTGTGTAGGTTGGGTTGTTTCATATCTGCGGGTTGTGACCTGGATGTAGAGAGCGGTGCTCAGGTTGGGTTGTTCTATATCTTGGGGTTGTGACTTGGATGTAGAGAGCGGTGCTCAGGTTGGGTTGTTTGAGATCTGCGGGTTGTGACTTGGATGTGGAGAGCTGTGTGTAGGTTGGGTTGTTTCATATCTGCGGGTTGTGACCTGGATGTAGAGAGCGGTGCTCAGGTTGGGTTGTTCCGTATCTTGGGGTTGTGACCTGGATGTAGAGACCGGTGCTCAGGTTGGGTTGTTTCATATCTGCGGGTTGTGTCCTGGATGTAGAGAGCAGTGCTCAGGTTGGGTTGTTTCATATCTGCGGGTTGTGACCTGCATATAGAGAGCGGTGCTCAGGTTGGGTTGTTTGAGATCTGCGGGTTGTGACCTGCATATAGAGAGCGGTGCTCAGGTTGGGTTGTTTGAGATCTGCGGGTTGTGACCTGCATATAGAGAGCGGTGCTCAGGTTGGGTTGTTTGAGATCTGTGGGTTGTGACTTGGATGTAGAGAGCGGTGCTCAGGTTGGGTTGTTTCATATCTGCGGGTTGTGATTTGGATGTAGAGAGCGGTGCTCAGTTTGGGTTGGTTCATATCTGCGGGTTGTGACCTGGATGTAGAGACCGGTGCTCAGGTTGGGTTGATTCATATCTGTGGGTTGTGACCTGGATGTAGAGAGCGGTGCACAGGTTGGGTTGTTTGAGATCTGCGGGTTGTGACCTGGTTGTAGAGAGCGGTGCTCAGGTTGGGTTGTTTGAGATCTGCGGGTTGTGTCCTGCATATAGAGAGCGGTGCTCAGGTTGGGTTGTTTCATATCTGCGGGTTGTGACTTGGATGTAGAGAGCGGTGCGCAGGTTGGGTTGTTTGAGATCTGCGGGTTGTGACTTGGATGTAGAGAGCGGTGCTCAGGTTGGGTTGTTTCATATCTGCGGGTTGTGACTTGGATGTAGAGAGCGGTGCGCAGGTTGGGTTGTTTGAGATCTGCGGGTTGTGACTTGGATGTAGAGAGCGGTGCTCAGGTTGGGTTGTTTCATATCTGCGGGTTGTGACTTGGATGTAGAGAGCGGTGCGCAGGTTGGGTTGTTTGAGATCTGCGGGTTGTGACTTGGATGTAGAGAGCGGTGCTCAGGTTGGGTTGTTTCATATCTGCGGGTTGTGACTTGGATGTAGAGAGCGGTGCGCAGGTTGGGTTGTTTGAGATCTGCGGGTTGTGACTTGGATGTAGAGAGCGGTGCTCAGGTTGGGTTGTTTCATATCTGCGGGTTGTGACTTGGATGTAGAGAGCGGTGCGCAGGTTGGGTTGTTTGAGATCTGCGGGTTGTGACTTGGATGTAGAGAGCGGTGCTCAGGTTGGGTTGTTTCATATCTGCGGGTTGTGACCTGGTTGTAGAGAGCGGTGTGTAGGTTGGGTTGTTTCATATCTGCGGGTTGTGACCTGGTTGTAGAGAGCGGTGCTCAGGTTGGGTTGTTTCATATCTGTGGGTTGTGACCTGGTTGTAGAGAGCGGTGCTCAGGTTGGGTTGTTTGAGATCTGCGGGTTGTGACCTGGTTGTAGAGAGCGGTGCTCAGGTTGGGTTGTTTGAGATCTGCGGGTTGTGTCCTGGTTGTAGAGAGCGGTGCTCAGGTTGGGTTGTTTGAGATCTGCGGGTTGTGACCTGGTTGTAGAGAGCGGTGTGTAGGTTGGGTTGTTTGAGGTCTGCGGGTTGTAAGCTGTAAGTTGAACTTGAAGGACTTCTGCTTTCAGTTCCGGGTTTGCAGGCTGATGCTGGTATCTTGGAAATACCCGTTTTTTCAAGTGTTCCTCCGAAGTGAATATTTATTCCTGGATACTTTGAATCTTGGCTGGTAGCCTTCCATGTTACTTTATTTCCATGACTTATTCCGTGGCTCCTACACGTCATTCTCTGACACTGTACAGTGGGAGCTGCTTTTTCAAGCACGTGACCTCTATGGACAGCAGTTTTCTCTGAATTAGTTTGTTCTGCACATTTATGTCTAATGAGAGATGGCTGTATAATGAGTGTAATTCTTTGTAAGTAAAAGGTCATGGAATTCCAACCGCAAGGAGCAAGCTGAGTGGCGTCACTCACTCTTCTCCTGGTCAATGAGTTCACTGATGACATCACCTGTGACATCATCAGTCACTTCACCCAGTGCATCGCATTTGTTGCCATGTTTCACGCGTGTGATCTTTACCACATGGCTGTCGTGATCGGAGGGTTGATGCAATCTACACCAAAGACCCCCCCCCCCCCCCCCCGCCATAGCTGGTTCCTTGTCATTGCCTTCATGCAGCGCTTTGCGACTAGCATAGAGGCCTCACAGCGCTGTTACCTTGTCCGGAAGGATATGGAGGTGCATATGGCCCGGACGGGAGCGTGTTGGCGATATGACCCATATATAGTGAATCATATGATGAGTTTACATTGAGAGATGTCCTCATGTCGTGACAGTGCGATATCTTGCAAGGAGAAGAGAGGGATGTCCGTAGGGACACTGAGTGGAGGAGTGATCATACCTTGGAGTGATTATAGAGCCATGTACATGGTATGCTTGAATCGCAGCGCAGTGGAGCATGAGAATGATGTCAGATCGTGACAAATGCAGTAATCATAAAGTCGCCGTGTGGCCAGCACCGAGGTGGTGGCCAGACCCACCTTGAGGATATTGAAATTGACATGAGTGGAGGATCCATGAAATCTGGATTTGATACAAATGTTGTACTAATATTTGAGAAGACGACCTTGAACTAGGCTTCCTTGACCCCGGCACTGAGGACTTTGTCAATGTACCAACCTGAGACAGAAGGCCCGCTGGACCGCAACCTCCCCACAACCCACCGAGCTACAAGGAGCAAGGTTTGTTTCAGGAAATGATCGATCATTTGAGATATCACAGGGGGAATTAGTGGAGTTCAAACCACGCGGAAGGACACACACAAGCACACCAGGAAACCAAGGGACATTTTAAAGATTTGTTTTTTAAATTAAAACTTTATCCACGTGTGCACAATGTAAACAGTAACCCTTACAAATACAAACAATACAGCAGCGACCAGATTCAGAAGTGGGAACAGCAAATAATAATGTAATGTTTTAATGAAATCCTAATTCTTTCTTTTATTGTATTTACAATTCCACCCATACCTCACTGCCTGTCTAAGCTGACCGCAGCACCGCGGAAAGGGCCTGGTTCGAGTCTCAAAGATGGTTCACTCCCGCACACCTTGTCTGCGCAAAGCCCCAGTGTGCAGTAACGTCGCAGGGTCTGGTGTCCTCTTCTGTGGGGGAGGCAGGTAGATAACCTTGCTGGAAAGGGGTAAATGTCCCTCCTGGCAGCCTTCGGCGAAGGAAGGTGACACCGTTCTGTATGGGCTCGGTGCCCAGGCTCTGGGATAAAGTTGCTCTCTCCCCATCACACCCTGCTCTTCGTTTTTATAACATATCTGATCATTGTGGTGTCTTTTGAGGATAACGATTAGCAGAAAAGGCCGTCACCCTTCCACTTACTTATTGTCTGTGAAACCAAGCTCTGTGTTTAATAATGAAAAAAGGAGTAAAGTTATAGCTTCCGTCAAACGTGCTTCATAACTCCAAAACAATTACTAGAGCAGAGACCTTCTTTCAGACATAATAACATGAATATATTCAAGCAGGCTTGATGATCGTGCTGTAAAGGAAAAGGGTATTTTCTATGGATTTATGTAGGCCTGAGGTATTTCTATAGGGCAAACCCAGCCAAAGGAGAGCAGGGCGCAGTACATGATCAAAGGCACCCTAAGGCCAAGGAGTAAAAGAGAAGAGGCTGAATTGTGGGCGGCGACTGCATCGTGACGTGGTGTTCTTCATAGAGGTGAGACTTCAACTCATTCTGAAATTGTAGCAGTGTTGGCGGGTCCTGATGAATATGGGGCGCTGTTCCTGGTCCTTGGTTCATAAATGGAAAAGGCCTGCTGCCTTGGTGTGTTTTTTGTTTGTACACTTCTTAGTTTGCTCTCTGATGGTGTCCTGGCTACGTGTGCCGAGAACCATCAGAGATGGTGAGGGTGTCTTCAAGATGGGCGGTGTGCTGGTTGTGATGGCTTTGTAAATGATGCAGCTGGTTTTGAGATGGTGCGGCCGGCAGAAGGAGGCAATGAAGTTCCATCAGAGATGGTGAGGGTGTCTTCAAGATGAGCAGTGTGCTGGTTGTGATGGCTTTGTAAATGATGCAGCTGGTTCCGAAGATGGTGCGGCCGGCAGGAGGAGGCAATGGAGTTCCATCAGAGATGGTGAGGGTGTCTTCAAGATGGGCGGGGTGCTGGTTGCGATGGCTTTGTAAATGATGCAGCTGGTTCTGAAGGTGGTGCGGCCGGCAGGAGGAGGCAATGAAGTTCCATCAGAGATGGTGAGGTTGTCTTCAAGACGAGCGGGTGCTGGTTGTGATGGCTTTGTAAATGATGCAGCTGGTTTTGAGATGGTGCGGCCGGCAGAAGGAGGCAATGAAGTTCCATCAGAGATGGTGAGGGTGTCTTCAAGATGAGCGGGGTGCTGGTTGTGATGGCTTTGTAAATGATGCAGCTGGTTCTGAAGGTGGTGCGGCCGGCAGGAGGAGGGAATGAAGTTCCATCAGAGATGGTGAGGTTGTCTTCAAGACGAGCGGGGTGCTGGTTGTGATGGCTTTGTAAATGATGCAGCTGGTTCTGAAGGTGGTGCGGCCGGCAGGAGGAGGCAATGAAGTTCCATCAGAGATGGTGAGGTTGTCTTCAAGACGAGCGGGTGCTGGTTGTGATGGCTTTGTAAATGATGCAGCTGGTTTTGAGATGGTGCGGCCGGCAGAAGGAGGCAATGAAGTTCCATCAGAGATGGTGAGGGTGTCTTCAAGATGAGCGGGGTGCTGGTTGTGATGGCTTTGTAAATGATGCAGCTGGTTCTGAAGGTGGTGCGGCCGGCAGGAGGAGGGAATGAAGTTCCATCAGAGATGGTGAGGTTGTCTTCAAGACGAGCGGGGTGCTGGTTGTGATGGCTTTGTAAATGATGCAGCTGGTTCTGAAGGTGGTGCGGCCTTCAGAAGGAGGCAATGAAGTTCCATTAGGATGGGGGTGATATGATCATATTTTATCAGGCTATGGATGAGGCATGCAGGATGCCCTTTAGGGGTGCCAAAGTGGTCAGGGAACTCTGCTCTCCACCCCAGCAGCTCTGTCATTGCGCCGCTGCCCCCTACACCTCTCTGCCTGGTAGGTGTTCGAGGCCCTCCTCCACTCGCAGGCTCCTGCCTGCGCCTCATCCCTGGTGGTCCAGTGGGAGAGCCTTGCTCTTCTGCTGGTTCGCTCAGCCAGCCTTCCCTGTTTGTCTGTCATTTGTTCTGTTATTGTGCCTGTAGGCCTGTTTTCTTGATTTTTATTATTGTGCCTCGTTGTGTCCTTTGTCTCGTTTTATTTGTATTGTGCCCATTTTTCGCTGCCCTTTTTTCGTCGCTGCTTCCCCTGCGACCCCTCCCCCCTGCGAGTTCCCGCTCCTGCCTCCCAGCTGCGTTTCTCTCCCCTGTTGCCTATTTAATGAAGGTTGCTGCTTGGGCGGTTGAGCAAGACCTCTGACCTCCTGGTAAGGGAACCCCGCTCTCTGCCCCAGCAGCTCCGTCGTTGTGCCTCTGCCCCAACACCTCTCTGCCTGGTAGGTGTTCGACTGGCTACGCTCCTTCCTCACTGGCAGAACCCAAAGAATCAGACTTCTACCCTTCCTCTCCGAACCCACCAAGATCAACTGCGGTTTACCCCAAGGATCATCACTCAGCCCAACGCTCTTAAACATCTACATGGCCCCCCTCGCTGCCATCATCAGAAAGCATGGACTCAGCATAGTTTCCTATGCAGATGACTCCCAGATCATCATATCCTTCACAAAGGATCCACACACCACCAGACTGAGCTTCCAGGAAAGAATGAGGGGCATCACATCCTGGATGAGCAGCAGCTACCTGAAGCTCAACTCGGAGAAGGCAGAAGTCCTCGTCCTCGGACCTACCCCTTCAGCATGGGACATCACCTGGTCCCTGTAGGAAGGTGGAATCTGACTGCATGGTTGTCCCCACTTTTTTCCTGGTGTTTTGCTGGTTTTCGACTTAGTTTGTCTGGGATCCTGCTATTCAGGACCCCAACCTATCTGCTTTCTCCCTTAAATGGATTACACTCCAGATTGGATTCCGGGGTGGTACCCTTATAAGTCCCTAGTATATGGTATACTATGTATCTAGGGCATAGGTACCCCAGAGGCCTACCAGGGGCTGCAGCATGTATTATGCCACCCCTGCGAAGCCTTCCAAAATGGCACCACAGGACTGCTATTGCAGCCTGGGTAAGGTGGTACATGCACCCCTTACTGAGATATAGGTTCACTATATCTCTCCATATCACTGCACATATAAACCTATCAGTCACCCCTATGACAGGCCTTACTAATCCTGAAGGCAGGGTGCTGGGTTTTATGTGAGAGGGTGCCCATGCATGAGCAGGGCCCCTCTGCAGCCTTCGAAACCTTTATTCCGGGGTTGTTTGTGATGCAGCCAAACCATATACTCTTAAGTGCATTATAACCAAACTGTAAATGCTAACTTTGGGATGGCTGCATGGAAACATGCCGTGTTTGGTGTCAAACACCTTGGAATCATACCCCCAAACCAGTAACTGGTGTGGGAGTATGATCCCACCCATCTAGAGGGAGAGACATGACAGCACCAGTATACCCAGTACCAGCTAACAGAGCCCTGGCATCACAAAATGGATGCTGCCAGACACGAGTCTTCCCTCCTGCTGCTGGACGAAACTCTGGCAGGGGAGGCCTGGAAAATAGGTTTCCTGTCACAGGGAGGTGTCACCACCTCCCAGACAGGTTTTAGTGTATTGGGGCTGGGTGGGTGCACTCCAAGAGTGTTTTGAAGTTCAGCACTGGGGGCACATTTGGTGTCCCTGTGCATAGTCCAGTTCAAACCGGTTGCAGGGCTACCAGCCCCTGCTCTGGCATGAAACTGGACACAGGAAATGGGTGTAGCCACCCCTCTATCCTGACCCTCCCATAGGTGGGTCACTAGAGTTTGTCCAACTCCTTCCTTGGGTATAAGAAAGGAACCCCTGGCTACAGGACTTTAGATTACACCTGGACGAAACTCTGATACTGAATCCTGGAACTTTGACGATCTACACTGAACTAGATGATTGGAGTAAAGGAGTTACTCCCCTGCTTGGCAGGCACCAAAGATGCATCGGACTGGTTTGCATCTCCGAAGCTCACGCTGGACTCCAAAGAATTTTGCAACACAGGAGGTGGGATCCGTGGTCGCTGAGACCGATCTGTGCACTCAGCAATTCTGAGGCCTTTATCCCTCGTAGAAGGCCATGCAACTGGAACTCCTGGACACCGTGACCATTTACAGAAGCATCAGCTTTCCAACAACTCCTATAGCTAAGCTTTTGGTTACTTGTAGCCCCGACCCCGAGCAGCATTTGCACTGAAGATTGTCTGCCTACACTCCACGAGTGTTCCGTGAGCTGCCCCTTTGTGGTTTCTCTTGAGGTACCTTCGCGATCCCTGGTCCGTCAACTGGTGGGTCCCTGTGAAGGTAACTAACTTTAATTGGGCTTACCTGGTTGCTACAGATGTGCCCTGACTCTCCATTGCTTGGGGAGACCCACAGACCTCGCGGGTCCACACTGAAGCATCTTTTCTCTTCCTGCATGGGTTGCTGTTGCTAAAGCTTGTTAGGCACAATCTGGGCACCGACACCGCAGCACTCGACATCCTTCGTGGGACAGCTCGAATCCAGCTCTTGGTCGTCATCGATGCCTCCTGGTCCTCGTGGCTGCAGAGTCAGGCTTCACCTCTTCGCACCTGAAACACCCGACATCGGTGGGCATTCGTCTATCGTGCCCCTGGTCACTGGCAAGTGTCCCCTTTGCTTTCAGGTTCTTCTGATCTTTGGTCCAGGCTTGCATCACACCGGACACTTTTCTCCTTCCCGGCAGCAGCACTTTGCAGCAGGTCGCCATTGAAATCAACGACGATTCCCGACTCCATTTGACACCTATGCACCTGGCTTCCCTGGGTGAGGTAACTCAAGTACTCCGGTTCTCCCGTGGGTGCTGGCCCTAGAACCCCCTAAGTCTAAAGGGGTTTGCTCATAGTCCTCTCCTAAGTGTCCTTAACTTCTATAAATTCCAACCGCGACTTTCCCATAGAATAGTACGGGGCTCGCGGCTGTGTTCTCACACTGCACACGTCCCCCGTGGGTCTCCAGTGCCACTACCTTGGGTGGTTCCTTGGGGTCCCAGCGATTCTACATGCTCTAGGCACTGTGTCTAGTCAAGTCGTGGTTCTTATAGCACTTTCTTAATATATGGTTTGGTCCGCTCCTAGGGCCGATGGTATGTTGTGCCACTTACTGTCGTTTTACAACTGTATTATTGTGTGCCTGGCTCTCTAATCTCATAAAGGGATTAGTAGAGAGTGTTTAGAAATAAATACATATATTTTATATATATACCTTGTGTGGTTCTCTTTTCATTTAGTGATTCAAGAGGTTATAATCTGGTAAACCAAGATGCTTTACACTCCTTCAAGACTTAGCCTGAAGGCTGCTCTCCATAGCTCCGTCTAGGATAGCTTTCAATAAAGGTTGTCTTTAAACCTATCATCAATAAGGGTTGTTTGGACTGGTGCAAGGTGCCCACTATAACTAGTGGACAGCGTATGCCAGGCCAACTTCTCACAGTGGCCTACCACCCTCGGAAACCCCCCCACTCTCACGGACCACGCCCGAGACTCGACTCCTCCCTCACAGATCAACACCGTCGCCTCCATCTACTACAACACCATTCGCATCTTTGCAAGACCTTCAAATGGACCCCCCCCGCCCGAATCCAGAAAGACCATCACCCATGCACTCATACCAAGCTGACTGGACTACGGGAATGCCCTCTATGCAGAAATCCACAGATCCCTGCTCCCCAAACTCTAGAGCATCCAGAACGCCACAGCTAGGCTCGTCCTCGGCATCTCACGACATGAACACATCACCCAGCACCTACATGACCTCTGCTGGCTCCCCGTCGAGAAGAGAGTAACCTTCAAGCTACTCTCACACACCTACAAATCCCTCCACAACACAAGACCCCAATACCTCAACAAAAGAGTCTCCTTCCCTGTACCTTCTCTCCGCCGACCTCTCCCTCGCCAAAACCCCGCACATCTGCAAAGCCTTAGCCAGCGGAAGAGCCTTCTCCTACATCGTGGCAAAGACCTGCAATGAGCTCCCGATCAACATCAGACGCTCCCCCACTGTGCATACTTTCAGGAAGAGCCTCAAGACCTGGCTCTTTGGCTGACCCGGAGCCGCACCCCCTCCCCCAGCACCTTGTGGCCCTCACAGGCGAGTATCGTGCTTCACAATTCCCTGATTGATTGATTGATTGAAGTGGGGTCTGAGAGGTCATGGAGTGGGACATTACCACCATCCAGATGTGAGTGTACAAGGGCTGGAACAGCAGTTCTGAAGTCTCTTTCTGAAAGAAATCATTTGACTTTCTTTAGACGAGAGAGCTGGTACCCGGTCACCTTAGTATTTTTTGTCAGCCCATTTCAGGAGGGTGAGGTTGGTGTCCACGGTGAATCCAAGTGTCCTGGCATTTGGTGACAAGTGTGCTTCGAAGCCATGAAGGTTCATGTCATTGAGCCAGGGTCTGCACTGCATCTTGTTTACTGTTCTTGGAAAATAACAGGAATCCTGTCTCAGTTGCGTTGAGCGTCAGGTGGGCACTGAGCATACAGGTCTGGTTGATGTGCAGCCCATGTTTGAGGCGATGGATGTCTGAAGCAAAGGCACCCTTAAACTAGAGCTGTGTATCATCGGCATATTGGTGAATCCTGATGCTGTCTGTGAGTACGCAAAAGACACACAATTGATGGACGGATTGCAGAACAAATCAAAACATTCACCCCCAAGTCAAGAGTTCTGGGTTGAATCAATCATTCTTTTGCTCACCATGCCACCCCCGTTTAGACCTGGCCATTTGCAAATCAGTCTTGACCCTGTGCCTCATGGGAACAGTCCAGCCCGAACTGCCAAGCCAGGTCCTCCCTGGACCGGAAACAAGCATCCTAGGACATTTTTTGTGGTTTCACCCCTCATCAGCCAGGATAGCTTGACCTGGCCTGGCAGTTCGGGCTGGACTATTCCCATTGGGCGCAGGGTCAAGACTAATTTGCATATGGCTGGGCTCAAACTGGAATGGCGTGGGGGGGGCAAAAAAACTATGGATTTAGGCCCAGATCTCTGTACTGGGGTGAATGTATGACACTGTTCTGAATTCTGTCCATCAACTGTTGTTTTTGCATTTGTCACCCCGAGTGGAACGGGTATGCTCAGACGTGGGTCCCGTGCTCTCCATGCCACTGGAATCAAGCTATCCTGGCTGAAGAGGGGTGAAACCCCGAAACCGGTCCTAGGATGCTTGTTTCCGGTCCAGGGAGGACCTGGCTTGGCAGTTCGGGCTGGACTGTTCCCATGAGGCACAGGGTCAGGACTGATTTGCATATGGCTGGGTTCAAACTGGATTGGCGTGATGAGCAAAAAAGGGATGGATTTAGGCCCAGATCTCTGTACTGGGGTGAATATATGACATCGTTCTGTATTCTGTCCATCAACTGTTCTTTTTGCATGTGTCTGTGAGTAGAGCATGAATGAACCCCCCCCCCTGCAGCCTCCCATCGCCCGGGGCATTATTACCTGAATGGGCCATCATATCCTAAATAGCTTCTTTAAGGTGTATATCTGAGATGGTTCATGCCTGGATGTCACCAGGGACAAAGACGTCACTGAAGGAGGTTCATCTACCGCCTGCACCAATGAACCGCCCCGGCAGCCTTCCACCCCCAGGTGCGCTATTACCAGAATGGGTCGTCATATCCTACAGGGCTTCTGGATTGTGTATTTGACATGATTCATGCCTGGATGTCACCAGGAACAAAGACGTCACAGAAAAAGACGCTTTTGTCTGCAGAAATGTACCTCCCGGCAGCCTCCCACCATGCTCACCCCCATATTATAGGTGTCTCCTGTGTCACTGTGCTTTTGTGCTACTGGCAGCCATTATGTGTAATGTTACTCTAACGCACAGCACAATGCAAAGGATCATGGGATTCATGAATTCATTTGCATAAACTGTTCCCACGCAGAGGTTTACTACGAAAGCGACACCTGTGACCCTTGAGTGTCACGTGGTAGGCAACAGACATCGGGCACCTTCCCAGCCCCCTCTCTGATGTGTGCCCAGATGACGTAGATGGTTTTGTCACACATTTGAATGGCAGAGAGCACTGGGGTCACATGTGAAGAGATGACATTCATCGAACGTCTGCACGTCTCATTTCTTTGGAGTTATGAAAATGAAATTATTATATGCAGATTCGTAAGCAATCTGGCCAGTATTGAGAACATGACGTGTATCTGTAAAGCACGCGTTCACTCAGAGGGCATCTTGGCACAGGATAACAGATGTTTATTTTTTCACAATGGTACTCACTTTATCGCCCTCCAACGGATGAAAGGCTGAGTTGCCGCGCCAGGATTTCAACCTGTAACCGTGAGGTCAGACACAGATCCCTGCAGTGAATGCGTTAGTGCACCGCGCCACCAGACCCGGCTGTCAGAAGTGATGTCATAAATATGTGCTGGGCTTTAAGTGGGATGAAAAAACTGGGGGCTTCTCAAAGGGGCGTGGCCAATGAAATCAAGGGTATAGCTTAAAAACAAGTCTGTGCTTAGCATAGTGTGCCACCGACTGGCATGTTGCTGTCTCCGTCAGTGCATCCAGATATAGAATTCAGCAAATAACATTACACCTACAACAAGCCAGGACACTTGCCTTTGTCAATGGTTGTTTAAAATAAATAAACAACAACTATGGTTTGCTGTATACAATATTAAAAATGGTTCAGTACTGAAGTGATGAGACTGAAAGAACTAAAACCAGTCTCTTTGAAGTTACATGAAAATCTGCTGCAGAGGTAAGATTCTTTTCCCCTGAGGGTGAGGGTGAAAAAGAAGAGCCCGATAGGGACCCGTCTCAGCACCTGCTTTTGAGAACTGCCGGTGCTCAGCACCGGCAAGACCCGGCCCACTTAAAGCCCTGAATATGTGCTAGCTGACATCACACGTGATGTCACCAGCGACGTGATCACTGGACCCATAGGTGATTTCAGAGGTAATGAAAGCGGAGTGACGTAGTGGGTCTGATCAGTATCTTGATCAATGGAGTCATTACTGACGTAAGTAATTACGTTATATCTAATGTTATAGTTGATGTCATCGGTGACATGATCAATGGTGTTCGCCGCTTACACTCCCAGCAGCAAGGTCGCAGAGGTCACGATGGGCGTCAACCCCCCACCCCATCTCAGGGGAAAGATGATATCGTCGTGGGACGTCTGATGGAATCTATGGCGTCTGAGTCCCTTCCCCCATAACATCTGGTCGTGGATTACTCTCATTACAGTGGAATAAAGGACCCTACATGAGCGTGGCTGCGATGCAAGCCTGCCTAAGTGAGACGCGACCGGTCCAGCACTTCCGGTCTCACTCTTACTCACCTTCAAGGTCTCCCACGGACGTCATCCACACCTGACCACCCCAGACCCTCTCCCGTTGATTGGTCAAATCATCGGCTTCACCTGTGCTTTCTGCACCTCACTCCTCATGCATCCCCCCACCTTTGTGGATTGGGCCCCTTGAGTATGGGGTCCCTGCAGGGCTTTAAGTGGGCCGGGTCTCACCGGGTCTGAGCACCGGCAGTTTTTTTAAGGGGGCCTCGAATCGGGTCTCCACCGGGCTCTGTTTTGTGTCCTGGCCCAGGCGGTCCGTGTTTTCTCCGGACTGCAGTGACAGCAGGCACATCGATGTGCGGTGCTCACACTGCTCACTTCTAGTGGAGAAGTTATGGCATGACGTCTTGCTAGGTGAGCGTTGTGGGGGAAGGGAAATCCTTTAAAGAGTCATTTTCTCTCTGGATTTCCCTTCTCTTTTTGAAACTCAGGAGCAGCAACATTCTCGTGGTGTCACCAGGGCTTTAAGTGGAAGCTTTTTCAATATTATCTACAAGCCATAGTTGCTTCTTATTTATCTAATGCAACTAACAACCATTGACAAATCCATTAGTTCTGACTTGTTGTAGGTATGATGTTACTTGTTGTATCATATATCTGGACGCAATGACAGGAACAGCAAAATACAAGTCGGACGGCACACTGTGCTAAACACAGATTTTTAGCTTATGTGTTTTTAAGCCACGCCCTTAATTACATTGACCACGCCCCTTTGAGAGACCCCCCAGTTTTTTCATCCCACTTAAAGCCCTGGGTCCCTGAACTTCCAAGAACATGGAACTGACTCCCACTAAGACTCCCAGCAGAGCCATCGCCCACAGTCCGACACGCCCTGGACACTATACACCCAGCAGAGCTCTCGCCCACAGTCCGACACACCCTGGACACTATACTCCCAGCAGAGCTATCGCCCACAGTCCGACACACCCTGGACACTATACACCCAGCAGAGCTCTCGCCCACAGTCCGACACACCCTGGACACTATACACCCAGCAGAGCTCTCGCCCACAGTCCGACACACCCTGGACACTATACACCCAGCAGAGCTCTCGCCCACAGTCCGACACACCCTGGACACTATACACCCAGCAGAGCTCTCGCCCACAGTCCAACACACCCTGGACACTATACACCCAGCAGAGCTATCGCCCACAGTCTGACACACCCTGGACACTATACTCCCAGCAGAGCTATCGCCCACAGTCTGACACACCATGGACACTATACTCCCAGCAGAGCTATCGCCCACAGTCCGACACACCCTGGACACTATACTCCCAGCAGAGCTATCACCCACAGTCCGACACACCCTGGACACTATACTCCCAGCAGAGCCATCGCCCACAGTCCGACACACCCTGGACACTATACACCCAGCAGAGCTCTCGCCCACAGTCCGACACACCCTGGACACTATACTCCCAGCAGAGCTATCGCCCACAGTCTGACACACCCTGGACACTATACTCCCAGCAGAGCTATCGCCCACAGTCTGACACACCATGGACACTATACTCCCAGCAGAGCTATCGCCCACAGTCCGACACACCCTGGACACTATACTCCCAGCAGAGCTATCACCCACAGTCCGACACACCCTGGACACTATACACCCAGCAGAGCTATCGCCCACAGTCCGACACACCCTGGACACTATACACCCAGCAGAGCTCTCGCCCACAATCCGACACACCCTGGACACTATACTCCCAGCAGAGCCATCGCCTACAGTCTGACACAACCTGGACACTATCGCCCGCCCGTCACCCACCTGAGAAGAGCGAGACACCCACCACCTCCCTCAGTGGGTCTCCTGCCAGGGAAGGACAACTAAAGGGCATCTGGAGAGTCCCTGCATACAAGGCAAGACCACCGGACACCCTATAAACATGGTGCTTAGAGCCAGAACCTACCCAAAGGGCTATTCAGCATCATACAAGAGCCACACCCACCAGCTCGAGGAATCCAGGGGCAAAGAGTTTGCCAGAAATGTTCCAAGAAAATCTGTGAGCTCGGGAAGGAGACTCACACGTAACCCATCACCCATAAAAGCCTGAGACCTTCTGTCCCAAAAGCAGCTCAGCCAATGCCGCCCTTGACCTGGCATTGGAGAGGCCATCCTGAACACTGGAACATCTCAGTACGTCAAAACTCTCATCACACCATCTATGGTCAAGGAGTCTCACATCTTTGGCTCAATCGCTTCAACGACCCTCTCAAACTTGGACATGACAGTCTAAGATATGGCGTCACGCATCTCCGGCTCGCGCATCAACGACCCTCTCCAACTTGGACATGGACAGTCTAAGAGATAGCGTCACGCATCTCCGGCTCGCGCATCAACGACCCTCTCAAACTTGACATGGACAGTCTAAGAGATGGCGTCACGCATCTCCGGCTCGCGCATCAACGACCCTCTACAACTTGGACATGGACAGTCTAAGAGATGGCGTCACGCATCTCCGGCTCGCGCATCAACGACCCTCTCAAACTTGGACATGGACAGTCTAAGAGATGGCGTCACGCATCTCCGGCTCGCGCATCAACGACCCTCTCAAACTTGGACATGGGCAGTCTAAGAGATGGCGTCACGCATCTCCAGCTCGCGCATCAAGGACCCTCTGAAACTTGGACATGGACAGTCTAAGAGATGGCGTCACGCATCTCCGGCTCGCGCATCAAGGACCCTCTGAAACTTGGACATGGACAGTCTAAGAGATGGTGTCACGCATCTCCGGCTCGCTCATCAAGGACCCTCTGAAACTTGGACATGGACAGTCTAAGAGATGGCGTCATGCATCTCCAGCTCGCGCATCAAGGACCCTCTGAAACTTGGACATGGACAGTCTAAGAGATAGCGTCACGCATCTCCGGCTCGCGCATCAACGACTCTCTCAAACTTGAACATGGACAGTCTAAGAGATGGCGTCACGCATCTCCAGCTCGCGCATCAACCCTCTCAAATTTTGACGCAGACAACCTGCGCGATAGCGTCACACATCTCTAATTTGTTTCCTCTGAGTGCGGCAATAAAGGTGCTCCGTGCACTGCAGCTAGGGCTGCGTGCACTGAAAATAAGCAATAATATATATATGCAAACATGTGCGGAGTGCAAGCTACTAAAATCAGTGGCATAGTAAGGGTGGCATGGGCCCTAATGCAAACCAGTAAAACCCTCACCCACTCCTCTGGGTTGGTATTAAAAGACACCCATTACTGGGGCGCAGAGGGCTCCTTGCACCCCTGGGCATGGGTGCCACTGCATCTTGTGTCCTAATCATGCTACCGATAATTCCTCTCTATTTGCTATCTCCATGCCACTCTTCTCTTCTCCTCGCACCTTTTCTTATCCTGTTCACTTCTGCTAGCTTGTCCTTACCGCCTTCCTTCCATTTCTTTTAGTTTTCTTCTCTTCTTGCTCTTCCTTACACTCCCACTTTTCTTTCTCTATTTCCGCTCTGCTCCACTTTTCCCTCATTCTGTCTCCTCTCTTCAATCTACGTCCTAATCTTCTCTCTCCCACAAAGTCTATCTAATCTCCCTGTTCTCTCTCATTCCACCCTTACTCTGTCACATCGTTATCTTGACTATGCTTCTCTCTCATCTTGTTCCCCTCCTTTGCTCCGACCTCCCTGCATGCCACTTCTTGGTCTACCTATCCCGTTTTGGTTATTTTATTGTCCTTTCCTTCTTTCTATCCCTCCTTTTTTCCTCTCCTTTCCATGTTTTACTCCCCTTTCTTTCTTTTTCTCACCCGTTCTTACTTTCTATCTCACCTCCATAGCTCTCCCTACTCCATACATATTTCCTTTTTTCTCTACACTCAAATCCCCCTCATCCGCACACTCCCAAATCATCGTTCCTCTATTTTTGTCCTTTTTTACTTTCCTCCTTTCCTATCCAATACCTTTTCTCACTTTCCAACCCCAGTTCTCATCTTTTCTCTTTTTCTCTATTCTCCAATCTTTCGTTCCAATCTTATTTCCTTGTAAATTGTCTCTCCTCTTCCTTTATTCTCTATACTTCGTATCCCAGTTCCACCCCTCCATTCTTTCACTCCTTAATATCTAGCCTTCATAATTGTCCTCCGTCTCCCAACATAATTGTGTCCACCTCTATTTCATTCCACCCTTTTCTTTTTCTTCATTTTTTTCTACCTCATGACAAGCTCCTGCACAAACCCATTGAATTAAACTTTGATTTCTGCTCCGCTATGGCCTCTGTTCTGAGTTGTACTAGTGCGTGCCTGGGACTCTCTGTGGTAATGACTCTTCCACAACCCCTCCCAGAGGGAGCCCACGCAGAGCTGAACCCACTTCAAATGTTCGTGTCAAAATCGTGCCTCGGATGCTCGTGTTTTGGTTCAGGGAGGTCCTGTCCCTGCACTTCAGGCTCGAAGGCTCCCATTGGCGGAGGGTCAAGACTGATTGCATATGGCTGGGTACAAACTGAGTTGCCCTGGTTGGCAAAAGAGCAATCGTTTGGAATGCCACTCCAAGTGATTACCATTGTTTAGACCTACTGCAAGCATTCTGCCCATCACCTTTCGAGTGTTTGATGTCACGCAGTAAGTGGCCAAGGGCATGTCCAGACGTGGGACCCTTGGAACCAGCTGCACCAGACTGAAGAGCCCCAGTCAGCGCGAGGCCGGTCTTGGATTCCTTCTGTTCTGGTTCATGGGGGACCTGGCAGTTCAGACTTAAGACTGAACTGCATATGGCTGTGTCCAAACTGAGGTGGCAGGGTGGGCAAAAGAATGGGTGGAAATGTCACTTGGAGTGACTGCCCATGTTTAGTTTTATTGCCTGCATTTCTTCCATCACTTTTTGTGTCTCCGACGTTAAATAAACTACGGCCAGTGCAGGGAGGAGTAGGCCTAGCTCACATCTGGGCTGTGGTGCATTTGCACTGGCTGCAGTAAAAATAGACTCGCCCCTGAATAAAATCGCATGTTAACATCACAGGTGGCCTCTCTGTCACCTCTGCCCACTTGTCTAACCTCCTCCAGAATCCTCAAAAGGTAATGGGCCAGGCGGCCGTGGCCAGAACAGGTGCCACCACCCTTGCTACCACTGAGAGCCACATCCACGCCTCACCACTTGTGATGGCTTTAGAACAGGATCAATGGTGTGGTTGTTTGTTCCTCTTGTATTTATATGGTGCTCAATACCCTGGACAAGGCTGTGAGGTATTCTGAGTTGCCTTGTGAGTCTGGGCATCCTTTGGGCTGCATGCTTGATAAGGATGTTGGATGTAGTGTGTCCTTTATGGGAGATGTTGGGTGAGGGGCGTGAACCTCACAGACATGATTCAAACATGCTTCTGTGGACGTCGCCGCACATCAATATGAGGAGCACAGAGAGAGTGAACATTGACCTACCATTATGGTAAAAGCACTAATGTGCTGTTAGGTGATTTGGCACTGCCACATTTGTAGACACCCCTGAAAGTTTAGGTGTTTGCCCACTTTATGATTTGGCACTCTTCAAGAACCATAATTAAATGAAAGCTGCTGGAGCAGGTTTAGACTTCTTTACAATCGGGAACCTGTCTACAGAAATTTGGCATGCTCAGTGCCCGGCACAAACCATTTTTCTCTCAAGATTCAGCGGCCCCTTGTCTTTGGCATTTTCATTGCCTTCTGATTTTGCAGAGTACAGCAACATATGCTCCTCATTGGTCATTTGCTAACACTACATTAGTTTACAGTAAGATCTGCTCCTCATTGGTCATTTGCTAACACTACATTAACCTGCAGTAAGATATGCTCCTCATTGGTCAGTTGCTAACCCTACATTAGCCTGCAGTAAGATCTGCTCCTCATTGGTCAGTTGCTAACCCTACATTAGCTTGCAGTAAGATATGCTCCTCATTGGTCAGTTGCTAACCCTACATTAGCCTGCAGTAAGATCTGCTCCTCATTGGTCAGTTGCTAACCCTACATTAGCTTGCTGTAAGATCCGCTCCTCAATGGTCAGTTGCTAACCCTGCATCAACTTGCAGTAAGATCTGCTCCTCATTGGTCAGTTGCTAACCCTGCATCAGCTTGCAGTAAGATCTACTCCTCATTCGTCAGTTGCTAACCCTGCATCAGCGTGCAGTAAGATCTACTCCTCATTCGTCAGTTGCTAACCCTGCATCAGCATGCAGTAAGATCTACTCCACATTCGTCAGTTGCTAACCCTGCATCAGCGTGCAGTAAGATCTGCTCCTCATTGGTCAGTTGCTAACCCTGCATCAGCATGCAGTAAGATCTACTCCTCATTCGTCAGTTGCTAACCCTGCATCAGCTTGCAGTAAGATCTGCTCCTCATTGGTCAGTTGCTAACCCTGCATCAGCTTGCAGTAAGATCTACTCCTCATTCGTCAGTTGCTAACCCTGCATCAGTGTGCAGTAAGATCTACTCCTCATTCGTCAGTTGCTAACCCTACATCAGCGTGCAGTAAGATCTACTCCTCATTCGTCAGTTGCTAACCCTGCATCAGCGTGCAGTAAGATCTGCTCCTCATTGGTCAGTTGCTAACCCTGCATCAGCTTGCAGTAAGATCTGCTCCTCATTCGTCAGTTGCTAACCCTACATTAACTTGCATTAAGAACACCAATAGTCCTCGTAATGTTCACGAGTACCGTGACACAAACCCAGCACACAGTGTTGTGGTTGCATTTACTTTCCAACGCAAATTATGATTTCCGTAGGAAAGTTTTCGACAGTAGGCAAAGTAGCACTATGCACTAAATTGTGGTACATGCATTGAGGAGGGCATACCATAGGTGGTACATGTGCTTTGCCATGCAACCACCCATAGGTTTTGTGGCAAATCCCTATCTCATAACATTTATAGACAGGGATTTCAGCCAGAAATTAGGGGTTATGCTGGAGCAGAGTTTTCTGTTGAAAATTTATCGAGTTTTAAGCTCCAGTTTCGTCTATATGTTTTGATTTAAAATTACTAATTTGTAACGACTAATTAATTTTTTTTTTGTCTGGATTAACCAACATTTACTAATGAGAAAAACTACACGTGGGTTGCATATATGTTGCTTAATAATAATGTGCGAGTTTATTAAATGAGTGTTTGTGCGTTTAAAATAACGTGTACTAATGCTTTATTGCGTTGCAGAAGGCTAGATAATTATATACACATAAGGGTATTAGTGGGGTTTAACACTGTACAATCATTATAATGTGGTAACGTTGTTTGTGTCTCTTTTAATTAAGATGGTCCGTTTTGGCCTAAAACAAGATGGCTGCCATTTACAGCCTGCACTCGAGTGATCGAATTTTGATGAGAGGCCTTGCTGAACATGGTCGAGAGTCACCTGACCACAGCCTTTGCCTGGGTAGAAAGTTTTCCGTGAGGACAGCAGCTCCGGGAACGAATCCAACTGTCCTTGGACAGGGATAAAGCCACAATGAACAATGACAATGCTGCGGTGGCTCTGCTAAGATATCAAGGAAGAGCATTTATGAAAGAAACATTTGCAAACTCGAGTTTCCTTCTTCCGTCTTTTTATTTTTGTGATTTTTCCTGAGCGGAGTTTTTCTAAATGTAACCATGAGACTTCCTTTCCTGCTCACTCTGCTCAGTGTTTCAACGGATATCTAACATTTGTTTGTAACTTTTATGTGTTATTTTTCCTATAAAAATGTTAGACTAGAGAGGGTCCATGTTCATTGCGCTCTTTACATTCATCGCGTTTCTTGCGGTCATCGCGTTTTGGACTTCATGCTGAGGACGGCAGCTCGAGAGACTTTACCGAGAGACCGGTCCTGACCCATTTAGCTAGAATAGGTAACTATGAGAATAACGATTTTGCTAATGATTGACTTTCCATTTGAATTTATTTAGATAAACAAGCATTTGTTTGAATATCAGTGTCGGGTGTTTATTCCTTTGTCGTTTATTGAGTTTCAAATGTATTTCCTATATTCAAAATCATGACTCAAGGCAATGTCATTAAGGTCGCATTGACCTCATTGTAGATGCAGATTGGTTTAGGTTTTCTCTCCTATATTCAGCGTGGATAGAGTAATAGCGTGAATTTAGTGTTATGGGCCCTAGCGTATGATGAGTGATTGCGTGTGTGACTGTAGATTTACTCTGTCCGTGGAAGCAGGGAGAATTTATATGCGCCGATCTGCAGCAGTTTCCTGGTAGCAGTATGATGGTTTGATTATTGTCTTGATCTGATTAGATTGCTTGTATAAAGGCTTTTTGATTTATTGATTATTGATTGATGTCGGTATATGTACTAATACTATATGTTGAGGTCATCGTATTGAGTTCTATATAGTGTGTACGGCTTCTGGAACTTGGGAGTTGGTGACGGTTCCGTAGTAGGGCAGAGGGAAGTAAGTGCTGCTCTCGGGAAAAACCGGATTGTTGGCCCTGTACGTATGCGGGGAAAAACGTGTGACAATTGAAGTTGCACGTCACATTGTCTGGGTTCGGAATCAGTGACATGACATTGTTGTGTGTTACTATTAGGGATATATTTTCGGTATAAAAGGAGTGTGTATGGTAGCGAAGGTTATCTGTGAAACTCTGGTCTTAAGTCCCAGGGATCCGTGAGGTTCGCCGTTAAAGCTTATCGCTGGAGTAGTAATAGGTATTCTCTTAGCTTGTCTGAAGGACTGGGCAGAGGTAAGCTGCTTGGTTAATGGGTGTTATAATTCTGTAGTGGGACAGATTGGTTGCTGTTCTCGGGAAAGGCAGGATTCTGTGTGTATGTGCTATATTTTCGGGTGTGAAAGTGCGTGAATGTATGAGCATTTAATTGATTGTAAGACTCTTTGGAGTAGTCCTAGAGGAAACAGTTAATGGATGCATGTTAGAAGGGCAGAGTAGAGGGATGTGCTACTGTGTCAACGAAAGTAATAATTCCGTGGTGGAGCAGAGGTAAGCGCTGTTCTAGAGAGAAGCGGGATTCTTGTGAGAATTTTCTTTACTATTCTGTGGTTAGCGAAGCAGACAATGGAGATGTTTATATGTTGTAACTAATAGATTTTGTAGAATCTGAAACGAAGTCTACTGAGGAGGCTTTGTAAAGGAGGGGTAGACGAGTGACAGGAGACAAGAGCAGAAGCGACTGCAGCGACTGCTGACGTCATTCAGACCGCGCTCTAATTGGGCAGTGGCTCAGAACAGTGCTCGCGCTAGGATTGGTGTGTTGGTGTGAGTCGCGCAGGGATTGGAAGGAATACAGAGTGATGTAGACGCTCCAGGATTGGTGCGTTGGTGTGAGTCGCGCTGTTATTGGACAAAGATCGTACAGTTGCGGAAGAGACTAGAGAATATTGGTAAACGTTAAAATGTATTACCAACCGGAGGAAAAGAAGAAAAAATCTTTGTTCGGTAAAAAAAAAGGTGGTTTGACAAAGATAAAAATGTAATAACTAGAGAGGGTGAATTGCTACCTCCGGCGAGAACTCCTGCATCCTTTATGGTTGCGAAATATGGGTATCATACCTGTACATGGTTGGATAACTGGGTTAAGTATACTAAGGATGATGGTGTCTTAGCATTCCCAGAACATGGTTCATTTAATCTGGCCGTGTTGAGAAATTTACGGGAAAAGATGATGTGTCTAGAGCCTAGACCAAGGCCGACACAGTTCGAGGCGTTGGTGGAATGGGAAGATGAGGTACATGAGCGAGAAAAGCAGAGGAGTGGAGGCAATTATAGGTCCTTTTTTGGGAGGAAATATGATTGTGAGACTCATCATGATCGAATGCGGAGATGGCGAGATGCTAGTATGTCAGAGGGATTATATCCTATGAGAACTGTTGAAGAAGTGGAAGGGAGGAAAGGTGCAGGAAAGGTGCCTGATATGGAAGTGAGAAGGTATGGAGTTAATGATTATGAGGACGAGGTCTTGGATGACATGATTTACAAGAGACCACCTCCGTATAGACCAGAACCAGAAGAGAGTACGCCAGTTTCTACTCCTGTAAGAGATACTTTGCGAATCATTAAAACTGAAGTTGTGACACCTGATCTGAAAGGTGGTAGCTCTTTCACGGAAAGGGAAAGAGAGAGCGAGAGAGAGAGAATCGAGTCAGTGAAGAGAAAACAAGGGAATAAGCCAGAACAACATCTGAGCTGACTGAGAAAATCCGCGAGCTGACGAAAAATCTTGAAGCAGTTACGGTGCCTGTAACTATTGGTCCGGTTGTGCCTATTTTTGATAAACAAAGAATGGGTGAAAATAATTTGACAGTACCTTATGTTGGAAATGGTTTGGTTGGTACTTGTACTTTGGAGGAATCAAGAGTGAGAACAGGAGGAAATGATTCGAGGCAGTCGAGACATGACACATGTGGTGGAGGATTAGATGTGCAGCCTAATTCAGGATTGAATACTGGTTGTTTGGGAGGAACAATTTTGGAACCACAGAGGATAACAGAACAAGTGGGTGCAGTGAAAAAGTCTACTGAAATAACAGCTGAAGATCTGAATGATTGGTTGAAAGTTCTTCAAAAGAGGGATAAAGATTCACAGGCAATTGATGTAGCTAGGTTGCGCATAGAATTGGAGGAGCTAATTGCAGGAACAATTCCTACAGATATACTCAAAAATCATCATGATGGAGAGTTGTTATTCATGTGCAAAAGCATCACCTGGAGGGCTAAGAGTACACATGACAGGTTAAAAGCAATAGCGAGTGAACAGGGAGTTGACATGGATAAGGTGAAAGCTTTGCAGAAGCCTTACAGGGTGAATTTTACAGACAAAGATATTGAAAATCTAAATGGTGCTGGCAGAACAGGACAGATTAAGGAAATGATTGCCTTATTGCGAAAATGGGGTGATGTAGAAAAGTGGAAGGATAGATGGTACAAAAAAAGGGAAGATTCAGTGGACAGGACTTACTCAGCTTTTCCTGTGAGAGAAAAGGAGACAACAGTGGATGCTTATCCTATGAGGGAGATTCCTAGAGGAGGATATGTACATGTCCCATGGACTAGACAGGATATTTTATCATTTACGAATGATTTCCCTCGACTGAGAGAAAAGCCCGTCGAGTGGTATAGGCAGGTAGACAGGTTTGTGAAATTGTCAAAAGTGCTGTGGATTGACCTGAATAGTCTGTTTGATATAATTGTTCCAGCAGACTTGTGGGCAGAGTGTAAGATAGTTGTAGATTGGCCTGCTAAGGAGTATTCAAGAGATCCGAAAACAGGAGCACCAGACCCAGAGGTAATGAAGAAGTACGAGCAGGTAATTGTGTTCCTGAAAAATAAAGTACCTCCGAAAGAGACAGACTGGGTTAAAATAGACCGAACACATCAGGAAGCAAAAGAATCAGTTCATGCTTTCTATGAGAGGCTGATACTGGCTTTTAAACAATTCAGTGGGGATGAACACCTGGGTGACAAGGATTTGAGTCATTTTGTATACAGATTTGTATATGGCCTGAGACCAGAAATCAGTGAAAGAATACGTGAGCATACGGTTGATTGGCAGAGTAAAAAGATTGATGAAATCCTGAGACATGCAAAGTACTTCAGTGATGAGATTGAGGCAAAGCAGAGAAAGCTGAAAGAGAAAGCAATGTGGGCACAGGTGAAAGTTGCTGAGAGACAAGAAGCACAGTTGATGGAACAGGCAAATAATCCAGGAATTAGACCTAGATTTGCAGGAAAAGGAAAGGGGAATTTAGAGGAAGCAAAGAAAAAGTTCCCTTGTCACAACTGTGGACAATTGGGGCATTGGAGATCCGAGTGTACCAATCCACCATTAGTTAGTAATACAAATAAAACATTAAATCAACAGGTGCAGAACGAGGGGTGTAATCAACAGCAGCAACAGCAGAAGGTTGTCAGACAGCAGAGTCAAGAGCCAAAACCGCCCTTGCCGCAGAATAGAGGGTCCCAAAAGTATAACCAGGACTCAGGATTCTACAATGATGAGCAGGTACACAAACCGAGACGTTCTAACCCGGTACAGCAGTACTGGTTAAAGAATGAGGGGAGTGAGTCTGAAGGGGACTATTGACGGTGCCGAAGAGAGGAGGAAGAGTGCATACTTGGTGCAACTCTAGAAATAGACCAGGCAGGACCATTTGTAGATGGGAAAATAAATGGGGAGAGTGTTACTTTTTTGGTAGACACAGGTGCGACGAGATCAACTGTCAGGTCAGCAGATATTAGAAATCTTCCTCTCTCGGACGAAGCAATCCAAGTAGTTGGTGTAGCCAATACACAGATTAAGACTCGTCTTACCGAACCAGTAAGGGTAAGAATAGGGAAATTTTCAGACATGCACAGATTCGTAGTCTGTGACACCAGTCCAGTGAACTTGTTAGGTAGGGACCTATTGTGCAAGATGAATTGTACAATTTTTTGTACTCCGGATGGAATAGCTTTTGAAACACCAGATGAGGATGTTTTGTACCGGATGACTCTAGATAATAGAGAGAGTGAGATTGTTGGTACATATGCTGTGTTTAATCCAGATGATTTGCCTCAGGAGTTGAGACACACAGTGAAAACAGCGGTTTGGGATTTTACTGGAGAAGATGTGGGATTGATGAATAATGTAGATACAGTGAAGATTTCAGTGAAAGAGGGAATCACTTACCCTAATATCCCACAGTACAGACTGACACCAGAGATAATTGAGGGAATAACCCCTATAATTGACAAGATGATTCAACAGGGTGTTTTGAGAGAGTTACTGAGTAGCCCGTGTAATTCACCGATAATGGGGCTAAAGAAACCTAATGGAAAGTTCAGGATTGTGCAAGATTTGAGAAAAGTTAACAAAATTGTGGTGGCATGTTGTCCCATTGTGCCAAATCTTTCAGTGATTTTGTATCAGATTCCTCATGATGCTGAGTGGTACACAGTGATTGATTTGTGTCATGCTTTCTTTTCAATTCCATTGCATCATGACAGCCAGCCTATTTTTGCATTCCGGTTTGGCCAGCGTATTTTAGCATGGTGTCGTATCCCACAGGGTATACAGAGAGTCCTTCGATATTCAATCAGTTGTTGAAAAAGTCATTGGAGAGTTTGATCATGCCTGAAAGCTCAGTACTAGTGCAGTACATCGATGACTTACTTGTGGCATCGAAGACACATGAAGCTTGTGAAGTAGATACCATAGCTTTACTAAATCATCTGGCAGATGGAGGGTTAAAGGAATCTCCAGCCAAATTGCAATTTTGCAAGAAAGAGGTGCATTATCTTGGCCACAATATTGAAAAAGGTCTGAGAAAGGTGACTGATGACAGGATCAAAATTATCAGAGGATTGAGAGCCCCGATGACCCAGAGAGAGGTGAGGATGTTTCTGGGGATGGTGGGTTATTGTCGTCAGTGGATAAGTAATTTCTCCCTGATAGCAAAGCCACTGATTAAGCTGACAAAAAGTGAAGTGAGAGACCCATTGGAACTAGATGGAGAACAAATGGCGGCATTTGAAGAGTTAAAGAGCAGAATGTGTGAAGCCCCTGCTTTGGGAATGCCAGACTATGAGAAAGAGTTTGAGTTGTACTGCAGTGAGAGAAATGGTTGTGCACTTTCAGTGTTAATTCAGAAGCATGGACAACTGAAGAGGCCGATTGCGTACTTCTCATCGACACTTGACCCCGTAGCTGTGGGTTTGCCAGGTTGCCTGAAAGCGGTAGCTGCTACATGCAGAAGCTTGGAACAGAGTGAGGGTATAATAATGGGATATCCTGTACAGGTATTTGTACCTCATGATGTGGCAATTCTTTTGACAAGAAGCAGGACTCAATATATGTCACATAGTCGGTTGACTAAATATGAGAAAATCATTCTGGGAGCATCAAATGTGACTCTTGAGAGATGTGTGAATGTGAATCCAGCAACGTTGTTACCGGATGCTGACAATGTGAATGTGGGAGATGATGTGGATCATGATTGTTTGGATGTGCTTGACTACTGCACGAAACCAAGACCAGACATAAGAGATTTGCCGTTGCCTGAGAGTGATCATGTGCTGTTTGTGGATGGATCATGTTTGAGAACTGATGATGGTGTGCTGAGTGCAGCATATGCAGTGTGCAAGGTTTCAGAAGTTATGGAAGCTTCGCCTTTGAAAGGAGTGAAGTCTGCTCAAGTTGCTGAATTGGTGGCATTGACGAAAGCTTGCAAAATTGGAAAGAATCTGAGAGTGACTGTGATGACTGATAGTCAGTACTGATTTGGAGTCGTTCATGATTTCGGCCAGCTTTGGCTACAGAGAGGTTTCTTGACGTCGAGTGGGACTCCAATAAAGAATGCTGAAGTGATTGGAAAATTGCTTGAGGCGATACAGCTGCCTAAGGAGTTAGCAGTTGTGAAATGTGCTGCTCATGGACAAGGAGATGATTTTGTTACTCTTGGTAACAGATTTGCCAACGACATAGCACAATATTGTGCTAAGAACAATCATTCGATTAATAGGGCACGAGAGAGGGAAATGTCTTTTTGTTCTGTGATGTTTACTAATGTCCTGGAGACGTGGGATGAAGTGAAACAGTTGCAGGATGAGGCAGGGGATGAGGAAATGAGAGATTGGATCAAGGCAGGTTGTGCCCCAGGGGAAACAGATCATGTTTGGATCTACAGAGATGGTAGACCAGTCATGCCTAACTCAATGCTGTCGACAATGGCAAGAATGTATCATGGCCAAGGACATCTGGGGAGGAACGCAATGATTAGGTTATTCAAGCAGACCTGGTACAATGCAAAGTTCAGGTTGATTGCGGAGAGCATCTGTCAGAGATGTTTGATTTGTCAACAGTTCAATACTGGGAAAAAGACAGTGGTGAGCCTAGGAACAATAGGCAGAGAAGGAGGTCATTTTACCAGAATGCAAATAGATTTCATTGAAATGCCCCAAGTGAACAAATTGAGGTATGTTCTAGTGGTAGTCTGTTTGTTCTCAAGATGGGTGGAGGCCTATCCGACTAGGAGAAATGATGGAATAACAGTTGCAAAGTTACTGTTAAGAGAATTGATTCCTAGGTACGGGTTCCCAGTGACGATTGAGTCTGATAGAGGTGGACACTTCTATAATGAGCTCATGGGTTTAATTTGTGAAGCATTGAGCATACAGCAGAAGCTACATTGTGCATACAGACCAGAGGCTTCTGGAGTCGTTGAACAGATGAACGGCACAATAAAAAATCGAATTGGTAAGATGTGTTTAGCCACTGGAATGAAATGGCCTGATGTCTTGCCTCTAGTGCTGATGACTATTAGGTCTACTCCAGATAGAACCACAGGTTTGAGTCCGCACAAAATCTTAATGGGACGTGCGATGAGACATGCATTTGTGCCTGTCAACAAATTGATGACAATAACTGATGACATGATTTTGGATTACTGTAAAGGCCTGGCTGACGCAGTTCATTCTGTGTTTCACCAGGTTGGAGAAGACGCTACTACACTTGAGAAGAAGCAAGCCCATGATCTGAGTCCAGGGGACTGGGTGAGGATTAAGGTACACAGGAGAAGAAATTGCTTGGTTCCAAGGTGGGGAAGGCCAAGACAAGTCATCCTGACTACGACAACTGCAGTAAAGTGTGCCGGTGTGAAAAACTGGGTGCATGCGAGTCATACTCTGAGAGTTCCAAATCCAAAGGATGGGACTGGTAAGGAGTATTTTGAAGAGTCAGATTCCAGTGATGATGCAGAAACTGAACCAGTGAGAAAGGGGAAAAATCCTGAAAGGGGTGAAGGTGAAAGAGAGTTGAGTAATTCTTTCCCTTTTCCAAGAGAGGCTTCAAGAGAAACATTGAGAGTCTCAGAGGAGAGATCGGATTCTGTAAGAGTGCCTGAAGTTCCAACAAGCGGTAGAAGAGAAAGGAGCAATTCCACAGAGACTACACCTGAATCAGATGAGGAGGTTGAAAATCAACTTGAGATTATACCTGAAGAAGCAGGGTCAGAAGAAGTTAGAGAGGGACAGACTGCGGAAGACCCCCGAGGAGGTGTAGGGAACATTCTTGATAAGTTAGGTGAAGGGACAAGTAGACAGCAAGAAGATTGCGTGTCGGAGACCCGAGGAGGGACAGAATTAGGGAAATCTCAATCAGTGGTGGAAAAGACTGTGGAGCGAAAGAAAATTGTTGAAGAACAAGAGGCAAATGAGACAGAATCGGATGAAAGTGACAATGAAAAATCAGAAGGTCGAGTTCTGAGAAAGAGAACTTGGATTGGAGAAAGAAACAACAAGGAGGTGAGACCAAAAAGGGTTGTAAGAGGAGATCTTTGGCCCAACAGGATAAAGAGACTGAGATACAGATTGACACGAGCAAATTCATCAAGAGCTGAACAGGTGAACGAGGTGTCCAGTCAGAATCAAACGAAAGGTGAAAAACAAAAGGTTACAAAAGAACCAGAAGAGATCAAAAGAATCAGAAAACCTAACCAGAAGTATAGGTCACCGGAATGGACGTACGTGGCACTGTCTGAAGGTGAAGAGGCAGAAAGTCAAAGAAATCCAGAGGGGACCGTACGAGAAGTGGTTGAGGAGAAAACTGTTGGAATCCTAAAAGTTATCTTGACTGACATTGGAGAAGAGTCGGATGCACAGGATGTTGTTGATGATCTGATACAGTTTGATGTTGCTGAAGAAGAAGTGAAAAGTGATTAAATCCAAACTGAGTGAATTGAAAGAGTCACTTGGAGATAAAGTGAAAAGTAGAAAATCTAAAATTAGCTGTTTGGAATAATCTAGAATTCTAGAACTCAGTAGTGGAGTAGAAGAGGCTAAGTCAAAAGACACTGTCAAAGTAGTAAAATGGCTAACACAGAGAATAATCAAAGTAGATGTGCCTTTTTGAAAATATGGTGTAGAATGTGCTGCTGCTGTACTGGATTATTAATGCTATTATGGGGTGTTTTAGCTTTATTAGTTACCTTTAGAGTTACAATAGACGCTTTAGGAATACATACTGAGAATGTGACTAATGTAGGAAAGAATTCACAAAAAGTAGTTCAAACTAGAATTAGTAACATTTATGTACATAAAGATAGGTCAATTAATGATTTTTCTAGCAATGTTTTTTCAAAGTTGCTGTATGAATACGTAAAGACGATGGAAGTTAGGGATTGCTACGTATGTATGCAATTGCCTGCATCTGTTTCAGAGGGTGTTACTTATCACCATTTACCAGCTACGTATGGAATTTCATGTAGTGTGCTAAGTAGTGTTTTTTATTTGTTAGGGAAAATAGATTATGAGATGTCAAACAAAGATAACATTTTTGGGCAATTGCCTATGGATAAAAAGCTGAATCCGGCTAAAGAAGCTAACATTTTTGGTGAGATTTTTATTGAGAAAGAAGAATTAACCTTAGATTATATTTTTAGAAATAATTTAACTTGTAGTTTGAAAGAAGAGGAGAAGGCTTTCCTAAACATGGTAGAGGAAAGGAGAATGAGCATGCATGAGAAGGCAGGGAAATATAAAGTGAGTGAGACAATTTGGGACATTGAGATGGGAAAGGAGTTGAAGAATGAGGCCAGTCCGACTTTGGCTTTAGATACACCACAGAAGGGTTAACTATGCATTATCAGGAAGAAATCCCAATATGATACATATTTTGTTGGGACAAGTGAGTGTCATGATACATACTTCATTGCAACAGGATGGGGTTTTAAAGGTGGAGAAGATCCAGTTTTCCCAGGAGTGTATTATGTTTGTGGGAACAAGGCTTATTACAAGTTGCCTGACCATTGGTATGGCACGTGTTATGTGGGCCTGGTCTTTCCAAAGATTTTTCATATAGATAGAATAGAAGATGTAGAACACATTAATTTACTAACACGTTTTAAAAGAGAAACTTGGTCAGAGATAGTGGGTGACATTTTTGGTGCTTTAATTTCGGCAGTGGGAATTTCTTTGAATGCATATGGGATTCGGAAACTGTCAACAGTGGTGGATCGCTTATCGACAAGTACCGCTGGAGGGTTTCTTTTGGTAAATACGGAGATGATTGCCGTACGTGCCATGTCAATGCAAAATCGACTTGCCCTTGATATTCTGTTAGCCAAGGAGGGTGGAGTCTGCGGAATGCTGAAAGTTCAACATTGTTGCACTTACATTCCTGATGAAAGCAGAGACCTAAAGGTCTATATCAAAAATATTTCTGATTTACATGAAGAATTAGTACCACTTGAAGCTGAAAGTGTCTGGACTAAAATAGCTAATAAAATAATTGCTGTTAAGAGTTTTATTGCTAAAATAGGTAGTACCATTATTGGTAAAATATTGTTTCCTTTGACATGCATAATTGTTGCTTTATTGATACTAAGATTGGGGTGTTTGTGTTGTAAAAACAGGGGAGGCAAAAAGAGAATAATTGGAAGCAATGCTGAAAAGAAACGAAAGAGGTCAAAGAGAGACCCACAAGAAATAGAATTAGAAGAATTAAGGGAGAGTGTGTACTTGGAGTCTAAGAGGGATGATGTGAGAGAGTCTGGTGTTTAATGTTCATAAAAGACATTTTCAATTTCTCCTCAAAATTGGGACTAAAATTTTTTTTTTTATGGGTTGGTTTTTGTGGTGATAAGATATCACCAAAGGGGGGATTGCTGGAGCAGAGTTTTCTGTTGAAAATTTATCGAGTTTTAAGCTCCAGTTTCGTCTATATGTTTTGATTTAAAATTACTAATTTGTAACGACTAATTAATGGTTTGTTTTGTCCGGATTAACCAACATTTACTAATGAGAAAAACTACACGTGGGTTGCATATATGTTGCTTAATAATAATGTGCGAGTTTATTAAATGAGTGTTTGTGCGTTTAAAATAACGTGTACTAATGCTTTATTGTGTTGCAGAAGGCTAGATAATTATATACACATAAGGGTATTAGTGGGGTTTAACACTGTACAATCATTATGATGTGGTAACGTTGTTTGTGTCTCTTTTAATTAAGATGGTCCGTTTTGGCCTAAAACAAGATGGCTGCCATTTACAGCCTGCACTCGAGTGATCGAATTTTGATGAGAGGCCTTGCTGAACATGGTCGAGAGTCACCTGACCACAGCCTTTGCCTGGGTAGAAAGTTTTCCGTGAGGACAGCAGCTCCGGGAACGAATCCAACTGTCCTTGGACAAGGATAAAGCCACAATGAACAATGACAATGCTGCGGTGGCTCTGCTAAGATATCAAGGAAGAGCATTTATGAAAGAAACATTTGCAAACTCGAGTTTCCTTCTTCCGTCTTTTTATTTTTGTGATTTTTCCTGAGCGGAGGTTTTCTAAATGTAACCAAGAGACTTCCTTTCCTGCTCACTCTGCTCAGTGTTTCAACGGATATCTAACATTTGTTTGTAACTTTTATTTGTTATTTTGCCTATAAAAATGTTAGACTAGAGAGGGTCCATGTTCATTGCGCTCTTTACATTCATCGCGTTCCTTGCAGTCATCGCGTTTTGGACTTCATGCTGAGGACGGCAGCTCGAGAGACTTTACCGAGAGACCGGTCCTGACCCATTTAGCTAGAATAGGTAACTATGAGAATAACGATTTTGCTAATGATTGACTTTCCATTTGAATTTATTTAGATAAACAAGCATTTGTTTGAATATCAGTGTCGGGTGTTTATTCCTTTGTCGTTTATTGAGTTTCAAATGTATTTCCTATGTTCAAAATCATGACTCAAGGCAATGTCATTAAGGTCGCATTGACCTCATTGTAGATGCAGATTGGTTTAGGTTTTCTCTCCTATATTCAGCGTGGATAGAGTAATAGCGTGAATTTAGTGTTATGGGCCCTAGCGTATGATGAGTGATTGCGTGTGTGACTGTAGATTTACTCTGTCCGTGGAAGCAGGGAGAATTTATATGCGCCGATCTGCAGCCGTTACAGTAGAGCAAAATTTAAAACTCTCTATATTTTTCAAACTTTGCATGTGTGTTGCGCTGTATAAGACACATACAGCGGGAAAGGTCTTACAGGATATTGTTTCTCCTGGAAGGATCCCATTCCAGTTCAAAACCTATGCTTGACAGAACGCTCACATCCTTGTTCGAAGATCAGGCACTGGAATCATAAGATTCTGCGGCTGTGGCCTTTTCTGCTCGAGTATGGATTTGCCACATGTGCCACATAACCCATCATTGTCTGCATAATTTGCAGATTTTAATCCCAAAAAATTGGTTCTAGCTTGAATGGATAAAAGGTTACTATAACTGGGTTTACCCCTATTGCTGGGAAGCCGATGACCCTTCTCAAAGGTTAACTGGTCACCTTTCTGTTGCATATTGTTAAATGTGGATGTTAAATTGGTACTAAAGAGGTGAAAAATGTGCGTAGTTAGTGTTGGCATGTGTGAAATGTCAAAATAATAAAGTAATGCTATGACAAAATGTGAAGCATGCCGGATAACTTGACTTTGCTTGCCACATAATTCAACCCAGTCGCATAATTTGGTCCTCTCCTGATGCATAATTCCAGTGGCCCGGATTATGGCATAAAGTAGAGGTTGGCGAGCCAACAAATTAACAGGGACAGCTGAGCGAAGTGTCTGCTCTGGCTTTTACGAACCCATACACTTGCCGAGCCTTGAAAATATGTGGCATGTCAATCATGCTGCACAGATTATGTTACACTATAGTAAGTCTTCAGAAGCACCTCATCTTGGTACATCAGATTATGTGCAAAGTATTTATTAAACATGAATTGAGAATCGTTCCTGCCCACCCCCACCTCCTGCGCTCAGAATACAATGCTTTTAGTGAACTAAAATGCAAGTCAGGGGTCGTGTGTACCCATAAGTGGCCTACGTTAAAATTAAGGATGGAACCCAGGAGTTGCTTTGTACAGTGCAAGCCTGAATTCATGGACTTGAATGGGCCTCATCTGTGATGAACAAGAAGGAGGATGGGTTTAAAAGTATTTGCCTATCCTTTGAGGTGAAAGTTTCATGTTTTTTACAGTTTTTTGAGCAACCTTGACTGGAAAGTTTTGGAGCTCTTTACTTGAGCATCAAGACTGGAAACTGTTTCCCCAGTTCCAGCGTCAGCAGCACTGGCCGTGATGCCACACCCACACCCTCTCATTGCAGAGTGAAACGCGTTCACACTTACGCTGACTGCTTTGGGCCTCTGGCTCTTAAAATAAGCCGCCCCTTTGTTTTTTCATTGAGTTGCTTGCCTCCTGGTGTGCCGCCGGCCTCGAAAAGGGAAGTTTTCACACTTCCCTTTGTTTAGTATTTTGTTCCTGGAGGGGAGAGCACGCTCCCGGAGAGTGTCTGGGCGCTGTAGGAAGAAAGGCTGTGCGCACAGACGCATGCAGCCTACAGGGAACATTGGTCATAACTGCTCGATGACCAGAAAGAGTGTCATGACATGACGTGTATGTTCAAAAATGAGATTGAATCACTGTTGTCAAAATCTCCCAAGATGACCTCTCAATCAACTCTGAGTAACAAATATGTAGTCAGGCAGGCACTGCGACCTAGGCATGAGGCTACTGATTGACAAGTCACAGGTGGGGTGGCGCGCAACCAGCAGGACAAACGCGGTAACAGGAAAAACCCATATTAGTCCCACAGATGGGCAGCAACACCACAATGGTCCAAGGAGACTGGCCCCAATAAAACACATATGGCCAAGGGGTGCACACCTTCCCAAAACACCATTAAGATGCCACGTGAAGTTAGGAACTCTCAGCCAATCAGAACACAGCACACACAGTACCCGTAGCGATCACGTGCTCCTCATGCCGGTCATCTGGACACTTCACCCACTGGCCCTCATTGTGTCCACACAAGGTTGATACCCCCCTGCATTCACTATCAGGCGGCCTGATTTACAGCTCCGTGGCTAGGCCTGGATTCCTTTTCCTAAAATAAGATCTCTAAATTGTTTTATGGTGCTCTAAAGACAGTATATCAAGGAACTCTGAACAAATGTATTTTGAGACAGTCCTCAGACCCACTTCTGTGACGGTTTCCCAGCCACAGCGTTTAATTAAAGCAACTGTTTCTGTTTTGCCAAACGCCTCTTGTCTTTTGTTTTTTCAAGGTAAATTCGCATACCAGCAACACTTAAGCAACTGAACCATTCTAACTACAAACGTTGATCATAAGCGAGTGCTGTCTCTGGATAAATGCAACATAGAACAGCAGCCAAAAGATTCTTTAAACTAGGAAGGTGAGTAAAGATGAACTCATACTGTGCAAAGAAAAGACCCATTTAGACTGACAGTTACTCTTGCACTGAAGATCCTGCTTAGACCGCACATGCCAATGACCAGTTATGTTAGACCTGTCACCCTCAGTGTGCTCTTCCCCCAAACGTTTGTCTTGCGCATCCATTTTTGCTGATTTCATTCTTGTTGGCCTTAGGACTCGGTGCACTTTACCACTGCTGACCAGTGCTAACCAGTGCTAACCAGTGCTAACGTGCGTGTGCTCACTCCCTAAAACATGGTAACATTGGCTTACATCCAACTGCCACATTTAATTGACTTATAAGTCTCTAGTAAAGTGGTACTACATGAATCCAAAGCCTGTAAATTAAATGCTAATAGTGGGCACACAGCACTAGCTGTGTCATCCACTTGAGTAGCCCTTATAAACATGTCTCAGGCTTGCCACTGCAGCCTGTGTGTGCAGTTTTAAACTGTCATTACAATCTGACAAAATAAACCTCTTGCCAGGTATAAACTTTCCTTTTTAATTCATATGTCACTCCTAGGGTAGTCCCTACACAGCCCAGAGAGCAGGGTGCACCGTATTTAAAAAGTTGGACAAGTGTTTTTAAATTTTACATTTCCTGATAGTGAAGCATTCCTAAATTTGTTTTTCACTACTTTGAGGCCTACCTCTCCCATAGGATAACATCAGGTTTCCTCATTACATTTAAGAAGTGATAATTTTCAATTGGGGCAAGTAGGAATGTCAAGTTTGCGGTAAGGGTGGGCGACAATTTCCGTCCCGCTCGCGGAAATTGCGCAAATTCGGCATTTTTGCGTTCCGCGCGGAACGCGAAAATGTCAAAACTTCCGCGATCCGCGAGGAGACGGAAATTGTCGCCCACCCTTAACCTTCATTGACGCCTCTACTGAGCATGCTCAGAAGCACCCAGCCTGACATTGCTACTGAGCATGCGGCTCAAGTAGTGTCCCTTCTGTGGGCATTGTCAGTCACTAGAGCTAAGTTTGCACTTACTCGTAAGGGTGAAGCGTTTCTAGGTGGCAGAATTCCTCCGTGCTTTTATGTAAGGAAAGGCGCAGTGCGTGTCAAGCGCTGTATTGGCGTGTTCGCAGGAAGACTTGTTTTTGGTCTACCTTGTTCCTTTCCGTCCTCTGCCTATCAGTTCAGACACTGACATTTCAACTGAGATTACAAAGTAAACCAAGAAATGTCTCAGCAAGGGGTACCTAATGTGAGTACTGAACCTTAATAGACCTTTCTGTTGGGTGCAGTTCAGTTTAGAATTTTGCGGGATCTGAGGGACACTATACGCACAGCCGGGGCTGTTAAATAATCTCCAGAAGCAACGGTGCTTTTGGCCTTTTTTCTGCTCACTGATCTGTGGACCAATTGTGCTCCACAGTCGGAAAAAATAGGTGAAATTCCCATATTTTGCCTACTCTAGTGAGGAGAGGAGACACTAAACCAGGACGCTCTTTTGTTCCAAAGGACTGTGCTTACTTAATTTGATCTAGTGGGGGCCACCGGCACTTAATTTTGAGGGCCGGCACCTGTTTTTCCAAATCGGGGGCAAAACACACATCTGGAAGAAGGATGATGAGAGACCGCAAACCCGTCACAAACGGAGAAAGCGGGGATCTGCGAGAATGAGGTAAGGGGCCAATTCAGTAACGCATTAATCAGCACACAAAAATCTCTGCGATCACGCGAAATTTCACGTGATCGCAGAGATTTTTTGCCGTTTCGCGATATTTTGCGAAAGGCACTTTCGCAAATTCCGCCCACCCTTAGTTTGGGGTTGACAGATTTATAATTTAAAACCCTCTTTATTGGTATAGTCGGATTTTTAAGTTGCAATTCTGAAAATTCCACTTTTAGAGAGTTGCCATTTTCTTGTCACATCCATTTGGTGCATGCAGCCTGTATCCTGGGAGACATGACTAGGTGTAGCTGGCAGTTGGTCTTTGTGTATTGCTCAAAGTGGGAATTGGTGGCGGCAGGATGGGCCTTCTCTGACTTGAGGGGGAGGAGCTGTCAGCTACCACACTTGCACATCAACAAGACTCTGACTCAGCACACTCACACCAGTCTATTGTAACCCCATACAAGCTGTGGCCAGAGCAGGGAGACATTTCAAACACCTCTGGGGGTGGAACCGTCAGGAACCTTCTCCTACATCAAAGCTGGCACTAAGAATAAATATTGGACCCTCAGTGCCAACTCTACAGTTCACCTCTGGACCTGTGGAAGACTCAGAAGGACTGCTATGCTGGTCTGCTGCAAGAAGGACTTCTACTCTGTTGCCCTTCTACTCTTCCGTCGGCTACCCTGCTGCCAGATTGACAAGGACTGGACCATCAGAAGTGATTCAATGGGCTACTTGGCTGGCCTCCTGATCAGAGCATCAGGGACAGAAAAGGCTCCAACCACTTGATTCCAGCAACTGGACCCATAGAAGTTGGCTCGAAGGTGCGCTGAAAGCCCAGATGTGGTCTCTCGGGCAGAACTGATGCAGCGCAACGCAAGTTCATGCAGCTCTTCATTGGTACTCCTCTATTTGCTGCATCCCTGACGCAGGATCTCGCATCGCATCTCAAAGTTCCTCGTAACTGCTGTTGCGAAAGGCATCCCAGATGCAGGATCTCGCATCACAAGCTTCTGTCAATGGCATCCTCTATGACGATGCAGGAACTCACATCGTGGGCCCCAACGACGGCTTCATCAGAACTGCTGCTGCGCGACACATCTCCGATGCAGGATCTCGCATCACAAGCTTCTGTCAATGGCATCCTCTATGACGATGCAGGAACTCACATCGTGAGCCCCAACGGCGGCTTCATCAGTACTGCTGCTGCGCGACACATCTCCGATGCAGGATCTCGCATCACAAGCTTCTGTCAATGGCATCCTCTGCGACGATGCAGGAACTCACATCGTGAGCCCCAACGACGGCTTCATCAGAACTGCTGCTGCGCGACACATCTCCGATGCAGGATCTCGCATCACAAGCTTCTGTCAATGGCATCCTCTGCGACGATGCAGGAACTCACATCGTGAGCCCCAACGGCGGCTTCATCAGTACTGCTGCTGCGCGACACATCTCCGATGCAGGATCTCGCATCACAAGCTTCTGTCAATGGCATCCTCTGCGACGATGCAGGAACTCACATCGTGAGCCCCAACGACGGCTTCATCAGAACTGCTGCTGCGCGACACATCTCCGATGCAGGATCTCGCATCACAAGCTTCTGTCAATGGCATCCTCTGCGACGATGCAGGAACTCACATCGTGAGCCCCAACGACGGCTTCATCAGAACTGCTGCTGTGCGACACATCTCCGATGCAGGATCTCGCATCACAGCTTCTTAAGAAATGCCTTTGCGTGGTGTATCCGCTACGCATCCTCGATGCAGGACATCACATTGCAGCTTCTCAGAACTGCCGCTGCATGACACTTCCTCGTAACGGGACTTTGCATCGCAAGCCTTTGTTGACAGCATCTTCGACTATTCGTGCTGAAAAGCAGTGTTTTCAAGTAAACCTTTAAAAAAAAAATGTGTCTCCAGTTTTAGTGATTTGAAGTTTGTTGTTTTGGTCTCAAATAATTTATTACATTTTACTCTATTTTTCAAAATTGATGTGGGAGTTTTCTTGTGTCGTCTTTTCACTTTATTACTTTCTTAAGTGCTGCATGCACACTTTGCACATTGCTCCTAAGTTAAGCCTGACTGCTCTGTGCCAAGCTACCAGGGGTTGGAGCACAAACTGGGGTTTGCTAGTGTTTACCCTAATAAGAAATGGGGTTGCTGCTTGTGTAGGGTTTCACCCCCTTAGCCAGTAACCCAACGAACTACAAGTTAGAATTTCAAATGGCTCTCTAGTGCACATCAAAAGATCAATTTTCAGGGCTAAACATTCTCTTACAAGACCTGCGTATTTTCACTAAAATGTGAGAGAAATGAGAAACAGGGTGTGCTTGTCTATCGTCTTATCTGCTTTTGTAACAAAAGGCTACAACTCCTGTCTGAAGCCTCCGTTTCCACAACACACTGTCTTGAAGTATCAGGAGAACAGAAAACTGGACCTGAGCAGACATCTCTTTGTGTACAACAAGCTCTACGGCTTGATCTTCCAACTGTGAAACTTTCTTTGTGTTTTTCCTCTTTAACACAAGTGATATCAGTTGTATCGCTGCTAAATTCTTCATAAATTGACAATTAAAATGTGCAAATGCCAGAAATCTATCAAAACTGTTTTACCTTAAAAGGTGAAGGCCAACCCACATTTGCTGAAACCACCATGGAAATCCCAGAAGTGCTCAAACTGAGTCCAGGATATTCCACATCTTCCTTCTGAACTGCTCCTTTACAGGTGTAATATCTGAATGATGTTGCTGAGGTCTTGACATGACCAGCCTCCCGTGTTCATGTTGTCTCTCTCCCAAGAGGCTTCATGCTAATGTCTTATGGTCACCCTTAAATGTGGCAGTAACAAGCCTGATGTCAATGACTGTGTTTTTATCCAAGTTATCAGGCCTTTTCATGGTGAAAGGGTTTGCTAAAGGCTGCAGGCTTCCTCTTGAGTTTTGATAAACTGCTGACAAAGCCTGTAGGCCTAACTTTTATCTGCAAAAAACCTAAGACTAATACAATTTTCTCAGTTAAGGCCTACTGGAATTTTTGACGTTTAGGGATAACAGGCACACATTTTGTCACTTAGTACTACACAAATGACAGATCAGGGTTAAAAAGGTAGTTTCCCTCTGTAATGAGTCATTGCTGAGAGTGTGTGACCCCCCCAGGAGTGGCTTCACATTGTTATCCCCATCAAGAACCTGTTCGCGGCTTGGTTTACTCTTCTGCCTCAAGTCCACTCTGTCATTGTATGTGTAGTATCTAGCCGCTTGTGCATTACATTACTTTGAATGCAAAAGCACCGACTGGATAAAGATTTATTGAGAGCAATTATGTGCATTACCAAGTTCTGAGTTTCCAAACCACATCACCTTCCCCCGGGAGCCTCTCTGCTCTGCTGCAGCTTCCATGAGAGTCAAGTGTTCAAAGGCAGCGCTTGGTTCTCAAACTGAGGTAAGAGGAAGACAGGAATCTGGAACACCACTGGCCAAGGAGCTCATTTGACACAGCTGAGGCTCCATGATGGCTGGAGGACTCGAGCCCCCCTTAAAACGTTCACACAGTGGGGTACATATAAAGATCTTTACAACAGCATTAAGAACTTGTGTTTTTTGTACTCCTACCCCCCCCCCCGGTCCAGACCCTGCACACAACTCCACGCTGCGCATGGCTGAAGGCTGTGCACAGTGGGGGGGATGGTTGGTCTTGCGGGGGTGCAGAGTCTGGCTGCGGGCCAGGCCCTGCATCCAACTCCACGATGCGCATGGCTGAGGTTGTGCACAGTGGGAGGAGGGGTTATCCTTGGGGGGGAGGGGTGCAGAGTCTGGCTGCGGGCCAGGCCCTGCGTCCAACTCCACGCTGCGCATGGCTTTAGGCTGTGCACAGTGGGAGGAGGGGATGTCCTTGGGGGGGAGGGGTGCAGAGTCTGGCTGCGGGCCAGGCCCTGCGTCCAACTCCACGCTGCGCATGGCTTTAGGCTGTGCACAGTGGGAGGAGGGGATGTCCTTGGGGGGGAGGGGTGCAGAGTCTGGCTGCGGGCCAGGCCCTGCGTCCAACTCCACGCTGCGCATGGCTGAAGGCTGTGCACAGTGTGTGGAGCGGGGGTTGCTCTTGGGGGGGTGCAGAGTCTCAATCAATCAAAGTCATTTATAAAGCGCACTACTCACCCGGAGGGGGTCAAGGCGCTTGGAGGGGGGGGGGGTGCCGCTACTGCTCGAACAGCCAGGTCTTGAGCTTCTTCCTGAAGGAGAGGTGGTCTTGGGTCAGGCGCAGGTCGGGAGGGAGGGAGTTCCAGGACTTGGCGGCCAGGTATGAGAAGGACCTTCCTCCTGTAGTCGCTCTTCGGATGCGGGGGACGGCGGCGAGGACGTGGCTGGTTGATCGGAGATGGCGTTTGGGAGCGTAGAAGTTGAGGCGGTTGTTGAGGTAGCTCGGGCCTTGGTCGTGTAGGGCTTTGTGTGCGTGGGTGAGGAGACGGAAGGTGATTCTCTTGTTGACGGGGAGCCAGTGCAGGTCTCTCAGATGTCCGGAGATGTGACTGCTTCGGGGGATGTCGAGGATGAGTCTGGCTGAGGCGTTCTGTATCCGCTGGAGTCTCTTCTGGAGCTTGGCGGTGGTTCCGGCGTAGAGGGCGTTGCCGTAGTCCAGTCGGCTGGTGACAAGGGCCTGGGTGACCGTCTTCCTGGTCTCGGTGGGGATCCACCGGAAGATCTTCTGTAGCATGCGCAGGATGTTGAAACAGGACGAGGAGACGGCGTTGACTTGTCTGGTCATGGAGAGGGAGGAGTCCAGGATGAAGCCCAGGTTTCGTGCGTGGTCTGTCGGTTTGGGTGCGGTGCCCAGGGCGGGAGGCCACCAGGAGTCGTCCCAGGCGGAGGGCGAGGAGCCCAGGATGAGGACTTCCGTCTTGTCTGAGTTCAGTTTCAGGCGGCTGGTGATCATCCACTCGGCTACGTCTTTCATCCCTTCGTGGAGGTTGGCTCTGGCGGCGGCGGGGTCGTTGGTCAGGGAGAGGATCAGCTGGGTGTCGTCTGCGTAGGAGATGATGTTGAGGTTGTGTTGGCGTGCGATGGCCGCAAGGGGGCTCATGTAGACGTTGAAGAGGGTGGGGCTGAGTGAGGATCCTTGGGGGACGCCGCAGATGACTTTGGTGGCCTCTGACTTGTACGGTGGTAGGCGGACTCTCTGTGTCCTTCCGTAGAGGAAGGAGATGATCCATTCCAGTGCATTCTCCTGGATTCCGACGTTGCTGAGGCGCTGCACTAGGGTGCGGTGGCAGACAGTGTTGAATGCCGCGGAGAGGTCTAGGAGGATGAGGGCCGCTGTTTCTCCGTTGTCCAGCATGGCTCGGATGTCATCGGTGGCAGCGATGAGGGCGGTCTCGGTGCTGTGGTTGGCTCGGAAGCCAGACTGTGAGGGGTCGAGGGATCCATTCGTCTCGAGGAAGGCGGCCAGCTGCTTGTTGACGGTCTTCTCGATGACTTTGGCTGGAAACGGGAGGAGCGAGATGGGGCGGTAATTCTTGAGTTCGGTGGGGTCCGCTGTTGGTTTCTTTAGTAGAGCGCTGAGTTCGGCGTGCTTCCAGCTCTCAGGGAAGGTGGCGGTGTCGAAGGAGGTGTTGATGATGTCCCGCAGGTGGGGTGCGATGACAGCGTCGGCCTTGTTGAATACGTGGTGAGGGCAGGGGTCGGTCGGAGATCCGGAGTGGATAGAGTTCATCGTGCGGATGGTGTCTTCTGTGTTGATCGGGGTCCAGGCGCTGAGGGTGGTGGTGGGGGGCGTTGGTGCGGTCGTGGGGGGCGTTGTTTGTGGGATGAAGCTGTTGTGTATGTCAGCGATCTTGTTGTGGAAGTACGAGGCGAGGGAGTTGCAGAGGTCTTGCGATGGGGTGATGTCGTTGTTTCCGGCGTTGGGGTTGGAGAGCTCTTTCACGATGTTGAAGAGTTCCTTGCAGTTGTGTGCATTGTTGTCCAGCCGGTCCTTGAATGCAGTTTTCTTGGTGGCGTGGATTAGTTGGTGGTGCTTCCGGGTGGCGAGCTTGAGGGTGGTCATGTTGTCCGGTGTTGGCTCTCTTCTCCAGGCTTTCTCGAGGGCTCGGCAGTTCTTCTTGGAGCTCTTGAGTTCGTCGGTGAACCATGGGGCCTTCTTGCTGCAGGGTCTGCTGGGCGGGGTCCTCAGTGGGGCGAGTTCGTCCGCGCAGGTGCTGATCCACTTCGTGAGGTTGTCGGCGGCCTGGCTAGGGTTCGCTGAGCTGGCTGGAGGGTGCTGGCTCAGGGAAGCGGTGAGCTGGTCGGCTGTGATCTTGTTCCAGCTTCTTCGAGCATCCTGTTGCTGGTGGTGGTGGATCGTGGTTCTTCTGAAGGTGAAGTGGACGCAGCTGTGGTCCGTCCAGTGGAGTCCAGTGGCGTGGCTGAAGGCTATGTCTTTGCTGGATGAGAAGACGGCGTCGAGTGTGTGTCCGGCGAGGTGGGTGGGGGTGGACACCAGCTGCTTGAGTCCGAGGTTGGCGAGGTTGTCAAGCAGGGTGGTAGTGTTGCGGTCATTGTTGTTCTCCAGGTGGAAGTTGATGTCCCCCAGGAGGATGTAGTCAGCGGAGGGGAGGGCGTGCGGGCTGATGAAGTCGGCGATGTCTTCGCTGAATGGTGTGCGTGGTCCCGGGGGTCGGTAGATCAGGGTGCCTCTGAGGGTGGTCTTGGGGTCGGTGTGGATCTGGAAGTGTAGGTGTTCGGCGGTAGTCAGGGTGTCGTCGGTGTTGGTCGTGATGCGGATGGTGTTCTTGTGGACGATGGCGATGCCTCCTCCAGTCTGGTTGTCGCGATCTCTCCGGGTGATCTTGTATCCCTCTGGGATGGCGATGGCGATGTCGGGCGCTGAGGAGTCGTTCATCCAGGTTTCCGTGAGGAAGGCAACGTCTGGAGATGTGGTGTCGAGGAGGTTCCAGAGTTCGATGGCGTGTCTGTGGACGGAGCGGGTGTTGAGCAGGATGCACTTGAGGTGGTTGCTGCTGGTGTTCGGCTTGGCGGGGCTGGTGCGGGGCAGGTCCGGATGCAGGTGAACTTGCAGGTGAGGCAGCTGAAGGGTCCGTGGGTGCGTCTCGGGGTGGCTTGGTGGCATCCCGGGGTTCGGCCGGTGTTGAGTGCGTTGAGGGTGGCGGCGTCATACGTCTGGCGGGTGGGCTGGGGTCCTCGGGGGCCAGGGGATCGGGCGCTGGGCGCGGGCCAGGCACGGACGGGCGCAGACGGGCTTACCTTTGGCGCACCTTCGGCGCACAATCGGCGCACCCGCTGCGCGTCAACGCTGCGCGTATGCACGGTTGCCATTTATGGCGAAGTGGGAGGGAGGGCGGAGCAGCTGGGAGGTGGGAGCGGGGAGGGCACAGAAGGTAAGGGGGCGTGGCCGCACGCAGGCGGCGGGAAGCGGGGAGCGGGAAGCGGATGGGGGGGCACAGAGAGCGGCGCTAATACAATGCAGGCACAAAAAAGGAAAAATCAAGGGCACAGAACAGAAGGGCAAAACGATACAGGCAGCACAAAATGAAGAAAACACACGCAAAATGTGATGGCGGGGGCGGGGTCGACGGGGCGGGCTCAGCGAGGCTGAGGACAGTAGCGAGGGGACGCACACGCTACAGCTGGTGGCCATGCGGCGCGGGGGTGTCCTGAGGTCAGGTCACACTCACCTGCGCTGCACGGTCGCCATTTATGGCCAAGTGGGAGGGAGGGCGGAGCAGCTGGGAGGTGGGAGCGGGGAGGGCACAGAAGGTAAGGGGGCGTGGCCGCACGCAGGCGGCGGGAAGCGGGGAGCGGGAAGCGGGTGGGGGGGCACAGAGAGCGGCGCTAATACAATGCAGGCACAAAAAAGGAAAAATCAAGGGCACAGAACAGAAGGGCAAAACGATACAGGCAGCCCAAAATGAAGAAAACACACGCAAAATGTGACGGCGGGGGGCGGGATCGACGGGGCGGGCTCAGCGAGGCTGAGGACAGTAGCGAGGGGACGCACACGCTACAGCTGGTGGCCGTGCGGCGCGGGGGTGTCCTGAGGTCAGGTCACACTCACCTGCGCTGCACGGTCGCCATTTATGGCCAAGTGGGAGGGAGGGCGGAGCAGCTGGGAGGTGGGAGCGGGGAGGGCACAGAAGGTAAGGGGGCATGGCCGCACGCAGGCGGCGGGAAGCGGGGAGCGGGAAGCGGGTGGGGGGGCACAGAGAGCGGCGCTAATACAATGCAGGCACAAAAAAGGAAAAATCAAGGGCACAGAACAGAAGGGCAAAACGATACAGGCAGCACAAAATGAAGAAAACACACGCAAAATGTGACGGCGGGGGGCGGGGTCGACGGAGCGGGCTCAGCGAGGCTGAGGACAGTAGCGAGGGGACGCACACGCTACAGCTGGTGGCCGTGCGGCGCGGGGGTGTCCTGAGGTCAGGTCACACTCACCTGCGCTGCACGGTCGCCATTTATGGCCAAGTGGGAGGGAGGGCGGAGCAGCTGGGAGGTGGGAGCGGGGAGGGCACAGAAGCTAAGGGGGCGTGGCCGCACGCAGGCGGCGGGAAGCGGGGAGCGGGAAGCGGGTGGGGGGGCACAGAGAGCGGCGCTAATACAATGCAGGCACAAAAAAGGAAAAATCAAGGGCACAGAACAGAAGGGCAAAACGATACAGGCAGCGCAAAATGAAGAAAACACACGCAAAATGTGACGGCGGGGGGCGGGGTCAACGGGGCGGGCTCAGCGAGGCTGAGGACAGTAGCGAGGGGACGCACACACTACAGCTGGTGGCGTGCGGCGCGGGGGTGTCCTGAGGTCAGGTCTGCGGAACAGGCCCTGCATCCAGCTCCACGCTGCACATGGCTGAAGGCTGTGCACAGTGTGTGGAGCGGGGGTTGCTCTTAGGGGGGTGCAGAGTCTGGCTGCAGGCCAGGCCCTGCGTCTAACTCCACGCTGCACATGGCTGAAGGCCGTGCACAGTGTGTGGAGCGGGGGTTGCTCTGGGGGGTCCAGAGTCTGGCTGCGGGACAGGCCCTGCATCCAACTCCACGCTGCGCATGGCTGAAGGCTGTGCACAGTGTGTGGAGCGGGGGTTGCTCTTAGGGGGGTGCAGAGTCTGGCTGCAGGCCAGGCCCTGCGTCTAACTCCACGCTGCACATGGCTGAAGGCCGTGCACAGTGTGTGGAGCGGGGGTTGCTCTGGGGGGTCCAGAGTCTGGCTGCGGGACAGGCCCTGCATCCAACTCCACGCTGCGCATGGCTGAAGGCTGTGCACAGTGTGTGGAGTGGGGGTTGCTCTTGGGGGGGTGCAGAGTCTGGCTGCGGGGCAGGCCCTGCGTCTAACTTCACGCTGCGCATGGCTGAAGGCCGTGCACAGTGTGTGGAGCGGGGGTTGCTCTGGGGGGTGCAGAGTCTGGCTGCGGACAGGCCCTGCGTCCAACTCCATGCTGCGCATGGCTGAAGGCTGTGCACAGTGGGAGGAGGGGTTATCCTTGGGGGGGAGGGGTGCAGAGTCTGGCTGCGGGCCAGGCCCTGCGTCCAACTCCACGCTGCGCATGGCTGAAGGCTGTGCACAGTGTGTGGAGCGGGGGTTGCTCTTGGGGGGGGGGTGCAGAGTCTGGCTGCGGGGCCAGGCCAGGCCCTGCGTCAAACTCCACGCTGCGCACGGCTGAAGGCCGTGCACAGTGTGTGGAGCAGGGGTTGCTCTGGGGGGTGCGTAGTCTGGCTGCGGGACAGGCCCTGCGTCCAACTCCACGCTGCGCATGGCTGAAGGCTGTGCACAGTGGGAGGAGGGGTTATCCTTGGGGGGGAGGGGTGCAGAGTCTGGCTGCGGGCCAAGCCCTGCGTCCAACTCCACGCTGCGCATGGCTGAAGGCTGTGCACAGTGGGAGGAGGGGATGTCCTTGGGGGGGAGGGGTGCAGAGTCTGGCTGCGGGCCAGGCCCTGCGTCCAACTCCACGCTGCGCATGGCTTTAGGCTGTGCACAGTGGGAGGAGGGGATGTCCTTGGGGGGAAGGCCGTGCACAGTGTGTGGAGCGGGGGTTGCTCTGGGGGGTGCAGAGTCTGGCTGCGGGACAGGCCCTGCGTCCAACTCCACGCTGCGCATGGCTGAAGGCTGTGCACAGTGTGTGGAGCGGGGGTTGCTCTTGGGGGTGGTGCAGAGTCTGGCTGCAGGCCAGGCCCTGCGTCGAACTCCACGCTGCGCATGGCTGAAGGCTGTGCACAGTGGGAGGAGGGGATGTCCTTGGGGGGAGGGGTGCAGAGTCTGGCTGCGGGCCAGGCCCTGCATCCAACTCCACGCTGCGCATGGCTGAAGGCTGTGCACAGTGTGTGGAGCGGGGGTTGCTCTTGGGGGGGTGCAGAATCTGGCTGTGGGCCAGGCCCTGCGTCTAACTCCACGCTGCGCATGGCTGAGGTTGTGCACAGTGGGAGGAGGGGTTATCCTTGGGGGGGAGGGGTGCGGAGTCTGGCTGCGGGCCAGGCCCTGCGTCCAACTCCACGCTGCGCATGGCTGAAGGCTGTGCACAGTGGGAGGAGGGGATGTCCTTTGGGGGAGGGGTGCAGAGTCTGGCTGCGGGCCAGGCCCTGCGTTCAACTCCACGCTGCGCATGGCTGAAGGCTGTGCACAGTGTGTGGAGCGGGGGTTGCTCTGGGGGGTGCAGAGTCTGGCTGCGGGACAGGCCCTGCGTCCAACTCCATGCTGCGCATGGCTGAAGGCTGTGCACAGTGGGAGGAGCGGGGGTTGCTCTTGGGGGTGGTGCAGAGTCTGGCGGCAGGCCAGGCCCTGCGTGTAACTCCACGCTGCGCATGGCTGAAGGCCGTGCACAGTGTGTGGAGCGGGGGTTGCTCTGGGGGGTGCAGAGTCTGGCTGCGGGCCAGGCCCTGCGTCCAAGTCCACGCTGCGCATGGCTGAAGGCTGTGCACAGTGTGTGGAGCGGGGGTTGCTCTTGGGGGTGGTGCAGAGTCTGGCTGCAGGCCAGGCCCTGCGTTTAACTCCACGCTGCGCATGGCTGAAGGCCGTGCACAGTGTGTGGAGCGGGGGTTGCTCTGGGGGGTGCAGAGTCTGGCTGCGGGACAGGCCCTGCGTCCAACTCCACGCTGCGCATGGCTGAAGGCTGTGCACAGTGGGAGGTGGGGTTATCCTTGGGGGGGAGGGGTGCAGAGTCTGGCTGTGGGCCAGGCCCTGCGTCCAACTCCACGCTGCGCATGGCTGATGGCTGTGCACAGTGTGTGGAGCGGGGGTTGATCTGGGGGGTGCAGAGTCTGGCTGCGGGACAGGCCCTGCGTCCAACTCCATGCTGCGCATGGCTGAAGGCTGTGCACAGTGGGAGGAGCGGGGGTTGCTCTTGGGGGTGGTGCAGAGTCTGGCGGCAGGCCAGGCCCTGCGTGTAACTCCACGCTGCGCATGGCTGAAGGCCGTGCACAGTGTGTGGAGCGGGGGTTGCTCTGGGGGGTGCAGAGTCTGGCTGCGGGACAGGCCCTGCGTCCAACTCCACGCTGCGCATGGCTGAAGGCTGTGCACAGTGGGAGGTGGGGTTATCCTTGGGGGGGAGGGGTGCAGAGTCTGGCTGCGGGCCAGGCCCTGCGTCCAGCTCCGCTGCACATGGCTGAAGGCTGTGCACAGTGGGGGGGGGTTGATCTTGGGGGGTTGGTGCAGCGTCCATTTGCGGGCCAAGCTGGCTCCCAACTCCATGCTGCATGCGGCTGAAGGTGGTGCATGGCCGAGTGTTGGCCGCCCATGGAGGGTTGGTTTTTGTAATTAGAGCTTACTTTAAGTTAAAAAATCCTCTGAAATTTCCTGAAAAAAAACCAAAGGTTAAAGTGGCATTATAGTTTGGTGGAAATGTCATTTAGAATTTAACATTTTAGGCTAAAAAACACTGAAATTCATCACAGAATGTATTACTCATGACATCATTGATGACATCATGGGGTAAGGTGGGGCACGAGTTCTAGTAAGCTCAGTAAAGTATGAGTGGTGAATTTCAGTGCTTTTTTGAGTTCACAATGTTACACTGTAACTCACATTTGCACCCAAATATAATGTCACTTTATCCTTTGTTTTTTCAGCCAATCTAAGCCCTTAGTGAGTATAAGACCTGAGCCCCCCTTGCGCTTCACAGAGCCTAACACTGCCTCCCACTGAAAAAAGACAGAGGTTACAGGACTTTATGTGCATGCAAGCTAATAAGATTTGAGCATTGGTTAAAAAATCCTTAGAAATTCACTGAAAAAACAAAGGTTACATTGACTTTATAGTTAGGTGGTATAATCAAATCAAAACTAATATTAAAAAACAGAAAAACACTGAAACTCACCAGTTCTGGTTTACTGAGCTAACTATAACTTTTTCCCAACGATGCGCTGCTTATGACCACTCATATTACATCACCCAGGACATGTTGAATGACATCATTGGTGTAATTGCTTTTTCTTTGCAGCTCATCCTCCTTAAGGTGTTCACCTTCCTGCATTCCCTCTGAAGTATTTGTCTCCCTTCCCTTTAAGATACTATTCTCTCTGCCACTCATTCCCTCTGAATGACTGTCTATCCTCTGCCCCTCCTGCTTTCTTGTGTATTGTGATACCAAAGGGGATTGTGTATTGTGTCTTATCTCTGCCCCTCCATCATTCACGTGTATTGTGTCTGTCTGCGAGGAGGTTTCTTTGCTCCTTGTGTCAAGAGCCACGGTGTCTACTCAGCGCTAGTGGGACGCGCTCCATCACCGCACCTTGGGGTTCCCTGCCGCCGCCGTATTCACCAGTTAAACGGCCGCTGTGTGCAGGGGAACTACAGCTCCCGGCGGCCCCTGCGGGACGAGCCCGCCAACGTCAGCGGAAGCGCGCCTGAAGCGCATAAAGTGATCGAGAGCCCCCGCAACGCGGGACGCGCGCGGGCGTGCGCCGGACGAAGCCCGGACAAAGGGCGGACCGTCTGAGGCCGTCAGAGGTCGAAAGAGGTTGGGTTGGGACTATCCCCTTTACATCTGGCCTGATCCTTAATCCCTTATTGACTGCTGTTCTGCTGTGGTGAGTGGCACAATCCGTTGTTACGTATTCTGTTACGACCGGCGTGTGCCATGCAACGAGGGAACGCAAAACTAAGTACGAGGGTGGCAGGCATGGGGACTTTGGACAATTATTTAAAACAGGCTGAAACAGCCGTAGTCAATGAAATTGCTTTGGTTGAACGGCGACTTTCTCATGAGCCTATTGGCCGCCTAAGTATCCCGCAACCCACAGTTGATATTCCCTCCTCGAATGTCATACCGGCAGTTGTGTATCCCCGTGTTATCCCCAATGGGTTGATGGCGGATGACTCTACTCCCATTTCCACTAGTATTACTCCTTTAAGTACAGATAGCAGTGTCCCCTCACCCGTGGCTATCCATACTAGACAGTCCAAGTCGAAAAATGGCACTAAGTGTAATGGGGGAAACTCTGTTAGTGGTAAAAGGAAAGCCATAAATAACCCTGCGGGGCACCGAAAGCAGGCTAAGCAACCAAGGATTACTACTCCTCTTCCTAGGCAGGAGAAACTGAATTCTAGCTCTCTTCATTTGGTCAGGGCAGATTCTGGCGAGAATAGACGAACTAGTTTAAATGTAGAGCTGGACCAGAATAGGGAGACATTTATGTCTAGTATTATTACAACTATGGAAGCACATCTTACCTCATTAATCCAGCCTATAATAGCTACCCTAAAAAGAATAGAGGACCGCATTTGTATCATGGAATCTCACCTCAGAAGCAAAGAACCCCAAACAGGTCTAAATAATGTTGCAGGAGATACATTAAGTACACTCACGGCTTCGGTAGATAACTTGTTGAGCTCCATGATCACTTCCACACAACAACCAGCACCCTCGGTAGCGCCCATCTGCCCAGGATCTACCATGTCGCAACCAGCCTTAGATAACTTGGGCAAGACCTTAGGAACGGCAGGGCAAACGCAGACTAAGGAGGGGGGCTCACATCTTCGTGATCCTCAGCAAGGAGGGGATTTTTCCTTACACTTACCAGCTGAGGCATGCCCCTACACTATTATTCTAGCCAATGTGCCTAAACTAGAGCAAAATAAAAAGGAACATTGGTCTTCCTTGAAAAATAAGGCCCTTCATTATCTGACGAATAAAACAGTTCTGGGCCATCACCTTAATAAGCATTTTATGATGATTAGAAGGGTACCATGGGTAGGCAAGACTGTTAAACATCTAGAGGGTGACTGTATAGTTATAAGTTTTAGATCCCCAGGGCTAGTAACTGACATCTTAAGACAGGCAGGGTCTGTGAGAATCCATAAAGATTATGTGAATATTCTCCCCTTGGGTTTCTTTTATCCTCCATCTCACTTTGGCTCATCATTTTCCTCTCAACCACTTGGACTCGGTACTAGATTTAGCTCCATTAATAATTTTGCTGTCCCTGTCTCCAACAGATTTGAGGTCTTCTCCAATTTGGATGACATTGAGTGACTAAAGACCAGCGATCAAGTCACCTCCCCTGATATACAAGTCCCTGTCTTTCCAATTGTGAATCCCTCAATTTGCGGTTCCATTTCACTAGGTTTAAATCAGGAGCCATTGGGTTCTTCTTTTAAATTGATTTCTTGGAATGTAGCCGGTCTTAGAAGCAAAGTAGATGATCCCACCTGGAGAGATCTAATTAGATCAGGCTACATTATTGGTTTACAAGAGACATGGGACACTGAGGACACGCTGCACATGGATGGGTACGAGAGTTTTTTTGTATCCGCCACTCCATCTAGCTCAGGGAGGGCGAAGGGAGGGCTGGCAATGTTAATATCAGCATCTATACCTGTCTCATCCTCTCAAATAGAAACAGGCTCGCCAAATTTTATGGCTATTTTTATCCAGATGAATGAGGGACCTGATTTTTTGGTTATGAATTTTTATAACTCTTATGATAGAGTTGCCACGACCGATCATCTGGCCGCATTAAATAATTTTTTAGCTGACCGCATGGAGACCAATAAACTCAACAGTAAGAATTGCCTTACTATAGTGATGGGTGATTTTAACATTCATGGCTGTCCACATCTTTGTCTCTCCTCGGATCCTCTGGGACCGATTGATTCAAGTGCTGTACACTTTGAACATTCGGCGGCGGGACTTCTCCTTGAATCCATCTTGGCAGACCACGGTCTGTTCCTCCCGTCTATGGAGGGAGAAATTATTCCCACTTTTAAAGGAACTGGGAAAGACTCGGTTATTGATTACATCTTTGTTAGTTCTATTTTGGGGGCTAATATTAAAAAATATGAGACGACCTGGTCCCATTTAAGTGATCATAACCCTGTGAACCTAATACTCTGTAACATCTTCGAAAAACCGGCTAAACCCCCAACAAGAGTGGATAAATCCGATATTTGCCCATTAGATCAGGCGCGTAGAATCAGATGGTGCAAAGTAATCCCTGGCGACTTTTATAACAACTTGAATAGTAAGGTTGGCTTTGAGTTAAAAACCTGCCTGGACCCCGAAGCAGGGGATAATGAGGTCCTTCTGGCTTACTCAGCCATCTGTAGTCAGATCTTTGCCGACTTGAGTCGTCCTGGGAAACACACAGATAAGGCAGAGCCAGGCTGGTTTGACAAAAGCTGTTCATCCGCCAACAGTAAGCTAATGGCCGCCCTGAAATCTAAGCCAGTGAATAGGATTTTGGTTGCAGAGCTGAGAAAAGAATACAAGAAAACTCTGGATGCCAGGAAAAAGGTGATTAGGGAGGAAGCCTGGGAAGAACTTTCCAGCGTGGACGTAATAAGAAACAGTGCAAAGTTTTGGTCTGTGGTCAATAAACCCTTTTTTTCCGATATAGGAAACGATCAACTAGACTGCGGCATCGGGAAACAATCGTGGCACTCACATTTTAAAACAGTCTATGAAATGGGATCCAGCGGTGAATTGAGTATATCTCCCACCACTGCGAACCCTTATACTTTATTAGTCTCTAAGCAAGAGGTGGTTGAGGCCATCAGCAAGATGACAAGTAATAAGGCCCCTGGCCCTGATGGCGTACCAGCGGACCTCTTTAAATCTGATCCTGAGACATGGTCCATAGTATTAACCAATGTTTTTAACCGGGTATGTGTTGCTGGGATTCCTGACACCTGGTCCAAATCAGTAATCATACCTATTTTTAAAAAAGGGAACAGGGGGGATCCCAGTTGCTACCGACCGATCTCCCTTATTGATTCAGCTGTGAAGGTTCTGGGGCGTGTGGTCCTGGGCAGACTAACTGATTGGTTAGAAGACACAGCCACTCTCTCGTGTCTACAATATGGGTTTCGAAAAGGCTGTGGGACCATAGACCAGAGCCTGAACCTCCAACTTTTAATAGGCAAGTATACCATTGCTAAAAAAGGGGCCTTGTATTTGGCCTTTATGGACTTGTCTTCGGCGTTTGACCGAGTGAATCGTTCAAAATTGTGGGGGTTACTATTAAACTGTGGAATAGATGCCAACATCGTTTATTTTCTAGCAGATCTGCATAGAGACCTCACCGCCACGGTCAGATATGACCGGCAGGGCAATTCCACGGATAAAATTGGAATCACTAACGGCGTTAGGCAAGGATGCATTTTAGCCCCCCTGCTTTTTACTTTATATATTAACGAATTGGGCCCCACACTAACTAAGTCATGCAAGGATATTCCCAGGGCAGGCAAATTCGCCATCCCAGCATTATTGTATGCTGACGATGCCGCTCTCTTAGCACGTACGGCTGTAGGGCTCCAAAAGCTTTTAGATTCTTTTGCTAAATTTATGATTGCACTTGATCTTGGAGTGAACTTCTCCAAATCCCATGTGATGTTCGTGGGTTCTATCCCAAAGAGAGTTAAAACCATGTCTTGCGAAGGTCATGTTCTATCACGGGTCTCAAGATTCCCTTATTTGGGGGTCATTTTTGATGACAAGTCTACTTGGGCCCCACAATTGGCTGCCAAACGCAACGCTTTTGCTAGGGCCACACTTGCTGTCCTTGAATTTGGACGCAAATTGGGGGTGAAGCCCATGCAAGCCATGTTGAAGGTCTACGTAGCAAAATGCACCTCCATTGCACTATACGGGGCAGACCTGTGGGGTTTCAAAAATATTTCTGATCTACAAGTTGTAGAAAATAGATTCCTAAAATCACTATTATCCCTCCCATGTTCCACATCAAGCTATATAGTGCATCAAGAGTGTGGGATTGACTACTTAACTGATCGCATAGCTATTGCCCCACTTCTGAAATGGCTCTCGATCTGGCTAAATCCGGAACTAGAATTGAACCATGCAATTTTAAAAGATTGCTTATCTTTAGAGTATGGCAAAACTATACCGTGGTTGAACCAAATTAAAATTCTAGCAAGGTATTTGGGCCGACCTGAGTTATTTGAGAATCCAAGCACTATAGTAAGGGGGGATCTAAAATGGGCTAAAGACACACATAAACAGAGGGCCATGTTAACAAGGGAGGAAAGAGAATTACTCAAACCCACTGTAAAGGCACACCAGCTGATCACTACATCTAACAGTTTAGAGCCTTACCTGGGTATTGTCAATAAGATGGACCATCGTTTTTTATTAATTAAGTTCAGATTGAACAAATTCCATCTCTTATTGACTGACTCCCCTGGTTGGACTAAGGAGAAGGACTTGGGGATCTGTTCGTGGGACAGATTCTCAATAAAAGACACTATGCACTTTATCTTTTTCTGTGAACACCTGTCTTTAATCCGTAAAAAATACATCATTCCTCTTTTAAAAAACAAAGGCTTCAGACAGGCGAAACCAGCTCTCATGCATCTTCAGATGTTGGGTTCTCCTTGGGAAATATTTAATATTGCCACTTTTTTAGTAATTTCAATGAGATTGAGGAAAAAGATCACATGGTTATAGTGTATATCTTTTTATTGTCGGAGTGAATATTTATTGTAATTTTATGTCAAATGTTTTTTAAATGGTTGTACTGTTTTATGTTCAATGTACTTTTATGGTTTTTGCTATGAACCGAATAAAGTAATTTTGACTGACTGACTGACTGTGTCTTATCTCTGCCCCTCCTCCTTTCTCGTCTATTGTGTTTTCTCTCTGCTCCTTTCTTTATCGTTTATCATGTTTTCGCTCTGCCTCTCCTGCTTTCTCATGTATTGTCTCCTCTCTGCTCCTCCTTCTTTCTTGTGTATTGTGTCTTCTCTTTACCTCTCCTTCTTGCTCATCTATTGTGTCTTCCCTCTGCCCCTCCTGCTTTTGTCGTGTATTATGTCTTCTCTCTGCCTCTCATTCTTTCTCGTGTATTGTGTCTTCTCTCTGCCCCTCCTTCTTACTCGTGTATTGTGCCTTCTCGCTGCACCTCCTTCTTTCTTACGTATTGTGCATTCTCTCTGCACCTCCTTATTTCTTGTATATTGTGTCTTCTCTCTGCACCTCCTTCTTTCCTGTGTATTGTGTTTTCTCTGTGCACTTCCTTCTTTCCTGTGTATTGTGTCTTCTCTATGTACTTCCTTCTTTCTCATGTATTGTGTCTTCTCTCTGTCCGTCCTTCTTACTTGTGTATTGTGCATTCTCTCTGCACCTCCTTCTTTCCTGTGTATTATGTCTTCTGTCTGCACCTCACTCTTTCGCGTGTATTGTGTCTTCTTTCTGCCCCTCCTTCTTTCTCGTGTACTGTGTCTTCTCTCTGCACCTCCTTCTTTGTCGTGTATTGTGTCTTCCTGCTGCACTTCCATCTTTCTTTTGTATCGTGTCTTCTCTCTGCACCTTTTTCTTTCTCGTGTATTGTGTCTTCTCTCTGTCCCTCCATCTTTCTCATTTATCGTGTCTTCTCTTTGCACCTCCTTCTTTCTCTTGTATTGTGTTTTCTCTCTACACCTCCTTCTTGCTCGTGTATCATGTCTTCTCTCTGCACCTCCTTCTTTCTCATGTATAATGTCTTCTCTCTGTTCCTCCTTCTTTCTCTTGTATTGTGTCTTCTCTCTGTCCCTCCTTCTTTCTCATGTATCGTGTCTTCTCTCTGCACCTCCTTCTTTCTCAGTTATAATGTCTTCTCTCTGCCCCTCCTTCGTTCTCATGTATTGTGTTTTCTCCCTCTCTGCCCTTCCTTCTTTCTCGTGTATTGTGTCTTCTCTCTGCCCTTCCTTCTTTCTTCTGTATTGTGTCTTCTGTCTGCACCTCATTCTTTCTCATGTATTGTGTCTTCTCTCTGCCCCTCGTTCTTACTGGTGAATTGTGCCTTCTCTCTGCACCTCCTTCTTTTTTACGTATTGTGTCTTCTCTCTGCACCTCCTTCTTTCCTGTGTATTGTATTTTCTCTGTGCACTTCCTTCTTTCCTGTGTATTATGCCTTCTCTATGTACTTCCTTCTTTCTCACGTATTGTGTATTCTCTATGTCCCTCCTTCTTACTTGTGTGTTGTGCATTCTCTCTGCACCTCCTTCTTTCCTATGTATTATGTCTTTTGTCTGCACCTCATTATTTCTCGTGTATTGTGTCTTCTTTCTGCCCCTCCTTCTTTCTCATGTGTCATGTCTTCTCTCTGCACCTCCTTCTTTGACGTGTATTGTGTTTTCTCTCTGCACTTCTATCTTTCTCGTGCATCGTGTCTTCTCTCTGCACCTCCTTCTTTCTCGTATAATGTGTCTTCTCTCTGCACCTCCTTCTTTCTTTTGTATTGTGTTTTCTCTCGGCACCTCCTTCTTTCTCTTGTATCGTGTCTTCTCTCTGCTCCTCCCTCTTACTCGTTTATTGTGTCTTCTCTCTGCCCCTCCTTCTTTCTCTTGTATTGTGTCTTCTCTCTGTCCCTCCTTCTTTCTCATGTATCGTGTCTTCTCTCTGCACCTCCTTCTTTCTCAGTTATAATGTCTTCTTTCTGCCCCTCCTTCTTTCTCGCGTAATGTGTTTTCTCTCTGCACCTCCTTCTTTCTCGTTTATTGTGCGTATTGTGTTTTCTCTCTGCCCCTCCTTATTTCTCGTTTATTGTCTCTTCTCTCTGCCCCTTCTTCTTTCTCATTTATTGTGTCTTCTCTCTGCCCCTCCTTCTTTCCTGTGTATTGTGTCTTCTCTATGTACTGCCTTCTTTCTCACGTATTGTGTCTTCTCTCTGCACCCCCGTCTTTCCTGTGTATTGTGTCTTCTCTCTGCACCTCCTTCTTTCTTTTGTATTGTGTTTTCCCTCGGCGCCTCCTTCTTTCTCGTGTATCGTGTCTTCTTTCTGTCCCTCCTTCTTTCTCGCGTAATGTGTTTTCTCTCTGCACCTCCTTCTTTCTCGTTTATTGTGTCTTCTCTCTGCCCCTCCTTCTTTCTCGTATATTGTGCATCCTCTCTGCACCTCCTTCTTTCCTGTGTATTGTGTCTTCTCTATGTACTGCCTTCTTTCTCACGTATTGTGCATTCTCTCTGCACCTCCGTCTTTCCTGTGTATTGTGTCTTCTCTCTGCCCCGCCTTCTTTCATGCGTATTGTGCATCCTCTCTGCACCTCCTTCTTTCTCGTATATTGTGCATCCTCTCTGCACCTCTTTCTTTCCTGTGTATTATGCATTCTCTCTGCACCTCCGTCTTTCCTGTGTATTATGTCTCCTGTCTGCACCTCTTTCTTTCTCGTGTATTGTGCATTCTCTATGCCCCTCCTTCCTTCTCGTGTTTTTTCTCTGCCCCTCATTCTCTCCTATTATTTTTCCTTGATGTCCTGCTCTCCCTCTCAGATATTGTGTCTCCGCTCCCACTCTTTCTCTCTAGGTATTATGCTGCCTCTGTCCTCATGTCTTCTCTGGCACTGTGTGTTGTCTCTGGTCTGCATTTCCTGTACGGTGTTCTGTTCTCTCTACCTCTCTTGTCGGAGGCCTCCTCACTCCCTTCAGGCATGCCTTCATGTCTCACTTTCGCATGAATCATGAGGGCAGGGTTTCTGTTTTGTACCCGGACAGCTTGTCTGCAAAGCAAGAGTCAAACAGCTCCCATAAATAAAACATTACTTCCAGGGCACCTATCGATCGAAGTTCAATCTTGACTTAAATATTTAAGAGGCTTCAGGACAATATACCTTGGGAGGTAAAGGGGCAGGTTAGTGATACCGAGGGGGTGAGACCGAGACGAGGAGTAAAGAGGAGCACGCGGGGCTTCAGGGGACCGGGGATGGGGGATAACACATCTCCCAAAAGGAGCGCGTGTGAACAACAGGAGACAAGGAGTCACACTTGTATACAGCAGGAGTGTAGGAGTCACGCTTATGTATACAGCGCAGGACTGTGGGAGTCACACTTATATACAGCAGGAGTGGGGGAGTCACACTTATATACAGCAGGACTGTGGGAGTCACACTTATATACAGCAGGAGTGTGGGAGTCACAATTACATATAAACAGCAGGAGTGTGGGAGTCACGCTTATGTATGAACAGCAGGAGTGTAGGAGTCACGCTTCTGTATGAACAGCAGGAGTGTATGAGTCACGCTTATGTATGAACAGCAGGAGTGTGGGAGTCACGCTTATGTATGAACAGCAGGAGTGTAGGAGTCACGCTCATGTATGAACAGCAGGAGTGTAGGAGGCACACTTATGTATAAACAGCAGGAGTGTAGGAGTCACGCTTACGTATGAACAGCAGGAGTGTGGGAGTCACGCTTACATATAAACAGCCAGAGTGTAGGAGTCACACTTATGTTTGAACAGCAGGAGTGTAGGAGTCACGCTTACGTATGAATAGCAGGAGTGTAGGAGTAACACTTATGTATGAACAGCAGGAGTGTAGGAGTCACGCTTATGTATGAACAGCAGGAGTGTAGGAGGCACACTTATGTATGAACAGCAGGAGTGTAGGAGTCACGCTTACGTATGAACAGCAGGAGTGTGGGAGTCACGCTTACATATAAACAGCCAGAGTGTAGGAGTCACACTTATGTTTGAACAGCAGGAGTGTAGGAGTCACGCTTACGTATGAATAGCAGGAGTGTAGGAGTAACACTTATGTATGAACAGCAGGAGTGTAGGAGTCACGCTTATGTATGAACAGCAGGAGTGTAGGAGGCACACTTATGTATGAACAGCAGGAGTGTAGGAGTCACGCTTACGTATGAACAGCAGGAGTGTGGGAGTCACGCTTATGTATGAACAGCAGGAGTGTAGGAGGCACACTTATGTATGAACAGCAGGAGTGTTGGAGGCACACTTATGGATGAACAGCAGGAGTGTAGGAGGCACACTTATGTATGAACAGCAGGAGTGTGGGAGTCACACTTATGTATGAACAGCAGGAGTGTAGGAGTGACACTTATACACAGCGGGAGTGTAGGGGTCACATTAATGTATGAACAGCAGGAGTGTAGGAGTCACACTTATATACAGCAGGAGTGTAGGAGTCACACTTATGTATGAACAGCAGGAGTGTAGGAGTCATACTTCCATACAGCAGGAGTGTAGGAGTCACACTTATGTATGAACAGCAGGAGTGTAGGAGTCACGCTTATGAATGAACAGCAGGAGTGTAGGAGTCACGCTTATGTATGAACAGCAGGAGTGTAGGAGGCACACTTATGTATGAACAGCAGGAGTGTAGGAGTCACGCTTACGTATGAACAGCAGGAGTGTGGGAGTCACGCTTACATATAAACAGCCAGAGTGTAGGAGTCACACTTATGTTTGAACAGCAGGAGTGTAGGAGTCACGCTTACGTATGAACAGCAGGAGTGTAGGAGTAACACTTATGTATGAACAGCAGGAGTGTAGGAGTCACGCTTATGTATGAACAGCAGGAGTGTAGGAGGCACACTTATGTATGAACAGCAGGAGTGTAGGAGTCACGCTTACGTATGAACAGCAGGAGTGTGGGAGTCACGCTTATGTATGAACAGCAGGAGTGTAGGAGGCACACTTATGTATGAACAGCAGGAGTGTTGGAGGCACACTTATGGATGAACAGCAGGAGTGTAGGAGGCACACTTACGTATGAACAGCAGGAGTGTGGGAGTGACACTTATACACAGCGGGAGTGTAGGGGTCACATTAATGTATGAACAGCAGGAGTGTAGGAGTGATACTTATATACAGCGAGAGTGTAGGAGTCACACTTATGTATGAACAGCAGGAGTGTAGGAGTGACACTTATATACAGCGGGAGTGTAGGAGTCACACTTATGTATGAACAGCAGGAGTGTAGGAGTCACTCTTATGTATGAACAGCAGGAGTGTAGGAGGCACACTTATGTATGAACAGCAGGAGTGTAGGAGTCACGCTTACGTATGAACAGCAGGAGTGTGGGAGTCACACTTATGTATGAACAACAGGAGTGTAGGAGTCACACTCATGAATGAACAGCAGTAGTGTAGGAGTCACGCTAATAAACAGCAGGAGTGTGGGAGTCACACATATACAGCAGGAGTGTAGGAGTGACACTTATACAGGCGAAGTGTAGGGGTCACACTTAACACAGCAGGAGTGTAGGGGTCACAATTATACAGCAGGAGTGGAGGAGTCACTCTTGAGTATGAAAACAGGGAGTGTGGGAGTCACACCTATATACAGCAGGAGTGTAGGAGTCACACTTGAGTATGAACAGCAGGAGTGTAGGAGTCACACTTATATACAGCAGGAGTGTAGGAGTCACACTTGAGTATGAGCAGCAGGAGTGTAGGAATCACACTTGAGTATGAACAGCAGGAGTGTAGGAGTCACACTTATATACAGCGGGAGTGTAGGAGTTACACTTATGTATGAACGGTAAACGACCAAAATATAGAATCCAAAATATAGACAGGACAGAATATTGACTCTAAAATATAGATAGCACAGAATATCGAATTACCAAAATATAGATAGGACAGAATATCGAAATTGGGGTATGAAATATCGATTTCAATAATATCGAATTAAAAAATATAGATTTCCATAATATCGAATTTTTCTTTAGTGTTATGTATGGTAGTATATGTGTTCAAATTATGTATTATTTTTGTAATGTATGTTTAAGTTTTTTAAAGTAATGAATGTTATGTAATTTAATTTTCGCGTAATTTAATTCCATAGCGGGTTGTGGTTTTATAGGTGAATAGGGTGGGTAGTAATTTAATTATAGTAAATTAAATATTCATTTTTATTTATGTTTTGATAATAAATTGATTGATAATTAATTATTAATTGGTAATTAATTTTTATTAATTGGTAATTCATTTTTATTCATTGGTAATTCATTTTTATCCATTGATGAATTGATAATTATGTTAATTGTATTTTTTATTATTAGGAGTGGGTTGTGGGTTCATAGGGGAATTGGGTGGGTAGTAATTTAATTGTAATAAAGTAAATATTAATTGTCATTTATGTGCATTGATAATTAATTGCTAATTAATTATTAATTTCTAATTAATTTTTATTAATTGCTAATTTATTTTAATTAATTGCTAATTAATTCAGATTAATTGATTAATTGCTAATAATGTTAATTGTATTTTTTATTATTGGGTGTGGGTTGTAGGTTGATAGGGGAATTGGGTGGGAAGTAAATTAATTGTAATAAATTAAATTAATTTTTATTTTTATTTATATGTATTGATAATTAATTGATAATTAATTATTAATTGGTATGTAATTTGTATTAATTGGTAAGTAATTTATTTTCAATGGTAATAAATGTTCATTAATTGGTAATAATTTTTAATTAACTTTTTTATTGGTGTTGATAATTAATTCAATCTTATTGTAATATTAAATCATTACTTTCCCTACTGTTGCACTCTCAGGAGTGGGAATAGTACGTTTTTACCCTCCCGCTATCCAACACTTTCCCTACTGTTGCACTCACTGGAGTGGGAATAGTAATTTTTACCCTCCCTCTATCCAACGCTTACCCTACTTTTGCACTCACTGTAGTGGGAATAGTAATTTTTACCCTCCCGCTATCCAACGCTTTCCCTACTGTTGCACTCTTTGGAGTGGGAATAGTATTTTTTACTCCTACGCTATCCAACGTTTTCCCTACTGTTGCACTCACTGAAGTGGGAATAGTAATTTTTACCCCTACGCTATCCAACGCTTTCCCTACTGTTGCACTCACTGGAGTGGGAATAGTAATTTTTAACTTCCTGCTATCCAACGCTTTCCCTACTGTTGCACACTCTGGAGTGGGAATAGTAATTTTTACCCTCCCGGTATCCAACACTTTCCCTACTGTTGCACTCACTGGAGTGGGAATAGTAATTTTTACCTCCCGCTATCTAACGCTTTCCCTACTTTTGCACTCACTGGAGTGGGAATAGTAATTTTTACCCCTACCCTATCTAACGCTTTCCCTACTGTTGCACTCTTTGGAGTGGGAATAGTAATTTTTACCCGTACGCTATCCAACGTTTTCCCTACAGTTGCACTCACTGAAGTGGGAATAGTAATTTTTACCCCTACGCTATCCAACGCTTTCCCTACTGTTGCACTCACTGGAGTGGGAATTGTAATTTTTAACTTCCTGCTATCCAATGCTTTCCCTACTGTTGCACTCTCTGGAGTGGGAATAGTAATTTTTACCCTCCCGTTATCCAACGCTTTCCCTACTGTTGCACTCTTTGGAGTGGGAATAGTAATTTTTACCCTCCCGCTATCCAACGCTTTACCTACTGTTGCACTCACTGGAGTGGGAATAGTAATTTTTACCCCTACGCTATCCAACGTTTTCCTTACTGTTGCACTCACTGGAGCGGGAATAGTAATTTTTATCCCTAGGCTATCCAACGCTTTCCTTACTGTTGCACTCACTGGAGTGGGAATAGTAATTTTTACTGTCCCACTAACCAATGCTTTCCCTACTGTTGCATTCTCTGGAGTGGGAATAGTCATTTTTACCCTCCCACTATCCAACGCTTTACCTACTGTTGCACTCACTGGAGTGGGAATAGTAATTTTTACCCCTATGCTATCCAACGTTTTCCTTACTGTTGCACTCACTGGAGCGGGAATAGTAATTTTTATCCCTAGGCTATCCAACGCTTTCCCTACTGTTGCACTCACTGGAGTGGGAATAGTAATTGTTACTGTCCCGCTAACCAACGCTTTCCCTACTGTTGCATTCTCTGGAGTGGGAATAGTAATTTTTACCCTCCCGCTATCCAACGCTTTTCCTACTGGTGCACTCTCTGGAGTGAGAATAGTCATTTTTACCCTCCCGCTATCCAACGCTTTCCCTACTATTGCACTCTTTGGAGTGGGAATAGTAATTTTTACCCCTACGCTATCCCACGTTTTCCCTACTGTTGCACTAACTGAAGTGGGAATAAGAATTTTTACCCCTAAGCTATCCAACACTTTCCCTACTGTTACACTCACTGGAGTGGGAATAGTAATTTTTCCCTTCCCACTATCCAACGCTTTCCCTACTGTTGCACTCTCTGGAGTTCGAATAGTAATTTTTACCCCTACGCTATCCAACTTTTTTCCTACTGTTGTACTTACTGGAGTGGGAATAGTAATTTTTACCTCCCGCTATCCAACGCTTTCCCTACTTTTGCACTCACTGGAGTGGGAATAATAATTTTTACCCCTACGCTATCCAATGCTTTCCCTACTGTTGCACTCTTTGGAGTGGGAATAGTAATTTTTAACCGTACGCTATCCAATGCTTTCCCTACTGTTGCACTCACTGGAGTGGGAATAGTAATTTTTAACTTCCTGCTATCCAACGCTTTCCCTTCTGTTGCACTCACTGGAGCGGGAAAAGTAATTTTTACCCCTAGGCTATCCAACGCTTTCCCTACTGTTGCACTCACTGGAGTGGGAATAGTAATTTTTACTGTCCCGCTAACCAATGCTTTCCCTACTGTTGCATTCTCTGGAGTGGGAATAGTCATGTTTACCCTCCCGCTATCCAACGCTTTCCCTACTGTTGCACTCTTTGGAGTGGGAATAGTAATTTTTACCCCTACGCTATCCAACGTTTTCCCTACTGTTGCACTAACTGAAGTGGGAATAAGAATTTTTACCCCTGCGCTATCCAACACTTTCCCTACTGTTGTACTCACTGGAGTGGGTATAGTAATTTTTCCCTTCCCACTATCCAACGCTTTCCCTACTGTTGCACTCTCTGGAGTTCGAATAGTAATTTTTATCCCTACGCTATCCAACTTTTTCCCTACTGTTGCACTCACTGGAGTGAGAATAGTAATTTTTACGCTCTCACTATCCAACAAAATCTTTACTTTTTATTTACATTACATTTATTATTTTTACATTTTAAGTTTTTTTCATATTATTTTAAGTATGTTTTATTTAATTGTTTTTAATATTTAATTACATTTATATTATTTTAATACATTTAAAAAATGCGATATTTTAGCTAACTTCATTTTAACATTCTATATTTTGGAATCGATATTTTAGTACTTACTTGTTTGTAGATAGGGATTCTAAATTCTGTACTTCTATATTTTGGAGTCGATATTTTGGGCATTCTATATTATGTCCCTCGATATTTGGTCACGGAACCGTATGAACAGCAGGACTGTAGGAGTCACACTTATATGCAGCAGGAGTGTAGGAGTCACACTTATATACAGCAGGAGTGTAGGAGTCACACTTGAGTATGAACATAGGGATTGTAAGAGTCACACTTATATACAGCAGGAGTGTAAGATTCACACTTATATATGAACAGCAGGAATGTAGGAGTCACACGTATAAAACAGCAGGAATGTAGGAGTCACACTAATGTACAGCAGGAGTGTAGGAGTCACACTTATATACATACAGCAGGAGTGTAGGAGTCACACATATATGAACAACAGAAGATTAGAGTCACACTTATATGAACAACAGGAGTATAGGGGTCACACATATGATGAAATTAAAATGTTTTTGCTATTTTATCCGTGCATTGCTCCACGTAAGTTAGCATTCGTGGCACCATTTTACATTTAGTCGCCATTTTGAATCATGACCTAAACCTCTTCTTGTCTCCTTGAGGCCATGGGTTGTGGCAAGTTTAATTTCTCCAAGGTTGGGTCTTGCTTTGCTAATGACTACACTGTTGTTATTAGCTCATACCTTTCCCACTAGATAGAGACCTTCCCCCACCAGTCTAGTGGCAGGCATGGACAGAGTGACCTTGGGTAGAAGATACTGTGTGCCCGGCCTCAGAATCGAAACACGTCTTACTGTACTTCTTTGTGTTAGGTGCACCTACTTGGAGAATTCCATTATGGGCGGGTCTTCCTTGGTTCTGAAATGTACATAATGTATTGCTATGTTTGCTGAAGTCAGTCCTCTCTGCAGCACCCCTCAGCGACTGGGAAGACGGGGCTCCGCTCGATTGTATCTGAATAAACATATACTTGGTTTGTATTCTCCACTGTCTGACCGACTCTTCATTTGGTATTGAAGGCTGAGAGGTGGTCATGAGGGACCCGGGTGATCCTAAACTGGCCACTTCCTTCAGTTGGCGCCCGAACAGGGACTCCTTCGGGTGAGTGACCCATCCCCTCCCGCAGACGGTTGGAGTGTTCGGGGCCATCGTCGGGTCGGACAGAAGGATCAGGGATCCCTGCACAAGAGAGTTCCTGAACTTGCAGCTGCCCTTTCTGTCCCACCGGACGGTGCCTCGCCCAGTGGTCATCCCGACTGGAGTCCTGAATAGCGAAACCCTTGGATCTGACCATTTGGTCCAAAGAGACGGTAGTGGAAAAGGTACTCCAAATTTTGATATGTTTGTGAAGCATGGCCTTGGCCCTATTATGTTTAGTACGCTATGACACAAATATACGAGGGACAATGCCGAGTTGCAGTGGCCATTGAAAGGTACTTTTGATGAGCAAAAGATTGGCTACTTACAGGGAAATTTTTTGCAAAGAGAAGTAAGCAGTCTATGTTTGATTCTCTTTGAATGTGGCAAAAGGAAGCTGAACAGAGGCGAATGAAAGCAGAAAAAGAGGCCCGGAAGGGGAGAATGCAAACATTGACTCAGCAAGCTGTAGCACATGATAGAGAGAAACAGGAGCAAGGGATCGAACGTATAGATAGGATATTTCGATTGAATATTGATCAATCTTATGTAGCCCGAGAAAATGATACCTTTGTGGAAGAATTGCTAGATACTCGACGCCGGCCACCATATGCCCCGCACTGAATATACCCTGCTATTTCCTCACAGTCTCAGTCACCCACTCCTTCTGTCTCTGCTGTTTCCGCTCCTGCTATTGTTGATCAGACTGCTTTGGCTACAGCACCTCCCGTCTTTTCTTTGTCCACGCCGTCTGCGTCAACAATGACTGTCAGCATCCCCTGCCACAGCTATTGTTTCAGCGTCTCTTTTGCCAGCCATTACACCAACGACGCAGCCAGTAGCGAAATTGGTGCCTGTTACTTCTGTTGCTACTCCCACTCTGTTTTTTCATACCCCACCATCACTGAGTAGTGGGACACAAGTACGCGGACTTGAGGATAGAGACTGGATGAAATTCAAGAAACATATATGGTAGACGTTAGTGCGATCTGATGTGAGAGATCAGCAACAAAGGGTAGCAGCTAATCAGGCTGCCCAGTGGGCTTGAAATCCCATTTACAGTGTGGAAGATGTGTGGAATGTAATGAAAGATTATGAGCGTTATGTACAACAGCATGCCCTTAAGCATATGTCTGCTACCCTAATTGCTCTTTGGGAGCAGTGTTTCAAAGATGCGGCGCCGCAGACTTTATATGATATTAAAGATCATGCCTATGTCACAAGTATGGGGCCTGAGCAAGTTTTTGATAGTATTACGGCATTGTTTGCATACCGGGGCTGCCTGCTTGAGAAAAGCCCCATCTCAGTTTCTCAGTTTCCAATGCAGGAGATTCACCCTATATATCACTCTGAGATGCTGGAACTAAGGGATCAGCACAATGCTGTTATTAGACCAGGTGTAAGCAGCCCATTTTCAAGAGCAATGGGTTTATACTCCGTGGAAAAGAAGTGAAGTATTGTCTCTTAAACCTAGTCCTGGGTGGTAAATTATGTTCCGCTGATGAAATTTGCGGACTTTTGGTAATTTCGCATTCCGCGGAGAACGCGGAATTGCCCAAAATTCTGTGTTCCGCGGCTTTGCTGAATTTTTTGCTTGTTCGCATTCTCAAAATGCGTGTTCCCCCGAGTATGCAAACAGCATTCGCGAACAGGAAAAAAGCATCGCAAACAAGCTATTCCGCGTGTTTGTGGAATTTGTGTGTGCTCGCGGAGGTTTTTTACCGTTTTGCGGTGCTTTGCGTAGCGCAACTACGCAAATTCTGCCCACCCCTACTTAAAACCCACTTACCCGATCCTTGAAAAAATCCTACGGCATATTATAAAGAATTGACTGAAGCTGCTTCTTCCACAGTAAGGACCCTTACAGATATTAAAATGTTCTTTTGTTTGTTGGTTCTGGTTGATATTTGGATGCAAGTGCATACGCAAGATCATGTGGCTGAACTGGGAGGTACATGGAATCATGGACAGGAAGCCACGTGATAAGCCTCTGGCAGAGATACTTGCCTTGCCAGGTCGCATTACAACGTATATGCATTCTCTTATTCCTCCGAGGTAGGTTGATTGGGACAAGTTATTGGCTTGTTACTAAATGAAAGATGAGAGTGTGTCTGATTTTTTCACTCTGTTTGAAAATGTCTTTCTGGGTTATAGTGGGCAGGATTTGTCTATTGAGGGAGGTGTCGGATTGTTTGTTAATAGATTTGTTTCAAATTTGCTTCCTAAGATTGCGACCCGATTGCAGGCTTCCGAGAGCACCTGGTCCACCTCTTCTCCTTCTGTTATTTTGAATATGGCACAGTATTATGAGCACAGGGAAAATGAGGATAAGGAGAAGACAGAGAAAAGGCATAAACATTTGAAGGCAAAGGTGTTGTTGCAGCAGGCTTCTAGAGGGAATGGTAGAGGACATGGTGGTTTAGCTCAGCAGCTTCCACGTACTAGCAGGAATACTTGTCGCGATTTCTGCAGTGAAAGGCCAGGGCGAGGCGCGCACCATGCATTTAACCCCCAGCGCTTCTAGATTACAGCGCGCGGTTCGATATGCAGGGCGCGTAAGGGGAGGTAGTAGTATGCACAAGCACCGGGCACTACAACTCCCAGCATGCCCACAGACGACGAACCGGAAGTAGTTCCCGGCGGTGCTGCCGGAATACGATAAAGCACTTCCCTCTCCCAGGGATCAGTGCTTGCCAATGCTTTTTCAAACATTTTTGTAGCGGATGGTATTCCCCGCTGGATCCTCTCTTCCGACGAAGCCCAGCGCCGAATGACCTGCAGCGACTCGACAAGCCAAAGAGTCCGCGTTGTTTTTACGAAGACATTACCGTTTTGATACCCGGGAGCCCGCAATCTGCCAAGGAATTCTCAAAGAAACTCCCCGTCTGATGCCGTTCTGTGAGTAGCGCATTACCAAGTAGTATCTTGCTTGCTTCCCTCTGTTTACTTGGTCAGGCGGTAGAACTCTGTTTGTTGCACTGTCTCAAGCTGCCGTGCTACACCCCGTTCGTTTCTCTCCTTCATGTCTACCTGCACGTGAAACACTCGCCTATGCCCAGACGCCGGCTGTCCCAGGGATTACCCAGTCTTTGAAACATTGAACAGTTCAGTGCACTCTGACGCGATTATTCAAATCCCAAAACTGTGATGTAACAGTGTGGGGGAGATTGACTATACGACTGCCAAGTCCTGAGATGCATGTTCGCGCTCAACCCTTGCACAATCATTGAAGTAACCTGTTGATGACTTTACTAAGTGCTGTTGCTGCTACTATCTCTAGTAAGTCGCGTTTGCTGTGGGGTAACAACATAACTTAGAGAACTTGAGTAGACAGGGGGTGGGCAGCGCGTATTGACCTTTCTGTCAATCAATCAATCAATCAAGGAATTTATATCGCGCACTACTCACCCGGAAGGGTCTCAAGGCGCTTGGGGGAGGGGGTCTGCTACTGCTCGAACAGCCAGGTCTTGAGCTATTTCCTGAAGGCGAGGTGGTTCTGGGTCAGCCGTAGGTGGACGGGCAGGGAGTTCCATGTCTTAGCCGCCAGGTAGGAGAAGGATCTTCCCCCGGCGGTGGCTCTCTTGATGCGAGGGACGACGGCGTGGGCGAGGTTCGCGGATCGTAGCTGGCGGGTGGGCGTGTAGAAGGTCAGGCGGTCGTTGAGGTACCTTGGGCCCAGGTCGTGGAAGGATTTGTGTGCGTGGGTGAGGAGTCTGAAGGTGATCCTCTTGTTGACAGGGAGCCAGTGCAGGTCTCTCAGGTGGCTTGAGATGTGGCTGCGTCGGGGTACGTCCAGGATGAGTCGGGCGGAGGCGTTCTGGATACGCTGAAGTCTTTTCTGAAGCTTGGCTGTGGTACCGGCGTAGAGGGTGTTTCCGTAGTCTAGTCTGCTGGTGACGAGGGCCTGGGTGACCGTCTTCCTGGTCTCGGTCGGGATCCATCGGAAGATCTTACGGAGCATGCGGAGGTTGAGGAAGCAAGTTGAGGAGACGGCGTTGACTTGTCTGGTCATCGATAGGGAGGAGTCAAGGATGACGCCCAAGTTGCGTGCGTGGTCCGTAGGCTTGGGTGCGGTGCCTAGGGCCGGGGGCCACCAGGAGTCGTCCCATGCGGAGGGCGACGGTCCCAGGATGAGGACTTCTGTCTTGTCCGTGTTCAGTTTCAGGCGGCTGATGTCCATCCATTTGGCGACGTCTTTCATCCCTTCGTGTAGGCTGGTTTTGGCGGTGTCGGGCTCTCTGGTGAGGGAGAGAATCAGCTGGGTGTCATCGGCGTAGGAGATGATGTTGAGGTTGTGTTGTCGTGCGATGGCAGCGAGGGGTTTCATGTAGATGTTGAAGAGAGTGGGGCTGAGCGATGATCCTTGCGGGACGCCGCAGATGACTCCGGTGGCTTCAGAGAGGAATGGAGGGAGGCGTACTCTCTGTGTTCTGCCGGAGAGGTATGAGATGATCCATTCCAGGGCCTTCCCTTGGATGCCAGTGTCGTTGAGGCGTTGGACTAGGGTGCGGTGGCAGACAGTGTCAAATGCTGCGGAGAGGTCTAGGAGGATGAGTGCCGCTGTTTCACCGTTGTCGAGCAGGGCTCGGATGTCGTCGGTGGCTGCGATGAGGGCGGTCTCGGTGCTGTGGTTGGCTCTGAATCCGGACTGTGATGGGTCGAGGGATCCGTTCGTCTCGAGGAAGGCGGTCAGTTGCTTGTTGACGATCTTCTCGATGACTTTGGCAGGGAAGGGAAGGAGCGAGATGGGGCGGAAGTTCTTGAGGTCGGTCGGGTCCGCTGTTGGTTTCTTCAGCAGTGCGCTGAGCTCGGTGTGCTTCCAGCTCTCCGGGAAGGTGGCTGTGTCGAAGGAGGTGTTGATGATGTGTCGGAGGTGGGGTGCGATGGTAAAGGCGGCCTTGTTGAAGACATGGTGGGGGCACGGGTCTGTCGGCGATCCGGAGTGGATGGTGTTCATCATGCGTGTTGTGTCTTCGGGGTCACCTCGGTCCATGTCTGGAGGATGCGTAGGTTCGACCGAAGGGTGCGGGGGTGAAACGCCGAAGCTGTTGTGGATGTTGGCGATCTTGCAGTGGAAGTACGAGGCGAGGGAGTCGCAGAGGTCCTGTGAGGGAGTGAGGTCGTTGTTGCCGGTGCTGGGGTTGGAGAACTCCTTGACGATGTTGGAGAGCTCCTTGCTGTCATGGGCGTTCTTGTCCAGTCGTTCCTTCAGAGATTTCTTCTTGGTGGTGCGAATGAGCTGGTGATGTCTGCGGGTGGCGAGTTTGAGGGCGGTCATGTTGTCGGTGGTCTTGTCGAGGAGCCAGGCCTTCTCGAGGGTGCGGCAGGCCTTCTTGGAGTTCTTGAGTTCGTCGGTGAACCAGGGGGCCTTCTTGCTTCTGGGCCTGGTGAGTGGGTTCTTCAGTGGGGCGAGGTCGTTGGCACAGGAGGTCAGCCACTGCGTGAGGTCGAGGGCTGCTGTGTTAGGGTCCGTTGTCCTGACAGGTGGGTTCTGGCTGAGGGAGGTGGCGAGCTGGTCGACGGTGATCTTGCTCCAGTTCCTGCGGGGAACCTGCTTCGGGTGGTGGTGGACCGTGTTCTTTTCGAAGCTGAAGTGGACGCAGCTGTGGTCAGTCCAGTGAAGTCCGGCGGAGTGGCTGAAGGTGACGTGCTTGCTGGATGAGAAGACGGGGTCGAGCGTGTGGCCGGCGTAGTGCGTGGGGGTGTTGACCAGTTGCTTGAGTCCGAGGGTGGCCAGGTTGTCCAGCAGGGTGGTGGTGTTGCGGTCCTTGTTGTTCTCCAGGTGGAAGTTGAGGTCCCAGAGGAGGATGTAGTCGGTGGAGGGGAGGGCGTGGGGGCTGATGAAGTCCGTGATGTCTTCGCAGAACTGTGCGCGTGGTCCCGGGGGTCTGTATATGAGGGTGCCTCTGAGGGTAGTCTTGGGGTCGGTGTGGATCTGGAAGTGCAGGTGTTCGGCGGCGTTGAAAGCGTCGATGGAGTCAGTCGAGATGCGAATGGTGCTTTTGTGAACGATGGTGATGCCTCCTCCGGTCTGGTTGACGCGATCTTTCCTGATGATCTTGTAGCCGTCCGGGATGGATGTGGCGATGTCGGGGGCTGAGGAGGCGTTCATCCAGGTTTCCGTGAGGAAGGCGACGTCTGGAGATGTGGTGTCGAGGAGGTTCCAGAGCTCCACGGCGTGTCTGTGGACGGAGCGGGTGTTGATCAGGATGCACTTGAGGTGGTTGCTGTTGTCCGTCTTGGTGGGCGTGGTGCCTGTTCGGAGGCAGGAGAAGTTGCAGGAGCGGCAGACGAAGGGTCCATGGGTGCATCGCGGGGACGTTCTGTAGCATCCGGGGGCTCGGGCGGTTTTGAGTGCGATGAGCGTAGCGAAGTCGTAGGTCCTGCGGGGGGGCTGGCGGGCGGGGGGGCCAGGGGTCCTGGCACTGGGCGCGGTCCTGGCGCGGACGGGCGCAGACGGGCTTACCTTTGGCGCACCTTCGGCGCTCAATCGGTGCTCCCGCTGCGCGCGTCCGCTGCGCGGTCGCTCAGGAGGCGTCATAAATCAGGAGCCGGGAGGGAGGGTCAGCTGGGAGGCGGGAGCGGGGTGGCCAATGGGCAGGGAGGGGAGGCGGGACTGCAGGCGGAGGCGGGAGCAGGAAGCAGGAGACCGGGGCAGCGGCGGCAGGAAAAACGGCGCAAAAAACGGAGGGGAAGTGACCGGGCAGCGGCGGTGGTCAGCGGCCGAGGAAGGGGCAGCAGCGGCAGGCGAAGAGTGGCAGGCGGTACCTACGAGGTAGCAGGCAGAAGGCAGCGGCGTGGAGGAGGTAAGTGGCGGCAGTCACAGCGGTAGGCAGGCACCAGGGAGGCAGGCGGCAGAGCAGTAAGGTAGGAGCTACCGGCAGTGGGGGCACAGGGGGTCGCTTGTCTTCCCTCTATAGTTATTTCCTGGGAGGTTCCTCTGCTGAGTCTGCTGAGTCACAGATTCCCTCATAGACGCAGGACCAGAAGATACCTCACCGCCCAGCAGCATTTTCTTATTTTATCCACTTCCCTTTTCCCCGGGGGGCTTTCCCGTGCAGCAGTGTCGTTGTTGCTCTGTGAGGGTCCGCGCCCCAGGGTCGATGGGGGATAAACCACGCTCCATCGCTCCCGAAGGCTTCCTTCCGAGGTTGGTGGCAAGTTTGTATTCTTTAACCACTGACTCCACGACAATACTACACCTGTAGGGCCGAATCAGTGTGTGTACTGTAAAGAGAAGGGACACAGGCGTAGCGAGTGTCCTGTGTTGTAGCAGAAGGTGGCGGTCTTTAGAGGACGAGGTTCTCGTGGACGGGGTCGTGGAGCTGGAGGAGCAGACAGGGTTCAGAATGTTGCGGCCTCACAGGGTCGTTCCAATAATAATTACTCTGATGACCCTCGGGCAGACAGTATTATCATGATGATTATGACACAGATGAGGTGACAGGAATGTCTTACAGCTAGGAAAGCCAGGGACAGAGTGAGGGACCAGTTCCCATGCCTGTAGATCAGCGCGGTCCTTATGTTTCTGCAAACTTGCATGGGTCAACTAAGAAATGTTTGGTGAATACAGGTGCAAAAAACAGTCCTATTTCTCGCTATTTGGTCCCTGGGGCGGCTCTATCTGTCCATAATAATGTTTTGGTAGGTTTTTCTGGTGTACCTGTTTTAAGCCCCATTTCAAAACCTCTTGCATTGTCCATAGGTCCTTTCACTGTGGATTCGCCATTCTTGTTGACATCTAATTGTGGTGAGAATTTGATGGGTCTGGATTTATTGAAAAGGTTGCATGCCACGATTTATTGTTCTCCAGAAGGTGTCTACATGACAATAGGTCCGGATGTGGTATACGCTAAGCAGTGTCCGTCCAAAGATGCGCCCCTTCTTGCTGAGTTTAAAGATGTGCCACCCAATCTGTGGGCAACTGGCGACACAGACGTGGGGTTGTTGCAGATATCGCCTGTTTCGATACTTGTTAATGATGGTGCCATTTTACCTTGTGTCCCTCAATATAAAAAACTGCAGGCAGGAGAGCGAGCCTTGTTGCAAATTGTGCAGGATTTGATTGAGAAAGGTGTGGTTGAGGAGACGACTGCCAATATTTGAAATAGCCCTATTCTTCCCATTTTAAAATGAACAACTTTGGGTTCTTCTGATGATCATACAGATGTTTATTGTTTTGTGATTGATTTGCACGAGGATAATAAAATAGTAGCTCACCAGTTTCCTGTGGACCATGACATTACCACACTTTTGATAATAATTCTTCCTGCTGCCAAATTCTTTTCTGTCATCAACTTAAAGAATGCATTCTTCAGCGTTCCTATCCATCCAGACAGCAGGTGTTTGTTTGGTTTTACACTAGCCGGCAGAAGCTTTAGATTCTGTCGAGCTCCTCAGGGATACACTGATAGTCGAAGTATCTATAGTCAAGCTTTGATGGCCCAGTTGGACTCCCTTATGCTTCCTGCAGGTACTATATTACTTCAGTATGTTAACAACCTCCTCATCGCTTCTGACAAAGAACAAGGCTGCAGGGACAGTAGGAGTTAAATTATTATTGCATCTGGCACACCACAGACATAAAGTTTCCCTTTCCAAATGTCAGTATTGTTGACAGGAGGTCAGCTATTTAGGTCACCTACTGTCGAAGGAGGGTAGGAAGCTAACTCCGCAGCGTATTTGTGTTATTGTTAAATTGCCCAGTCCTCGAACTCAAAAAGATGTGCGCCCTTTTATTGGCATTACTTCCTATTGTCGCAAATGGATTCCAAATTATTCCCTACTATCTACACCCCTGTTTGCTTTGACTACTAAAGATGTGCATGAACCCCTGCTTTGTATGCTTGACTGTCAGCAGTCTTTTGAGCAAATAAAAAGTGTGCTTTGCTCGGCTACAGTACTTCACACACCTAACTATATCAAGCCATTTGTAACATATGTCCATGAGACGGCTGGTTCTGCACTTTCTGTTCTAACACAAAAATGTGGAAATAAGCAACAGCCGTGTGCGTATTTCTCTGCTGTTCTTGACCCTGTCGCAAGAGCCCTTCTGAGCTGTCTAAGAGCGGTTGCGGCTGTGGCCGTCTCGATAAGACAATCGGCTGGACTCGTGCTTGATACTGACCTCATAGTCATGGTACCCCATGCTGTGGATACACTTTTGAATAAGACCAAGACACAGCACCTCACCAGTACACTTCTGACCGGTTATGAATTGACGCTATTTGCAAAACACATCACAATCAAAAGGTGTGCCACTCTGAACCCAGCCACATTACTACTACTCCCTTCTGAAAATGAAAAAAATTAGAAACATGATTGTATCTTCCAGACGGAAGAAGAGACGAAAGGATGGGTAGACTTGACTGATGTTCCCTTATCTTACCCACAAGGGAAACTATATGTTGATGGCTCTTGTTTCAAATTACCAGATGGCACTACAACTGCTGCTTATGCTATCACCACATTGCGTACAGTCGGAGAGACATCACAAGTCCCTTATCAGTCCGCCCAAGCAGCTGAGTTAGCCGCTCTGATTCAAGCGTGTGAATTGAGCGAGGGACTGGTTGTCAATATTTATACTGACAGACAGTATGCCTTCAAGGTCGCGTATAATTGTGGGCGACTCTGGGCTGAGAAAGGGTTCCTTACTTCCCATGGTGCCAAGATCCAACATGGGCACCTTATATTGAGACTTCTGTCTGCTTTGACACTGCGTAAGAAGTTAGCAATAGTGAAGTGTAGCACCCAAAGGAAGATCACTGATGATGTAGGTAGGGGGAATGCTTTTGCTGATCAGACAGCTAAGGAAACGGCATGGACTAAAATGAAGAGAATGGTTGTAGGTCCCGCTAGGTGGGTGCCCGAAAGTGCTATGTTTGAGGATACGCTTGAGAGCGTGAAAGAGATCCAAAGCGAGGCTACAATAGTAGAAATAGCAATATGGCAAGAAAGTACAGTATAGTTGAATGATGAGGGATGCTGGATTGATAAGTCAGGGAAGCAGAGATGGATGTTACCAGATGCATATGATCTTCTTGTGGTGACAATGGCCCATGGCCCAGCCCATATCAGTGCTAAAGGTATTTGTAAGTTGTTAGACCCTGTATGGCAAAATGACAACATCCCTAAGACAGCAGCACATTTAGTAAAATACTGCATAGTGTGCATGATGCCCAATCCAGAAACAGGCACCCCTACGCCCCCCCGGTAATTTTGCACCACCTACTTTCCCCTTTGAGGTCCTCCAGATGGACGATATAGAACTAGACAGGTGTAATAATTTGAAGTATGTGTTGGTAGTTGTCTGTGCTTTCAGTAAATGGGTGAGGCCTATCCCATTAAGGACAATACAGTAGTTACAACTGCAAAGGTACTCCTGAAGGAGTTCTTTCCTCGTTTCAGCTTGTCCCGTTTGACATGGAGTGTTAACAATTTTAATGCCAAGGTCATTCAGTTAATTTGCGATGGTTTGCACATAAAACAGAAGTTTCATGAGGCAAACCACCCCCAGTCAGCAGGCCTGGGTGTGAAGTACAATGGTACTCTCAAACTGAAATTGGCCAAGATGCAGGAGACAACAGGGTTGCAGTGGCCAGATGCTTTACCTTTAGCTCTTTTGTCGACAAGAACAACAGCACATTCTAGGACAGGATTTTCGCTGTACGAGGATGTGTTTGGGTACCCTGCAAATGTCTGGGGCGTTCCACATCCTTGTAGATTCTCCGACATTGAATACCCATTGTTAACAGATTACCTTTATGAGTTAACTGACACTTTGCGTTCTATTCATCAACAGGTTCGTGAGTCCCTGCCATCTACACCTGAGGGACCGGACACGACATTCGGCCAGGGGATTTTGTTTTGGTCTAGAAATTCCAGTGGAAGAAAAGTCTGGAGCCTCGTTGGAAGGGACCTGAACAGGTCCACCTGGCCACACAAACAGCCGTGAAAGTCAATGGCTGTAAGAACTAAATCCACGCCACTCACTGCCGCAGGGTTCCGCTGCCCTGGCCCTATGACCACTGGGTGAAGGACAGCGTCGGGGATGCTGAGTGTGAAAAGGTGTCTCAGTTCATCCCCTTCAGCGACGCAAAGCTAACTTGGACCCAAACGGAAAAGGAAAACAATGATATGCTGAATGCAACGGTTCCCCCGGATATAAGAGCTATAAAGAAGCCACTAATTCTTGATCAAATGGTGCCTGGGGCCACTAGGTAAAATTAGAGGCCCGACTTGGGAATAGTGCACAAAAAGAGAAGTCAGACTTGACAGGGATGGACTGTGCAAGTCAGGGTGTACTTTGCTGTAGTGCCAATGGAGTTAGTTTAGGCTGAAGGGAGATTTGTGCACTGTTCATGACATTGGACAGGATAAGTTGCACGTGGTCTCCTGAAGGGGAGTACATTATCCTGATCGACGTGGGATTCATCCAGAGCTTAGGACTGAGCAAGCTCCACTGCCGTTGCTCAAGAGCGCCAACGTATAGATGAACAATAGGAGTCTGTACCAGTGAGGCTCAGACAGACACTGGGTACACTTGTCTTTATTATCATTTTCGTTGCATTTCTTTCCTTGCCTAAATCATGCATACTTTTGTTCGGCCTGGAGGAACAGTCATTTGCACCACCGCGTTCAATGAAGGGTTGGTCAAAAAAGAATAAAATATTTTGCATATTAATACTTGTGATGGTACTAGCAACAGTACTTGGAATGTCCTGGTTCCTAAAGGGAAAATTCCCTGTGCACTCCCTAATGGGTAATACTACCATTCCCCCTGAGCACATTTTTGTTACTGTGGCCCCTCACACAGAAAATCCTACACAGACAATGTATTTATACAAATGTTGCAACAGGCCCATGATGTGCCCAATACAACTACTTGTTGGGTTTGTGGATTTCTCCCCTCAGTTACTCATAAGAGCGACAATTTGTTGTCTATGCCATTGTCATTTATTGGTAGCTGTGAAGGTTGTTTTGATTTGTTCAGTATGGTGCATTACCACTTCCAATTCTCTACTCTGAGTATGACACCTGCTGATTCTCGTGCTGTGGTAGAGTATGTACATTTTCATCACTAGTTTACTCCCATAGGACCAGCAGGACACGGGACCCTAGGTACATTGTCCTCAAAGTCCTGTATGAACACATACCAAAAAGTGAAGAACGAAACCTAGCTTTGAATGGAAATGGACGATTTCCAAAGGTTCAACACCTCTGAATATTTTCAATCTTTCCAAGCTCGCAATATTACCAAGGACAAACTGATGCCGGTGTCCGTGGTCAACACAACAGCCAGTTTCTGTGTCCAGGGGACTGGGGAGGTAAAGGTGGGAGAGAGTAAATGCAATTTCACCTACAGACTGAGAACGATTAATAGTCTGCCTTTGATCCTACCCCATACTGTCTACTTTGTCTGCAGATCCCAAACTCATGTCTGGCACCCAAGGGGATGGTCAGGTATATGCCATCTCTCTTTCCTTCTTCCCCCGGTATATGTTGCCCCATCCAATTATCATAAAGATCATCAGCTGCGGCATAGGAGTACATCCTTGTCCTGAGTCAGAAGGGTTGTTGACACGAAGGATATAGATCAGACAGATACCACCGCACAACAATTTGGGGATGCCATAAAGGATCTACTACCTTTTTGGGGCCCCATTCACTAATAGTCTCCAACTTTGTTGGCTAACAAGAGTTGTGGAGGGGGTTATTAATACAACTGCTGGGATATTGACAAACATCACTGCTGAGCTTCAGACTATGAGATTAGTCACTTTGCAGAGCAGGATGGTGTTGGACTTCATACTTGCAGATAGAGGTGGGGCTTGTAGCATCATTGGCAGCTGTTGTTGTGTTTACATACCTGATCATGCTCCCAATGTGTATGCAGCTATACAAAAATTGCATAGAGTTTCGTCTGACATACACCAAGAGACAGTTACTTGGACACTATCGGGGTGGTTTTGTAACAAACTCACATCTTGGGGTTGGAAGATCCTCATTTTCATAGCTTTGGTTTCTGGTGTCTGCTTCCCGTGTTGCCTCTGCATGCAATGTCTCCCAGCTTGTTTCTCCTATTGTGTCACTATACTTACTCCCAAGCAGAGAATGTCGGTTCATGATATCAATGCAGCAATTATGTTACAAAAACATATCGACAAATTGATGCAGATTGACAAAGGAATTTTTGATACTACATTCTTCCTTGCAGCTTCTATTCCTGACACTGAATATCTGGATTGCTCCCAGTACTGATGTCCCTTTGCCCATACGCATGTTATGTCCTTTTCGCCCACCACATAAATTAGTTAGCGAATGCTAAAAGGAGGGTCTGATGAAATGAACATTTTTTGCTATTTTGGCCATGTATTGTTCCATATAAGTTAGCATTCGTGGCACCATTTTATGTTTAGTCCCCATTTTGAACCATGCTCTAAACTGCTTCTTGTCTCCTTGAGGCCATGGGTTAGGGAACGTTTCATTTCTCCCAGATTGGTCCTTGCTATGCTACTGAATGCACTGTTCTTATTAGCGCATACCTTTCCCACTAGATAGAGGTCTTCTCCCACCAGTCTAGCGGCAGGCACAGACAGAGTGACGTTGGGTAGACGATACTGTGTGCCTGGCCTCCGAATCGAAACCCATCCTACTGTACTTCTTTGTGTTGGCTGCACCTGCTTGGAAAATTCCATTATGGGCGGGTCCTCCTTGCTTCTGAAATGTATATAATGTATTGTTATGTTTGCTGAAGTCAGTCCTCTCTGCAGCATCACTCAGCGACTGGGCAGGTGGGGCTTCACTCTAGTGTATCTGAATAAACACATACTTGGTTTGTATTCTCTACTGTCAGATCGACTCTTCATTTGGTATGGAAGGCTGAGAGGTGGACGTGAGTGACCCGGGTGACCCTAAACGGGCCACTTCCTTCACATATACTATTCTGACCCTGGTGTAGGAGGAAGTAGGTGCATGTTAGACCCATCCTTGGAACGGCCTTACGTCACCCACGGATCACATCATAAAATTACCAGTGCCTGGATGACCAGGACTGGAGACAGGCATCAAGGGTCAGGCAGAGAAGCAGACACAGCCTTTGGGATGATGGAATATCACTATCTGTGGAAGGTCGATACAACCCTTGAGATAATAGAAAATCCCTATCTGTGGAAGGTCGACACAGCCCTCGAAATAATATAATATCACTATCTGTGGGAGGTCGACACGGCCCTTAAGATGATTGAATATCACAATCTGTGGAACATCAACATGGCCCTAGAGATGATGGAAAATCACTATCTGTGGAAGGTCTACACAACCTTTGGGAAGATGAAATATTACTATCTGTGGAAGGTCGACACAGCCCTCGAAATGATATAATATCACTATCTATGAAAGGTCGACACATCCCTTTGAGATGATAGAATATCACTATCTGCGGGCGATCGACTCGACCCTTGAGATGATTGAATATCACTATCTGTGAAAAGATTGCCATGAACCTCAAGATGATAGAATTGTCGACACAGCCTATAGAATGATAGACTATCACTATCTGTGAAAGGTCGAAATGGCCCTCAAGATGATAGAACATTACTATCTGTGGGAGGTCGACACGTCCCTTGAGATGATTGAATATCACTATCTGTGGAAGGTCGACATAGTCTTTGGGATGATATAATATCGCTATCTGTGGAAGGTCGACACAGCCTTGGAGATAATAGAATATCACTATCTGTGGAAGGTCGACACAGCCTATGGGATGATAGACTATCACTATCTGTGGATGGTTGAAATGGCCCTCGAGATGATCGAACATTACTATCTGTGGAACATCGACATGACCCTTGAAATGATAGAAGCTCACTATCTATGCAAGTTCGACATGGCCCTGGAGATGATTGAAAATAACACTACCATGGCCTTATAGGTGAGAGAATATTGATGTCTGTAGAAGGTCAACATGGTCCTCGAGGTGATAGAATATCACTGTCTGCGGTAGGTCGGCACGACCCTCTAGATGATAGAACATCACTGTCTGTGGAAGGTCAACACGCCCCTTGAAATAATGCAATATCACTATGTGTGGAAGGTTGACATAGCCTTTGGGATGATAGAATATCACTATCTGTGGAAGGTTGACACAGCCTTTAAGGTGATGGATATCACTATCTGTGGAAGATCGACAGGACCCTCAAGATGATAGAATATCACCATCTGTGGAAGGTTGACACAGTCTTCAAGCTGACAGAACATTACTATCTGTGGAAGGTCGGCAGAACCTTAAAGATGATAGAATATCACTATCTGTGGAAGGTTGACACGATCTTTGAGATGATAGAGTATCACTATCTGTGGATGATCGACAGGACCCTCAAGATGATAGAATATCACTATCTGTGGAAGGCCGACACAGCCCTCAAGATGATAGAATATCACTATCTGTAGAAGGTTGACAAGATCTTTGAGATGATAGAATATCACTATCTGTGGAAGGTCAACATAGCCTTTGGGATGATAGAATATCACTATCTGTGGAAGGTCGACACGGTCCTGGAGATAATAGAACATCACTATCAGTGGAAGGTCGACACAGCCTTCGAGATGATAGAATATCTGTGGCAGGTCAACACAGCCTTTAAGATGATAGAACAGCCCTCTCTGTAGAAGGTTGACACTATCTTTGAGATGATAGAATATCACTATCTGTGGAAGGTTGACACGGCCCTTAAGATGATAAAATATCACTATCTGTGGAAGGTCGACACAGTCTTCAAGATGACAGAACATTACTATCTGTGGAAGGTCGGTGGCCTTCAACAGTTCCTCAGCCTGTGTCACTGCGGACAATAACACATTGCAGCCCATACTGAAAGGCTGATTCTAAATATCTGAATTTGGGTTACTGACTTACTGTGTGCCTCATTAGACACTTAAATCAAGTCAAGGGAGTCACTTTTCAGTTCTCGCTCTTCTGCACACATTTTATGGTATTGAGCTAAGAAGGTGCCTTATCAATCCAGCTATTGCCACTTAAATGCTGTCTTCAAAGGACTTCTAAAGAATCATGGAGATACATTCTAAGATTCAAAATTCAGACTCACAGGAAATGGCTGAACCTGCAAAGGCATTACTACATCATACATCTTTGTAAGCACTTCTCTGGCTCCTGGAGAGGTCCACGATCCAATCCAAGACACTAGATGATATGGAAAAGCCCAATTGGAACAAAGGAATGCAAAGGGCTGCTCCTCCCTCATTAGTGCCCCTTCCAAAATACAGTGGATCTCTCTAAATGCTAAGGAACACAAACTAATTGTAAAGATATATCAGAAAGAATGTCCTATAAATACAAATAAATATATCCACAAATTAGAGCAAACCATTATCCCCCAAAAATGGCATATTTAATTATCAAAAATTACATTTAAATTTGAAACGAAAAGACCACTTTTTCTCACATATCGAATTCGTTTGGGATCGTTTTCAGCTGGATATCAAAAGGTGTCTGATGGTAGGGAAGCTCCTCTTTGAACTCTTGTGTCTGAGGGATGACCTGTGGGTTCAGATCTTTTATTACACTACGGATGACATTCAAGGTCTCTCCCCAGCTCCCACTAGCCTCAGCTGACTTCCCAGAAGGCAAACTCCTGTGAGGTAGGTATCACCTTCACATTTAAGAGAAGCTCGCTGACTTCGAGGCCGCAGATGGTCTGCCACTGGAGCCAAAGTGCTGCGTGGAGCACACTGGGGTAAGGTGCAAGGGATCGCTCAAGAAGTGATACAACAAATCTCTGGCTGATCCTGTATCCATGAGCATTGGAAGGTGATGAGCATGGGAGAAAACCATGTCAGGAGTAAACACAAGCTCCCTGGCGGATCTTCAATCCCTGTGCTGTAATCTAGTCCTCACTGTGTGTTCTTCCTCTGCCATACAGGTATGCTTATTCTTCTTCTTTTTCTCCAGTGATGCGGTTGATGAGTTGTGTCAGTTGTTCTCAACCCCACTGGAAAAAACAAAGCGCTATAAAGACTTAGCAAGGACGTGAAGAAAGAGCCACAAATCACCCTGTGGTGTCGACCATACTTGTTCAAGCTTTTTCCACTGCCTCTTGCTGCTTGCCCCTCACAATACTATCCCCTGCCCACTGACCCATGGCAGTCCACTTCGGGTGCGGCCCTTTCACATGTCAATCATACATTGCAACACCTCTGCAATCCTCCAGGTCTTCAACACACACCACTCCACCTCTCCTGTCTCCGGTCATTCTATAGCTCACAGGACATGAGCCTCACCGATCTCAAATCAAGCTCATGAAACACCCTCCTACTCCAGCAATCCGCAAATCCCCTACTCCTGCAAGACATCCCACCCCAAAAAGGAATCTTCCCTGGATAGAGATGTGGGTTTGTCACTAGCCATCAGCATCTGAGTGGGATAGAACTCCAGGATGAATAATTTCTACATGACCATAATGGCTTTACTGACGGATCTGATTACTGCCAATAACCTTGACCTACAGTCACTCATGGATCTCATTACTGCTGATAACCTCGACCTACTGTTACTCACGGATCTCATTACTGATGATAAACTCAACCTACTGTTACTAACGGATCTCACTACTGATAATAACCTCGACCTATTGTTACTCACGGATCTCATTACTGATGATAACCTCGACCTACTGCTACTCACGGATCTCATTACTGGTGCTAACCTCGACCTACTGTTACTCACGAATCTCATTACTGATGATAAACTCGACCTACTGTTTCTCATGGATCTCATTACTGATGATAAACTCGACCTACTGTTACTCACGGATCTCATTACTGATGACAACCTCGGCCTACTGTTACTCACGGATCTCATTACTGATGACAACCTCAACCTACTGTTACTCATGGATCTCATTAGTAACGATAAGCTCGACCTACTGTTACTCATGCATCTCATTACTGATAATAACCTCGACCTACTGTTACTCACGGATCTCATTACTGCAGATAATCCCCACCTACTGTTACTCACGGATCTCATTACTTATGATAACCTCGACCTACTGTTACTCACGGATCTCATTACTGATGACAACCTCGAACTACTGTTACTCACGGATCTCATTATTGATGACAACCTCGACCGACTGGTCCTCATGGATCTCATTACTGACGATAAGCTCAACCTACTGTTACTCACGGATCTCATTACTGACGATAACCTCGACCTACCGTTACTCATGGATCTCATTACTGACGATAACCTTGACCTACTGTTACTCACGGATCTCATTACTGATGATTACCTCGACCTACTGTTACTCCCAGATCTCACTAGTGACGATAATCTCGACCTACTGTTACTCACGGATCTCTTTACAGCAGATAACCTCGACCTACTGTTACTCACGGATCTCATTACTGATGATTACCTCGACCTACTGTTACTCATGGATCTCATTACTGATGATAACCTCGACCTACTGTTACTCACGGATCTCATTACTTATGATAACCTCGACCTACTGTTACTCACGGATCTCATTACTTATGATAACCTCAACCTACTGTTACTCAAGGATCTCATTACTGATGATAATCTCGACCTACTGTTACTCACGGATCTCCTTACTGATGATAACCTCGACCTACTGTTACTCATGGATCTCATTACTGACGATAAGCTCAACCTACTGTTCCTCACGGATCTCATTACTGGCGATAACCTCAACCTACTGTTACTCACGGATCTCATTACTGATGATTACCTCGACCTACTGTTACTCCCGGATCTCACTAGTGACGATAACCTCGACCTACTGTTACTCACGGATCTCATTACTTATGATAACCTCGATCTACTGTTACTCACGGATCTCATTACTTATGATAACCTCAACCTACTGTTACTCAAGGATCTCATTACTGATGATAATCTCGACCTACTGTTACTCACGGATCTCCTTACTGATGATAACCTCGACCTACTGTTACTCATGGATCTCATTACTGACGATAAGCTCAACCTACTGTTCCTCACGGATCTCATTACTGGCGATAACCTCAACCTACTGTTACTCACGGATCTCATTACTGATGATTACCTCGACCTACTGTTACTCCCGGATCTCACTAGTGACGATAACCTCGACCTACTGTTACTCACAGATCTCATTACTGATGATAACCTCAACCTACTGTTAATCACGGGTCTCATTACTGCCTATAATTTCGATTTCCTGTTACACACGGATCTCATTACTGCCGATAATCTCGATTTACCGTTACGCACGGATCTCATTACTGCCTATAACCTCAAACTACTGTTACTCACTGATCTCATTACTGCCAATAATCTTGATTTACTGTTGCTCAAAGATCTCATTACTGATGATAACCTCGACCTACTGTTACTCACGGATCTCATTACTACCGATAACCTCGACCTACTGTTACTCACGGATCTCTTTACAGCAGATAACCTCGACCTACTGTTACTCACGGATCTCACTACTGATGATAACCTCAACCTACTGTTAATCACGGATCTCATTACTGCCGAAAGCCTCTGCCGATAACCTTGACCTACTGTGAAATAAGTGGCAGAGACAAGAGTTAAATGTAGGTAGTTTAATGTGGGAAAACAGTCTAGTACAAGTACCCCCGGCGGCTTCAGGCGACAATAATATTTCAACCGCCACTCTTTGGAACACGCAGGCAGCAGTGTTCCAGCAGAGAACAGAGGGGTACAGAGATGGACACTACATTTAGGGGGACATTCTCAAGAACGTGTGAGAACTACGGCAAAAATAGCTTAACGCAACTCTTCACATTGCAGTCTATTGCGGGAAAATAACACTGTGTTAATGTGGTATTCACAACACTGCGGCACCATGTGATAGACCCAGCACAACGCGGCAAATGAACCTGTTAAAATCAACGCAATGCCACACAAAATGCGAAACACCAACGTGAAAGAAGCGGCGATGACGCAAATCGCGATACAGAAATCAGCGAAAACCAGCCCCAGGCCTGAAATCCCCACGCTACATGTGGGAAACTGCACTATACAATTTGAGGAAAAAACACATACAAAAGCCAAACAACAGCGAAGCACAATGGAGGCAGCCGGAGCAAGTGCAGAGAGCAACCACAACCCCACAAGCCCCCCGGAGGATCAGCCTGGGTGCTCGGGGTCAGGAAAGGGCAAGGAGAAGAAAAGCAGGAAGAAAAGGTTCAGTCCGCAGAAAAACAGGATCCTGATAACGGAGATGATAGAACACCATCAACTACTGTTCGTCACCTCCACTGTGTCACTGGTAACTAAAATGGAATATGGCAGACCATCGTGGACAAGGTGAATGCAGTCGGAGTGCTGAAGAGGACAATGGAAGAGGTCATGAGGTCATGAGGCGCTGGAATGATGTGAAGCGCAAAAACAAGCAGAAACTCGCAAACAACCGGAAGGCAGCAATGCCGACTGGAGGTGGGAGTCCAGTGCCACAGGAGGAGCTGGACAAGATGGAGGAAATGGTGGCCACATTCATCAGTGGGGAGACGGTGGCAGGAGTTGGGGGACCGGGGACTGCTAAACATGACCTGACCCAACAGCACCAGGGTGAGTAACAACCAGGGACTGGGGGGACGGGGGGAGATGGCCACAATGGCATACGTGCACAAGTAAGCATAGCACAGCCGCAGATAAACCATGCCCCAGACCCCCAGCTCCCACCAAGAGAACAATGCATCCAAGTATGCAACATCTCAGCACTGTATAAGCACAGAAGTCAGAGGCACACCGCTTGTAAGGGATATGGGGCAGCCAAATCAGGGCTGAAGGGGCGACTCACCCGAAATGCTGCACACACATCACATGCAGAGCACATCAACATTGACAACGATGTGGCACAATCCGCAACACGTCAACCACAGAACAGAGGACACAACTGGTGCCGCTTGTGTGCAGAAACTGGCCAATCACACGTGGCATAGCAGGGAAATGTGAGTTGACAATGTACAAGTACAAACACACATTCGTGATGTTGTTGGATTGTCCACAGTCCCGCATCATATAGGCAGCTTCCCACAAACAGTCACAAGGTACACTGTCATGCAGTCTGAATGTAAACATGTACAATGCGACAACATACATTTGAACACAATGTTAAACTGCATCTCCCCTTCACATTGCAGAGGGAAATTCAACACCTCCTGCAGAGCTGTCCGACCCTCTCTTCTCTGATGACGAAGAGGTCCAAGACACCTTTGACTCCGATGCCCTCCAACAACTCGTGGACAGCCTCCGCAGCCCACTTCCAGGAGCAGGGAAGCCCAGCTGCTGCGAGGAGAACCCACCCCCTGCACAGAACACACAGCAGGCAGCACCCACCACCACGGCTGCCTCCCAGGACCCCCACGGCAAACACATGGCCTTCCAACACCGTGTGTTGGGGTGCCAGGAGAAACTGACTGAACAGGTGCAGGTGGGGTTCGACCGCATGGCAGACAAACTAGATGCCATACGTGGGTGTCTAAGTCTCATCAGAGACCACTCACAGTCCCTAACGGACACCAACAGTCCGCTCCATGCCCTCCAACGAACCATGGCTGACATCGCCAGAGTCCTGACTCTGCGACAAGAATGACTATCTGGTCAGAGTGGCTCTTGCGAGCTCGCCCAGGAGTTGGGACTCATGCGGAGGCTCATGGAGAACATGGAGCGGACGAGGGCGGAAAGATCGGCTGCCACGGCTGCACACGAGCAACAGGTCACTCAATGCCATAAAGACCCTCCTCATGGCATTGCTGCCACAAGGCTCGTCGCTGATGCATGCTGCTGCTACCACTCCACCCACATTCCCGGCCCCTGATGTGTCAGTGCCACGCAGTGCTGGAGACAGAACACCACCACCCACATGTGAGGCATCTGAAACAGCAGAGGACGAAGATGCGTATGAATCTGCCCCCATGGTCAGAAGGAAGCGGTAGCATCCATCTCCGCCATATGGCCTGTTTCTGCTTGGTTCTGTCCTCTGCATCATCACCTTCCACTGTCCCCCGATGCACTCTGCGACCCTCACCTTGGACCTCGACATGGACTGCCATATTCTGTTTGGTCACCAATGACACAGCATTCAGACTGCGGACTGGACTCTTCCTCTTCCGATGTACATGTCATTCCCTGAAGGACTCTGGCTCGCCCTCCACGGGCTCACAACAGTGGATTTTGCAGGGCCCTGTACTGCTCCAGCTCCAACACTCCACTGAATGTGCATTTAACATTCGTTTTTACACTGATGTGTCATGTCTATGATCTTGTAAGTGTGGAGGTATGAATGCATGTAGGATCAATGATTTCCCCTTACGTCGATGTTGCTCATGTTGTGGGACTTGGGTCACAGGGTGACACACAGCCGAATGCATGCCGGGTGGCGCCGACACTAGAACAGAGAGACACGTACTAGTTACTTCCTTGTCCAGCCCAGAACGGAACTGCGCCCAGAGGCCGGGGGTCATTGTTCATACCCTTACGCTGGACTAGCATACGCCAGGCCAGCCCACTCCACTTACGCTCAAAGGGGGGGGGGAGGACCATGCTACATGTCCTAGGTCTACCCTGTAGGGATCTGCTGCTCACAGGTCTAGTTGCCAGCATGCCACATCTACTCCTTCACGGCTGGTTAACACCACACCACACCCATCCAGCACAGCCGTCACAAGACATGTGACCCTGCCAATAAAAGGGGCCTGGCGTACGTGCTGGAAGCCATTTTCACTCTACAATTAGGTGTCTGCGTGTGGTTTTCATTTCTGCCTGAGGGCCTGGGGCCTAGGGCCCGGGCACAGCACATTGCCCGGTGCCGGGGATGACATGATGGCATCCGCACCACGGGACTCAATCATAAAGGGTCCATTTCTTGCGGGGCACAGACTTGGTGGCACTGGATACACTGCGGCAGGCACAGGCGCACTGCCACGGGACGGTGCCTTTCGGTGAACTGAGGTAGGAGCACCTTAAGTGCTGAGTGGGTGTCCAAACTGCGATGATGCGCCCTCCAGGAGGTCTGGAATGGTCGCATAATTTTGAGCCCTGCTGGACCACAGTGTAGGCCCGAGCCAGCGGGCAGTGTGGGCCTACCGCCACTTGGCATCGCCTCGTGGTTCACAGAGTTAGTGGCACCTCGAGAGCTGAGCGGGTGTGCAGCCTGAGTTGAGGCCGGATGCACTGATATGTTCTCTGTCATAGCAAAATCAAGACCCAGAATCAAGTGTGTGACCTAGTGGCCCGCAGTGCAGGGCTGCATGATGTGGAGGGTGCCATGGTCGCAAGCCCCAGGCATGGTGCTCCGAGCAGCACGTGGTGGTCCCTCTTGGAGACACGCTGGTAGCGGAAGGTGAGCAGGGAGTCCTGGTTTCGCAGGGGCGGGCAATCAACGCTGGGCGACGGGAGGGGCTGGGGTGCAGCAGCCTGTGTGCGCAGGGGCGGGCAAGCGCGGATGGCATGTGCTACTGTATGGACTCTGCTATTCATGTCTCTGGCAACTGTTTTAGATGAGGGACCTGGGGGACTGCAGTGTATACCGGCACGTGGTTGGAGACACACCGGTGGCTGCAGGTGAGCAGTGAGGCCTGGGTCTGCAGTGTCGGCACTCTCCCTCTCTTCCTCTCTTTCTCTCTCTCTCTTTCTCTCTCTCTTTCTTTCCCTCTCTTTCTCTTTCTCTCTCCCTCTCTTTCTCTCCCTCTCTTTCTCTCTCCCTCTTCTTCTCTTTCTCTCCCCCTCTTTCACTCTCCCTCTCTTTCTCTTTCTCTCTCTCTCTTTCTCTCTCTCTCTCTCTCTCTCTCTCTCCCTCTCTTTCTCTTTCTCTCCCTCTCTTTCTCTGTCTCTCTTTCTCTCCCCCTCTTTCTATCCCTCTCTTTCTCTCTCCCTCTTTCTCTCCCTCTCTTTCTCTCCCTCTCTTTCTCCCACTCTCTTTCTCTCTTTCTCTTTCTCTCTCTCTCCCTCTCTTTCTCTCTCTTTTTCTCTCTCTTTCTCTCCCTCTCTTTCTCTTCCTCTCTTTCTCTCCCTCTCTTTCTCTCCCTCTCTTTCTCTCTCCCTCTCTTTTTCACCCTCTCTTTCTCTCTCCCTCTCTTTCTCTCCCTCTCTTTCTCTCTCTCCCTCTCTTTCTCTCTCTCTCTCTCTCTCTCTCCCTCTCTTTCTCCCCCCTCTCTCTCTCTTTCGCTCTCTCTCTCTCTCTCTCTCTCTCTCTCTGTACTTTGATGAGCGCATTACACACCTTCTTATCTGTATTTCTGTCTTGCAGGCTGTGACTTACAGAATGCCCAGAGAAGACCCGCCGTCCCTCTTCAGGACTGTTGTTTTTTGTGTGATCTGTAATAAAGATTTTATTTGGATTATATGATTTGAATGTATGATTTCCATATTTCTGACTGTACCTGTATGTTAGGTGTTGTGATTTTGCGACTTCAGGCGATTTGTTTGGTTTGTGGTTTCGTGGTGTTGATATGCATTCTCTTTGTCCAAGCGGAGGGGGTGGGCAGGTGGTGGTGTCCTGGGGGTGGTGGCGGTGGATGTTGTTGCCCTATTGGGGCTCCGGGCTGCATGTTCAGTTGCTCGGGGGCATCTGTTGTTCTTCATGTTTGGCTATGGGCTGTGCTCCCTTGGCTGCTGCCGGTTGTTGTCCAACTTTACACCAGTTCAGAGCAGGTGTTAGTTTCCTGCTGCTAACACGCCTTATCGCATGTTTTGTGATCTTATCGCCGATCTGGCTGGTCGTTGAGAATATTGTGGAGTGGTGTTGTTGCGGCTTTTTGATCGGGAACGCCTACTCTGCATCTCATTAGCGATAGTTACCAGGGTCATCCGTCGCAATGTTTTTGCAGGATGCTATCACCGGAAAACTGGAGATACGGGCTGTTAGCACCAGCTTGTTAATGGGGCAGTAAATATATCGCGACTTTGGCTGCGATAAAGTGCCGATAACTCGGCGATAGCTTCTTGAGAATATGCCCCCTAGTTTTCCTTTTTTTTTAACATATGTCTAACAGACACAAAACACAAATGTCTTATGCAATCTAAAAAAAGAAAGTAACATAGCTTATAAAAATGAACAATGTCTACAACGCACTGATGTGAGGCCTGGTATATGCTGTCCACTAGTTATAGTGGGCACCCTGTACCAGCTCAAACAACCTCTTATTGGTTATAGGTTAAAGACAACCTTTATTGAGAGCAGCCTTCAGGCTAAGTCTTGAGGGAATGTAAAGCAGCTTGTTTTACCAGTCTATAATCTCTTGAGTGCCTAAATTAAAGATATCCACACCAGTTATATATATAAAATATATGTATTTATTACTAAACACACCCTCCTAGTCTCTTTATGAGACTAGAGGTCAAAACACATAAGTTACACTTCAAATATTACAGTAAAATAGCACAATTACACGTCAGGCCCTGGGGGCGAGCCTAACCATATACTAAAATAGTGATATAAGAACCACGACTTAACTAGACACAAGGCCTAGAGCCTGTAGAATCACTGGGACCCCAAGGAACCACCCAAGGTAGTGACACAGGGGACCCACGAGGGCCGTGCGCAGTGTGTGAACACAGCTGTGAGCTCCCGTTATCTTCTATGGGAAAGTTGCGGTTAGATTTTTAAAGATTAGGGACACTTAGAATGGAGTCAGGACCAAACCCTTTGGGACTTAGGAAGTTCTAGGGTCAACACCTACAGGAGCACTGGAGTTCTTGTGTTACCTCACCCAAGGAAGCCGGGTGCATAGGTGTCATATGGTGTTGGGTCGCGTCGTCGATTTCAATGAAGGCTGGCGAAGAAGTGCTGCTGCCTGAAAGATGTGAAGTGTCCGGAAAGATCCAAGCCTGGATCAAAGATGAGAAGAACCTGAAAGCAGAGGGGACAGAGTCTGGGTCACTAGCCAGTGACCAGGAAGGCAATAGGCAGATGCCCACCGATGTCGGGTGATTGCAGATGAAGGAGGTGAAGCTTGAGTCTTTAGCCACGAGGACCAGGAGGTGTCAAGGACGACCAGGAGCTGGATTGGAGCTGTCCTACGAAGGATGTCGAGGGCTGCAGCATCAGTGCCTGGATTGGACACAACGAGCCTTGGCAGCAGCAACCCACGCAGAAACGAGAAAAGTGCTTCGGTGCAGACCAGCAAGGTCTGTGGGACTCACCACTTGGTAGGGAGTCAGGGCACGTCTGGAGCAACCAGGGAAGCCCAAAGAAATTCAAAGTTACCCCCTCAGGGACCCACCAGTCGACGGACCAGGGATCACGAAGGGACCCCGAGAAGAAACACACAAATGGCAGCCCACGGGTCACTCGGGGTGACTAGGCTGACAATCTTCAGTGGATTCTGTGCTCGAGGTGGGGGCTACAAGTCAGCCCAAGCACAACTTCAGGAGACATCGAGAAATCAAATGCACTTGCAAAAGTGCACGGTGACCAGGAGTTCCGGTTCCACGCTACTCACGAGGGCTGCGGGTCTCAGCTTTGCTGGGGACTCGGTCGGCCTGTGAGATGTCTGGAAAACCTCTTCCTGGGCTGCAAATACTTCGGAGTCCGGCGGGAGCTTCGGAAATGCAGACCGGCAAATTGCTTCGTTGGTGCCTGCCAAGCAGGGGAGTCACTCCTTGACCCCAAGGGAGACTTCTTCAGTCCTCTAGTCTTGAGTGGCATGTTGAAGTTCCAGGATTCAGCTTCAGAGTTTCGTCTAGGGATATCTAAGATTCTGGATACAGAGGTTCCTTACTTTTACCTAAGGAGGGGGTTGGACTAGCTCTGGGGACCCACCTATGGGAGGGTTTGGAAAGAGGGGTGGCTACACCCATTTCCTTTGCCCAGTTTTGTGCCAGAGCAGGGGCTGGAAGCCCCTGAATCGGCTTAAGCAGGACTATGCACATGGACACCAAATGTGCCCCCAGTGCAGGACTTCAAAGCACTCAGAGAGTGCTCCCACCCAGCCCCGATACACATAAGCCTGTCTGGGATGTGGTTACACCTCCCTGTGACAGGAAACCTATTGTCCAGGCCTCCCCTGCCGGAGTTTCGGTCAGCAGCTGGAGGCCAGACCCGTGTCTGTGGCTGCAGCATCCATTTTGTGATGCCAGGGCACTATTAAGTTTCTACCGGGTAACCCAGTACTATCATGTCTCTCCCTCTAGACGGGTGGGATCATGCTCCCATACCAGTTACTAGTGTGGGGGTATGTTTCCAAGGTGTTTGACACAAAACACGACATGTTTCCGTGCAGCCAGTCCAAAGTTAGCATTTACCGTTGGGTTATAATGCACTTAAGAGAATATGGTCAGGCTGCACTACAAACAGCATCAGAGAAGGGACTCAGAACGCTGCAGAGGGGCTCTGCTCATGCAGGGGCACCCTCTCACATAAGAACCAAGCACTCTGCCTTCAGGATTGACAAGGCCTGCCTTAGGAGTGACTTATAGGTTTATATGTGTGTATATATGTAGTGATACAGGTAACCTATATCACAGTAAGGGGTGCATGCACCACCTTACCCAGGCTGCAGTAGCAGACCTGTGGTGTCATTTTGGGTGGCTTTCCAGGGGTGGCATAATACATGCTTCAGCCCGTGGTAGGCCTCTGGGGTACCTATGCCCTGGGTACATAGTATTCCATATACTAGGGACTTATAAGGGCACTCCAGATCCAATCTGAAATGTACCTAAAGTACATGCAATCAATTTTGAGAGGAAGCAGCTAGGTTGGGGCCCTGAATAGCAGGGTCCCAGCAAGACTAAAGTAAAAAAAACGGTGAAACATCAGCAAAAAGTGGGGGTAAACATGTGAAGCAGATCCTACTCTCCTACACAATCCCCCCCCAACGCAGGGACATTAAACTAACCTTGACCAGTTGAGTCTTCATGTTCTAAGTGGAAATATCTGGAGAGTCCATCTGCATTGACATGGTTACTCCCAGGTCTATGTTCCACTGTATAGTCCATCCCCTGTAGGGAAATAGACCACCTGAGAAGTTTGGGGTTTTCACCCTTCATCTTTTTTAGCCATAAGAGGGGCTTATGGTCTGTCTGAACAATGAAGTGAGTACCAAACAAGTATGGCCTCAACTTCTTCAGAGCCCAAACCACAGCAAAGGCCTACCTCTCAATGGCTGACCAACGTTTCTCTCTTGCGGTCAACCTTCTGCTTATGAAAGCTACTGGTTGATCCTGACCTTCATCATTCAACTGTGACAGTACAGCCCCTACCCCCAACTCAGATGCATCTGTTAGGACAATTAACTTTTTGGAGTAGTCAGGACTTTACAGAATGGGAGCAGTGCACATGGCCTGCTTCAGGTCATCAAATGGCTTTTGACAGTTAGCTGTCCACTGTAACTTTTTGGGCATTTTCTTAGAGGTTAAGTGATTCAGGGGTGTCACTATTGATCCATACCCCTTGACAAATCTTCTGTAGTACTCAGTCAGACCTAAGAAGGCTCTCACCTGAGTCTGGGTAATGGGGGCAACCCAGCCCATTATGGTCTGGATTTTGCTCTGCAATGGTTGAACCTGGCCACCACCTACAAGGTGGCCCAGGTACACAACCTGACTCTGCCCTGTCTGGCACGTAGTAGCCTTGATAGTTAGGCCTGTTTTTGCAGGGCCTCCAAGACATTCCTCAGGTGGACCAGGTGATCCTCCCAGGTGGAGCTAAAGACAGCAATATCATCTAGATATGCTGCACTATAGTCTCCCAGGCCTGTAAGGACTTGATTCACCAACCTTTGGAAAGTGGCAGGTGCATTCTTCAAACCAAAGGGCATTACCACAAACTGATAGTGCCCACTAGGGGTAAAGAATGCAGTCTTTGGCTTTGCATCATCAGCTAGTCTGATCTGCCAGTAGCCAGCTGTCAGGTCAAATGTGCTTAGAAACTTGGCTGAGGCCAAAGTATCTATTAGCTCATCTGCCCTGGGGATGAGATGGGCATCAGTCCTAGTGACGGCATTGAGACCCCTGTAATCCACACAAAACCTCATCTCTCTCTTGTCCTCTTTGGTTTGAGGTTTAGGTACCAGGACTACTGGACTAGCCCTAGGGCTAACTGAGGGTTCAATCACACCCAAATCCAACATCTTTTGGACTTCTGTCCTTATACAGTCCCTGGCGTGGTCAGGTTGCCTGTAGATCTTATTCTTCACAGGTAGACTGTCCCCAGTGTCCACTTAATGAGTGCACCAGGTAGTCTGACTTGGAGTCAGAGAAAACATATGTCCAAACTGGCTGAGAAGGTTTCTGCAGTCAGTTTGTTGCTGGACAGTAAGGCTGCCTGCCAAGGCTACACCATCTACTGACCCATCATCAGGGTTCTGAAAAAGCAGGTCAGGGAGTGGGTCACTCTCTTCCTCCTGCCCTTCATCAGTAGCCATGAGCAAGCCCATGTCTGCCCTGTCAACATATGGTTTAAGTCTGTTGACATGAAGTACCCTGTGGGGACTCCTAATGGTTCCATGGTCTACCAAGTAGGCGACCTCCCTTTTCTGTTCAACAATTGTATGGGGGGCACTCCATTTGTCCTGAAGGGCTGTTGGGGCCACAGGCTCCAACACCCACACTTTCTGTCCTGGCTGGTAAACAGTCAGTACAGCCTTTTGGTCATGCCAGGCCTTTTGTAATTCCTGGCGAGCCTCAAGGTTTTTGGTTGCCTTTTTCATATACTCAGCCATCCTGGAGCAGAGACCAAGTACATAGTCCACTATGTCCTGTTTTGGGGGTTTGAGAGGTAACTCCCATCCCTCCTTCACCAGACACAAAGGACCCCTAACAAGATGGCCAAACAAAAGTTCAAAAGGGCTGTAACCAACCCCCTTTTGTGGCACCTCGCCGTAGGCAAACAAAAGGCAGGGCAAAAGGATGTCCCATCTGCACCTAAGCTTCTCTGGGAGACCTTTGATCATGCCCTTTAAGGTTTTGTTGAATCTTTCAACTAAAACATTGCATTGTGGGTGATAGGGTGTGGTGAACTTGTAGTTCACTCCACACTCCTTCCACATGGCAGTCAAGTAACTAGACATGAAGTTTGCATCCCTGTCTACCTCCTTAGGAAAGCCTACTCTTGAGAATACACCCAAGAGAGCTCTTGCCACCACAGGTGCTGTAATGGTCCTTAGGGGAATGGCTTCTGGGTATCTGGTGGCATGGTACACCCCCACCAGTATAAACCTGTACCCAGATGCTGTATGAGGATCCATGGGACCAACAATGTCAATCCCAACCCTCTCAAAGGGAACCCCTACCACAGGTAGTGGTATCAGGGGGGCTTTTGTGGTTCCACCTGTCTTGCCACTGGCTTGGCGGGTCACACAGGAGCGACTAAAACTCCCTAGTGTCTTCAGACATGTGGGGCCAGTGAAAGTGAGGGATAATTCTGTCCTAAGTCTTGTTCTGGCCCAGGTGTCCTGCTAGGGGAATATCATGGGCTAGTGTCAATAGGAAGCCCCTAAACTTCAGCGGTACAACCAACCTCCTGGATGCACCAGGCTTGGGGTCTCTACTCTCTGAGTAAAGGAGTCCATCATCCCAATATATTTTATGGGTGCCACTAGCATTCACAGCAGCCTCATCAGCAGCTTGCTTTCTGAGGGGTTCAAGGGAGGGGCAGGTTTTCTGCTCCTGGCTCAGATCAGACCTGGAAGGGCCCCCTGTTCCCAAGAACTCAACCTGGTCAGGTTCAAGCTCCTCTGGGACTGTTCCTTCTTCAGGCTAAAGATCATCTCCCTGAGGAGACTGATCTGCATTCTGAGTCAGGTGGGAAGGCACTGCCTTAACCCTACTGCTCTTCCTCTTGGGAGGCACCTGGTCCATTATTCCAGAATCCAGGGCCTGTCCAGTGTTAGACATCTTGACTTGTGACCTAGTCACAGCAAATACATGAGCAGGGATCCCTAACATTTCTGCATGTGTCCTGAGCTGCACTTCAGCCCAAGCTGAGGATTCTAGATCTTCGGTGGATTCTCTGCTCGAGGTGGGGGCTACGAGTCAGCTCAAGCACGACTTCAGGAGACGTCGAGAAGTCAAATGCACTTGCAAAAGTGCATGGTGACCCGGAGTTCCCGTTCCATGCTACTCACGAGGGCTGCGGGTCTCGGCTTTGCTGGGGACTCGGTCAGCCTGTAAGATGTCTGAAAATCCTCTTCCTGGGCTGCAAATACTTCGGAGTCCGGCGGAAGCTTCAGAAATTCAGACCGGCAAATTGCTTTGTTGGTGCCTGCCAAGCAGGGGAGTCACTCCTTGACCCCAAGGGAGATTTCTTCACTCCTCTAGTCTTGAGTAGAGCGTCGAAGTTCCAGGATTCAGCTTCAGAGTTTCGTCTAGGGACATCTAAAGATCTGGTTACAGAGGTTCCTTACTTATACCTAAGGAAGGGGTTGGACTAGCTCTGGGGACGCACCTATGGGAGGGTTTGGAAAGAGGGGTGGCTACACTCATTTCCTTTGCCCAGTTTCGCGCCAGAGCCGCCCCTTGAGCTGAACTATGCACAGGGACACTAAATGTGCCCCCCACTGCAGGAATTCAAAGCACTCAGAGAGTGCTCCCACACAGCTCCGATACCCATAAGCCTGTCTGGGAGGTGGTTACACCTCACTGTGACAGGAAACCTATTGTTTAGGCCTCCCCTGCCGGAGGTTCGGTCAGCAGCTGGAGGCCAGACCCGTGTCTGTGGCTGCAGCATCCATTTTGTGATGCCAGGGCTCTATTAAGTTTCAACCAGGTAACCCAGTACTGCCATGACTCTTCCTCTAGAAAGGTGGGATCATACTCCCACACCAGATACTGGTGTGGGGGTATGATTCCAAGGTGTTTGACACCAAACACGACATGTTTCCGTGCAGCAAGTCCAAAGTTAGCATTTACCGTTGGGTTATAATGCACTTAAGAGTATATGGTCAGGCTGCACTACAAACAGCATCAGAGAAGGGACTCCGAATGCTGCAGAGGGGCTCTGCTCATGCAGGGGCACCCTCTCACATAAGAACCAAACACTCTGCCTTAAGGATTGACAAGGCCTGCCATAGGAGTGACATAGGTTTATATGTGTGTATATATGTAGTGATACAGGTAACCTATATCACAGTAAGGGGTGCATGCACCACCTTACCCAGGCTGCAGTAGCAGACCTGTGGTGTCATTGTGGGTGGCTTTCCAGGGATGGCATAATACATGCTTCAGCCCCTGGTAGGCCTCTGGGGTACCTATACCCTGGGTACATAGTATACCATATACTAGGGACTTGTAAGGGCACTCCACATCCAATCTGAAATGTACCTAAAGTACATGCAATCAATTTAGAGAGGAAGCAGCTTGGCTGGGGCCTGAATACCAGACTAATGTCAAAAAACAGGGAAACAACAGAGAAAACAGAGAAGAGCAAAACTCTTAATAATCATTACACAACAACAAAAACACTCTACAAATCACCACAGAAATGGTGGTACTAACAGTACCTGCTGGGGAACCCTCCGAGTCCTGAGTCTCCTCCGTACAGTTTCAACTTGAGCATTGCCAGTAGCAACCCCTCAAGACAAGTTAGAGGATGAAAACGAGGGAGACATTTTCAAACCAAAACTGACTGACTTATGAGTTACAGAATCAGACAATGACTCAGAATGTATGGAAATTTTGACAAGCTTGGAAGTGTTTCACCAATTACGTCCTTCAACCCTAACAGCATTGCCACACACTTTGTCAATGACAAAAGGGTCAGAGTTCTTCGGATCACCTTTCTTCACAAAACCTGGTAATTTGATGCGTACAGAACCACCTATCCAAAAAGGACAAACTTTCACCTTCTTTCTGGCATCATAGTACAATTTCTATTTATTCTGTGCACATTCAACACTGTGCTGTATCAATTCATTACGAGATTGATATGACAGCTCTTTTTTTAGACACTTGCTCATCCAAGCAGGTCTAAACTGGGTTGCAGGTTTCCTTCCCTTAAGAGCCTCAAAGGGAGAAAATCCAGTGGAGGAATGCGGGGTGGTTCTATAAAATCATAACATAGATTGAGCAGCATTTTTAACATCACACTTATTAGATAACGCCCACCTCACACACTCACCAAGGACCCTGTTGAAACGCTCCACGAGGCCATAGGTTTGTGGTTGGTAAAGCAAACTCTTAAGATGGCGAATGGAGCTCTCATTAAGAAATTTCTCCACCTCACTAGAGACAAATTGGACTCCATTGTCTGAGATGATCTCCTCAGGTAGACCTTCACTCATGAAAATGTCTTTGAGGAAAAGAATCACAGCTTTGGAGTCATGTTCACCAATAAATCTTACAAAGGGCCATTTAGAATAGTAGTCCATGAGGACTAAAGCAAAGAGACAATTGTGTGACAAGAACATTGAATGGTCTTACCAAATCAATGCGTAGATTCTTCCACGGTCCAGAGGGACAGTCAATAGGCACCATGGGCGGGGTGAAAGTCTTAAAAGATTTATCAGACGTTGAGCGCACAACACAACTCTTGACCAAGTAGTCAATTACGCATCCATCTGGGGCCACCCAAATGACCTGCGCACCCTGCATTTGGTCAACGTGGACCCCAAGTGACCTTCATGAGCTTTAGACAAAATATTACACCTCTGTTCTAATGGAGGAACACGTTTGTCACCTCTTAAAAGTAGGCCATCCTCAATAGTTAACTCCTCTGACACCTTGAAATAGGGTTGTAAACTCAATTCAAGCGATTTTTCCCTTGGCCAGCCTGACTTAACATTCTCCATAACCATATTCATCATAACGTCATCACCCAAGACTTTCCTCCACACATCTTCTGTGAAATTACTGGAATTTTCAACCTCCATAGCAGCAATGAAACAACACTCATCTTCGCACTCATTCAGCACTTCATCCTTCTCTAAAATAGGATTTCTGGACAAATAATCCGATCTTACATTTCTCCCTCCAGAAATATGTACAACTTCAAAATTGAACTGGAGCAATCTTGCTGCAAATCTTGCAATTCTCGGAGTACTAGTTTTACAATTGGTGCCATTAAGAATAGAGACTAAATGTTTATGATCGGTTTGTAAAATAAAATGTCTTCCCCAGAGATAGCACTTAAACGTTTCTATGGCCCACCAACATGCCAAAAGCTCTTTTTCTAGCATGGAATAATGTAACTCAGGATCCCTAAGGACTCTGGACGCAAACCCAAGAGTATTTTCTGTTTCAGCATCCTTCTGTGTCAAAACTGCCCCAACACCAAACTTACTCAAATCTACAGCCAAACAACATTTGAGCTTTTGATTAAAAGGTTTTAGCACACATGCACTGACTAGCTGCTGTTTGATGTCGGAGAATGCGGCAGAACACTCATCATCCCACAAAAAATCAGACCTGTCTTTCAACAGGAGAGAAATGGCCCTCACCCTGGATGTAAAATCCGGTATGAAACGTGAATAGAATACACAGAGGCCCAAAAAAGATTTGACTCCTGCTTTATCTACAGGGGGAGGGGCATCCAAAATGGCTTCAATTAATCCAGGTTTGGGACATACACCCTCTTCAGACACAGCGTGGCCCAGATATACTACAGAGGATTTCATGAATTGAGATTTTTCCCTCTTGAGAACCACAACAATCTTGTCAAAAGCCAAAAGCACTTTCTTTAAAATCAGATCAATTTCTGAACCGGAACTGGCATGGATTAACACGTCTTCCTGAAAAACTGAGACATTCGAGATTCCCTTTAGCAATTCAGACATCAGTCTCTTGAAGACAGAAGCCACAGACACCAGGCCAAATGGCATACGGTAATACTGGAATGTCCCTAAAGGGGAAACGAATGCCGTAAGATGACGTGACTCCTGGGCTAATTCTACCTGGTGGTAGGCAGATGCTAGGTCAAACTTCGTGAAAAACCTGGCTCCCGAGATGGAAGACAGCATTTCGCTAATTCTGGGGAGAGGATGAGAATCTACCCATATTTCTTTGTTGAGGGCTCTGAGATCAACACAAACCCTCAACTCGCCATTCTTTTTCTTGGCAACGACCAGCGGGGAAAGTCAGAAAGAGGACTCCATGGACTCAATTATACCTTTCATCCGTAACCCTTCCAACTCCTTTTACAAATCACTGCACATGCTGAAAGGGACTCCCCTTAACTTGTACTTCACAGGAATGGCATTGGCTTTCGTCTTTATCTTGGGTTGAAAACCCACAATTTTCCCAAGCTCACCAGAGAACACCCTTAGAAACTCATTCAGCAAGTGCTCAATGTCTCAATGGCTGAATGTTCGCATCTCTAAGCACAGAAACTTGTTCTTTCGTACCAGGGCGTAGAACCATCCCAAACAACCCTTGCTAGAACCAACCCAATATGTTCAATCCTTTAATCACAACATAAATTTTACCACAGATACGTCTCCCTTTAAAAACCATAGTATCTTCAAAGAATCCCTTGAGGTCAATCTTTCTGCCCTCATTGGAAATTGGAGATCTGTCAGGTGGGAACAATGTTCTTCCGGGCCAATTCTGTTGGAACACCTCTTTCGGAATCATAGTGATTCTGGCCCCAGAATCAACCAGAAGATATAGCTGTCTATCCTCAACCTCAATGTAAACATAATGGTCAATGCATCCTTGGTATTTTCATTGCCCACAACCACAATCATGTCATGGACTTCACACAATAAATTTTCCACGTCCGTTTCACTATCATCAACCAGAGCTGATACTCTGTGTGAGAAGTTGGCCTGGCATATGCTGGTCACTAGTTAAAGTGGCCACCTTGCACCAGTTCAATTCGACTCTTATGGTAGATAGGTTTAAGACAACCTTTTAAAGAAAGCTATCCTAGTGGTAGCTGTGGAGAGCAGCCTTCAGGCTAAGTCTTAGAGGAATGTAAAGCAGCTTGTTTTACCTTATAATCTCTTGAATTACCAAATGAAAGGACACCACACAGGTATATATATAAAATATATGTATTTATTTGTAACACACTCTACTAATCTCTTTATGAGATTAGAAGTCAGGAACATATGCATAAATCAATGTTTCACAACAAATGAAGCACTTATATGGCTGGGGCCCTAGGGGCGTACCAGACCATATACTAAAAAAGAGGTACAAGAAGAACGACTTGAGGAGGGAGAAGGCCTAGGGCCTTCAGAAGCACCGGGGCCTCACTAATCCACCCAAGGCAAGTAAGTAAAGGACCCACAGGAGACGCCTGCAGTGTGAGAACACAGCCGCGGATTCCAATAGACTTCAATGGAGCAAGTCGCGGTTGGAATTTTAAAGTTTTAGGGTACTTCGGGAGAGTCTACAAGCAAGTCACTTACAGGGTAAGTAGTTCTAGAGCCAACACACACAGGAGCACTGGAGTGCATGAGTTACCTCACCCAGGGAAGCCGGGTGCATAGGTGTCTTTTGGTGTCGGGTCGTGGAGTAGTTTTCAATGGGAGCCAAAGGAGACTTGCTGCTTGTGAAGACAGGAGAAGTGTCCGGTGGAATCCAAGGATGGATTCTGAAGAAAGAAGACCTGAAAGCAGAGGAGACAGTGTTCAAAGTCACTTGCCAGTGACCCGGGCCCAGGAAGATGGATGCCCACAGTCATCGGGTGATTTCAGGTGATCAAGGGTGTCTTGACCCTTCAGCCACGAGGTCAGGGAGGCGTTGACGCCAACCAGGAGCTGGATTCGGAGTATCCCATGGATTCTGCAGCTTACTGAGGTGTCAGCAACTGGATTGGAGCCAACAAGCCTTGGCAACAGCAAGTCTTGTGGAATGTGAAGAAAGTCAGCGGTGCAGACCAGCAAGGTCTAACGGACTCACCCAGCAAGGGTAAGTCAGGGCAAGCCTGGAGCAACTAGGGGAGCCATTTGGTTCTGTAGAAAAGTCATCAGGGGACCCACAAGCCAACCGGCAAGGGATAGCCTCAGGAGGATTCACTTCACAGGAGCCCACGGTCACTCGGGGCAAGGTAGGCCTCTGATCTTCAGCGGAAATCCTGCTGGAGGCTTGGACCACACGTGGTCCAATGCACAAGTTCGTTGAATGTCGTGAAGGGATTGCACTTGACAATAGTGCATGGTACCTGGGTACTGCTGTTCCTCGTCACTCGTGGGGTCCACTTGCCTCAGCTCTGCTGGGGACTCACGATGGCCATTGAGAAGTCAGGAAATCTACATCCGGGGCTGCAGGGACTTTGAACTCTGGCGGGAGCGGGAAAGTTTGCGACCGTTGATGCAAAGTTTTGGTGCCTGCCAAACAGGGGAGTCACTCCTTGACTCCAAGGGAGATTCTTCAGTCTTCCAAAGGTAGTGGAACATCGAAGGTCCAGGATTCTTCTTCAGAGCGTCGTCCTATGGGAGGGTCAGGGGAGTGGGTGGTTACACCCACTTCCCTTTGTCCAGTTTTGCACCAGAGCAGGGGCAGGTAGCCCCTGAACCGGTTTGAGCTACTGCTCCCCAAGTGCAGGACTTCAAAGCACTCTAGGAGTGCACCTACCCAGCCCCAATACACTAAATCCTGTCTGGAAAGTGGTTACACCTCCCTGTGACAGGATGCCTATTGTTGGGTCTCCTCTACTGTGAGTTTCGGTCAGCAGCAGGAGGGCAGCCCAGTGTCTGTGCTGCTGGCATCCATTTTGTGATGCCAGAGCTCTTTCCGGATTCTACAGTGTTTTCACAGTAGTACATGTCTACCCCTCTAGAAGGGTGCGATCATACTCCCACACCAAAGCATTTGACACCAAACATGACATGTTTTGGTGCAGCCATCCCAGAGTTAGCATTTACCGCAAGGTTATAATGCACTTAAGAGTATATGGTTTAACCGCATCCACAAATAGCCACAGAGAATAGACTCTGACAGCTGCAGAGGGGCCCTGCTCAGGCAGAGGCGCCGCCTCACACGTAAACCAAGCACCCTGCCCTCAGGATTGATAGGGCCTGCCTTAGGGGTGACTGATAGACTTATATGTGTGTGTAAGGTGAGATATAGGGAACCTATATCTCTGTGAGGAGTGCTACCTCACCCAGGCTGCAGTAGCAGGCCTGTGGTGTCAGATTTAGTCTGCTTCCCAGGGGTGGCATAATACATGCTTCAACCCCTGGTAGGCTTGTGAAGTACCTATGCCCTTGGTACCTAAGGTACCATATACTAGGGGCTCATAAGGTACCACAGTATCCAATCACTAGTGCACCTAATATGCACTCCAAGTTGTTTAGAGAGAACAGAGAGACTGGGGCCCTGATTAGCAGGGTCCTAGCCAGACTATAGCCAGAAACCAGTGTTAACATCAGAAAAAAAAGTGGGGGCAACATAAGTGCAGATCCTACTCTCCTACAGAGTGAAATTGCAAACTGGCGCTGGGGACAGTCTGCCACAAGCTGGTGCGGCCTGTATATAGTAGAGATGGCCCAACAGGCTTGGATCTATGCAGTTGGGATTAAATTCACTGTTGCCAGCTGAATAGGTATACAGGGTTCCGTAGAACTGCTTTGCGGCGGAAGCGCGCGCGTATGCCAATTCTAGTTTTGCGCAATCTGGTTCTCTAGGTACATTTTGCCGTGAATAGCTCGAGGTCGGTGGTTGTGTGTCACTCTGCCTACAGCTGGCATTGCAGTACGCCTGCCTTGGGGGTAACCGGACAGGGTATTTGTCCCTTCACTTTGAGGAGCGATTCATTCAAGGCTTTTCTTCATAGAACTATTATTACCGTTGTTATTTCGGTTTTTGGAGGGTCTCAAACCCACCAATAGTTCATTGTTAGGCCAATTACTTGCTGGCCACCGGTCCGTGTTCCAGACCGCCTCATGGCGCCCGAGTTAAATCTTGGACCATGCAGGTTGCAATTATTCAATACAACTTCTGTCTGGGCAATCAACCCGGGTTGCATGTGATCACTCAGTTGGTCATTGTTTCCCAGGCCCCCCGCCCCAGCATCCGTGCAGGTCAGTGGGAATAAGAGGGGCCTTCAGAGAGGTACACCTCCTCCTCAGTCGTGTGGGATTTTCGGGGTTTACCGTGCAGACGGTCCATGCGCGGGCGTAGAGGGCCGCCATTCCCTCACTTGATAGTCAAGAAAAACTTTACGAACACTAGATTACCTGGGAATCCAATTTTCACTGCATGCGAAGAGGGGTCCCGCAGTGAGGAGCAGTGGGAATTGCGTGAATAACCTCTGTCTTGGATGCGGCCTGGAATTTTAGAAGGCACAGCATTGCACAGGGCAGGCTGTAAGCACAGCGCCCTGTGAGGTGTCAGGCAGAGAACACTAGCATGGGACTACCCACATGCCACGTTACTTAGTATAACGTTGGCCGCATGGCGACGCGGTGCCCGTGGCACATGCCAGGGGTGAGCGTGCTATTCACTGAAGGGAGACACCTAGGCTAGTCAACACAGAAAGGTGACAGTCCCACCATTGCAGAATGGAAGCATTTTGCTACAAGGCGAAGCCAGAACTGTGGCTTCGGTCATCTTCTACAACTCACAAGCCTCGTCAAGCCATCGGCACTGGGGTGTTGTAGGGGTAGTGTGATCTTGAAATATACGTTTGGAGACCATGTGGGAAGCCGCAAATCACCAGCTGGCATCACACTGAGCTGGGTTAGGCCTGCAGGAGGATCAGCTGAAGGCACCATATAGAAACAGGTCCAGATGTACACTTGGGGGCCATTCCCCTGCAACCAAAGGCAGTTTTCGGGTTGCTTCAATGAAGACCTTTCCTCCCACGCTTTAGCCAGGGCGGTATGTGGGTGGTATCGTTGTTATATAGCAAGTGTGCGGTCGTTCAAAGTTTGGTAAACAGCACTCGCAACATTCAGGATAGGGCCGGTATTTGCACCAAAGTTTCCTGTTGGTTCCCACAGACTTGCCTGCCCCCAGGGTTATCCTCTATGGGTTAGCACTTGAGACTGTGTTGCAGGGATTCTGCTTTTGCACAGAACTATGCGCAGGAGACCAGGACCTCAGAGAATTGTGGTGTACCAGAAACTCCCCTCAGAACCAAGAACCCCTTATCCGACTAGCTTAGTATCCCATTCGTTAGCCTAGATCTAGCTAGGCGGTCCCAATGTATAGACAAACCAGAACAAGCGACTTAGATATTTCTCAGGAGTGGTGGGAACCCAAAATACCTGTTCGTATCTATTTGTTAGTCCACAACAGAATAATACAGACACGGTAAAGTTTAAAGAGTTTATTTTATAAACCTCGGTCCTAAGATGCAGTACTTTGGCTAACACTAGCAGATTAACGGTACAGATCAGAACCATAAGCATTGTTACAATACCATATAAAATGAAAGGAGCAATCATACTAATAATGACAGTGGCATACAGCCACACTCCTTTCTCTAGAATCTAATACATTATTATTAGACTAATAGAAGGTCTCTTAGGCTAACAGGGGGGACCCCATACCGTATAGATCAGCTTAGTAGAATCACATCAAAGGATCAGCTAGCTCTCTCATGCATCAGCTCTTCTGTTCGAATGAATGTAAAACCAAACTGTTCTGCAATATTAAAGACGCTTGTCCTTCAGATATTGGCAGCTGCATGTATGATATGTCTAAAAAGTGGTACGATCAATCTAATCACAACACTCTGTACCTTCTAGTGACCCAGACTCGTTCTTTACATGATGTACAGACCAAGGGCACATTTCACTGTTAAGAATGTGAAACAACAGTTTGTTATCCTGTAAGGCAAAGTCGAGTCAGCATTTCTAAAATGAATAACACATAACAACAGTGTCGTTTGCAGCGCAGCAGAAATGACAAGCTGGCTTGCTAACAATTAGCTCGGTTATGCTAACTTAGTGTTGTAAATAGGGTGTGGCTTAATCCATCCTTCAACTGAGGGGGCATCTCCTGCTTCGGCGTCCCAAATAAGTCGATAGCCACGCTGGGGTGGAGTTACCGTGCAGGTCCTGTCCACCACTGGGTTCCCCCCAGGCGATGGGATCAATCTAGGTGGGACCACGAAATCCACGGTTCTTGGGAAGCTTCCAGCGGTAGGGCATTTAGCAACAGATAAAGTATCAGCGTGTGGGTAACAGACATCTGCTCTCCAGCAGCACCGTGCCCTGGGAGCATGCGCGTTGCCCATACTCTGAGGCCTACCCATAAGGGGTCCGAGTAGCAAAAAACAAGTAAATAGGTTTCATAGGTGGGCCTCTGGCCTTACAGCTCGGTGAAATATAAGGGGGCCGAGTAGCAAAAAACAAGTAAATAGGTATCATAGGCGGGCCTCTGGCCTTACAGCTCGGTGAAATCACCATCATTTTGAGATAGTCCCAGGTAAAAATAGGGCATTTCTTAATGTCCGGAGGACCACTGCGGCTGGTGGTATCCTCCAGCGAAATCACTGGTCGCGTACCGCAGCTGCAGGAAACTGGGAACCTGGTTTACGGACACTTTTACCTCGCTTAGGGGACGCGACCAGCCAACACATGGTGCTGCTGTCCCAATAACTGGGGTGCCAGCGGGGCAAACACAAGGGGACATTATGTCAATAGAACATTTGTCACGCACAGGGTGTCACTAAAACTCTACTTGTAGGACTTAGTCAATCCTCATTGCTTGAACTTTACAGACAGCGGGCACTGCTTAAACCAGACAGATTCCCGAAGCTGGTATGCCTAGGGGGTTTCATCACTGAGGGATCTGTAGGGGCATAATTCCCATAAGGAATAAGGGATAGTGGGCAGGGGCAATAGTCGCCCCTTGCCCATGGTCACGCGCTCCAGGTTTAGCACACAGAGGGGACTGTCCAAAGGTTGAGCGAAACCCTTCTCGCCATAATAGCCAAGGCAGGCAGGCGGGTGGGGAGTGGCACCTAGCAAGTGGGCTGCTGTCCCAGAGATGGGCACGCAGGTTCAGGCACACCCGTTGCGGAGGGCGGCAGCTAGGTGAGATCATCAAATTGATGGGGCTTTGCGAGCCTGGGGGCTGGCATCCTCCTGCCTAGATTTGTGAAGAGGTGTAACTTTCCCGCAGGGGGGCGAATAGTTCTTGGCACTCTTCTCAGGCCCAACGGGTCCTTTGTTTCAGCAGACCCTATCCGACCCAGGATAGCGTCTAGGGCTTTGGGGACGTAGATGGGGCCATCTACAACACCAGGAGCTATAGCTCACTGGTAAGTCTTGTGCCTGAGGTTGTAAAGGATCTCACAGGACAAGGGTTGAGTCCCGCCAGCGCTGTCAAAGTGTCATAAGGTGGCAACATTTCAAACTCTCCTTTCTGCAGGGATGGTTCCTTCCAGCTAGTTGCATGAAGCCCTAGACAGGAGAGGTTGCAGGTAAGACTATAGCGGGTTGGTGGGGGGCCCTTGTTGCGACGGTGAGCCGCCTCCAGGGCTGTGGCGGAGTTACAGGGCGATCTGGAAGCAGGCCGGTACAAAGGGTACCTCTGCGCGACACCATAGGGGGTGCCTGAGCCAAAACCGAGGAGCCTCATGGGAGGAGCCCGGAAGCCGTGTCGGCGCCCCACTAGTCCTGCGGGCGGTTGTGGGACTGAACAACCGGGGGTTTGCTAAGCGATGCTCCGCCCCGAGAGGGGGGGTGTGAGTAGAAGTTACCAACGTCACGTGATCGTAGAAAGAATCACATGGATGGCAGCAACGGCGGGTATCGCTCCCACGCTGCCCGGCTCATCAGGCGGGCAGGCGACCCAGTTGGTTGCCTGCCCTTGGATCGCCCGTAAAACAACCCACACATTACATATTCTGGATTATGTAATAAACCTGCAGCAATTTTACCCAACTCAACAGTCTGTGTGTGTGTTATTTGGGTATGCAATTTGGGGGAGGGGGGACAGATGGCTGCCTCTGGGGGTACTATGCCGCCGACCGTGGCCCCCGCAGGGGGCCACTACAGCGGTCGGCGCCCTAGTGCCACCGGGGCACCGGTCACCCCTCCCCACCCCCTCCCAAGGGGAGGGGGCGGGGAAGCCGACCAGTGTCCCCCTCCTCGTGCTGGCCGGAAGTGACGCGCAAGCGCGTCACTTCCCAGCCCCTGTAGGGAAGGGGAGGCTATTTAGCCTTCCCCCACCCTCCTGGCGACCACTTTGTCGCCCACCACGCCACATCCCTCCCTACCGCTTACCCGGCGTAGGCATTGGGTGGGGGGGTTTTCAGAGCGTTGTAATGTTTCTCTTTTTTGTTGCAGGCGGAGTTACAGGGCGATCTGGAAGCAGGCCGGTACAAAGGGTACCTCTGCGCGGCACCATAGGGGGTGCCTGAGCCAAAACCGAGGAGCCTCATGGGAGGATCCCGGAAGCCGTGTCAGCGCCCCACTAGTTCTGCGGGCGGTTGTGGGCCTGAACAACCGGGGGTTTGCTAAGCGGCGCTCCGCCCCGAGAGGGGTGGGCGTGAGTAGAAGTTACCAACAGCACGTGATCGTAGAAAGAATCACATGGATGGCAGCAACGGCGGGTATCGCTCCCGCGCTGCCCGGCTCATCAGGTGGGCAGTCGACCCAGTTGGTTGCCTGCCCTTGGATCACCCGTAAAATAACCCACACATTACATATTCTGGATTATGTAATAAACCTGCAGCAATTTTACCCAACTCAACAGTCTGTGTGTGTGTTATTTGGGTATGCTATTTGGGGGAGGGGGGACAGAGGGGTGCCTCTGGGGGTACTAGGAGTTCAGCTCTAACACCAGTTCAGGCAACAACTTCACGTCCAGAGAGAGTGCTGAGGAAGGAACTCTGCCACTGCAAAGGGTTAATTAGAGCAATTCAAGACGCTGCGCCACACAACTCGACTCCGCCTCCTCCTGGGCAGCCGCAGTCAGACGGGAACCACAGGCCACAACAGTGCGTCCTGCTGTTAACAGCTCAGCACCCGGACACTGGAGTCAACAGTCGGCAACATGGAGAATCGACCTGCGGCAGTGAGCGTCATTCTTGATCCACAGATTGTGGAAATGTGGATTTTCCTGATCAGTTATGTCCCCTATCTTGGACCCCAACGGTTCTATATGCATGTTACAAGTACATGTATGTTCCCTCCAGTTCCAGTTTCTAAGACGCAAACATATGTGTGTCTACCGTCGACATGTTTTCTGTCAGATCCGCCATCGATGGGCTGGATATTCGATTCCTAAGTATGAAAGGCCACCGACTTTATATGGCTAAGTTACTACATTTTTACAGTTCAGGCAAGTAGGCCCGATTCTGTCCTCAAAGCCTTTCCCTGCTCTCTGTCTCTGACAGCTTCAGCTTGAGCTCGCATCTGTATCCATGAACTTTGTCCTACTCCCTGTGCAGCTAACGGTGCCTGCCTCGGCCAGTTTTCGCCTGCCTGCCAAGAAGCTGTATTTCACCTTCGAATTATCTATTTTGCTCTTCAGCCGATGCATTCCTGTCTAGTGATTTAGGTAAACATTTCCTTTAGCTCACAAGCAAAGGACTCAGCCTTTCCGTCCTCCTGCAAGTGATTCATAGCCCTGCTGCCATGGAAAGTTTTCTGCCCCTCGCATCTCATATAGACACTTAGACGCTTGTACACGCACACACAGTTAGTATAGAATAGATTCTGTCCGAGAGTCCTTCCTTGTGGATAACATAGTTCTCTAAACATAGGATGGTAGATATGATTTGGGATTAGGTTGACTTGACCCCCCAGACTTCTCGTCTCCACATGTAGAGCTAAATGTCAAGTCCCCTTCACCCCCTAGTTGCACGTCAATCACACGTCATACTGCTGCGCACGCATCTATGTTAAGTATTATCGTATAGATCCACCTATGTAAGATAATCAGAGCCAATCATGTTTCTTTTTGCTCCTTATTACGCCTAGTTTCGATTACGTGTCACTATGTTAATTTATCTTATCAATTGTTACGCCTTTTTGCATTCGTTTCATTGTAAATGTATAACCTATAAAAGTTACTTCTTGTCAATAAAGTATTGTACTTCACTTCCTGAACCCTCGTGGTGACGGAACCTGAAGGCCGCGACTCGAGTCGGCCATTTTGGATGGAATAAAGCCCATTTAGAAAACCTCTTATACCACGGATTCTGCCTCTTGTTATTTTGAGCTATTTTACTTTATTTTAAGATTCCGTATGAAATTCAGTCCGGTAAAGAAGATTTTATTTACCACATAATGGCGCCCGAACAGGGACACTTTCTCATCTCACGCGCCGGCGGTGCGTTGCAGGCCCGGTCTCCTGCCACAGCTGGACGGATCATAAACGCGTACCAGCAGGATTTCCTGTAAGCTCCCTCCGGTCAAGCGGGGGCGACTGAGGCTGCGATCAACCCAGACGAGGCGGTGAGAAGTGCGAAGTATCCCGACCAGAGCCTAGCTGAGAGAGCAAGATCCGAGGTATACCGAGGCCCACCAGGTTTTTCGAAATCCCGATGTCCAGAGGGTCCGCTGTCCGCAGTCATCGAGTCCTGTCCATTCTCTGAGGCCTTCCGTTTCAAGGAGCTACTCGGTGAGTACCATCGCCGGGGAGGCGTGTTGACGCGCACATAGGTTGTGCCGGTCAAGACGGATTTGGGTACACAAATCCGGTCTGCACTGTTTAGCAGTGTATATGTACTGTTTAGCAGTATATCAAGTATTCCGAAGTATTCAGTTATTGTCAAGAATTCAGCGTGGTGATTAGTTAGGCAGACTGTCATCATTGTCGGTCATTGTTAAATGTTTAATGTTTAATGTTTAAAGTATTCAGAAATGTCTTGCATATTGTGGTATGAATGATTGTTCATTGTTCACTGTTCATTATTGTGGTTTTTCGTATTAAGTGAGTTCAAGAGTAAGTATCAGATCAGTTGTCAATATGCCGCTCTTCTCGAAGTTAAGACAGATTACTACCAGAAAAGGGGTGCTTGAAGAAGCAGTTCCTATTCCTCCTAGGGACACTCCAGGGCATTTTATGTACCATAAGCATGGCTTAGATGCCATATTGTTTCTTGATCTATGGGTAGATTATACCAAGGGATTGCCGGAAAGTCAAAGGTGGCCCGTAGCGGGAACCTGGGATGCAGAGTGCATCATGAAAGTGGAGGAAGAGTTATGGAAAAGAAAGGTCAGACAATCACAGAAAGACGCTGTTGAGTTATGGCGTAAAGAATCTCATAGACGAACAGAAAAAGCACGTAGACAAGAAGAGAGGAGTAAAGAAAGTTCAAATAAAGTTCAAGAAAATCTATTAATTGAGGAAGGTATCCGAGTGAAATCAGAACAAGTAAATAGACAAAGAAATGCTCTTATGAATGGTATGTATCCCCTTCTAGCCGAAGGACTACCTAAGGCTGCTCCAGAGATGCCAAAAGACTTGCCACCCCCATTATTTCCAATTAAGGTACATCCAAAAGGGCATCCCAGAACCGCAGAAGATGTTTTTCTTTCCTCATATCTAGACGACGCAGCTCCCGAGTATGCTAACGCCGCACCACATAGACCGTCTGGCGGAGGGGTTCAACGTCAGGATCAGGTATCTGTCCCCGTGCAACAGCAAGTCCCGACACAAGCTTCGGCAAGCACATCTGTTTCCGCATCTGTCTCCGCAGTCGACTCTACAGAGGTATCGACACCCATAGTTGCTGTGTCACGTTCAACGAACCCATTCACACCCGACGCCCCAGATGGGGCCACGGGAGGTGCTAGCAGTACCTTTACACCACCTAGAATAAATAAACTTGTCTTTCAAGAGTCAGCACATTCACGTACACCAAAATTCGTAAGTGAACGTACGCTTAAGGAACTCCTTGTTAATTGTAGATATGACCCGGTGGTTGGTAAAGAGGACGAAATGGTCCTGGCATCATTACGTATCAGGCGAGCCGCAGAGTATTTAGCAAGGTTACCAGGAATGACTACGCATCTAGATAACATATATCATTTTGTTCAAACAGGACGAGATCCAGGATGTATTAACAGAGCTATGGAATTCCAGAAAGTAGAAATACAGGGGGAACTGTTACGTTTCCTCATAAACTGTGTGATCAGAAATCAAGACCGCCCGGGGGTAGACCCGAATGCAATGCTTATTCTTACAAGATGGAGTCAGAATATATCAGAAGGGAGACACGATAAGCAAAATTGTATAATAGCCATGTGCCGAAAAATCCGTAAAGAAATAGAGCGTATTCATGAAGAAAGATTGGGAACAGACGAGTTTGAGCAAGATGAAGTGTCCGAATCAGGGAATTCCGCAAGACAGTCAGAGACCATAGCCTATGTAGGCAGAGGAAGATCCTGTGATAATGCTAGATGTTTTTCTGATCCCATACACTCTGTATGCCCAAATAATAGCAGAACGTATCCGACGCCTGTAATAAATCTGAAGTCTCCTGAACATTCGTTTCAAGCCGCAGATAAAATACTACGAGAACGAAGGGGTTACCACCTCCTCGATTCCATGGATGAGCAAGAATTAGCCAGATCAGCCGTTCACTGGATTGACAGTCCTGAAAAATACGGTGATGAGACCGTAGCACACACGTTTTTTAATCTCAGTACAGATGAACAACGTTTAGCTGGAATCTATATGATTCAGCAACTCCTCATATTATATAAGAGCCAACATGCTGACCCTGGTCCTTTACCTGATATATTAACGGAACTACTCACAAACAGATGGAGAGGTTCTAGTAACAAGCTAATTAAAGAGATATTAGTGTCACGTAAGCAGTATGTCCTTTTTGTAAGTCCGGATTCTCTCTCGCTGCCCCGCAGAGAAAGAGCGCCGTACTATATGGATAGACAAAATCCCTTACGAGAAGTGCACCCAATAAAAGGCGAAGACAATGAGTTTCACCGTGTATTTGTTTACACACCCATATCAAAAATGGAATTATTAGAAATGAAGAAAGTAGTACCTAGTCATGACAAAGACCCAGCGGGTTTCCACCGAGAAATTAAAGACATGTTACTGATGGGAGAGTACACCTTTCCTGATATTATGACGATATTAAAGGTGCTTTTGCCTGCTGGCATTTATGAAAAACTGAAAGAAAAAGAGTGGGAAGTGGGAGACCAAAAGATAGACTGGACAGCATTAGCAGAGGAAGAAAGGGGCCGAACTGCAGGTTCAGGGCTCGGGGATAAAGTTAAACTGTTACCAGGTTTACTAGTACAGGTACTGCCACGTTTATTAACTACAAAAAAGGAAGATTGGGGTGCAATCACAGCCTGCAAACAAAAGCAAGATGAAGACACAAGCGATTATTATGCTCGATTTGAAAAATGTTTTGGTATAAATAGTGGTATAAAAGCAAGTAGTGACTCATATCCACATTTATTTGTGACAAAATTAGTGGAAAATGCATTGCCTCCAGTAAAGAATAGAATATTGAAATTCGAGAGTACCTGGCAAAGTAACACTCCGTCGCAAATGCTACAAATGTTACAGTATCATCACAATAGAATTAGGGATGAACAAGAACACGAGCATAGACGCATGAAGGATACAAAAATGAAAATGCTAGTTTCTCAGACAGTACCAGCAGATGGTCACAAAAAGGGTGTGACACATTCTGGTGATTCCGCAGTTCCTGTAAAAGGAACCTGCAATTACTGTAAACAACTAGGCCATTATGTACACGATTGTCCAGTCCTGAAACGTAATATAGCTACAGGTATTGCAAAGGAGAGACCACGATTAGTTAGACAAGATCAGAATGAACAAGGAGCTATGCAGCATGGACAGTCCATGCCAGTTCAGCAACAATCCATGCCAGCCTCACAGCAACCCATACAGTTTGTGCCAGCTGCACCACCGTTGCCTGCTACTGCCACACAAACCACAACACGACAAATGTATCAGACTGCACAGTATGAATACCCTGAATATCAGCGCTACGCATGAACCAGCCTAGAGAGGGAAGTTGACTTACCGCTTATCGAGATTCCTGTAGATCAAGAAGGACCTTATGTACATAGTGAATTATTAGGTCAAGATAGAAAATTCTTACTCGATACAGGGGCAAGTCGAACAACTATAAAACGAAGTGAAGTTCCAGGGGCACCCCTCTCAGGCTCTCAAAATGTTTCCCTTGGTTTTTCGGGAAAACCTATTGTTAATGAAGTATCACAGCCTCTACCACTTACGATAGGACCTTTGACACGAACTACAGATTTATTGCTTACTAAATCATGCCCAGAAAATCTGTTAGGAATTAAAACTCTGAAAGCACTAGGAGCCATAATATGTTGTTCTCCGGAAGGAGTAAGGTTGTTTTTGCGTGATTTTAAAGGTCACTATGTGTCTAGAGACATGGATCCCCGACTACAGACTTTACCAGTACATCTATGGGCACAAGGCCCTACGGATGTTGGCTGCATGAACATTACACCCTATCGAGTCACATTGAAAGCAGGAGTGGTACTACCACGAATGCGACAATACAAGTTACCGCATGATGCTGTAGTGGCTTTGCTGAAAATCATTGATGAGCTGATTGCCCAGGGAGTAGTTGTAGAAACAGACTCCAATGTATGTAATTCACCGATAATTCCGATTCTTAAACGAACTGATCCTACTGCCCCACCAGTGTACCGATTGGTTATTGATTTGCGTGAACTAAACAAGTGTATTGTACCACAATTCCCTGTGGTCCCTGATATATCATCATTGTTGACAGCAATTGATTCCGAAGCAACATTCTTTACTGTAATCGATCTCAAGAATGCCTTTTTCAGCGTCCCAATAGATCCGGAAAGCCAATATTTGTTCGGATTCAGTTTAAATGGGCGCAGCTTTAAGTTCTCACGCGCTCCCCAAGGATTCACAGAAAGCCCCAGCATCTACAGCCAAGCACTGAAACGAGAACTTGACAGTATCCACATGCCAGTCAATACTGCACTGCTTCAATATGTCGATGATCTGCTGATCACAGCGAGAAGCGAGCCAGAATGTGAAAAAGCTTCTCTGACAGTTTTACATTTCCTAGCCGACAAGGGGCACAAGGTGTCCCCTTCTAAGCTGCAATTCTGTGTCCAGCGAGTTATTTATCTTGGTCACTCGCTGTCCAAGGAGGGAAGGCAGCTTACACCAGATCGCATCCAGTTAATTGCTAACATGTCAATACCCCAGACACAAAAGGAGGTGCGGGCTTTCATAGGCCTCACTTCATATTGTAGGCAGTGGATCCCTCAGTACGCATTTCTAGCAAAACCACTCATTCAGTTAACCACACAGGAGGCAGCCACATCGACTGTTCTCCCTTGGACTCAGGAACATACACAAGCTTTTGAAAGCCTAAAGGAAGCTTTATGTCAAGCACCTGTTTTAGCAACACCATGTTATAGCAAACATTTTACACTCTTTGTTACAGAACGCGAAGGTACTGCCTTGTCAGTACTCACTCAGGATCAAGCAGGATCACGCAAGCCATGTGCTTATTTTTCCAGTACATTAGATCCCGTAGCTCAGGCTTTGCCTGCATGCCTGAAATCAGTGGCAGCGACAGCTTTAGCAATCAGACAAAGCGATGCCATAGTATTAGGACACCCATTGACAGTACAAGTACCACATGCAGTAGAGGTTCTTGTGAACCGAACACAAACACAACACTTGACCATAGCAAGACTTACCGGTTATGAACTGACATTGTTTCAACCACACATAGAGATCCGACGGTGTAATACATTGAATCCTGCTACACTATTACCTGTAATTGGAACAGACCCACTAGCTCATGATTGTGTTGAAATCATTGAAATAAAGACGAAACCTAGACAAGACTTGACAGACGTTCCATTGTTAGATCCAGACCTGACGTTGTATGTAGACGGATCGTGCATGAGAACAAGTACAGGAGATTTAGTGGCCGCGTATGCAGTCACAACAGACAGTAAAGTTATTGAGACAAATTGTATAGATACTTTGTCAGCCCAAGCAGCAGAACTTATTGCTCTAACACAAGCCTGTATTCAAGCCACAAATAAGAAAGTTAATGTATACACTGACTCACGTTATGCATTCGGAGTTGTACACGACTTCGGCGTGCTGTGGCGAGAGAGAGGTTATTTAACCTCCCATGGTGCCCACATTCAGCACGGACCCCTCATTCATGCTTTGTTAGACGCAATACATCTACCCACTGCTATATCGATTATGAAATGTAAAGCACACACGAAGGTTACTGATACCATTTCTCAAGGCAATGATTTAGCTGACAGAACAGCTAAACAGACTGCTCAGAATCGCACATTAGACATGACAAAGCCAATAGTTCAGACACCAACACAGTGTATGACAATTAAGGATCCCGCACTTGACGTAATTGACATACAGACACATGCCACAGCAGAAGAAATAAAGAAGTGGACTGAACTAGGAGGGATCCAGACAGATCAAGGATGGATGACGAAGGAGAAATCTGTATGGTTTCTCCCTGATTCCATGGTTCAAGCCATTATAGCTACAGTTCACAGTCCAGCACATTTAGGAGAGAAGGCTATGCTAGACAGCATTCAGCACATTTGGTTCAACAAACATTTACGAGCAGCAGCTAAACAAAAAGTTCGTACCTGTATGATATGTTGTCAGTTTAATCCAGGAAAGAGTGTTCCCGTAGAGCAGGGTGGATTTCAGCCTCCTGACCATCCTTTTGAAGTCCTCCAGATGGATTATATTCAGATGGAACGTTGTCGAGGATTCAAATATGTTCTCGTAGTTGTCTGCGCTCTCTCCCGTTGGACAGAGGCGTATCCCGTATCAGATTACACTGCCCCGACTACTGCCAAACAGTTAGTTCGAGAATTCTTCCCACGGTACGGTTTACCACGTGTTGTATATTCAGATAACGGCCAGCCTTTCTCATCCGAATTAATGAAACATGTCTCACTTTTGTTGGGATATCAGTGGAAATTCCACTGTGTCCGACACCCCGAGGCAGCAGGTCTCGTGGAACGACATAATCAACTTTTAAAAATCAGATTGTCTAAAATATGTCAGGAAAAAGGTGTGGACTGGATAGTAGCCTTACCAGTTGCGCTATTTTACATGAGGATGGTAGCACACTCTCGAACAGGGCTATCCCCTTATGAGGTGATCTTTGGTAGACCACCGAATATGTGGGGGACGCCTATACCCCGTAAAATAACTGATGTTGACTGTAATATGCTGACAGATTACCTGGCTTCCTTGATGTCTGCACTACAATCTTGTCGTTCACAGGTAGTCGCAGCTTTTCCCGACAACACCGAGGTGAAACCTCATGATGTAATTCCCGGCGATTATGTTCTCGTCAGGAATTTCGATCGGAAAACCCAACTGGAGCCAAGGTGGAGGCTTCCTAAGTTGGTCCTGCTGACGACCAGAACAGCTGTGAAGATCGAAGGGAGAAAAGGCTGGGTGCATTCCAGCCATATCAAGAAATTTCATGGACTTCCTCCTGACACAAACAGTACTCCCCGTGTGTCTTCCCCCATTGACTCAAAGCTACCCTTGGCTGAGGCCAGTAGCACCGAATTCTATAAGCAGAAACTCAGGTCCAGATCCAAACTGTCGGACGATTTGATTGTTTAAGTCCTCTCCAAGGTGAAGCGGTTGAATCTGTCCCGACATGTATCCCTTAGGTCTGAATGATGTAGAGTCCAGAATCATAATGAAACGACATGCTTATTGTAAATTACTGCGTAGCCACTGTATTGTGACTTTATTAATTTTGTTTTCCTTGAGTTTTTTAATAGTTACTGCAAGTATATTGTTGCATATGTATTATCCTGTTTCTAAACGTGCTTTCAATATAACTGATGAACATTCTTTTAGTGACCTACCCCCACATGAGTTGTCCTATAGACTTGCGCTGCGCAATAACACATTCATTAGTATGTTACATCATTCCCATCAGACTAGTAATGCCACCAATTGTTGGGTGTGTGGCCGACTCCCTCCCTATCAGAATACCAAAGGAGTTCTGCCTTTCTTTCCACATCCGTTCACACACAATGGCTCCTGTGGAGCATGGTTTAGTTTATTAAATTCCATAGACCCAGACACAGCAGTTTATCAACAACATTGGATATGGGGAAATCTGAATCTAGTTTTATTCAAAGTCTGTCACCCCAATAAGGAGGGTCACCCCAGTAGAACAGGAACTGATTTAGAAAATGAAGTGTATAAATTAGGTAATTTTACGCCTAATCTTATGATTTTGAATGTCAAATCCGAAGTTGAACTAATTCTGCCCACTATGTCAGTATTTCCAGTTAAGGGTGAATTATGTGTAAGAAAAGTTGGTTCCATACATATGGGCCATAGCCAATGCGTTACTACAGTAGAATATAGCGATCAAGGTAAATCTTCATTTAGAGCTTCTCGCCATTCTTACTTTATATGTGGTCAGACGGCATATATGTGTCTGCCTCTAGATTGGGATGGTACCTGTTACATAGCATTCCTTTTGCCACCTGTTTTCCTAGCTCCCCCTGATTATTATCGAAATGTTCATTTAGTACACAAAAGAGAGCGTAGAGATCTCCCAGTTGTCGATTATACTGAGACGGCATGGGACAAGTATGTAGATTTCAATAAAGGTATCTTTCCCTATATAGGTGCAATATCAAATAGTAAGCTGATACGCAGACTCACCAAGACTCTTGAAGCTGTAGTAAACGAGACTATAGCCGCCCTAGGCAATCTGACAGAGGAACAATCAGTGATGAGAATTGTTGTTCTCCAGAATCGTCTTGTCCTTGACGTCATCCTGGCCGATAGGGGCGGAGCTTGCAGGGTCATCGGATCCAGCTGCTGCATATTCATACCAGAAAATTCGCCATCTGTATATAAAGCTATAACACGCCTTCATAAGATTGTAAGCCAGATACACGAGAATCCAGGCACTTGGACGTGGTCCGGGTGGTTTTGGAGTGTGATATCAGCCTGGGGATGGAGAGTTCTATCCTTCCTAGGTATTGGCCTTCTTATGCTTTTCAGTTGTTGTTTATGCCTGCAATGTGGACCAGCGATTTGTGGTCTGTGTGCCACATCATGCATTCCATATCACAGTTCTCGTTCAAAAATGCCGGAAGAAGAAGGAAGAAGAAATGATGCTCCATGAGCAAATCGATGGAATGATGAAGATTGATATCTCTTGAAGGGCAAGTAGGGGACAAGGAGGGAATGTGGAAATGTGGATTTTCCTGATCAGTTATGTCCCCTATCTTGGACCCCAACGGTTCTATATGCATGTTACAAGTACATGTATGTTCCCTCCAGTTCCAGTTTCTAAGACGCAAACATATGTGTGTCTACCGTCGACATGTTCTCTGTCAGATCCGCCATCGATGGGCTGGATATTCGATTCCTAAGTATGAAAGGCCACCGACTTTATATGGCTAAGTTACTACATTTTTACAGTTCAGGCAAGTAGGCCCGATTCTGTCCTCAAAGCCTTTCCCTGCTCTCTGTCTCTGACAGCTTCAGCTTGAGCTCGCATCTGTATCCATGAACTTTGTCCTACTCCCTGTGCAGCTAACGGTGCCTGCCTCGGCCAGTTTTCGCCTGCCTGCCAAGAAGCTGTATTTCACCTTCGAATTATCTATTTTGCTCTTCAGCCGATGCATTCCTGTCTAGTGATTTAGGTAAACATTTCCTTTAGCTCACAAGCAAAGGACTCAGCCTTTCCGTCCTCCTGCAAGTGATTCATAGCCCTGCTGCCATGGAAAGTTTTCTGCCCCTCGCATCTCATATAGACACTTAGACGCTTGTACACGCACACACAGTTAGTATAGAATAGATTCTGTCCGAGAGTCCTTCCTTGTGGATAACATAGTTCTCTAAACATAGGATGGTAGATATGATTTGGGATTAGGTTGACTTGACCCCCCAGACTTCTCGTCTCCACATGTAGAGCTAAATGTCAAGTCCCCTTCACCCCCTAGTTGCACGTCAATCACACGTCATACTGCTGCGCACGCATCTATGTTAAGTATTATCGTATAGATCCACCTATGTAAGATAATCAGAGCCAATCATGTTTCTTTTTGCTCCTTATTACGCCTAGTTTCGATTACGTGTCACTATGTTAATTTATCTTATCAATTGTTACGCCTTTTTGCATTCGTTTCATTGTAAATGTATAACCTATAAAAGTTACTTCTTGTCAATAAAGTATTGTACTTCACTTCCTGAACCCTCGTGGTGACGGAACCTGAAGGCCGCGACTCGAGTCGGCCATTTTGGATGGAATAAAGCCCATTTAGAAAACCTCTTATACCACGGATTCTGCCTCTTGTTATTTTGAGCTATTTTACTTTATTTTAAGATTCCGTATGAAATTCAGTCCGGTAAAGAAGATTTTATTTACCACAAGATCACCAGGATCCAACGATCAAACAGCTGACTCCGGCGAGTACAGAGTGTTGGGAATGCGCTAGCACACCAAGTTCGTCCCGGGGGTACACAAGTTCAACTCGTCGCCACGAGAAATAAGTGGCAGAGACGAGATGGCAGTTTAATGTAGGGAAACAGTCCAGTACATGTACCCCCGGCGGCTTCAGGCGACAATAATATTTCAACCGCCACACTTTGGAACACGCAGGCAGCAGTGTTCCAGCAGAGAACAGAGTGGTACAGAGATGAACACTACATACTGTTAATCACGGATCTCACACTGATGATAACCTCACCCTACTGTTACTCACTGATCTCATACTGATGATAACCTCGACCTACTGTTACTCATGGACATCATTACTGATGATAAGCTAGACCTACTGTTACTCACGTATCTTATTACTGATGATAAACTCGACCTACTGTTACTCACGGATCTCATTACTGCCGATAACCTCGACCTACTGTTACTCACGGATCTCATGCTCATGATAACCTCGACCGACTTTTATTCACATATCTCATTACTGATGATCACCTCGGTAGGGAGCTGGCTCTGTATATATTATACCAAAGTAAGGTATATTGTGCACAGAGTACAGTGGATCCCCAGAGGCTTTACAGAGGTTAAAGCAGATAATACTTTACTGTCTTTTGTGGTAGTGTGGTTGAGCAGTCAGGCTTATCAGAGGGCAGTGCTAAGCATTTGCTGTACACACACAGGCAAGAAATGTTTACTCACACTCAATGACTAAATCCGAGACCAATGGTTTGTAAAAATATTACTTTGTTAGTAGAACTAAATAAACTTAGTTGCAGGTAAGTACAGTTTTCAAATTGGAATACTTTTCAATGCAGAAAATGAATACTTAATGCCAGACTTTAGTTTAGCAAAGTAGGTACAGTATTTAGAAATATCAATACTTTGCAAGGCAGGGAAAATATACACTGGGTGCAATATCTCAATTGACCAATGTTATCCTGTGGAAGGAAAACAAGAATGTATATCACAGGTAAGTACTTTACTCACAAACCCAGTCTTCACGGTTTTAGGTTAACACAGGGCAAGGTTCAAGCTAGCACCAAGACTGCACCATCAGCGTTACAGGGGCGGCCGGGTGCAGAGGTCAAATTTGGAGTTGGATGCCCAATGCTAACCAATGAAGATTGGGGGCACTCAAAGTGGTGTGGGTTACAAGTAAGTAAAGTGGAGTTGGGGGTAGATCTCTGAGGGTTAAGACCACCAATGGGGGGGCCACAAGGCAGCACCAAACATTCACCCTCAGCGGCATGGGGGCGGCCTGGTGTAGAGTGCCATCACAGCGTATGGCACCCAATCCAAGGCAATGGAGAAAGACAGTTTAATACAAAGGCTGCAGGCTCGGACCAGGAAGCTGGACCAAGGACACCAGTGGCTGTGGAGGTAAGTTCAGAAGCTGAAAAATGCAGGGCCACCGTCGGTTAGGCTCCCCAAGGCCTTTAGGGCTGTGGGTGCAGGGGTATCTTTCTTTTGAAGTCTGAAAAGCCTTACCAGAGCCATTAGAGATAGGGGGTCCTTCGTGTTGAGACTGCAGTTGTCGTTGTGGAGTCCAGGAGAAGTCACTCTGGGATGAGCTTGAGCTCAGGACCACTGGGGAACCTTCTTGAGACCAGTGGGTCACTTCAACTCGGCCTGATGGTGTCGGGTGCAAAGGTGGGTCCGGAGGTCGGGTTGTGCGTTTCCACAGGGCACTGGATCTCTTGCTGGTTTCTTTGTGGACAGGGCCTCTGTCCTCAGGAGTTCTTGGTCTTTGGGTAAGGCAGACGGCCCTCGGAGAATTTTGAAGTGCTGTGGCCCGCAGGAACTGCCGATTTTTGGAGCAGGTTTCTTCAAGGACTGCAAGTAGACCTATAGGGCTGAGGCCGAGTCAGTTGTTGTCTGGAGTCTTCACAGCTGGTGCAGCTCGTCGGTCATTCTTCTTCTTTAGGTCGCCAGGAATCTGAGGATTAAGGTTCAGGGGTGGTCCGAAATATGCAAGTTAGGGGCCTTACAGGGGTCAGATGGTAGTAGCCAATGGGCTACTTACCCTTAGGGTGACTACACCCTTTGTTTGTACACTTCCTCTGGGGAGGGAGCATCCCCCTATCCTTATTGGCTAAAATCCTCCAAAGCCATATAGAGGATTTTCAAAGGAGGGGGTCTCTTTGGCTCAAGGCATCTTAGGGGTGGTCCTGGCTAAGAGGGGACACATCTCTTTTGTTTGCTAATTTTTCTGCCGACTTTGCCACTTAAAGAGGGGCTTGGTCGGGGAGGGTGGGTATCTCCACCAGCTGGAGGGGCCCAGGTCAGCATATCAAAGGATGGAAAGCCTTTGAAGCTCGGTTCCTTTCATCGCTGTTCCTGCTTGAGGGTAGGTGTGAAGCACCTCCACCCAGAGGGGTCAGAAACGTGTCTAGAAGTGGCAGGCTGGTGCAGACCAGTCAGGCAAACACTAGTGGGTTGGTAGGTGGTCAGGGGGCACCTATGAGGAGCTCTCTGAGTGCATTTATTAATGAATCCAACACTGGCATCAGTGTGGGCTCATTAATCTGAGATGTTTGGTACCAAACATCTTGGAATTCGGTGAAGCCATCATGGGGCTGTGGAGCTCGTAGTGACAATCTCACAGCCCATATACTCAGTATAGCTTCACCTTGCACTTATAATGTCTAAAAATGGGCTTAGAAACTATATGGGCATAGCTGTTCATGCAGTTATGCCCTCACATGAGCACAGTGTACCCTGCCTTAGGGCTGTAAGGCCTGCAGTAGGGGTGACTTACCTTTACCTCTTGCTGTACTGTTAGGCCTGGCACACATTGACTCTTCATTTTTATCTGCACCAAAACACGCAGGCTGCAGTGGCAGTGTGCACGTGTTTGGTGAAGGGTCTCTGAAGGTGGCATAATATATACTGCAGTCCTTATAAGCCCTCTCTCCTTACAAGGCCCGTGGTATCACTGGAACCTTTTACAAGGGACGTATATGTGAGCCGGAGGTGTGCCAATTGTGGACACAATGGAACAGTTTGGGGAAAAACACAACACTTGGGAACCTGATTGGCAGACACCCAGTGCACATTCAGTCAAAGAAATTTAAGTGGGGGGTAATCATGCCAAAAGGAGTACTTTTGTACAACCTTGACATATTGTTACTCACAGATCTCATACTGATGATACCTCGACCTACTGTTACTCATGGAACTGATTACTGCTCATAATCTTGGCCTACTGTTACACATGGATCTAATTACTCATTAAACACTCTCATTATTCTCATTAAAGCTGCAGGGTACCTGGCACTGTTTGACTCTGTAATACACAATGGTAAAGCTGCAGGGTGCCTCGTCGTGTCTGACACTATAATACACAGAGGTAAAGCTGCAGGGTGCCCCGTCGTGTCTGACACTATAATACACAGAGGTAAATCTGCAGGGTGCCTGGCTGTATCTGATACTATAATACACAGAGGTAAAGCTGCAGGGTGCATGGTCGTGTCTGACACTATAATACACAGAGATAAAGCTGCAGGGTGCATGGTCGTGTCTGACACTATAATACACAGAGGTAAAGCTGCAGGGTGCCTGGCTGTGTCTGACACTATAATACACAGAGGTAAAGCTGCGGGTGCATGGTCGTGTCTGACACTATAATACACAGAGGTAAAGCTGCAGGGTGCCTGGCTGTGTCTGACACTATAATACACAGAGGTAAAGCTGCAGGGTGCCTCGTCGTGTCTGACACTATAATACACAGAGGTAAAGCTGCAGGGTGCCCCGTCGTGTCTGACACTATAATACACAGAGGTAAAGCTGCGGGGTGCCTCGTCGTGTCTGACACTATAATACACAGAGGTAAAGCTGCGGGTGCCTGGCTGTGTCTGACACTATAGTACACAGAGGTAAAGCTGCAGGGTGCCCCGTCGTGTCTGACACTATAATACACAGAGGTAAAGCTGCAGGGTGCCTCGTCGTGTCTGACACTTTAATACACAGAGGTAAAGCAGCAGGGTGCATGGTCTTGTCTGACACTATAATACACAGAGGTAAAGCTGCAGGGTGCCTGGCTGTGTCTGACACTATAGTACACAGAGGTAAAGCTGCAGGGTGCCCCGTCGTGTCTGACACTATAATACACAGAGGTAAAGCTGCAGGGTGCCTCGTCGTGTCTGACACTATAATACACAGAGGTAAAGCTGCAGGGTGCCTGGCTGTGTCTGACACTATAATACACAGAGATAAAGCTGCAGGGTGCTTCGTCGTGTCTGACACTACAATACACAGAGGTAAAGCTGCAGGGTGCCTCGTCGTGTCTGACACTATAATACACAGAGGTAAAGCTGCAGGGTGCCTGGTTGTGTCTGACACTATAATACACAGAGGTAAAGCTGCAGGGTGCCTCGTCGTGTCTGACACTATAATACACAGAGGTAAAGCTGCAGGGTGCCTCGTCGTGTCTGACACTATAATACACAGAGGTAAAGCTGCAGGGTGCCTCGTCGTGTCTGACACTATAATACACAGAGGTAATGCTGCAGGGTGCCTGTAGTGTCTGACACTATAATACACAGAGGTAAAGCTGCAGGGTGCCTCGTCGTGTCTGACACTATGATACACAGAGGTAAAGCTGCAGGGTGCCTGTAGTGTCTGACACTATAATACACAGAGGTAAAGCTGCGGGGTGCCTTGTCATGTCTGACACTATAATACACAGAGGTAAAGCTGCGGGGTGCCTCGTCGTGTCTGACACTATAATACACAGAGGTAAAGCTGCGGGGTGCCTCGTCGTGTCTGACACTATAATACACAGAGGTAAAGCTGCAGGGTGCCTCGTCGTGTCTGACACTATAATACACAGAGGTAAAGCTGCAGGGTGCCTGGCTGTGTCTGACACTATAATACACAGAGGTAAAGCTGCGGGTGCCTGGTTGTGTCTGACACTATAATACACAGAGGTAAAGCTGCGGGGTGCCTCGTCGTGTCTGACACTATAATACACAGAGGTAAAGCTGCAGGGTGCCTCGTCGTGTCTGACACTATAATACACAGAGGTAAAGCTGCAGGGTGCCCCATCGTGTCTGACACTATAATACACAGAGGTAAAGCTGCGGGGTGCCTCGTCGTGTCTGACACTATAATACACAGAGGTAAAGCTGCAGGGTGCCTCGTCGTGTCTGACACTATAATACACAGAGGTAAAGCTGCAGGGTGCAAGGCAGTGTCTGACACTATAATACACAGAGGTAAAGCTGCGGGGGGCCTTGTCGTGTCTGACACTATAATACACAGAGGTAAAGCTGCGGGGGGCCTGGTAGTGTCTGACACTACAATACACAGAGGTAAAGCTGCAGGGTGCCGGGAGGTGAAGCTTGTCACACTGTTCAATATTATCTCATACGTGGGAGGGGGAGGGTGGGTCAATGCCCCCTTCCCCCACCTCCGTGAAGTGAAGCTTGTCACACTGTTCAATATTACCTATAAGCGGGGGGGGGGGGGGCTTTTAATGCCCCCTTCCCCCCACCCCCGGGAGGTTAAGCTTTTCACACTGTTGAATATTACCTCATACGGGGGGGATAGGGGGCAGCGAGCCTAGGTGGAGGTGGTGTGGAGCAGCATGGGAGGCATGCGTTGTTACTCACCCCCTCCAACCCCCCCCCCCCCAGCTGTTGGGGTGTCTCCTGTTCTGACACTACTTTAATAATGAACGGCTTCTTATCCAAGCAGGTGTCTGTCTCTCAGTGGCCCTACACTCCAGCCTGCCTGTCCCGTGACTACACTACAGCCCCCTTTTGCTCCTGCCCTAAGGCTCGCTAAAGAAACTACTGCACACAGACACACGCCTGCTCCTGCTAAAGAAACTACTCCACACAGACTTACGCCTGCACACAGACACACGCCTGCTCCTGCTAAAGAAACTACTGCACACAGACACACGCCTGCTCCTGCTAAAGAAACTGCTACACACAGACACACGCCTGCTCCTGCTAAAGAAACTGCTACACACAGACACACGCCTGCTTCTGCTAAAGAAACTACTACACACAGACACACGCCTGCACACAGACACACGCCTGCTTTTGCTAAAGAAACTGCTACACACCGACACACGCCTGCTTCTGCTAAAGAAACTACTACACACAGACACACGCCTGCTCCTGCTAAAGAAACTGCTACACACAGACACACGCCTGCTTCTGCTAAAGAAACTACTACACACAGACACACGCCTGCACACAGACACACGCCTGCTTCTGCTAAAGAAACTACTACACACAGACACACGCCTGCTCCAGCTAAAGAAACTACTGCACGCAGACACACGCCTGCTTCTGCTAAAGAAACTACTGCACACAGACACACGCCTGCTTCTGCTAAAGAAACTACTCCACACAGACACACGCCTGCTTCTGCTAAAGAAACTGATACACACAGACCTTGACAATCCTGAAGGCAGAGTGCTTGGTTTTATGTGAGAGGGTGCCCCTGCATGAGCTGAGCCCCTCTGCAGCCTTCGGAAATCCTTCCTTATGGCTGTTCTGTGATACAGCCATACGATATACTCTGAAGTGCATTATAACCTCGCGGTAAATGCTAACTTTTGGAATGGCTGCATCGAAACATGTCGTGTTTGGTGTCAAGCGCTTTGGAATACTACCCCCCCCCCCGCCCGTTCTGGTGGCAGGGGTAGCATTCCACCCTTCTAGAGGGAGAGACATGTTCCCACTGACTAAACCCGGTTAAATCATTTCAAAGCCCTGGCATCACAAAATGGATGCCACTGCCACAGACACGGGTTACACGGGTCTGGCCTCCCTGCTGCTGACCGAAACTCCGGCAGGGGAGGCCTGGGCAATAGGTTTTCTGTCACAAGGAGGTGTAACCACCTCACCAGACAGGCAGATGTGTATTGGGGCAGGGTGGGTGCATTCACAGAATGCTTTTGAGACACTGCCTGGGGCACACAAGGTGTCCCTGTGCAAAGCCCGGTGTGCAAAGCCCGGTTCAAACTGGTTGTAGGGGCACTCAGCCCCTGCTCTGGCGTGAAACTGGACAAAGGGGAAGGGGTGTAACCACCCCCACCCCTGGCCCACCCATAGGTGGGGCCTTAGAGGTAGGCCATCCCCTAAACTTAGTATAAGTATAAGAACCCAGTCCCTAGGACTTTAGATTACCCTGAACGAACCTCTGAAACATATATCCTGGACCTTCGACTTTCTATCTCGAAGACAGAAGAAATCTCCCTTGGGGTCAAGGAGTGACTCCCCTGCTTGGCAGGCACCAAAGTAGCAACTGACCAGTCTGCATTGCTGTGAGACCGGCCTCGTGGCGTGGGCCCTCCCGACCAGCAAATCACCCTGCAAACGTACCGATCCCCGATGTCACAGACTTCCGGCCACCATAGCCCAACATCCCGATGGCCGGCCAGGCACCAGCAACCCCCCAAGACCCCAACACGCATGCCCGGCCGAGGGAGAGAGAAACCCCCCCAAGCCAGACCGGGAGGCGCCGTCCCGGTCACACCTCTGGTCTCCTCCCCAAGGAAGGTTTCGATCGGCCACCAGGCCCCCGGTGAGCCGGCGCCTCGCCTGCTGGGTGTCTGAAGTCCCTCCCAGACCCACCTGAACAGATCAAAGGGCCGAACGACCGGAAGTCCCGACACACCGCCCCCAGGCACCAAGACCCCTCTCGGCGAGGACTCCGGACTTCAAAGAGGAGGGGGGATTATAACAAGGGGTGCTGATGGGACAAGCGGCGAAGAAGACCTGAACCATCTGAGCCCTGCTGACGCTGTCGCGGCTCCCCGAACTCTGAACCATCTGAGCCCTGCTGACGCTGTCGCGGCTCCCCGAACTCTGAACCACCTGAGCCCTGCTGACGCTGTCGCGGCTCCCCGAACTCTGAACCACCTGAGCCCTGCTGACGCTGTCGCGGCTCCCCGAACTCTGAACCACCTGAGCCCTGCTGACGCTGTCGCGGCTCCCCGAACTCTGAACCACCTGAGCCCTGCTGACGCTGTCGCGGCTCCCCGAACTCTGAACCACCGGAGCCCTGCTGACGCTGTCACGGCTCCCCGAACTCTGAACCACCTGAGCCCTGCTGACGCTGTCGCGGCTCCCCGAACTCTGAACCACCTGTGCCCTGCTGACGCTGTCGCGGCTCCCCAAACTCTGAACCACCTGAGCCCTGCTGACGCTGTCGCGGCTACCCGAACTCTGAACCACCTGGGCCCTGCTGACGCTGTCGCGGCTCCCCGAACTCTGAACCATCTGAGCCCTGCTGACGCTGTCGCGGCTCCCCGACTCCGAAACCACCTGTGCCTGCTGAGTGACTCGCGGCACTCTCCTCCAAGGGAATCGGCAAAGATTGCCGAGAAAAGCAACATCCCCCAGCTCGAGGATTGAGAGCTGTGCGCAGGATACTCCGCAGAGACACCGAACTTAAAGACTGTCCCGCTACCCCCATACCCCTATCCCGAGATCGCCGCCGCTTGTGGCACTGATTCAATACCTGCATATTCGGATCATAAAGATCCCTTGCGTCTACGATAAAGTATACGGTCTTACGGAGAACTACTGTGTGGTGTCCCTCTGTCAGATAGTGCAAGCTCAGTGTGTGCGAACCTAGGTACGAGACCCTTCCAGGAAGGGCCTCCCCGCCCTTGCTTGGCCTAACTCTGGGAGAGGTGGGTCAACGGGTGGTCAGGAACGTATTCCGAAGCCCCCCAGGAGAACGCCTTCCAACAATTGCTGAAGCTCCTGCCGGACTCCAAAGTCTCTGCATCACCAGACGTGGATTTCCAGACTTCCCCGAGGTTACCCTGAGTCCACAGCAAAACAGAGGCCTGTGGCTATCATTTGTAACGTGGAACCGTGACCCCTGGACACCATGAACTTTTGCAGCAACAACACCTTCCTGGTCATCCTCAAAATTGTGCTTTGGGCTCCGAGTAGCCCCAGCCTCGAGCACTTCCTGCACCAAAGATTATTGGCCTCCACTCCACGTGTGACCCGTGTGCCAGCTCCAAGTGCGACCACTTGAGGCTCCTTCGCGATCAGTAGCCCGTTGGCTAGCGGGTCCCCACGAAGGCAACTCCACTTCTAACTGTGCTTTTCAGGTTGCTCCAGACTTGTACTTACTTACCCTTGCTGGGTGAGTCCATCAATCCTTGCTGGTCCGCACCGCAGTCCTTTCTCTGATTTCCTGAGACTTGCCGTTGCCAAGGCTTGTTGGGTCCTTTCTGGTCGCCTACACCGCAGCACTCGACAAACTTCGTCGACAGCTCGAATCTGGCTCGTGGACTTCGTCGACGCCTCCTGGACCTCGTGGCTGAAGAGTCAAGACACCCGACAACTCACCTGAAGCACCTGACATCTGTGGGCATTGGTCCATCCTGCCCTAGGTCACTGGCAAGTGACCCAGACTCTGTCCCCTCTGCTTTCAGGTTCCTTACATCCTAGATCCAGGCTTGGATCTCTCCGGACACTTCTCCTCTCCTCGGCAGCAGCAGTTCTTTGCAGGCATCCATTGGAATCGACGACGCGACCCGACACCAAAAGACACCTGTGCACCCGGCTTCCCTGGGTGAGGTAACTCAAGTACTCTGGTACTCTCGAGGGTGCTTGCCCTAGAACTGTCTTAGTCCAAAAGGGTTTGGTCCTAGTTCGATTTGAAGTGTCCCAAATCTTTAAAATTCCAACCGCGACATTCCCCATAGAAAGTAATTGGAACCCGCGATTGTGTTTCCACACTGCATACGGCTCCCTTGGGTCCCCGACGTCCCTACCTTGGGTGGTTCCTTGGGGTCCCAGCGATTCTAGAGGCGATAGGCACCTTGCCTATCTCAGTCGTGGTTCTTATACCACTATTTTAGTATATGTTTTGGTACGCCCCTATGTTGAAAACTAAAACAGCGATATGATTAAGCATTCACTGAAGACATGAATTCTCTACAGTCAAAACGTGTTTCTTGTCTTATCTTGACTAATGTCCGGACTCCATTTTGTATTGCCATGTCTCCACGTGCTTTGCACGAGAAGAGTCCTACCTCTTCGCTAGTTGCTCTTGTAATCTGCCTAGTAACAGTCTATAAATAGCTCCTTTGTCCGTCTGGCGCATGTCCAGACTTGACCACATCTGTTATCAGTTAGTCCTTGTTTGACCATGTTTTCGCGGGCTCAGGAAATTGTTAACTCCGCCCATATATTGATCCTGTATCGAAAATGTCCATAAATGGTAATGAATTTTGCTCTATGTTGTATCCACCCACTTATGAGCCCCTCTGTTGTGTATAAAAGGGGACCGTGTACGCAAGTTCTTTGTGCTACTCTATGCAATACTGAAGAGTGTTGTGTAGATTGTTGGACCACCCTTAAGGGTTAATAAACTCTGTTTTTGTATTTTGCAGTTTCCGTGCCAACTTCCTTCCAGTTTTCGTACATAGGAGCGCGAACCCTTGTATTTGCGGGTCTAGCTGGGGCCTGTACTCATCAATTGGCGCCCGTCACGTGGGGCTCATCGGCGACTCGGATGCTCGAAGGACTGGTCGTGACGAAGGTGAGGAATTTGGCCGGGGATGTGATCACTGCCAGCGGCGTCTTTTAGTCCTGGCATCCCGAGGTTTTTCTTCCTTCCCTTCCGAGCTGACCATCTGGGTGGCGCCGGTCCTCGACTGAGACCTCTTCTGTCGGTTTGCCGCGTGATAGCCGTTTGGGCGAATTTTGGAACTTGGCAGTTGGAATCTGGACGCTCTTGATTGGTAAGAACCGTTGTACGGTACTTGTTCCGAGGTTTGAAGCCTGGGTTGGCTATTTGAGTTTGATTTGTGATGACCGGTCATATTTTGTATTGATTACTGTGGGAATATATCCGTTGCAACACATATAGGCAGGTAATGTGGAGATATTTCTCCGGAGTTGTTTTGAACGGCGCAACGTTTAAGTGCCATTTTTGATAATACTGCATATTTTGCATTATTTTTGAGCATGCCTGCTTTTAGCGCACTCCGTAAGTGGTGCTGCTGCTTTGGAAACCGGTTAAATTTTGAGGAATCTGCTCCAGCCCCCCCAGAGGGGACTCCTAATAGGGATATGTATGTGAAGCATGGTCTTTCCTCTATAACGTACAGCACAGTGTGGAGGAAATACAACAAAAAGGATCCTGAGTTACGATGGCCTTTGTATGGATCGTTTGATATGCGTAAGATTGAGTATGTGGAACAGTGTATGTGTAAACGGCGTGCTAGGCAAGACATGTTTGAATGTGTGCGGTTATGGGTGAAAGAAGTGCGTGAGCGGGAGAAACGTGAGAAAGCGCTGACTGATAAAGAGCAACGGAAAAATGATCATGTGAGAGCGCAGGAAGCGAAGCGTCGGGAGGAAAGAGAACTGGCGGAGAGACAAGAGAAAGAGCGTAGGTTGCAAGTATCGGGTCAATATGCTGTCCGCCAGCCACTTTATCCTGTCCTTACAAATCTTGAAGATGATTTTTATTTATTAGATCGCTCTCCGCCCCCTTATGTTGGCGCGTCTGCCCCGAGGTCACAGGATTCTGGATCGGTTCTGGATAAGGTAGCCACGCGGTCCATGTTATCGACTGAGCGTATGGGTGAGCTTCGGAGGCTTTCTTTGCGTGCGCTCACCAATAAAATATCTCTGGTAGAATTACTGCCGTCCTTGGAGGGATGGCAGGATAGGGAAAAGTTTTTTTGCTGAAACGTTTTCTGACGAAGTGGTAGATGCTTTTTGGAAATATTCTGATGTTCTTGAACCCGAGGATGTAGTATCTGATTCTAAAGCATTACGAACGGGTGTTTTATCTCCTTCCCAGGTACCTGATGCGGTCCGCCGGCTGTTTGCGCTACGGGACAAGATGCTTCGGCTGAGAGAAAAAGCGCGCCAACAGAGAGAGGAGGAGCGGTTGCATTCGCAGGCGGACGGACAACAGTCGTCTACCTCCCATTCAGATAAGAGCGAACTAGTGCATGCTAAACCGATGCGAGAGGCTGCACCTTTGTATGTTCCTCCTAAAGGAGCGGGAACTAGTTCAGACACGTCTTCCCCCGATGCTAGGGGATATTTCGTGTATAATTGGGTTTATACTCCCTGGCATAGGACTGATGTTATGGCATTGAAGAATGCATTGCCTGACCCCCGCAAGAATCCAGCGGCCTTTTATGAAGAGGTCGAAGGGGCCTTGAATTCTTGTACTATGACTTTAGCAGATATAGATTTGTTCTTTGGGATTATTTTACCACCGGATATGTGGCGATCTGTGCGGAAGGTGAATGATCAAGCCGTTTTTAAGGCCAAATGGTCTGAGATTGAGGATGAGGATAGGGAGAGAAAGCCCGCGCAAAAACCGCCCCAGCTTATTTTAGATCTTCCTGCTGCTATCTTGACTAAATTGAAAACGATTATTCCCCCTAAAAAGATTGACTGGAATATGTTAGCCTCGTGTAAACAGAAGGTTGATGAATCAGTTTCAGACTTCTTTACGCGCTTTGAGGAAACATTTCATGATTTCAGTGGTCAGTCACTTACGGATGATACGGGTCGACATCTTTTTGTTGATAAATATGTGGCGAATTTATTACTGGGAGTAGCAGCTCGATTAAAAGCGAGTGAAAGCTCTTGGTCCACCTCGTCTCCGGCATCCCTCCTGACTATGACTCAGTATTATGAACGTCAGGAACAAGAAGCGAAGGGTCATGAGGAGAAGAAATCGAAAGATTTGAAAACTAAGGTGATGTTAGCGCAAGTGTATGGTCCGCATCGTCGGGGTGTTGAGAGAGGTAGAGGAGGATTTTATGGTTCCCCTTCGGGTCGGTCGGATGTTAATAGAAATCAATGTGCGTATTGCAAACAGCTGGGTAATTGGGCCAGGGATTGTCCGGTATTATATGCATCTCGTCAGGGACGTGGTCAGGGACCGCCGAGAGGTAGAGGGGGCTTTTCGAACTTCAGAGGGAATTCCAATGATCGTGCTCGATTTGATCCTAACATGCAGCAACGAGATAGACCTAATGTATTTGATCGGCACAATCAGTATCAAATGTCTGGGAATGACCGCCCTGGGTACCATGATTCGCAGCATGCATAGGATTGCGTTGGGTGGGGGTTGGAATCAGTTGAAGTGCCAGTTGATCAGAGGGGTCCTTATGTTACAGCAAATGTTCTGGGTTCTACTGATCGGTTCCTAGTTGATACAGGAGCTACTCGCAGTGCGCTGTCCAAACAATTGGTTCCGAGGGCTCCCCCATCTGGCTTAATGGTTACATCGGTAGGATTTGATGGTACACTCTCTCGAAGCCCTCTATCCCAACCCCTTGCATTTCATGTTGACCAACTTTCTGCACCCTGTCCGTTTTTGCTTGCTCCGAACACGCCTGACAACATTATGGGTCTTGATATGCTTAAGCACTTCAGAGCTACGATCCACTGCTCCCCTATTGGAGTACGTGTGATATTGAATGATAATCACCCCATGGCAGAACGGATGTGTGTGGTTGCAGAGGATACTGTATTAGCTTCTCTCCCTCGTACTTTGTGGGCCACTTCGGATACTGATGTGGGACAGATGGTGATTCCGCCTGTACACATTAGTGTCAAGGAGGGTGCTGTGTTACCACGCCTCCCTCAATATCGTATTTCCCAGGAGGGGGAGGAGGCGCTCATACAGTTTGTGCAGGATTTGATTAAGGTGGGAGTAGTGGAGGAAGTTCCATACAATGTCTGCAACAGTCCTATTCTACCCATTTTGAAGAAAGACACTGACACTAGGGTTTATCGTTTTATTATTGACTTAAGGGTGGTGAATAAGATAGTGATACCTCAGTATCCAGTGGTTTCTGATATTACGACGTTGCTTACTTTGGTCCCGCCAACGGCGACCACATTCTCGGTTAGCGATTTGAAAAATGCTTTCTTTTCGATTCCTATTCATCCTGATAGCCGGTACCTTTTTGGCTTCACTTTGAATAATCGGTCTTACAGATTTTGTAGAGTCCCCCAGGGTTATACAGAGAGTACTAGCATTTACAGTCAAGCATTGAAAAGACAATTGGATTCCTTTGTTCTGCCTGATGGTGTAGCCTTTATACAATATGTCGACGACATCTTGTTGGCGGCCGACACTTCTGAGCTATGTGAGAAGTGCACGTTATCCTTGCTTTCCTTTTTGGCATCTCACAATCACAAAGTGTCGAAGAAGAAATTGCAATTCTGTAGACCAAAGGTGACTTACTTGTGTCACCTTTTGTCTAAGGAGGGGCGTGCACTCACACCAGATCGTATTCAAGCAATTTTGGACACGCCAGTACCTTCCACACAGAAGGACGTGCGTGCATTTTTGGGTCTTGCTTCTTTTTGTAGGCAATGGATATTGGGGTTTTCATATATAGTTAAACCATTGTTAGCACTTGTGACAAAAGATACCCCAATTCCTCTTCCGTGGTCAAATAAGTGTGAAATTGCCTTTCAGCAATTGCGACAAGCTCTTTGTTCAGCACCAGTGTTAGGTACCCCTGATTATACAAAGCCCTTTACATTGTATGTACATGAGAGAGATGGATGTGCATTATCAGTTTTAGTGCAGATGCACGGCGACAAGCAGCGCCCTTGTGCATATTTTTCGGCCGTACTTGATCCTGTTGCCCGAGCATTGCCTGGTTGTTTTCGCTCGGTTGCGGCGACAGCTGTGTCAATACGCCAAAGCGAGGGAATTGTGCTATCTCATAAGCTGTTGGTATTAGTTCCCCATGCTGTTGATGCCCTGCTTAATCAGACAAAGACGCAGCATTTGACCAGTGCTCGTTTAACGGGATATGAGTTGACGCTTTTGGCTCCTCATATTACGTTGAAGAGGTGCGCAACGTTAAATCCAGCCACATTGTTGCCGTTCCCGGAAACTCAGTCCGAAGCACAAAAAGCACATGACTGTATTCTCGTGACTGAGGAACAGACAAAGGGTCGTATTGATCTCCAGGATATGCCCTTTACAGATGTAGATGGAGAACTATGGGTGGACGGATCATGCCTGAAGCTACCAGATGGTACGACTTCAGCAGCGTATGCAATTACCACATTACAAACAATAGTGGAGACAGCACGCATACCGCAGAAATCAGCTCAAGCAGCGGAACTGATAGCATTAACACGAGCATGTGAGCTCAGTACAGGATTGTGTGTGAATGTTTATACAGATAGCCGCTATGCCTTCGGAGTAGCGCACAATTTTGGCCTACTCTGGAAGGAGAGAGGGTTTCTAACGTCAAATGGAGCACAGATAATGTATGGAGAGTTAGTTCACAACCTTTTGACTGCATTAACATATCCAAAGAAGATTGCTATAGTTAAATGTAGTGCCCATAAAAAGGTGGTTGATAAAGTTGGAGAAGGGAATGCTTTGGCAGACCGGGTGGCACGAGAGACTGCGATGCAGCCTGACTCTACTGCAATGTATGTTGTGAAGTCACAGGCAGAAAGATGGCACGATGCTAGGAGAGAAGTGCTAGAGATACAGAGGACCGCTTCCGATAAGGAACGAGAGCAATGGTCCAATGATGGAGAATTGGATGATGAAGGGTGTTGGAGAAATAAGCAGATGGATAAATGGAAGTTACCCACAGCTTTCGTACAACCTATGGTTCAGATGGCACATGGACTAGCACATGTCGGAGCTTCCGCAATTGTAAAATTACTCACACGAGTTTGGGAGCATCCGGAGATCGCTAGCACGGCAAAGAGGGTAGTGCAGACTTGCATGATTTGCCTGAAGTATAACCCAGGAAAGGGTACACGAACTCCAGCAGGAGGATTTGCAACACCTACTGCACCCTTTGAGGTTTTGCAGATGGATTACATTCAGCTTGAACGCTGCAACAATCTGAAGTATGTTCTAGTAGTGGTTTGTGCCTTCAGTAAGTGGGTTGAGGCATACCCTACGAAAGACAATTCTGCAATGACTACAGCCAAGATGCTATTGAAGGAGTTCTTCCCTCGATATGGTGTTTGTAGATTGTTGTGGAGTGATAACGGACCTCATTTTATAGCAGACGTTATCAAGCATCTCTTGAAAGGACTGGGAATCACCCAGAAATTTCATGCAGTGTTTCACCCTCAGTCTGCGGGATTGGTTGAGAAATATAACGGTACTTTGAAGCTTAAGATCGCTAAGATCCAAGCTTCGACTTCTTTGACTTGGCCAAACGCTTTACCGTTGGCATTATTGTCAATTAGATCAATACCGCATTCTCGGACTGGTCTCACGCCATATGAGATCGTGTTCGGACGCCCAATGAATATTTGGGGTCCACCGAAACCGAAGTCAGTATATGATGTACCTTGTGTAATGATGAATGATTATCTGGCACAGTTAACTGATAATTTGGTTTCTATTCATCAACAGGTTCGAGAAGCGCTCCCTGATCGGTCCACAGGTGAAGGACATAATCTCCGGCCTGGAGACTATGTTATGCTCAAGGTGTTTGAAAGGACGAACAGTCTGGAGCCGAGATGGGTTGGTCCTGAGCAAATCTTGCTTGCAACGAGGACAGCTGTGCGAGTCTCCAATCGAAAGAACTGGATCCACTCCCTGCACTGTCGTAAAGTGCCACCTGGATTAGTGGAGCCTGCTGTATTGACCGACCATCGAGAAATCCTGACTGCAGAGAAAGGCCGTGCTGTGGAACCGAACGACACTGAGGAGCTCTTCCCGGACCAAGCGATTCCTGGAGCAAGAAGATATCATCTCAGACCGAGGAAGTGATTTTCTTTCCAGTATCAGGACACGTTGTCAGAACGGCCCTTAGGTTAGTGAAACGGAGAGCCAATGAGGCAAGGGGGGGGGGATCAGCCCTGCATTGGTGTAGTGACACCCGTCTTGGCCCGCTGGTGAAGAAATCAACGGCTGCTTAAGGGGAAGAGTTCTGACAACCTTTTAGTTTCAGGAAGATATTGATTTTTACTACAAAATGGAGAAGAAGAAGATTTTTTGTGCGACAAGTTTTATTATCATTGTAGCTATTGTTGGTATAACCACGTGGTTTGTTGAGGATGTGACTCCTGCCCGTGAGTTGCTTGTTTTGACTACTCCAGTGCCTGAGGAGCACTACTTTTACACCCTTCCGTATCAAGAATTGAAGCATCGTCAGTCTTATTTGAATAATACTTTTATCCAGATGTTGCATCATACCCATGTTGCTACAAATGCTACGAATTGTTGGATATTTGGTATGATGCCAGCTCATCAGAAGAAAGGAGGAACGCCGTTCATACCTCTTCCTTTCTCTCATAATGGTTCTTGTAGAGCATGGTACACTTTGCTTTTTGCCACACGGAAACCTACAGTGGGACGACTACTTTTTAGACTTAATAAGGAATGTCATCAAGATAAAGAAGGCTATCCACAAGCTAATGGGACTATATGGGAGTGGGAAGAATATCGACCAGATAATGAATCAACCCCCTACATCTTCACGAACACCAGAGACATTGTTGGAAATGAAAAATTTGTAATTCAAGTGGCGCAAGCTCAACGGACCTGTGTGTTCAGAGTGTCGGTCATATTCCTGTTGGTGTTAGTGATTGTATTATTGTTTTGAATATAGATGGATTAAATAATAGTACTTTCTTAGCTTCCCATAATACGTACTTCGTATGTGGGAATAAAGGTTATTACCGCTTACCCGCCGGCTGGTCCGGAGTATGTTATGTAGCGTTCCTATTACCCCCTGTATTCTTAGCACCTGCATCCTATCATAAAGACTTGAAGTTATTGAACAATGTAACTGTAAATAGGTATAAACGTACTCTATCTATTGATGATGTTGACCAAACCGACACTAGCTTACAGCAGTATGTTGATTTTAACTTAGGATTGTTTTTCTTTGTTGGAGCTGCCCTAAATAGTAGGAAGGTTCGACGATTAACAAGAGTTGTAGAGGCTGTAACGAATCAAGCTGCTGCTGCTCTTGGGAATCTTACAGAAGAATTGCAAATCACTAGAATTGTTGCGTTACAGAATCGTATGGTATTAGATGTTATGTTATCAGACAGAGGTGGAGCATGTAGAATTATCAGAAGTAGTTGTTGTGTATTTATTCCTGACCACACGCCATCAGTCTATAACGCTATTAATAAATTGCATAAAATCGCAGCTGAGATTCATACAGAAAATGGCACTTGGACCTTTCGTGGATGGTTTTGGGCATTGATCACTACATGGGGATGGAAAGTCTTAACTGGTCTCTGTATTATTGTAGCAGTTCTGTTTTCCTGTTGCATCTGTGTTCAGTGTGGTCCCTTAGTCTGTTCTTTATGTGTGTCATTTTGTATTCCTGATAAGAAAGCTATTGCCAATGTCACCTATCAGAAAAACTTAAACAAGGAGGTGGAAGAGATGATGAAAATTGACATATATGATGATTATCCTAATAAGCCGAATGTCTTCAGGAAATGCTGAAAGGGTCGTCTGTTGAAAACTAAAACAGCGATATGATTAAGCATTCACTGAAGACATGAATTCTCTACAGTCAAAATGTGTTTCTTGTCTTATGTTGACTAATGTCCAGACTCCATTTTGTATTGCCATGTCTCCACGTGCTTTGCACGAGAAGAGTCCTACCTCTTCGCTAGTTGCTCTTGTAATCTGCCTAGTAACAGTCTATAAATAGCTCCTTTGTCCGTCTGGCGCATGTCCAGACTTGACCACATCTGTTATCAGTTAGTCCTTGTTTGACCATGTTTTCGCGGGCTCAGGAAATTGTTAACTCCGCCCATATATTGATCCTGTATCGAAAATGTCCATAAATGGTAATGAATTTTGCTCTATGTTGTATCCACCCACTTATGAGCCCCTCTGTTGTGTATAAAAGGGGACCGTGTACGCAAGTTCTTTGTGCTACTCTATGCAATACTGAAGAGTGTTGTGTAGATTGTAGGACCACCCTTAAGGGTTAATAAACTCTGTTTTTGTATTTTGCAGTTTCCGTGCCAACTTCCTTCCAGTTTTCGTACATAGGAGGGCGAACCCTTGTATTTGCGGGTCTAGCTGGGGCCTGTACTCATCACCTAGGGCCCAAACGTGTATTTGTGCTTTTACTGATGCTTAAACACTTGTAACTGTAGTACTTTGAGCTCCAGTCTCATAAAGAGTAAGCCTGGGCGTTGAACTACGCTCCGTTCGCGGAGCTTGCGAAGTTTAGGTAACTTCGCGATTCGCGTAGAGCGCGAAGTTGCAGATTGCTACGCAATCTAGCGCGTAGCGTAGTAGTTTTGCTTCCTCGCGCGCTCAATATTCATTCTCGCGCGCGCGGTAACGTCTTACCTTGATTCTGCGATCGCCAACTTGCTTTTCTGTCTGTTCGCGAGCGCCACGAGATTTGTACTATGGCTGCCCAACCCCGCGAGAGTGTGCGACCCCGAACACATCATTGGTGCGCGCGAGCTGACTTCCGGCGGCTGTTTTGGTAAGATCGCGATCCCGAACATGGAAAAACTGCAATCTGGCAAAGAATATCTTGCGAGCTTCATAAAACCTTCTCTAAAATGATCATTTTGCTCAGAAAACTCCTCAGATTGTGATCTTGCTGTAGTCTTTTGTGTAAGAAAGAGTCCTTTAATTTTTTTAACTCTTTTTTTTCAAGAGGAAGGAAGTGCCCCTGAGTCTACAACTTCCTCTTCCTGTCCAGCAGGCTCCTCCCACGTGCTTTGTGCATGTGTTGTTCACTTTCATTTGGATTTGGAGCTGGAAGGATCACTTTTTGTGTCTGTCTGCTGCATCATACCATTGGATTGGATTTATTTGAGGAATTTTTGATTTGAGATTTAATTTACTACAAGTAAGTTGGAGAATTGGTGTGTTTGTTTCATTGGGGCTTGTTTGTACCTACATTTTTCTGGGATTTTTATTGTTTTTAAAAATTATTGTTGTGGTGGGTGGCCTGTACTACTTTCAATAGGGGCCTAGTTGTTTTTCTCTGCAATTTCAGCCAGTAGGGTACCCATGGGTCCATGTTTTGTGGTGTCTGTAGAATTTCTACATCATGTAGGGCATGGATGGCATAGGATTGAAATGCTAAACGTGGCTGTGGTGTATTTCACTGTTGGTGTGTGTGTGTGATTTACCTTTGTTGGATGTGTGTGCTTGATGTCATTGAGCTGTAGGTTTGGAGCAGGGAGAAGGTTTTATTTGTCTGGAAAACATTTTTATGAGAGGGATTAAGTTCCACAGACACTACAACTTCCTGTTCCTGTCCTTTGCAATCACTTTTTGTTTATTATTGTGGTGGGTGGGCTGAGCATGTGTGTGGGGGCCATTTTAGGAAGGCATGCATTGTGCCTTTGCCATAGGCGTACATTGACTGTCTCCCATTTCTTGTGGTTGTTGTGGGTGTGTGGTGGCCATTTTGTGGAGCCATCCAAGCAGTGTGCTTGCTTTTGCCATCCGGTTCCAAGCTTGTGGCCTAGTAGTCTTCCAGTAGGCCCAGAGGTAGTCAGCCTCCAATCTGTGGTGCGTGATTTAAATGTACAGTTGGTGTTGTGTGCTGATTTTCCTTTACTCCATTGATGGCTTTGGATTTTATTGCAAAAGGTGTGTTTGGGGTGGAATAGCATTTTTTGGGTGTGCTAAATAAATTGGACTTTTTTAGCCAGTATGTAAGGCAAGGGATTCAGCTCGCAAACTTTCGGTAACTCTGCACAGCGCGACAACGCGGACTTACATTTTTCGTCATTTTTGCGCTCGCAATATGCGTGTTCGCGCACGTGAGAAAGCCTTTTTGTACAGTTCGCGATCCCGAACACGCAGCTTTTGCAATCTGGCAAATAATATCTCGCGAGCAACATAGACCCTTCTCGAAAACGCTTTTTTGTGCATTTCTGCACAAAAAACTCTTCAGGCTGTCATTGAGCTGTAGGTTTGGAGCAGGGAGAAGCTTTTATTTGTCTGGAAAACATTTTTATGAGAGGGATTAAGTTCCACAGACACTACAACTTCCTGTTCCTGTCCTTTGCAATCACTTTTTGTTTATTATTGTGGTGGGTGGGCTGAGCATGTGTGTGGCGGCCATTTTATGAAGGCATGCATTGTGCCTTTGCCATAGGCGTACATTGACTTTCTCCCATTTCTTGTGGTTGTTGTGGGTGTGTGGCGGCCATTTTGTGGAGCCATCCAAGCAGTGTGCTTGCTTTTGCCATCCGGTTCCAAGCTTGTGGCCTAGTAGTCTTCCAGTAGGCCCAGAGGTAGTCAGCCTCCAATCTGTGGTGCGTGATTTAAATGTACAGTTAGTGTTGTGTGCCGATTTTCCTTTACTCCATGGATGGCTTTGGATTTTATTGCAAAAGGTGTGTTTGGGGTGGAATAGCATTTTTTGGGTGTGTGCTAAATAAATTGGGCTTTTTTAGCCAGTATGTAAGGCAAGGGATTCAGCTCGTGAACTTTCGGTAACTCTGCACAGCACGACAACGCGGACTTACATTTTTCGTCATTTTTGCGCTCGCAATATGCGTTTTCGCGCACGCGAGAAAGCCTTTTTGTACAGTTCGCGATCCCGAACACGTAGCTTTTGCAATCTGGCAAACAATATCTCGCGAGCAACATAGACCCTTCTCGAAAACGCTTTTTTGTGCATTTCTGCACAAAAAACTCCTCAGGCTGTCATTGAGCTGTAGGTTTGGAGCAGGGAGAAGCTTTTATTTGTCTGGAAAACATTTTTATGAGAGGGATTAAGTTCCAAGGACTCTACAACTTCCTGTTCCTGTCCTTTGCAATCACTTTTTGTTTATTATTGTGGTGGGTGGGCTGAGCATGTGTGTGGCGGCCATTTTAGGAAGGCATGCATTGTGCCTTTGCCATAGGCGTACATTGACTGTCTCCCATTTCTTGTGGTTGTTGTGGGTGTGTGGCGGCCATTTTGTGGAGCCATCCAAGCAGTGTGCTTGCTTTTGCCATCCGGTTCCAAGCTTGTGGCCTAGTAGTCTTCCAGTAGGCCCAGAGGTAGTCAGCCTCCAATCTGTGGTGCGTGATTTAAATGTACAGTTGGTGTTGTGTGCCGATTTTCCTTTACTCCATTGATGGCTTTAGATTTTATTGCAAAAGGTGTGTTTGGGGTGGAATAGCATTTTTTGGGTGTGTGCTAAATAAATTGGGCTTTTTTAGCCAGTATGTAAGGCAAGGGATTCAGCTCGCGAACTTTCGGTAACTCTGCACAACGCGGACTTACATTTTTCGTCATTTTTGCGCTCGCAATATGCGTGTTCGCGCACGCGAGAAAGCCTTTTTGTACAGTTCGGATGATACGGGTCGACATCTTTTTGTTGATAAATATGTGGCGAATTTATTACTGGGAGTAGCAGCTCGATTAAAAGCGAGTGAAAGCTCTTGGTCCACCTCGTCTCCGGCATCCCTCCTGACTATGACTCAGTATTATGAACGTCAGGAACAAGAAGCGAAGGGTCATGAGGAGAAGAAATCGAAAGATTTGAAAACTAAGGTGATGTTAGCGCAAGTGTATGGTCCGCATCGTCGGGGTGTTGAGAGAGGTAGAGGAGGATTTTATGGTTCCCCTTCGGGTCGGTCGGATGTTAATAGAAATCAATGTGCGTATTGCAAACAGCTGGGTAATTGGGCCAGGGATTGTCCGGTATTATATGCATCTCGTCAGGGACGTGGTCAGGGACCGCCGAGAGGTAGAGGGGGCTTTTCGAACTTCAGAGGGAATTCCAATGATCGTGCTCGATTTGATCCTAACATGCAGCAACGAGATAGACCTAATGTATTTGATCGGCACAATCAGTATCAAATGTCTGGGAATGACCGCCCTGGGTACCATGATTCGCAGCATGCATAGGATTGCGTTGGGTGGGGGTTGGAATCAGTTGAAGTGCCAGTTGATCAGAGGGGTCCTTATGTTACAGCAAATGTTCTGGGTTCTACTGATCGGTTCCTAGTTGATACAGGAGCTACTCGCAGTGCGCTGTCCAAACAATTGGTTCCGAGGGCTCCCCCATCTGGCTTAATGGTTACATCGGTAGGATTTGATGGTACACTCTCTCGAAGCCCTCTATCCCAACCCCTTGCATTTCATGTTGACCAACTTTCTGCACCCTGTCCGTTTTTGCTTGCTCCGAACACGCCTGACAACATTATGGGTCTTGATATGCTTAAGCACTTCAGAGCTACGATCCACTGCTCCCCTATTGGAGTACGTGTGATATTGAATGATAATCACCCCATGGCAGAACGGATGTGTGTGGTTGCAGAGGATACTGTATTAGCTTCTCTCCCTCGTACTTTGTGGGCCACTTCGGATACTGATGTGGGACAGATGGTGATTCCGCCTGTACACATTAGTGTCAAGGAGGGTGCTGTGTTACCACGCCTCCCTCAATATCGTATTTCCCAGGAGGGGGAGGAGGCGCTCATACAGTTTGTGCAGGATTTGATTAAGGTGGGAGTAGTGGAGGAAGTTCCATACAATGTCTGCAACAGTCCTATTCTACCCATTTTGAAGAAAGACACTGACACTAGGGTTTATCGTTTTATTATTGACTTAAGGGAGGTGAATAAGATAGTGATACCTCAGTATCCAGTGGTTTCTGATATTACGACGTTGCTTACTTTGGTCCCGCCAACGGCGACCACATTCTCGGTTAGCGATTTGAAAAATGCTTTCTTTTCGATTCCTATTCATCCTGATAGCCGGTACCTTTTTGGCTTCACTTTGAATAATCGGTCTTACAGATTTTGTAGAGTCCCCCAGGGTTATACAGAGAGTACTAGCATTTACAGTCAAGCATTGAAAAGACAATTGGATTCCTTTGTTCTGCCTGATGGTGTAGCCTTTATACAATATGTCGACGACATCTTGTTGGCGGCCGACACTTCTGAGCTATGTGAGAAGTGCACGTTATCCTTGCTTTCCTTTTTGGCATCTCACAATCACAAAGTGTCGAAGAAGAAATTGCAATTCTGTAGACCAAAGGTGACTTACTTGTGTCACCTTTTGTCTAAGGAGGGGCGTGCACTCACACCAGATCGTATTCAAGCAATTTTGGACACGCCAGTACCTTCCACACAGAAGGACGTGCGTGCATTTTTGGGTCTTGCTTCTTTTTGTAGGCAATGGATATTGGGGTTTTCATATATAGTTAAACCATTGTTAGCACTTGTGACAAAAGATACCCCAATTCCTCTTCCGTGGTCAAATAAGTGTGAAATTGCCTTTCAGCAATTGCGACAAGCTCTTTGTTCAGCACCAGTGTTAGGTACCCCTGATTATACAAAGCCCTTTACATTGTATGTACATGAGAGAGATGGATGTGCATTATCAGTTTTAGTGCAGATGCACGGCGACAAGCAGCGCCCTTGTGCATATTTTTCGGCCGTACTTGATCCTGTTGCCCGAGCATTGCCTGGTTGTTTTCGCTCGGTTGCGGCGACAGCTGTGTCAATACGCCAAAGCGAGGGAATTGTGCTATCTCATAAGCTGTTGGTATTAGTTCCCCATGCTGTTGATGCCCTGCTTAATCAGACAAAGACGCAGCATTTGACCAGTGCTCGTTTAACGGGATATGAGTTGACGCTTTTGGCTCCTCATATTACGTTGAAGAGGTGCGCAACGTTAAATCCAGCCACATTGTTGCCGTTCCCGGAAACTCAGTCCGAAGCACAAAAAGCACATGACTGTATTCTCGTGACTGAGGAACAGACAAAGGGTCGTATTGATCTCCAGGATACGCCCTTTACAGATGTAGATGGAGAACTATGGGTGGACGGATCATGCCTGAAGCTACCAGATGGTACGACTTCAGCAGCGTATGCAATTACCACATTACAAACAATAGTGGAGACAGCACGCATACCGCAGAAATCAGCTCAAGCAGCGGAACTGATAGCATTAACACGAGCATGTGAGCTCAGTACAGGATTGTGTGTGAATGTTTATACAGATAGCCGCTATGCCTTCGGAGTAGCGCACAATTTTGGCCTACTCTGGAAGGAGAGAGGGTTTCTAACGTCAAATGGAGCACAGATAATGTATGGAGAGTTAGTTCACAACCTTTTGACTGCATTAACATATCCAAAGAAGATTGCTATAGTTAAATGTAGTGCCCATAAAAAGGTGGTTGATAAAGTTGGAGAAGGGAATGCTTTGGCAGACCGGGTGGCACGAGAGACTGCGATGCAGCCTGACTCTACTGCAATGTATGTTGTGAAGTCACAGGCAGAAAGATGGCACGATGCTAGGAGAGAAGTGCTAGAGATACAGAGGACCGCTTCCGATAAGGAACGAGAGCAATGGTCCAATGATGGAGAATTGGATGATGAAGGGTGTTGGAGAAATAAGCAGATGGATAAATGGAAGTTACCCACAGCTTTCGTACAACCTATGGTTCAGATGGCACATGGACTAGCACATGTCGGAGCTTCCGCAATTGTAAAATTACTCACACGAGTTTGGGAGCATCCGGAGATCGCTAGCACGGCAAAGAGGGTAGTGCAGACTTGCATGATTTGCCTGAAGTATAACCCAGGAAAGGGTACACGAACTCCAGCAGGAGGATTTGCAACACCTACTGCACCCTTTGAGGTTTTGCAGATGGATTACATTCAGCTTGAACGCTGCAACAATCTGAAGTATGTTCTAGTAGTGGTTTGTGCCTTCAGTAAGTGGGTTGAGGCATACCCTACGAAAGACAATTCTGCAATGACTACAGCCAAGATGCTATTGAAGGAGTTCTTCCCTCGATATGGTGTTTGTAGATTGTTGTGGAGTGATAACGGACCTCATTTTATAGCAGACGTTATCAAGCATGTCTTGAAAGGACTGGGAATCACCCAGAAATTTCATGCAGTGTTTCACCCTCAGTCTGCGGGATTGGTTGAGAAATATAACGGTACTTTGAAGCTTAAGATCGCTAAGATCCAAGCTTCGACTTCTTTGACTTGGCCAAACGCTTTACCGTTGGCATTATTGTCAATTAGATCAATACCGCATTCTCGGACTGGTCTCACGCCATATGAGATCGTGTTCGGACGCCCAATGAATATTTGGGGTCCACCGAAACCGAAGTCAGTATATGATGTACCTTGTGTAATGATGAATGATTATCTGGCACAGTTAACTGATAATTTGGTTTCTATTCATCAACAGGTTCGAGAAGCGCTCCCTGATCGGTCCACAGGTGAAGGACATAATCTCCGGCCTGGAGACTATGTTATGCTCAAGGTGTTTGAAAGGACGAACAGTCTGGAGCCGAGATGGGTTGGTCCTGAGCAAATCTTGCTTGCAACGAGGACAGCTGTGCGAGTCTCCAATCGAAAGAACTGGATCCACTCCCTGCACTGTCGTAAAGTGCCACCTGGATTAGTGGAGCCTGCTGTATTGACCGACCATCGAGAAATCCTGACTGCAGAGAAAGGCCGTGCTGTGGAACCGAACGACACTGAGGAGCTCTTCCCGGACCAAGCGATTCCTGGAGCAAGAAGATATCATCTCAGACCGAGGAAGTGATTTTCTTTCCAGTATCAGGACACGTTGTCAGAACGGCCCTTAGGTTAGTGAAACGGAGAGCCAATGAGGCAAGGGGGGGGGGATCAGCCCTGCATTGGTGTAGTGACACCCGTCTTGGCCCGCTGGTGAAGAAATCAACGGCTGCTTAAGGGGAAGAGTTCTGACAACCTTTTAGTTTCAGGAAGATATTGATTTTTACTACAAAATGGAGAAGAAGAAGATTTTTTGTGCGACAAGTTTTATTATCATTGTAGCTATTGTTGGTATAACCACGTGGTTTGTTGAGGATGTGACTCCTGCCCGTGAGTTGCTTGTTTTGACTACTCCAGTGCCTGAGGAGCACTACTTTTACACCCTTCCGTATCAAGAATTGAAGCATCGTCAGTCTTATTTGAATAATACTTTTATCCAGATGTTGCATCATACCCATGTTGCTACAAATGCTACGAATTGTTGGATATTTGGTATGATGCCAGCTCATCAGAAGAAAGGAGGAACGCCGTTCATACCTCTTCCTTTCTCTCATAATGGTTCTTGTAGAGCATGGTACACTTTGCTTTTTGCCACACGGAAACCTACAGTGGGACGACTACTTTTTAGACTTAATAAGGAATGTCATCAAGATAAAGAAGGCTATCCACAAGCTAATGGGACTATATGGGAGTGGGAAGAATATCGACCAGATAATGAATCAACCCCCTACATCTTCACGAACACCAGAGACATTGTTGGAAATGAAAAATTTGTAATTCAAGTGGCGCAAGCTCAACGGACCTGTGTGTTCAGAGTGTCGGTCATATTCCTGTTGGTGTTAGTGATTGTATTATTGTTTTGAATATAGATGGATTAAATAATAGTACTTTCTTAGCTTCCCATAATACGTACTTCGTATGTGGGAATAAAGGTTATTACCGCTTACCCGCCGGCTGGTCCGGAGTATGTTATGTAGCGTTCCTATTACCCCCTGTATTCTTAGCACCTGCATCCTATCATAAAGACTTGAAGTTATTGAACAATGTAACTGTAAATAGGTATAAACGTACTCTATCTATTGATGATGTTGACCAAACCGACACTAGCTTACAGCAGTATGTTGATTTTAACTTAGGATTGTTTTTCTTTGTTGGAGCTGCCCTAAATAGTAGGAAGGTTCGACGATTAACAAGAGTTGTAGAGGCTGTAACGAATCAAGCTGCTGCTGCTCTTGGGAATCTTACAGAAGAATTGCAAATCACTAGAATTGTTGCGTTACAGAATCGTATGGTATTAGATGTTATGTTAGCAGACAGAGGTGGAGCATGTAGAATTATCGGAAGTAGTTGTTGTGTATTTATTCCTGACCACACGCCATCAGTCTATAACGCTATTAATAAATTGCATAAAATCGCAGCTGAGATTCATACAGAAAATGGCACTTGGACCTTTCGTGGATGGTTTTGGGCATTGATCACTACATGGGGATGGAAAGTCTTAACTGGTCTCTGTATTATTGTAGCAGTTCTGTTTTCCTGTTGCATCTGTGTTCAGTGTGGTCCCTTAGTCTGTTCTTTATGTGTGTCATTTTGTATTCCTGATAAGAAAGCTATTGCCAATGTCACCTATCAGAAAAACTTAAACAAGGAGGTGGAAGAGATGATGAAAATTGACATATATGATGATTATCCTAATAAGCCGAATGTCTTCAGGAAATGCTGAAAGGGTCGTCTGTTGAAAACTAAAACAGCGATATGATTAAGCATTCACTGAAGACATGAATTCTCTACAGTCAAAATGTGTTTCTTGTCTTATGTTGACTAATGTCCAGACTCCATTTTGTATTGCCATGTCTCCACGTGCTTTGCACGAGAAGAGTCCTACCTCTTCGCTAGTTGCTCTTGTAATCTGCCTAGTAACAGTCTATAAATAGCTCCTTTGTCCGTCTGGCGCATGTCCAGACTTGACCACATCTGTTATCAGTTAGTCCTTGTTTGACCATGTTTTCGCGGGCTCAGGAAATTGTTAACTCCGCCCATATATTGATCCTGTATCGAAAATGTCCATAAATGGTAATGAATTTTGCTCTATGTTGTATCCACCCACTTATGAGCCCCTCTGTTGTGTATAAAAGGGGACCGTGTACGCAAGTTCTTTGTGCTACTCTATGCAATACTGAAGAGTGTTGTGTAGATTGTAGGACCACCCTTAAGGGTTAATAAACTCTGTTTTTGTATTTTGCAGTTTCCGTGCCAACTTCCTTCCAGTTTTCGTACATAGGAGGGCGAACCCTTGTATTTGCGGGTCTAGCTGGGGCCTGTACTCATCACCTAGGGCCCAAACGTGTATTTGTGCTTTTACTGATGCTTAAACACTTGTAACTGTAGTACTTTGAGCTCCAGTCTCATAAAGAGTAAGCCTGGGCGTTGAACTACGCTCCGTTCGCGGAGCTTGCGAAGTTTAGGTAACTTCGCGATTCGCGTAGAGCGCGAAGTTGCAGATTGCTACGCAATCTAGCGCGTAGCGTAGTAGTTTTGCTTCCTCGCGCGCTCAATATTCATTCTCGCGCGCGCGGTAACGTCTTACCTTGATTCTGCGATCGCCAACTTGCTTTTCTGTCTGTTCGCGAGCGCCACGAGATTTGTACTATGGCTGCCCAACCCCGCGAGAGTGTGCGACCCCGAACACATCATTGGTGCGCGCGAGCTGACTTCCGGCGGCTGTTTTGGTAAGATCGCGATCCCGAACATGGAAAAACTGCAATCTGGCAAAGAATATCTTGCGAGCTTCATAAAACCTTCTCTAAAATGATCATTTTGCTCAGAAAACTCCTCAGATTGTGATCTTGCTGTAGTCTTTTGTGTAAGAAAGAGTCCTTTAATTTTTTTAACTCTTTTTTTTCAAGAGGAAGGAAGTGCCCCTGAGTCTACAACTTCCTCTTCCTGTCCAGCAGGCTCCTCCCACGTGCTTTGTGCATGTGTTGTTCACTTTCATTTGGATTTGGAGCTGGAAGGATCACTTTTTGTGTCTGTCTGCTGCATCATACCATTGGATTGGATTTATTTGAGGAATTTTTGATTTGAGATTTAATTTACTACAAGTAAGTTGGAGAATTGGTGTGTTTGTTTCATTGGGGCTTGTTTGTACCTACATTTTTCTGGGATTTTTATTGTTTTTAAAAATTATTGTTGTGGTGGGTGGCCTGTACTACTTTCAATAGGGGCCTAGTTGTTTTTCTCTGCAATTTCAGCCAGTAGGGTACCCATGGGTCCATGTTTTGTGGTGTCTGTAGAATTTCTACATCATGTAGGGCATGGATGGCATAGGATTGAAATGCTAAACGTGGCTGTGGTGTATTTCACTGTTGGTGTGTGTGTGTGATTTACCTTTGTTGGATGTGTGTGCTTGATGTCATTGAGCTGTAGGTTTGGAGCAGGGAGAAGGTTTTATTTGTCTGGAAAACATTTTTATGAGAGGGATTAAGTTCCACAGACACTACAACTTCCTGTTCCTGTCCTTTGCAATCACTTTTTGTTTATTATTGTGGTGGGTGGGCTGAGCATGTGTGTGGGGGCCATTTTAGGAAGGCATGCATTGTGCCTTTGCCATAGGCGTACATTGACTGTCTCCCATTTCTTGTGGTTGTTGTGGGTGTGTGGTGGCCATTTTGTGGAGCCATCCAAGCAGTGTGCTTGCTTTTGCCATCCGGTTCCAAGCTTGTGGCCTAGTAGTCTTCCAGTAGGCCCAGAGGTAGTCAGCCTCCAATCTGTGGTGCGTGATTTAAATGTACAGTTGGTGTTGTGTGCTGATTTTCCTTTACTCCATTGATGGCTTTGGATTTTATTGCAAAAGGTGTGTTTGGGGTGGAATAGCATTTTTTGGGTGTGCTAAATAAATTGGACTTTTTTAGCCAGTATGTAAGGCAAGGGATTCAGCTCGCAAACTTTCGGTAACTCTGCACAGCGCGACAACGCGGACTTACATTTTTCGTCATTTTTGCGCTCGCAATATGCGTGTTCGCGCACGTGAGAAAGCCTTTTTGTACAGTTCGCGATCCCGAACACGCAGCTTTTGCAATCTGGCAAATAATATCTCGCGAGCAACATAGACCCTTCTCGAAAACGCTTTTTTGTGCATTTCTGCACAAAAAACTCTTCAGGCTGTCATTGAGCTGTAGGTTTGGAGCAGGGAGAAGCTTTTATTTGTCTGGAAAACATTTTTATGAGAGGGATTAAGTTCCACAGACACTACAACTTCCTGTTCCTGTCCTTTGCAATCACTTTTTGTTTATTATTGTGGTGGGTGGGCTGAGCATGTGTGTGGCGGCCATTTTATGAAGGCATGCATTGTGCCTTTGCCATAGGCGTACATTGACTTTCTCCCATTTCTTGTGGTTGTTGTGGGTGTGTGGCGGCCATTTTGTGGAGCCATCCAAGCAGTGTGCTTGCTTTTGCCATCCGGTTCCAAGCTTGTGGCCTAGTAGTCTTCCAGTAGGCCCAGAGGTAGTCAGCCTCCAATCTGTGGTGCGTGATTTAAATGTACAGTTAGTGTTGTGTGCCGATTTTCCTTTACTCCATGGATGGCTTTGGATTTTATTGCAAAAGGTGTGTTTGGGGTGGAATAGCATTTTTTGGGTGTGTGCTAAATAAATTGGGCTTTTTTAGCCAGTATGTAAGGCAAGGGATTCAGCTCGTGAACTTTCGGTAACTCTGCACAGCACGACAACGCGGACTTACATTTTTCGTCATTTTTGCGCTCGCAATATGCGTTTTCGCGCACGCGAGAAAGCCTTTTTGTACAGTTCGCGATCCCGAACACGCAGCTTTTGCAATCTGGCAAACAATATCTCGCGAGCAACATAGACCCTTCTCGAAAACGCTTTTTTGTGCATTTCTGCACAAAAAACTCCTCAGGCTGTCATTGAGCTGTAGGTTTGGAGCAGGGAGAAGCTTTTATTTGTCTGGAAAACATTTTTATGAGAGGGATTAAGTTCCAAGGACTCTACAACTTCCTGTTCCTGTCCTTTGCAATCACTTTTTGTTTATTATTGTGGTGGGTGGGCTGAGCATGTGTGTGGCGGCCATTTTAGGAAGGCATGCATTGTGCCTTTGCCATAGGCGTACATTGACTGTCTCCCATTTCTTGTGGTTGTTGTGGGTGTGTGGCGGCCATTTTGTGGAGCCATCCAAGCAGTGTGCTTGCTTTTGCCATCCGGTTCCAAGCTTGTGGCCTAGTAGTCTTCCAGTAGGCCCAGAGGTAGTCAGCCTCCAATCTGTGGTGCGTGATTTAAATGTACAGTTGGTGTTGTGTGCCGATTTTCCTTTACTCCATTGATGGCTTTAGATTTTATTGCAAAAGGTGTGTTTGGGGTGGAATAGCATTTTTTGGGTGTGTGCTAAATAAATTGGGCTTTTTTAGCCAGTATGTAAGGCAAGGGATTCAGCTCGCGAACTTTCGGTAACTCTGCACAACGCGGACTTACATTTTTCGTCATTTTTGCGCTCGCAATATGCGTGTTCGCGCACGCGAGAAAGCCTTTTTGTACAGTTCGCGATCCCGTTCACGCAGCTTTTGCAATCTGGCAAACAATATCTCGCGAGCAACATAGACCCTTCTCGAAAACGCTTTTTTGTGCATTTCTGCACAAAAAACTCCTCAGGCTGTCATTGAGCTGTAGGTTTGGAGCAGGGAGAAGCTTTTATTTGTCTGGAAAACATTTTTATGAGAGGGATTAAGTTCCACAGACACTACAACTTCCTGTTCCTGTCCTTTGCAATCACTTTTTGTTTATTATTGTGGTGGGTGGGCTGAGCATGTGTGTGGCGGCCATTTTAGGAAGGTATGCATTGTGCCTTTGCCATAGGCGTCCAAACTTGTGGCCTAGTCGTACAGTAGGCCCAGGGGTACAACTCAGCAATCATCACGGCGGGTGCATGGAATGTAAACAACTGTTTTTTTGTTGTGCATTGAATTTCAACATCATGTATGGCTTTGGATTGAATTGTAAAATGTGGCCTATACTTTTTTACGGGGTTAGATTTCACTTTTGGGTGTTGTAAATAAATGCCTTTAGTTTTTATGTGTATATGTTCGTTGTTGTTGCTCCCTGATGCTGCATCCATCCCATAAGATTCACACTTTTATTTAGGTCAAACAGGCTAGACTACATTTATGTTTTTGTTCCTTGCTATTCTTCTTCCTCAGTGTACACAGTACAAATACAACAGGATCCCTGGCCTTGTCAGTCTCTTAAGAGTCTTAATGGCTGGCTATACTGGTGATGTTGTTTACTGACTTCATAAAATGTAATAATTGTGTTGACCACCCACCAGACAATAATAAGTTATATATTAAATTATGGGTCTTTTGACTGATGTTCTTCTGGCTTTTTTGCTTTTAGGTGCACAAAAGACAGAGGAGGTGTGTCATCATCATCCACTGTTGTGGTGCCAGACCGACGTCCTGCTGCTGTACACAACGTGACGTGTCAGTGACCTGACCAGGCATCTCTGCAACTTGTGCAACTGAGTGCTGTTTTGACATCTGTTGAAGATGCCCTCAAAGAAAGCAGGTAGCAGGTCCTCCGGTACCAAGAAAGTTGCCATGGAGAAGAAGGAACAGAAGAAGAAGGAAGTGTCACTTAAGTCTGGTGTGCCTCCCAAAACCTTTTTTGGTACACCAAAAATGACGCCTGCAGCAGCGGTGTCGGGGGGCCAAGCTGGGGGCAGCACCTCCACATCAGTGGGCCCAACCCGCTAACCCATGCCCAAGCAGATGAGTGAGGAAGAGGTAGCCGGCCTTATGGTGGAAAGCAGCGATGCTGAGCCTGAACTAAACTTATCGCTATCTCAAAGTAGTACACAATCAACGCAGGAGGGAACATCATCAACACAGCAGATAAGTGGTCAACAGCCGCAGCCACCGCCCGCAATAGTAGCTGTTTTTCCTCCCGAAGTAGGGGCAGTCCAGGAAATTGAGCCTCATGCAGTGGAAGAAGAGGAAGCCACTCCTTTAGAAGTTGCATTGCCTTTTAAATCGCCAGCAAGGAAAAGGAGGGTTAGTACATCAAGTTCTTCACCAAGCCCCCCTTCTGATGATCTAGATGTCACTTGGAAGCCACAAACTGAGTCTGAGAGGGAAACACATCACAAGAGCAGGCATGGGAAAAGGAAGGTTCCAGAAAGCCTTACACTTATGGATGTTGATGTAGAAGAGCAGGATGATGAGGATGATGATGATGATGATGAGCCAGCCATCACAAACATCACTCCCGGGCCTGAGGAGATGGAGACCAACATTTTTACACTATCCAAAATGGATGCGAGGGATGTAGCACGCATACCTCCAACACAGGTAACACCAACACGACCTCCAGCTTCCATATTTACATTAGCAAAGGGCCGGCAGCGTCCTACATCCAGCACAACAAGCACCACCTCAGCAGAAGTAGGTAGTGGTCCTGCACAGAGTCAAATTCAACACACACCCTCCAGTTCATCCGGCATTGGGAGTGGGAGTGGCACCTCCAGCAGGAGACAAAAGTTAAGCTCCCCAGTGTGGGACTTCTTTACGGTTAGTGGAAAGGAGGAGAACATTGCTGTATGCTCCGTTTGTCATACCTCTGTTAGTCGTGGAAAGCTTGGTACAAACTATGGTACCGGAGGCCAAATGACCCATCTGAAAAAACACCACGCAATCCAGTGGGAGGAGCACCTTAGGCTCATCAATACTGGAACCATTGGTGTTGGGCTTAAACGAGTAGAAAGTCCACTCACGGTGGAACAGGAAGAAGAGGGAGACATTCTCTGTGCTAGTGGTACACAAAGAAGCCCTGTCCCCAGCACTGCAGTGGTAACGCCCACATCCTCAGCCACATCTCATTGGCACAAGAGTAAGAGTCAGCCTGAGACACCAAGGAGCACTGCTGGCCCAAAAAGTGCGACGTTGACCACAGGAAGGAATACCCTGCAGCCTACCATTCTTAGCATGTTTGGTAGGCCGGAGGGGCAGTACGAACGCAACCACCCAATAGCACGTTTGTACAATGCAAAGCTGGCAAAAATGTTAGCACTGGACCTTCTCCCTTTTTCTTTTGTTGAAGGGGTGGGTTTTCTTGAGTTTGTGACCACCATCTGCCCAAAATGGAAAGTTCCCAGCCTCTACTATTTCGCAAGAGTTGCTGTTCCAACACTACATCACGACAAGCTGGAAATGCTTGGAAAAGCCTTAAAACAGAGTGCTGTTCAGAGTATACACCTGACAACAGACATGTGGACCAGTTGCCAAGTCACTGATTACATGTGCATCACTGCACACTGGGTCTCTTTTTCGGGTGTTAAAGATAAGATATCTGACGGTGTTGTTGACACCGCTGAGATTTTTAAAGACACTCGCAAACATGCAACTGTAGCCATGTTTGCTATGGAGAAATCTCATACTGCTGTTAACATTTTGGATGAGTTTAACAGCAAGGTGTTTGAGTGGCTGCGACCAAGAGGTCTTACCATTGGTTTTGTTGCCACGGACAATGACAGTAATGTAGTTAGGGCCATGAAAGATGGTGGCTATTTCAGGGTGCCATGTTTGGCACACTGCATTAACATTGTTGTTCAAGACTTTCTGAAAAATGAAAGCAAAGTCAGCAGCTTACTGACCACCTGCAGAAGAATATGCACACATTTCAACCATTCTTTTAAAGCCCGGAAGGAGCTGAGGGTCATTCAACGTGACCATAAAATGCCAGTCAAAGCACTCATCCAAGAGGTGCCAACACGTTGGAACTCAACGTATTACATGCTTGAGCGTCTGTTTGAGCAGTACATACCACTTAATGCTTATGTAATGAAAAGGTCAGGGGATCCTACAGTGAAAGGCATGAGAGTTGAGATGACCCAATGGGACCTTGTCAAAAGCCTGACAGAGATGCTACTTCCTTTTGAGGTCTTCACACGTGAAGTGAGCAGGGAGGACTGTACTATGGGCCAAGCTATCCCATTGTTGTACATGCTAGAGCAACAGCTGAAGGAGGTGTCAGAAATGTACGCAGGTGTGGATGACAAAGTAGACGCACATTATTTGGCAGACACCTTATCCGCTCGCTTATCTCACAATACAAGGATTCAAAATAACATTCTGTCACATCCACATTACATTACTGCCTCAATTTTGGATCCACGTTACAAATTATTGCTGCGCAGTAATGAAGTCATTCTTTTTTCAGAAGTGAATGTTGCCCAGTACAAAACTTTGATAGCTGAGGAAGCCACTGAGTTTGAAAACGAAAGGATCTCCATTAAAGGCCCGCCCCCTCAGGGCCGAAAAAGTACTGCAGGGCACCCAGAACAAAGTTCTACTTCAGAGGCCAAGCGCAGTGCGTTTGCCTCCCAGCAGTCAACAACACTGCCAGCAATAACATCAACAGCACCAACAGGATCATCAGGCACATTTACAAAAACGGCAGGTGATTGGTTTCTACGGAAAGGGTATTGCACATCCATGACTGATGCAAAGGCAAACGAGGCCCAGGAAATCGGAGCACTCCTGAACATTGAGCGGATGGTTCAGGCCTATCTAGATGACACAACAGAGGTCTACATGGAGCAAAGCCCATTGGTGTATTGGTATGGGAAAAGAAGCCAATGGCCAGTGCTCAGCAGGCTGGCAATTAAGTATGTGGCTTGCCCTGTTGCAAGTGTCTCTTCAGAGCGTGTTTTCAGTGCTGCTGGTGCCATTGTTACTGTCAAAAGGACCAGTCTCTCGCCCAAAAGTGTTGAGAGGTTAACCATGATCAAATTGAATCAACACTTTATACCACCAGAGTACAAAATACGTGAATCACAGGAGGAAGAGGAGAGCGACTTTGATGACATAAGTAGTGGGTTGTTAGACGTACTCCTCTTCCCTGACAACTAGGCTTTCAAATTGGTCTCCCTTCCTTTATTTGTGTGTGACTGTGTGTATCTATTTTTCTGGTTCAAAATCTACATTCACAACAAATCCATCAACAGTCTCCTCTTTTTATTTCCCTTTTGGAGTTGCACGTCTGTGCATAACTGTCCACTCCAATCCTCAGGGTCCTGCTCCATGTTCCTTACTCTCCCTAAGTACATTTCAAGCAAGTCAGACATTGGATGGAGATGGAGAATAGTACAATACAGGTTGCCTCTAACAGTCCCTCCATAAGAAGTGAAACGTGACTCCACCTATATTCCATTTTGTTTCCAAGCCGAAAGAAACTCATCACTGACTGGCAGAAGGCTAGGCAGGCATCAGATCAGACAGCCAAAGAGAACACCAAGACAGGTAATGAGTGATTATTGTGAATGATGGTGGCATGCATTGCATTGGATGCTGGCTGACTACGAAGAATTGTGCATGCCATGAAGTAGAACTATACTAGTTTATCGACAAAGTAAAAGTGACTCAGGTGTGGTGACAGTTAATGTTTCCTTGTTGTTTAATAATGACCACATTGTACTCCTACCACTGCAGGTGCCGGCCAATATCCGTTGCAATTTGGTAATATGGAATATATTATAAACTTAATCAGTCACTTCAGACTGAGTTGGTGTTGGAGAATACGTACCACACGGTCACCATCATGAGGATGCTGAGCATACTATCTTTGCCCACAGTCAGTTGGATTGGAGAAAATTGATGGAATAACTGCGTTTCACGGGCTGACTTAAAAGGTAAAAAGTTTGAACAAGAACCACAGCAGACCTAGGCTAGAGGTCCGTGTAGTGGTGTGGACTGGAGTAGAGTGTAGTGGTATGACGGACAGTGGCGCATTGATTTAGTCACTTCATTGGGAAAATTCTAGGCTGCTGCAGTGCATATGACATTTCTCTGGCTCGGTCAAAATGTAAGTAAGGGGTAGGGTGCCTGGCCTGTGCCGCGGTTCTCCTGTTCTGTGGCTGTGCTGGCTCCTGAATCCTGTCCCGTTGTTGTTGTACCTTAATGCTGTAGAGTAGACACTATGTAGCCTATCCAAGCTGCCTCAGTCTGAAAGTGTTCTCTCCAGAGTGTTGTCTTGCACTCCACTGTAATTGAGTTTATTGTTGTAAATGCTGTAATTTTTCAATACCCCGTTTGTTTTTCCATCTACACTTACAGGCCGGCCTTTACCCTGTGCTACAGTGGGAGAAATGACTCACACGTACCTTACCAATCCGCATCAGGCAGGCAGTGGTACCCAAGATTGATGTGCGGAGTGTCCATGGAAGGGAGGACCAAGAGGAATGACGAGAATGATGCAACTCCACATTTGGACCAGGATAATACAGTAACTTTAGTATCATCATTCGTCTTTACATTTATTTGCTTGCTTTTTTCTCTTCAATCATTACGACTGTGTGTTGTGGTTTGTTTGTTAATTGATCCAACTTTTTTTGAATTTCCTTAGCTAGCTTGAAAAATAAAAGTAAGCCCGGTACAGCATGTAATTGGGTTCGGTCTGAGCTCTGAGGGCGGCAGACAGGCAAGGCAAATTTCAATTTCGTCCCTGACTGTACTGTCTCATTGGGTCATAGTAGTTATAGTACAACTCATTATCATTAACCATCAAGTTATCTTCCTCAGCATGCATGCATTTGCTTTCTCTCACTTCATACTTTGATTTCTTTGATAATGGATCATGGTCGTCTTACAAGATTGTGTTTTACTTTTGTTGTGTCCATGCATATTGTCTGTTTTTCTTTCTCAAACCTTTCCCAAAACCCCACTTCCCATCCAATCATCAATCCCTAACCCTCTTCCCCCGGGCTGTGTGATTTATATTGAGGTGTGATGTGATGACTATGTACACCAATTGATCACACGCTTGCTGGGGCAGATGTGGTGAAAGCAACACTAATTGAATTTCAACTAAGGCAGGGCAAGGATCTTCTTCTGCTTGACCACCCATGCTGTAGTTTACTTTGTGTTCTGTTCTACTACTCCTCCCACAGTCTCAGTCAAGTGACTTTCTCTTTCTTTTTTCAAACGCTATTGCTAGTGTCTACTACTACCATCACAATAATGGCATCTACTCCGTCAATTTGGGAAACCAACCATGCAGCCATCAGTGTGCCGAACTTCATCATCAATCACAGGTAAGATAAGTTTGGTGGGAGGTATGGACTAGGAGGAGAGACTGACAGTACTATTATGACAATTAAAAATAACTCAGTGAGGGGTACTGCATCTATCGGTTTGTGTGTTACAAAATCGGCAGATCTTTTAAATCAAACACTGGCTGTGGGCATGCAGCAGCACAGAAACAAAGTAAACAACCATGTAACTTACATTGAATTCGGAAAACTGTAACCCACCACAAAACATTAACATCGTATAAATAAATAGTAAGTATATTTTTAATGTCCCCTAACAAAAATAAACTATCCCGCTCTGACCTAACCCACCCCCCTCCCTAACCCCAACGAAACGAAACGAAAGTCCAAAGTCCCAATGTCTGTAGAAGAAATCCCCAACACCCACAAACCCACCCACCAACAAAAGGAATTAAAAAAGGGGCAAACGACGAGGTCCTCTATTGTCGGCGGGCCTTAAGGTGTTTGTCCACCAGGATCTTTACCCGCTCCTCCATGTTCTCCTCCAAGCGGGCCATCCGGCGGAGCAGCTGGCGGCGAAATACCCTACAGTTACATCCAGGGTGGGGGGCAGCAGTGCTGGAAATAGAGGCGCGGCGGCGGGCGGATGCCGGACCACGGTGCCGTGAAAGTGGAGGCCGGGCCTGACTGGGGCCCGGGGCATTGGAGGAGGCTGCAGCTGCAGCCGCCTCCTCCTCTTCCTCCTCTTCCTGAGCCACCAGCCGGCGATAATGCTCGCAGATGGCCTCCAGTTTCCGGCGCCGGGCCCTAGCGGCCAACTCCTTCCTTGATGGTTTAGTGGAAGGAGTATCATCTATATCAAGAAAGAAAAAGAACATGTTGGAGCCAATACTCTTAGCAAAACAGGAACACTAAAATCATTCAACACATAGTGTCACAGTATCACTAGCAAGCACAGTTCATAACATTTGGGATTTGGTGGTGGTAAGTATCTCTAATCCTACTTCCTTGGACTCTAACATTTGTGACAGTTTCCGAAATTGTTTATAAATATAATCGTACTATGTATGTACTCCGGTACACCAGTCGTACTGTTCTTATCTGTAGTTTAGCCCAATTACATAACCTTATTGTAGGCGGCATGCCAGCTCCATCAGCTAAGCTTGCACCCAAGAGAAACAGATATGAGCCACATGATGCAGACTCACGTTAGTTTCATTTACTACTACTGTCTGCAGGTGGGGAAGCTCATCTTTTTGTCTGACGCCTTACGGCCATTGGCACTGGTCATACTCTGTTACATGAAGGCAAATGGCATGCACAATTTCACTTATACCCTGCCATGGGTACTACAAAAAGGCTGATTATTTATTGGATCCAACGATCATTGCTTATATTCATATTATAGATGCTGCTAGTGCTAATACGATATACGACATCAGGTCGGTAGCGGTCGGTGGTGGGAGTGCTGCCGGTCGGTGACGTGGGAAGGTGCAGGGTGGGGATAGTAAACGATGGATTAAGGACATTCACAGGTAATTAAAGAATACATAAAAAAAAAATTGCTGCACACAGTAGCACACACTGCATCGCATTCGGCGGTGCAGTGCGCACCTTGAAAATAATTTTATTTATTTTTATGTTGATTACCTGTATTTGGCCGTAATACACAGTTTACTCGCCAGTGCCACCCACCCGTCCCCTCCCCATGTCACCGCCCGCCAACACTCCCACCACCAACCGCTACTGCAGAGGGTACTTTGCTTTCATTGATTGTGTAACCAATATCCATAAACAACAGATAGGCCACCCTTTGCAGGCTGGCTGCCCCAATCGAAAATACATTAATAATAATAGGTAGGGAGTGGTCCCCAGAGTGGGAGGAAGGGGTTTCCGCTTGATAATATATGACGTGCTTGCAAACTACTGCAAGTGGACTGTATGCTCATAATACTACCTTGATTCCCCTAGGCTTTGCTACTGTCGCGCAGTTTCTTTTACATTTTCTTCAAAGTAAGAATCTCCAGTGACACTTTCCACCTATACTGTCTCTTGGTGATAGTACATCCAGGCATACATCCATTAAAGTAAACGTCTATCCTTTTTTATATATCTCTTAACAAACCTTAGTTGGTTTCACCAACAAACACCCATGCTTCTGCTCCTTCCTTCCTTGCCTTGGCTTTGAGTATGAACCAAAAACACAGCTGATTCTTGCTATCTAGTACTATCCACCCATACTGTGTCACCCACCCAGGCAGGCATTCTTTCACCTTCCACCCATCCTTCAACAACCCATGCATCCGATCTTATTACTATCAGCCATCTATGCATGCTTCCAACAACATATCCTTCTCTGCCAGTTAGTCATACAGTTTATCTCGCCCGTCCTTCCACCCTTAGTGCTTTGGTCATCTGATCTGAGTTTGTCTTCTCCATAAAACATTCACAGCTGATTTTGGAGTCAAATAGAAAGAGGCCATTGGTTACTCTACTCACGCTGGTAATGCTACGTAAAGGGTGTCTTCTTCAACCGTTGTATAATAATTCGCACAGTACAGTGAAATAGTGAACACAGTTGCATCTAGCTGTAATGTCAAGAAGTAATGAATATAACTTACCGCCGCCGGCCACTGCTGCTAGATCCCCCCTGGGCCCTGGGTCTCCTGCAGGTGCCGCCAGTTCGCCTGCCCCCTCCGGAATGGCCGCATCGCTGGCCCCGACGGCACTGGTGGATGGTAGTGTGCCTAGAAAAAAGCATCACAAATTTTTTAGATGCCTGTAAACCGCCCCCTATTTTAAGTGTTCACTTGGAACATTGAAAAAAAAGTTAATGCGATGCAACATACATCAGCACTAGACAGTAAGTACAGTCAGTAGACAGACACTAGTAGGATATGGTTCCACTTCCTAGGGTCATCTAGTCCTACTCTACTCTTTTGAAAGTTAGCCTGAGCCATGAGTAACCCTTTTAGATTCATCATGTCGACTACTACTCTTTTGGTGCATATTATACCTGCCAGCTTATTGACATGTGCAGTAGATGCCTTTGAGGCCACTTGACTGTTGCGTACAAGTGAAGAGGTCGAAAAAACACCAACTTATTGACTTTGTTTAGTTTATATTGCTTAGCCATCACATACATGTTACACTTTTTGGCATGACTCCAAAATGCTAGCATTCACCAGTATACTATCTAACGGCTAACTCGCAGCGTTTTTCTCATATATCATAGGCGGAAGATTCCCTTCTACAAACCAGAGATTTACAGAGCATATTGGATGCAAGATGATGTAACCAGTATTTCTACGTTCTACGGTGAGGGGTCTTCCAGAATTCAAAAGATCTTGGCTCTTGTTCTTGTTGTCAATCATGCACTTGTAAATGTTTATTGTTTTAATGTTAGGCTTTTTGCTGGCTTATTGACTATGGCTGTAGTAAATTAAATTTCATATTAACGATGTACAGAGTTTGATACTTGTTTCAAATAAACCTTTTGAACTTACACGTAAACTCTGTGGTATTTGGTGTGGTGGAGTGGACTTACACAAGTGTGTGAGCAAAATGGTGTTTGTTATTATGTTCTGGGTTGTCTCTGTCTCAGTCATCATCAACATTGTGTATCTTCTTCGTGGGGGGGTTGGGAGTGGGACCCTAATGTGAGACACTATAGCTAGTCGGTCAGGGGATCCTGGGTTCTTCGGACTGAGGTGTGATCAGTAAGATCCAACCTCCCATCAGCAACATCCTATTTTGTTGTGCATAGTTCTGTATGTAGCTCTGCAGAATCCTAGACAATAGTAGTATCATGTACTATCCGATCAAAAATACTAGTCAAATATCTGGTTGGGCATTTTGTTTGTGGTAATTGTCAAAGCCTCAACATTGAGAAGACTTGAAGAGGACAACCCAAAGGACAGGACCCAGTGGCTAGAGCTATTGGTCAATCAGAGTTTTATTGTTGCAAAGAAAACCTTCTATTAAAGAGTGGGCAACTGTGCAAGTTTCGCTACACACAGAGTAATAATAGTAATAGTAGTAGTAGTACAGAGAGTCATAGCAGAGGGAGTTAGAAGCAACTTAGAGGCAGGGATAAACAGAATTAGTAAACAGATAGTCAAGGTCAAAGAAGTAAGCTTTTGTAAAAAAGAGATTCAGAAAGTGGAACCATAATTTAGAGTTTGGGAAAAAAAGATGCAGTAACATAACATTTAGGGAAATATAAATGTCAATCTAACCAATGGAGGACTTACTGGGGCCACCTGCAGGAGCCTCAGTAGAGGAGCGGTCCTGGGGTTCCCCCGCCGACTCCAACCCCGTCTTCTTGCCCCTGGGTGGTGCTGATGATCATGTAAAATATAATAAAGAAAGAGACCAACATTAAGGAGTGCTGTGAGAAAAATAATAAATCATTTGGAAAAATAAGTCAAAGAACATTTTAGGAAACAACAAGTGCAATAAAATTGACCTATCTAATCAGATGGATCGACTACTGGCTGCTTCCTAGTGCATTTACGGATCGTCTACTTATTTATGAACACTCCAGTGTTCCATGATCATTCTGATTCCAAATACTAACAAAGCCTAGTAAGTACCACCTGACCTACACCACCTATTCCAGACGGGCCAATTGTTTACTAAGTCTGCACTTCCATTTTTTTCAGCCATCAAATGCATAGATGAGATGGAGGACACATGAATAGTTGCATACATTAGTGCATACATACAACAAATTGTGGGTTGGTTGCATAATTCTGATCTAGTTCTGCTACTGACTGACCATGCAAAGCCTACCACTCACTAAACAAAGTACAAAAGGTTCGACGGAGGACTGGGGTAAGCAGCACTCAGTGACAGAGGATGCGTCACGCAGACCGCATAAAACAATTAGTAACTACTACTAACAAACTAAACCTAGTATCCAATATCCATCCACCACTATTTCACAGTAGGACAATGGAAGGACTAGAGTCTCTCTAGCAAATCGCATTACCTAACTTCAGTTCTGTAAAGTAAACTCTTACATAATCAGGATCAGCACAAGCTAGCGCAAACTAAGTTGCAAACAAGTAAGAGTACCACCGTGCACCTGGGTCCTTAAATCAAAGAACATTTTGCTTTTTGGAACGTAATTTACCAGCAACGCTTGACACGCAGCAGTAATCTTGTTGTTAATCTAATTTAATATACACAATCAGTTACTCACCAAGCCCGACGACCTCGACACCTAGCAGGTCCAACAGGTCCTGCTCCCGGTCCAGGATGTCGGACCACCGGTGGGCTAGCTGGTTGTGGGGTCGCCCACCGACGGTGCCGCTCCTGGGTAGCGTACCCGGAGCCGGGCCTGCCGCCGGCTGCCAAGGTCAAGGGGAGGAGGCGCTGGATGAAGAAAACAAGAGCCGCCACCTCCTCCTCCCCAAACAGTTGCCGGGCCTGCACCCCTGCAGGACTCATTCTGCCGCAAGGCAGGCGGCGCTTCTCTGCGCCTGCAGGTCCCTTGCCCTTGGGACTTGGTGTGCCCTTGGCCATGGTTCTGGGGTGGGTGGGAGGTGGAAAAGAAAAGTCCGAAGGGGAAAAAAAGTTAGGGGGAAGAAGATAGAAAGAACTTTATAAAAGTAACAAAAAAGCAGTAAAAGTAGAAATAAAATGCAAAATATAAACTAAGGCAAACAGAGAGATAGATAATAACTAAAAAAAATCAGAAAAAAGGCATAAAAGACAAAGGATTGCTAAGATAAAGGGAGGATTCAAAAGTAGGCCCAGAACCATGGCATAGAGTGAAAAACAAGATGGCCGCGCCCATTCGCGACCGAGTGGGTAAGTTCGCGCGATATTTCTCGCGAACATGTACTATTCATCGCGAACAAGTAAAATGCGCTCCCGAACACGTCAATGCACATCGCGAACACGCTATCCGCGACCCGGAACAGGAAATAAGGCATCGCGAGCGGGCGGGACAATAGAAAAACAAGATGGCCGCGCCCATTGGCGACCGCATGGGTAAGATCGCGAGATATATCCCCCGAGCATGCAAACAGCTCCCCGAACATGCTTACCGCGCTCGCGAACACCAAAAAGCCATCGCGAACAGGTTGCCACAAGCAACTACGCAAGCTCGCGAAGCTTCGCGAAGGTCGCGTAGTGCAATGACATCTTCGCGAAGCTTAGCGAAGCTTCGCGAAGCGCGGCTACGCGAACTACGCCCAGGGTTAATAAAGAGACAAGAGGGGTAGGATTTATCTTAAATACATATATTTGGAATATATACCTGGTGTGGTTGTCTTTTCATTTGATCATTCAAGAGATTATAGACTGGTAAAACAAGCTACTTTACATTCCTTCAAGACTTAGCCTGAAGGCTGCTCTCCATAGCTACCACTAGGATAGCTTTCACATAAGGTTGTCTTTAACCTATCACCATAAGGAGTTGTTTGGACTGGCACAAGGTGCCCTCTAGAACTAGTGGACAGCATATACCAGGCCACCTTCTCACAACATACACACGCCTGCACACAGACACACACCTGCTTCTGCTAACGAAACTATTACACACAGACATATGACTGCACAGAGACACACCTGCTTCTGCTAAAGAAACTACTCCACACAGACACTCACCTGCTTCTGCTAAAGAAACTACTCCACACAGACACACGCCTGCTCCTGCTAAAGAAACTACTACACACACACGCCTGCTTATGCTAATGAAACTACTACACACACACACGCCTGCTTCTGCTAAAGAAACTACTACACACACACGCCTGCTTCTGCTAAAGAAACTACTACACACAGACACACGCCTGCTTCTGCTAAAGAAACTACTACACAAAGACACACACCTGCTCCTGCTAACTGCTCCTGCTAAAGAAACTACCCCACACAGACACATGCCTGCTTCTGCTAATGAAACTACTACACCAGACACACGCCTGTTTTTGCTAACGAAACTACTACACACAGACACACGCCTGCCTCTGCTAACGAAACTACTACACACAGACACACGCCTGCTCCTGCTAAAGAAACTACTATACACAGACACACGCCTGCTCCTGCTAAAGAAACTACTACACACAGACACACGCCTGCTTCTGCTAACGAAACTGTGAGAAGTTGGCCTGGCATATGCTGTCCACTAGTTATAGGGGACACCTTGCACCAGTTCAATTTGACTCTTAAGGTGATAGGTTAAAAGACAACCTTTAAAGAAAGCTATCCTAGTGGTAGCTGTGGAGAGCAGCCTTTAGGCTAAGTCTTGAGGGAGTGTTAAGCTTATTGTTTTACCATGGATAACCTCTTGAATGACCAAATGAAAGAGTAGTCCACACAGGTATATATTCAAAATATATGTATTTATTCTAAGAACAAATCCCACTAGTCTCTTGTGAGGCTGGAGGTAAAGATACAATTCAATAAAGCATTTAAACAACAATAAATAGCACTGGAATCACAGGACCCCAGGGGGGGACCAAACCATATATTAAAAAAGTGGTATAAGAACCACAACAGTTCTGCAGACAGTGCCTAGGGCACTTAGGGTCGCTGGCCCCTTACGAAACCACCCAAGGTAGTGAGGAAGGGGACCCACGGGAGACGGGTGCAGTGTTTAAACTACAGTCGGGATCTCTATTAAACCCTATGGGAAATGTCGCGGTTGGAAATTACAAGAATCTGAACACTTCTAGCAGGAGTTCAATTTCAGCAGGTCAGAGGTAAGCTTTTGAAGAGCCCACACCCACGACAGTACCGAGGTACCACTGTTACCTGCCCCAGGGAAGCCGGGTGCATAGGTTGTTTTCGATGTCGGGTCGCGATCTCGTTTTCAATGGAAAAAGGTGAAGAACTGCTGCTAGCAAGAAGCGTCGTCGATGTCGTGAAGATTGAAGATGTAGATCTTGAAGAATAGGACCTGAAAGCAGAGGGGACAGAGTCTGGGTCACTCCAGGGACCAGGGAGCTCAGGAGAAAGAGCCCTTCAATGTCGGGTGTTTTCAGGTTGAAGACGGGTAGCTTGGATCAGCAGCCACGGGTTCCAGGAGGCTTCAAGGAAGGCCAGCTTCTGGAGGGCGACTGTCCCACGAAGGATGAAGGCCGCTGCGGTGTTAGTGTCCGGATTGGATCCACTAAGCCTTGGCAACCGCAACCCACGCAAGGATCACAAAACAGCTACGGTGCAGACCCACGAGGTCTGAGCAAGGTCTCCAGCGAGGAGACTGTAGAGCAGGCCTAGAGCAACCAGGGGAGCCCTTTAAAGTAAAGATTGACCTCCAATAGGGCCCACCAGTCGAGAGACAAGGGACCGCGGGAGGCGGCAATTTGGAGTGCGTAAAGATGAGCCCACGGGTCGCGGGAGCGGCTTGAGCGTTGTCCCTTGGCACAAGTAATGCTGAGAGTTTGGCTCAATGATGGGCCAAAGCACAAATTCCCCACTGGTCGGGGTCGTGTGCTGTGCAAGAGTGGCCGGTGTCCTGGGGTATTGGGGATCTCGGCACCCATGGGGTCCACGGTGCTGAGCTTTGCTGTGCACACTCACTGGCCTCTAGGATGCTTGGAAACCCACCTCAGGGTAGGCAGAAGTCTTCGATGTCCGTAGGAGCAGCGGAGTTCCAACCGGGTTACTTGAAGTGTTTCAGGTGCCTGCCAAGCAGGGGGGTAACTCCTTTACCCAAGGGAGATTTCTTCATTCAGCTGTGCGGCAGCTCATCGAAGGTTCAAGTCTTTGAAGTCCAAGATTAATCTGAGGCTCTGGGGACCCTGCACCCACCTTTATCCAGAGATTAGGGGAGTGTCTGAATCAGAGCCCACCAATGAGAGTTTAGGCGGGAAAGTGTGTGTTTTCCCGCCTGGGCAGGGGACAGGATGCTCCTGAACCGGTTTGAGGCGGTGTATGCAGAAATAGGCACAGGAGAAGCCTACGTGCAAGTTTGAAAGACATCCTATGGTGCACCCACCCTGTTCCAATCCACATAGTCTGTCTGGGGAGGTGGGAACACCTCCCTGCAACAAGATCCCTATTGTCCAGCTGCCGTGGCTGGAGTTCTGCCCAGCAACAGACAGCCAGTAGTGTGGGTGGCGGTTAGCATCCATTTTGTACTACGTGTGCACTTTTAAATTGGTGTCTAAAATCTGCCTCTTTTACCATATCTCCCCTCTAGCAGGGGGGTTCATGCCCTCACTCCCACTCTCAAGTTATCACGCTATCGCGATTACCTATAATGCGGTTAAGAGTATATGGTATGGCTGCACTACAAACAACTCAGCAATAGTTTTAATGAAGGTTGCAGAGGGGCCCTACTCAGGTAGGGGCTCCCCCTCACACATATCTCAGCACCCTGCCTTGTAGGATTACCAAGGCCTGCCTTAGGGGTGACGTATGAGGATATATGTGTTGTATTTAAGTGGGATACAGGATACCTATATCCCTGTAAGGGGTGCAAGCACCACCTTACCCAGACTACAGTAGTGGTCTGGTGGTGTCAGTTTGTATGGCTGTCCCAGGGGTGGCACAATAAGTGCTGCAGCCCCTGGTAGGCCTCTGAGAGACCCATGCCCTGGGTACCTAGGGTACCATCTACAAGGGGCTGATAGGGTGTCCTCAGTATCCAATTGGTATGTACCTAGGGTACTCACATCAGTTTAGAGAGGAAGCAGATAGGCTGGGGTCCTGGATAGCAGGGCCACAGCCTGGCTAGAGTCAGAAAACAGTCAAAACATCAGCAAAAAGTTGGGGGCGCCTATGCAGTCGATGTCAATCTCCTACAGACACACGCCTCCTTCTGCTAAAGAAACTACTCCACACAGACACACGCCTGCACACAGACACACGCCTGCTTCTGCTAAAGAAACTGCTACACACAGACACACGCCTGCTTCTGTTAACGAAACTACTACATAGATACACACGCCTGCTTCTGCTACCGAAACTACTGCACACAGACACACGCCTGCTTCTGATAACGAAACTACTACACACAGACACACGCCTGCTTCTGCTAACGAAAATACTGCACACAGTCACACGCCTGCTTCTGCTAACTAAACTACTGTACACAGACACATTCCTGCTTCTACTAAAGAAACCACTGCACACAGACACACGCCTGCTCCTGCTAAAGAAACTACTACACACAGACACTCACCTGCTTCTGCTAACAAAACTACTACACACATACACACGCCTGCTTCTGCTAAAGAAACTACTCCACACAGATACACGCCTGCTTCTGCTAAAGAAACTACCACACACAGACACACGCCTGCTCCTGCTAAAGAAACTACTACACACAATCACACGCCTGCTTCTGCTAACGAAACTACTGCACACAGACACACGCCCGCTCCTGCTAAAGAAACTACTACACACAGACACTCGCCTGCTTCTGATAACGAAACTACTACACACAGACACACACCTGCTTCTGCTAACGAAACTACTGCACACAATCACACGCCTGCTTCTGCTAACGAAACTACTGCACACAGACACACGCCCGCTCCTGCTACCGAAACTACTGCACACAGACACACGCCTGCTTCTGATAACGAAACTACTACACACAGACACACACCTGCTTCTGCTAACGAAACTACTGCACACAGTCACACGCCTGCTTCTGCTAACGAAACTACTGCACACAGACACACGCCTGCTTCTGCTAACGAAACTACTGCACACAGACACACACCTGCTCCTGCTAAAGAAACTACTACACACAGACACTCGCCTGCTTCTGCTAACGAAACTACTACACACAGACACACAACTGCTTCTGCTAAAGAAACTACTCCACTCAGACACACGCCTGCTACTGCTAAAGAATCTACTACACACAGACACACGCCTGCTTCTGCTAACGAAACTGCTACATGCAGACACACGCCTGCTTCTGCTAAAGAAACTACTTCACACAGACACACGCCTGCACACAGACACACGCCTGCTTCTGCTAAAGAAACTACTCCACAGAGACACACGCCTGCTTCTGCTAAAGAAGCTACTCCACACAGACACACGCCTGCTTCTGCTGAAGAAACTACTACACACAGACACACGCCTGCTCCTGCTAAAGAAACTACTACACACAGACACACGCCTGCTTCTGCGAAAGAAACTACCACACACATACACATGCCTGCACACAGACACACACCTGCTTCTGCTAAGGAAACTACTACACACAGACACACGCCTGCTTTTTGCGAAAGAAAATACTACACACATACACACGTCTACACACAGACACACGCCTGCTTCTGCTAAAGAAACTACTACACACATGCCTGCACACAGACACACACCTGCTCTGCTAAAGAAACTACTACACACATACACACGCCTGCACACAGACACACGCCTGCTTCTGCTACCAAAACTACTACACACAGACACACTCCTGCTTCTGCTAAAGAAACTACTCCACACAGACACACGCCTGCACACAGACACACGCCTGCTTCTGCTAAAGAAACTACTCCACACAGACACACGCCTGCTTCTGCTAAAGAAACTACTTCACACAGACACACACACAGGGGTCTATTGTGATCTCTTGCGCTGCCGCTGCCGTTGAGCCAAGCATCTTGTCCTCATACTCGCACTTAACATTTTTTAACAGAGGAACTTTGCTCCTCATTTCCTTTTAACTGGCTTCTAGAAACGCTTGTTGTGTGAGGTTGTAGGGGAATAGGTGGGAAACATTTGTTGTTACCGGTGCCGTGTTGGGAAAACGCCCACAATCACTCGCTCCTAATTCGCGAAGGTGGTTGGTGGGTTGCTTCCACACTAGGCCACGCCCCCTGCTCCACCGGCTGCTATTAATTTCACCTGATGCTAGCGCGCAGCGCGCGCGCGCAGCGGGCACGCCGATTTCGCGCCGGAGGCGCGCCAGAGGCAAGCCCGTCTGCGCCCGTCCGCGCCCTTGAGCGCCCAGCGGCCGGAAACTATGTCTCTGATAAGGGGGATGGCAGGGTACGCCTCACATACTCTGCTGAGGAATTGTACAACTTACGGGGTAAGGAATGCATTGGCATGCCGTGTGACTTGTCAGTCGGACCTCTGACCAGCTGCTCAGGTTGTGATTTCTCATTTAACTGTAAGAGAGACATAACACAAGTTGTACCCTCTATAGCAAAAGATTCACGGGGGTCAATAAGCACCACTTTTAATTTCTGGAGCATCAACTGTAGGTCTCTCTCAAAACACAAGGAACATATATTCGATCTCCTAAGCACCGCTCTCCCGGACGCTTTATTTCTCACAGAAACTTGGCTTCATGCCAGTTCCTGCGCAGATGTGGCCAGTGCTCTCCCGCCGGGCTATGTTATATTGAGAATAGATCGCAGTTCGGGGAGAGGTGGCGGGATTGCAATTGTATTTAAAGACACCTACACATGCCGGATAGAAGCCTTGCCTTTTCCAGATTGTGAAGCGGGGCTGTTTAAACTTGCACTTTCACCCCATATTACCTTGTCAGGGATTCTTCTCTATCGTCCCCCAGATAAACCCACTCAGTGGCTTTCCTCTTTTTCAGAGCTGATTGCTCCTTATGTTCTGAAGGCGGCTAACTTTGTTATTTTGGGTGATTTTAATCTTCATTTAGAAGACACCAATGACAAATTGAGTAAAACGTTCCTTGCCGACTGTGCGGCAATTAATCTAGTATTATGCAATCAGGGACCTACCCACCTGGCAGGACATCTACTTGATCCAGTTTTATCTAATATCTCGCTGGATTGTAGTACTTCACCCCTCCCCCTTATCTGGTCTGATCATTTTGCCGTTCAATTTAGGTTTACATCAGTTAGTGGCGTTCCTCCGGCCCCTCCTCCCAATGCTACTAAATTTAGAGCTTGGTCGAAAATGAACTTGGAAAAATTCAACGCTGATCTAACATCTTTATGCCCAGATACATTTGGCCCTTTATCCTCTTTGAACCTAGAGGTGTCACACTGGCTATCTTCTACAATTGAGTGCCATCTTCCTCTGTGCACTAACCGTCCCCATGTACATTTGCCCCCTGCTCCATGGTTTACGCAGGATCTCAAAATAATGAAGGTTAAGTGCAAACACCTGGAAAGGTGTTGGAGGAAAACCTACTCAGTAGAGAGTAAATTAATTTACAGGGCAGCTTTAAAACATTATCATTCAGCCTGTAGGAATACGAAAGGGACTTTTATCGCTGAATCCATCTCTAAGGCCACCAATCGCCCTAAAGCTCTTTTTTCTATGATAAAAAAGTTGGCAGGGGCAGATACTTCTCCAGCCCCCCCAATACTGGATGAATCTCAATGTAATGAGATCGCTGACTTCTTTATTACTAAAGTCGAAACCATCCATAATTCCTTGGCAGTTAATACACCACTATCTGGAAATGAGCCTTCTCCCATTACATATGGGGAGAGCCCTTCTCCCAAGGAAGTGATCTCTGAATGGCCATTACTAGACCAAGAGTCCCTTCGACGGTGTCTTTCTAAGGTGAAATCTGGCTCCCCTTTAGATCCCATGCCTCCTACTATTCTGGGACAGCTTGCACCAGCCCCCCTTTTGGTGATTCAAGAACTGCTTAATGCCTCTCTTCGGGAGTCTACTGTTCCCACTGACTGGAAGAGGGCCATGGTGATTCCCCTTTTGAAAAAACCTGGGGCGGACCCCAACATTTTTTCCAACTTTCGGCCTATCTCCCTTTTACCCATGTTCTCAAAAATGTTGGAGAAGCATGTTAATACTCATTTAACGGCACACATAGAGGCAACAGGTTATCTGCATTCCTTTCAGTCAGGCTTCCGTGTGAATTTTTCCACGGAAACTGCCTTACTGGGGGTTACTGAGACACTGCGTAGTCATCTGGATCAAGGCGAAACTATGGCATTGATACTACTTGACTTGAGCGCAGCCTTTGACACGGTGTCACATTCTATTCTCATCACCGCATTAAATAAGGCTGGGGTGGTTGGGCCTGCTTTGGCCTGGCTAGCCTCATTCCTGAGTCAGCGCTCATTTCAGGTTTGTTCATCAAGCTGCTCCTCCTCCATTCGTACAACTGCTTATGGGGTTCCTCAGGGGTCTACACTAAGTCCTATGCTTTTTAACATCTATGTAAGACCCCTGGCCTCCATAGTGGAGAAGGCAGGATTATTTCTTTATTCTTATGCTGATGACACGCAAATTATCTTTTCTCTCTCCTCTAACAAGGAATGTTCCTCATCTATACTCCAGGAGGCACTTGGCCGTGTGGCTGGGTGGATGCAGGCTAACCTGTTAAAACTCAATGGTGATAAAACTGAGTTAGTTATACTGGGCAAAGATAAACATCTTTGGGGCCCGAAGCACTGGCCCCTGGCAATGGGTCCGATACCTCAACCGGTTACGCAGGTACGCAACCTGGGCTTCTTGCTGGATGATTCTTTGTCAATGCGCCAACAGGCTGTTAGCATTTCAGCCACCTGTTTTACCATCTTAAGGTGGCTTCGAAAAGTTCTTTGGCTTCTTCCTGTTCCAACAAGACGCACCGTGGTTCAGGCTCTTGTAACCTCTCGCCTTGATTATGGCAATGTTCTATATCTGGGTTGCACACAAGAGGTACGCAAGAAGCTCCAGCTGGTGCAGAATTCTGCCGCTCGGCTCCTTTGCAAGGTCCCGAAGAGATCTTCTATCACTCCCTGTTTGCGGGACTTACATTGGCTGCGCATAGAGAGCCGTATTAAATTCAAGGCTCTTTGCGTCATGTTTAAAGTCAAACATGGTTCGGCACCTCTATACCTGCGTTCTCGGGTCCATCCTTACGTCCCTTCGCGTGCGCTTAGATCTGCCTCTCAGGGCAACTACGTGATCGCCAGATTTAAGCTGGCGAGAATGGGAGGCCGCTCCTTTTCACACATGGCCCCTAAGCTTTGGAACTCTCTGCATGTATCCCTAAAATGTCAATCCATTTTTACACAGTTCCGTAGGGGTCTGAAATCTTGGCTCTTCGTGCAGTAGACATTCATTGCTTAAGCTAGCCTTTTTTGGTGGCGCCGGGAGACCCCATGGTGGGTAGCTGTGCGCCTTATAAGTTTATTTACAATTACAATTACAATTACACACCTGCTTCTGCTAAACAAACTGCTACACACAGACACACGCTTGCTTCTGCTAACGAAACTACTACACAGAGACACACGCCTGCTTCTGCTACAGAAACTACTGCACACAGACACACACCTGCTTCTGCTAACGAAACCACTACACACAGACACACACCTGCTTCTGCTAACGAAACTACTGCACACAGTCACGTGCCTGGTTCTGCTAACGAAACTACTGCACACAGACACACTCCTGCTTCTGCTAACGAAACTACTGCACACAGACACACGCCTGCTCTTGCTAAAAAAAAACAACTACACACAGACACTCGCCTGCTTCTGCTAACGAAACTACTACACACAGACACACAACTGCTTCTGCTAAAGAAACTACTCCACTCAGACACACGCCTGCCACTGCTAAAGAAACTACTACACACAGACAAACTTGCTTCTGCTAACGAAACTGCTACACACAGACACACGCCTGCTTCTGCTAAAGAAACTACTCCACACAGACACACGCCTGCACACAGACACACGCCTGCTTCTGCTAAAGAAACTACTCCACACAGACACACGCCTGCTTCTGCTAAAGAAACTACTTCAGACGGACACATGCCTGCTTCTGCTAAAGAAACTACTCCACACAGACACACGCCTGCTTCTGCTAAAGAAACTACTACACACAGACACACGCCTGCTCCTGCTAAAGAAACTACTAGAAACAGACACACACCTGCTTCTGCGAAAGAAACTTCAACACACATACACATGCCTGCACAGAGACACACGCTTGCTTCTGCTAAGGAATTTACTACACACAGACACACGCCTGCTTCTGCTAAAGAAACTACTACACACATACACATGCCTGCACACAGACACACACCTGCTTCTACTAAAGAAACTAGTACACACATACAAATGCCTACACACAGACACATGCCTGCTTCTGTTAAAGAAACTACTACACACATAAACACACCTGCACACTGACACACACCTGCTTCTGCTAAAGAAACCACTCCACAAAGAAACACGCCAGCTTCTGCTAAAGAATCTACTCCACACAGACACACGCCTGCTTCTGCTAACGAAACTACTGCACACAGACAGACGCCTGCTTCTGCTAACGAGACTACTACACACAGACACACACCTGCTTCTGCTAACGAAACTACTGCACACAGTCACACGCCTGCTTCTGCTAATGAAACTACTGCACACGGACACACGCCTGCTTCTCCTAACGAAACTACTGCACACAGACACACGCCTGCTTCTGCTAACGAAGCTACTGCACACAGACACACGCCTGCTCCTGCTAAAGAAACTGCTACACACAGACACTCGCCTGCTTCTGCTAACGAAGCTACTGCACACAGACACACGCCTGCTACTGCTAAAGAAACTATTCACACAGACACACACCTGCTTCTGCTTAAGAAACTACTACAGACACACGCCTGCTCCTGCTAAAGAAACTACTACACACAGACACACGCCTGCTTCTGCGAAAGAAAATACTTCACACATAAACACGTCTACACACAGACACACGCCTGCTTCTGCAAAAGAAACTACTACACACTTACACACGCCTGCACACAGATACACGCTTGCTTCTGCTAAAGAAACTACTACACACAGACACACGCTTGCTCCTGCTAAAGAAACTACTACACACAGACACACGCCTGCTTCTGCTAACGAAACTACTACACACAGACACACAACTGCTTCTGCTAAAGAAACTACTACACACAGACACTCGCCTGCATCTGCTTACTAAACTACTACACACAGACACACGCCTGCTTCTGTGAAAGAAAATACTACACACATAAACACGTCTACACACAGACACACGCCTGCTTCTGCAAAAGAAACTACTACACACTTACACACGCCTGCACACAGACACACGCCTGCCTCTGCTAACGAAACTACTGCACACAGACACACGCTTGCTCCTGCTAAAGAAACTACTACACACAGACACACGCCTGCTTCTGTGAAAGAAACTACTACACACATACACATGCCTGCTCACAGACACACGCCTGCTTCTGCTAAGGAAACTACTACACACAGACACACGACTGCTTCTGCGAAAGAAAATACTACAGACATACACACGTCTACACACAGACACACGCCTGCTTCTGCTAAAAAAACTACTACACACATGCCTGCACACAGACACACACCTGCTTCTGCTCAAGAAACTACTACACACATACACACGCTTGCACACAGACACATGCCTGCTTCTGCTAAAGAAACTACTACACACAGAAACACGCCTGCACACAGATACACGCCTGCTCCTGCTAAAGAAACTACTACACACAGACACATGCCTGCTTTTGCTACCGAAACTACTACACACAGACACACGCCTGCTTCTGCTAAAGAAACTACTGCACACAGGCACACGCCTGCTTCTGCTAACGAAAATACTACACACAGACACACACCTGCTTCTGCTAACGAAACTACTGCACACAGTCACACGCCTGCTTCTGCTAACGAAACTACTGCACACAGACACACGCCTGCTCCTGCTAAAGAAACAACTACACACAGACACTCGCCTGCTTCTGCTAACGAAACTACTACACACAGACACACAACTGCTTCTGCTAAAGAAACTACTCCACTCAGACACACGCCTGCTATTGCTAAAGAAACTACTACACACAGACACTCGCCTGCATCTGCTTACTAAACTACTACACACAGACACACGCCTGCTTCTGTGAAAGAAAATACTACACACATACACACGTCTACACACAGACACACGCCTGCTTCTGCTAAAGAAACTACTACACACTTACACACGCCTGCACACAGACACACGTCTGCTTCTGCTAAAGAAACTACTACACACATACACACGCCTGCACACAGACACATGCCTGCTTCTGCTAAAGAAAGTACTGCACACATACACACGCCTGCACACAGACACACGCATGCTCCTGCTAAAGAAACTAGTACACACAGACACACGCCTGCTCCTGTTAAAGAAACTACTACACACAGACACATGCCTGCACATAGACACACGCCTACTTCTGCTACTGACGCCACTGCACACAAACACACATCTGCTTCTGCTACAAACACACTTCTACTACTCACAAGCATGCACCTGCATCGGTTATAAAGACTACTACAATCAATCAAACCAATCAACCAATCAATCAGGGGCTTGTATAGCGTGGCTACTCACCCGTGAGGGTCTCAAGGCACTGGGGGGGGGGTTCAGGTCCTCTGGGTGTAGGATCATTCGAAGAGCCAGGTCTTTACATCAGTCTTAAATTGGGTCAGCGATGCACATTGCCTGAGATGGAGGGGAAGGGTGCTCCAGGTCTTGGCGTCGAGGTAGGAGAAGGTTCTTCCTCCAGCTCTGGTCTTGGGGATCCTGGGGAGGGAGGCCAGGGCGGGCAGAACAGATTTGCCTGGCGGGTACGTGGAATGCGAAGCGGTGGTTCAGGTATACTGGTCCTTCGTTGTGTAAGGCTTTGTAGGAATATGTGAGGCGCTTGAAGGTGATTCTCTTGTTAACTGGGAGTCAGAGGAGTTCACTGGAGATTTTGGCTTTAATGGCCTTCTCGGTGACCTTGGTTGGGAAGTAGAGCAGGGAAGTGGGTCTGAAGTTCCTGAGGTGAGTCGGTCTGAGGACGGCTTCTTCAGTAGGCGGTTTATCTTGGCGTGTTTCCAATTGTCGGAGAAGGAGGTGGTTTTGATGGAACAGTTGATGGTGCGACAAAACTGGGGGGTGATAGCGGCGGCCTCTCTGTGGAAAATGTAGTGCACGCAAGGATCCATCAGGGCTCCCGAGTGGGTGCTCTTCATGGTCTTGAGTGTGTCCTCTGTTGTGAGCTGGGTCCTGCAGAGCACAGTCTGTTGGGGTGCGGCGTGGTTGCATACGGTGGTGGCGGGTGAAGTGGCTGGCTCTAGGGTGTGAAAGCTGTCGTAGATCTGCCTGATCTTGTGGTGGAAAAAGGTGTAGAGTTTGTTGTAATGGTCTTGGGAGGGAGGGACGTCTGTCATCTCACTGTTGGGCCTGTCAAACTCCTTGACAATGGCAAAGAGTTCTTTGCTGTTGTGTGCGTTGGCACTGATTCTGTCTTGGAGGGCCGTTTTTCTTGTGGTTTTGAGAAGGAGGTGGTGTGCGTTAATGGCGAATTTTAAGGTAGCATGGCTTTCCGAGGGGTTGTTGTTTCTCCATCTCTTCTCGAGCCATTGGCAGGTGCATCTGGACTGGTGGAGGACGGTAGTGAACCAGCTGGCTTTCTTGGATGTTGCTTGTCTTGTCTTTCCTTGAGGTGCCAGGATGTCGGCGTAGTTGGAGATTCATCAGTGGAGGTTGTGTGCTACGGTATTGCCATCCGTTGAAGGAGTGGTTGTGCTAAGGGAGTCGATGAGAAGATCTTCGGTGGCCTGATCCAGCTGCAGCAGGGGGGGCAGTGAGGCCAGTGGTGTACGGTGGGAGTGGCGAAGGCGAGATGTACAGTGGTGGTGGGTCCAGGAGTGTTTGGTGGTGTGGCAGTAGCTGATGTTCCTGCTGGCAGAGAAAACTGTGTTGATCCTCTTTCTAACTGTGTGGGTTGGTGCGATGACTAGCTGTTGAGTCTGATGTTGGCGAGGTTCTCCAGTAGGGAGGCGGTGTTCTGGTTGCTGGGGTTGTCCATATAGAATTTGAGGTCTCCAAGTAGGATATAGTCGGTGGATGCGAGAGCCTGGGCTGCAATAAGGTCTACGATTTCCTCGGAGAAGGGAGGTTGGGGCCCCGGGGGCCTGTAGATGAGGGTGCCACGGAGGGTGGTGTTGGGGTTGGTCTGGAACTGGAAGTTGAGGTGTCTGTTCCATGGTCTTCATTGGGTCGTCAGGGTGTGTGGTCAGTCGGAGGGTGTTCTTTTGGACGATGGCGATGCCTCCACCTGTGCGATCGAGGCGGTCCTTGCGGGTTATTTTGTAGCTGTTGGGGATGGCGATGGCAATGTGCGGTCCAGAGCAAGGGTTAGTCCAGGTTTCCATGAAGAAAGCGATATCAGGAGAGGTGGCAGTGAGGATGTCCCAGATTTCTGTGGCGTGTTTGTAGAGGGACCACAGGAGCATGCAGTTGAGCCAATTGGGTGCGCTGTTCGTGAGCTTTGCAGCGAGACGAGCTGGCGTGTTGGTGTGGGTCAAGGCACGGTTGCAGTTCTAGCAGGCAAAGGGTCCCTGAGTATTCTTTGGTGATGCTAGGTAGCAGGCAGCGTGGAGTCCAGGGTTGAGGGCAAGGAGGGTGCTGGTGTTGTAGCGGTGGAAAGTCAGAGAACCAGCGTCCCTGTTGCGGTTCAGGCGCGGACGGCTTGCTTTTTGGCATGCGTCACTGCACAGCGACGTCGCTGTACAGCGGCCACCATTAACTAGTGCTGTGGGGGGCTGGACAAATGGGAGGCGGGATAACACGGGCACGAGAAAGGACACAGGTGGGGGGCAGTGCTGTGGGGGATTGAAACAGGGGAAAAAACAGCAGGGAAAGGAAAAAGGCAAGAGCAAAGCCAAAATGCAGAATAATAGAGATAAGCAGAAAGAGAGACAGAGAGACAGAAAGAGAGAAAGAAGGACTGTCAAGCAGCAGAGCAGTGACGCCCTACCACTGGGCCACAAGGGATGAGGTGCAGGTAGGAGCCTGTGGGTGGAGGAGGGTCTCGAACTCCTGACCTCCAGGTCAGCAGGAGCAACGGGGACAGCAGCAGCTACCAGACGGAGCTGCGCTGTGAAGGAACAAGTCCACTACATGATAGTGGATCGCCACACACACCTGCTTCTGCTACAGACACTACTATACACAAACACCCACCTGCTTCTGCTACAAACACAACTGCACACATACACACACCTGTTACAGGCACTAATACACACAAAGACACACCATCATGTGCTACAGGCACTACTACACACAAACACACACCTGCTTCTGCTACAGATAGTACTACACACAAACACAAGCCGGCTTCTGCTACACACACAACTACACACAACTACACATCTGCATCTGCTACAGACACTACTACATACAAACACATACCTGCGCCATGGACGTTTGTGAGAAGTTGGCCTGGTATATGCTGTCCACTAGTTATAGTAGACACCTTGCACCAGTCCAAACAACCCTTATTGATGATTAGGTTTAAAACAATGTAGGAGAGTAGGATCTGCCTCTCATGTTGCCCCCACTTTTTTCTGATGTTGACACAGGTTTCTGGCTATAGTCTGGCTGAGACCCTGCTAATCAGGGACCCAGCCTCTCTGTTCTCTCTAAACAACAAGGAGTGCATATTAGGCGCACTAGTGATTGCATACTGTGGTCCCTTGTGAGCCCCTAGTATATGGTACCTTAGGTACCAAGGGCATAGGTACTTCACAGACCTACCAGGGTTTGAAGCATGTTTTATGCTACCCCTGGGACACCACAGGCCTGCCACCCTATATCTCTACCTGCACACCTATCAGTCACCCCTAAGGCAGGCCCTATCAATCCCGAGGGCAGGGTACTTGGTTTCCATGTGAGGGGGTGCCTCTTCCTGAGCAGGGCCCCTCTGCAGCTCCCAGAGTCCATTCTCTGGGGCTGTTTGTGAATGCGGTCAAACCATATACTCTTAAGTGCATTATAACCTCGCTGTAAATGCTAACTTTGGGATGGCTGCATCAAAACATGTCGTGTTTGGTGTCAAACGCTTTGGAATCATACCCCCACACCAGTAACTGGTGTGGGAGTATGATCCCACCCTTCTAGAGGGATAGACATGTACCTACTGTGGAAACACGATAAAATCCTGAAGAGCCCTGGCATCACAAAATGGATGCCACCAGTCACAGACACCGGGCTGCCCTCCTGCTGCTGACCGAAACTCGCAGTGGAGGAGGCCCAACAATAGGCATCCTGTCACAGGGAGGTGTGACCACCTCCCAGACAGGGTTTAGTGTATTGGGACTGGGTGGGTGTACTCCTAGAGTGCTTTGAAGTCCTGCACTGAGGGAGCAGTAGGCTTCTCTGTGCATACACCTGTTCAAACCGGCTCAGGGGCTACCTGCCCCTGCTCTGGCATGAAACAGGACAAAGGGAAGTGGGTGTAGCCACCCACTCCCCTGACCCTCCCATAGGTGGGGTCATAGAGTTAGTCCCTCCCTTCCTTTCAGTATAAGTTAGGGAACCCTTGCCATTGCAAACTAGATATCCCTGGACGACGCTCTGAAGAAGAATCCTGGACCTTCGACGTTCCACTACCTCTGGAAGACGGAAGAATCTCCCTTGGAGTCAAGGAGTGACTCCCCTGCTTGGCAGGCACCAAATCTTGCAATCAACGGTCGCAAACGTTCCCGCTCCCGCCGGAGTCCGAAGACCCTTTAGCCCAGGAAGAGAATTTCCTGACTTCTCCAAGGCCATCGTGAGTCCCCAGCGACGCTGAGGCAAGTGGACCTCACGAGTGACGAGGAACCGCAATACCTGGGTACTGTGCACTATTTTCAAGTGCAACCCTTTCACGACATTCTACAAACTTGTGCATTGGACCACATGTGGCCCAAGCCTCCAGCAGGATTACCTCTGAAGATCAGAGGCCTACCTTGTCCCGAGTGACCGTGGGCACCTGTTGAGTGAATCCTCCTGAGGCGTCTTTGTGATCCTTTGCCGGTTGGCTTATGGGTCCCCTGAAGACTTTTCTACAGTTCCAAAGGGCTCCCCTGGTTGCTCCAGGCCTGCCCTGACTTACCCTTGCTGGGTGAGTCCCTCAGACCTTGCTGGTCTGCTGACCTTTTATCCTTTCCACGAGACTTGCTGTTACCAAGGCTTGCTGGCTCCAATCTGGTCACCGACACCGCAGTAAGCTGCTAACTTTGTGGGACACACCGAATCCAGCTCCTGGTTGTCGTTAATGCCTCCTGGACCTCGTGGCTGAAGAGTCAAGACACCCGTGGATCACCTGAAATCACCCGACGACTGTGGGCATCCATCTTCCTTGCCCCGGGTCACTGCCAAGTGACTTTGAACACTGTCCCCTCTGCTTTCAGGTCTCCCTTTTTCTGAATCCAGCCTTGGATTCAACCAGACACTTCTCCTGTTTCACAAGCAGCAAGTCTTCTTTGGCTCCCATTGAAAACGACGCCGCGAACCGACACCAAAAGACACCTATGCACCCGGCTTCCCTGGATGTGGTAACTATACTTCAGCACTACGGTGCTCCTGTGGGTGTTGGCTCTAGAATTACTTACCCTGTAAGTGACTTGCTTGTAGACTCTCCCAAAGTATCCTTAAACTCAAAATTTCCAATCGCAACTTGCTCCATTGAAGTCAATTAGGATCCGCGGCTGTGTTCTCACACTGCATGCGTCTCCCGTGGTTCCTTTACCTACCTGCCTTGGGTGGATTAGTGAGGCCCCAGCGCTTCTGAAGGCCCTAGGCCTTGTCCCCTCGTAAGTCGTTATTCTTAAGTCTCTTTTTTAGTATATGATCTGGTTTGACCCTAGAGCCCCAGTCATATTTGTGCTTAAGTTGTTGTGCAATGTTGATTTGTGCATATGTTCCTGACTTCTAATCTCATAAAGAGATTAGCAGAGAGTTATTAGTAATAAATACATATATATTTGATATGTATACCTGTGTGGTGTCCTTTCATTTAGTAATTCAAGAGAGTATAAGGTAAAACAAGCTGCTTTACATTCCTCTGAGACTTAGCCTGAAGGCTGCTCTCCACAGCTACAACTAGGATAGCTTTCTTTAAAAGGTTGTCTTAAAGCTATCTACCATAAGAGTTGAATTGGACTGGTTCAAGGTGGCCACTATAACTAGTGACCAGCATATACCAGGCCAACTTCTCACATGTACTGAGGACAGCATCACAGCTCTACTACACACACACACTCACAAGCAGACACGTGTACTGGGGATAGCGTCACTCACAAGCAGCAGTGCTGAGGACTGCATCACTGCTGTACGGCACACAACCACTCACAAGCAGGCACGTGCACTGCGGACAGCATCACTGCAGTACTGCATACACACACTCACAAGCAGACATGTGTACTGGGGATAGCATCACTCACAAGCAGCAGTGCTGAGGACTGCATCACTGCTGTACGGCACACAACCACTCACAAGCAGGCACGTGCACTGCGGACAGCTTCACTGCTGTAGTGCACACAACCACTCACAAGAAAACACTTGTAGTGAGTGTAAGAGGTTGGCCTGGCATACGCTGTCCACTAGTTATAGTGGGCACCTTGCACCAGTTCAAACAACCCTTATTGATGATTAGGTTTAAGAAAACCTCTATTGAAAGCTATCCTAGTGGTAATTATGGAGAGCAGCCTTCAGGCTAAGTCTCGAAGGAATGTAAAGCAACTTCGTTTACCAGATTATAACCTCTTGAATAACTAAATGAAAGGAGAACCACACAAGGTATATATATACAATATATGTATTTATTTCTAAACACTCTCTACTAACCTCTTTATGAAGTTAGAGAGCAAGGCACACAATAATACAGTTCTAAAACAACAGTAAATAGCACAATACACACTGGGCCCCAGGGGGAGACCAAACCATATATTAAGAAAGTGGTATAAGAACCTCGACTTGACTAGACACACTGACTAGAGCACGTAGAATCGCTGGGACCCCAAGGAACCACCCAAGGTAGTGACACAGGGGACCCATGGGGACGCGTGCCGTGTGAGAACAATCCTATGGGAAAGTCGCGGTTGGAATATTAGAGTTTAAGGACACTTAGGAGAGGACTTGGAGCAAACCTTTTCAGATTTAAAAGGTCTAACGCCAGCACCCACGTGAGCAACGGAGTACTCGTGTTACCTAACCCAGGGAGGCCGGGTGCATAGGTGTCAAATGGTGTCGGGATCTTCGATGTAGTCAATGGAGAGTTGCTGCAAAGTGCTGCTGCCGTAGAAAGGAAAAGTGTCCAGTGTGATCCAAGCCTGTATTGAAGATGTGAAGAACCTGAAAGTAGAAGGGACAGAGTCTGGGTCACTTGCCAGTGACCAGGGGCATGATAGACGAATGCTCACCGATGTCGGGTATTTCAGGTGCAATGAGGTGAAGCTTGACTCCACTGCCACGGAGACCAGGAGGTGTGGACGATGACCACAGTCTGTAAGCGAGCTGTCCCACAAAGTATGTCGAGTGCTGGGGGGGTCGGTGTCTTGACTGGAGACCAACAAGCCTTGGCAATGGCAACCCACTAGTTGAGAGTAAAACGGCTTCGGTGTGGACCAGCAAGGTCCCGTGGACTCCCCAAGCGATGAAGAGTCAGGGCACATCTGGAGCAACAAGGAAAGCCCACTGAAAGTTAAAGTATCCTTCTCAGGGACCCACAAGTCGACAGACCAGGGATCGCGAAGGGACCTTGAGAGGAATCACTTGATACCAGCCTACGGGTCACTCGAGGAGTGTAGGCCAGTAATCTTCAGTTGAATTACTGCTCGGGTCTGGACTACAAGTAGCCCAAAGTACAGCCTCAGGGATTGCCAAGAAGCATATGCTGCTGCAAATGTGCATGGTGTCCAGGGGTTCGGGTTGCACGACCCCCCCTTGGGGGCTTTAGATCTCAGGATGGCTGAGAGTACGGATCGGCCACGGGAATGCTTGGAAACCCACCTCCTGTGATGCAAAGTATTCGGAGTCCTTCAGGAGCTGCGTAGATGCAAACCGGACAGATGCGTCTTTGGTGCCTGCCTTGCGGGGGAGTAACTCCTTTACTCCAAGGGAGATTCTTCGGTCATCCAATGTCGTGTAGATAGTCGAAGTTGTCAAGAATTCCTGTCATACAAGGGAAACACGCCCTTATGTAAACAGGAGAGCTGTTACATAACTCAAGGGAAACACGCCCTTATGTAAACAGGAGAGCTGTTACATAACTCAAGGGAAACACGCCCTTATGTAAACAGGAGAGCTGTTACATAACTCAAGGGAAACACGCCCTTATGTAAACAGGAGAGCTGTTACATAACTCAAGGAAAACACGCCCTATAAAGGGAGGAACCGGGAGGTACAAGGCTGTCGGATATTGTGTTTACACCGACGTACCTGCTTCGTGAAGAGCAGTGTTCAGGAGTGGTGCTCCAGTAAGGCAAGAACGGAGGTAGGTCGAGTCGTTACTCCCTGGGCCGTGTCTTGCCCCATCGTCACCTGTGAAGGACCCGGAAGCTCTACCGGTCAACCATTGAGCTTCGCTTTTTGACTCGGCTGAGTCCAAGCGCAGTGGCGCTTTTGCTGGTTGGAGTCGTAACTCCCAGCCCGACCAGAGACACAGGGACTGCCAGCTGTAACGCACACCAGGAGGTGTTTGCCGCGTTACAGACTCGGAAATCCACAGGATCGATCGAGCGGCTGCTCTCGGTTCAGTCTTCTTGCTTGTGATTGGGGTATCGGTGACGCATCACCAGGAGGTGACTCCGCGTCCCGGTGCAGTCTGAGGAAGAGGTTGAGCGGCTGCTCCCTTCAGGTAGAGACCCCGGCTGGGTGTTTCCCTGACTCCTCGATTCTCCCCAACACTCTTCGTGCCCCTCACAGCCTACCGATTGGCATTGTCGGCCATTTCATTTCTGCCCTCTGTTGGCATACGCCGGGATCGGCGTATATGCAGAGGACGGTTAGGACCATCCGTGCTGTGGGCTGGTAACGTACTTAGCCTGGAGGATTCCAGTGACTATAACTTTTGTTTGTTCTTTGTATTTTATTTGCCTTCATTAAAAGAACTAACCCTTCACAAGTGGTTGCGTCCTCATTGTCGTGTCTGTTAAACGATCCTGAGACGTTCAGGGCGTTACAAAATATCATCATGGCAACACTTGATGATGTGCTGGCTGCTTTAGCGGCCATGCAAGTTGAAGTGGCTGCCTCTAGGCAAGAAACAGCCGATGTAAAAGCCAGACTGGATGCTATCCAATTGGACCCGCTCACGCCCAGCACCTCCCTCACGAACCAGACCCCTGCGGTAGTAGTGGAAATGCCGGTAGCCATCCCCTTGGCAACACCAGAGAGGTACAGTGGGGATCCTAACACAGTGCAGGTATTCCTCACACAAGTGGCGCTACATTTATCGTGCAAACCAAAGGCGTTCCCCACGAGTCAGGCTCGTGTGGCTTTCCTTATATCCTATTTGGCTGGAAACGCGGCACAATGGGCCGTACCTCTGGTGAGCAGGGACGACCCCCTCTTATGTGATTGGGGTGCTTTTCGCGAGGAATTCCTGAAGGTATTCGACAGAAGGGCTGACTCGTACACGGCGGACCGTGAAATGCTTGAGTTGAGACAGGGATCCAACGACCTGGTGCAGTATCTCAACGCGTTCCGAAGGCTGGTTGCGGAAACCAAGTGGCCTGTTGCTAAACAGACGGCACTCTTCCATCAAGGGCTGTGCGATGAGCTCAAGGACGCCGTGGCTCATATTGACCCTCAACCCAAGACATGTGAGGGCCTTATCAACCTGGTATTACGGCTGGAACATAGGCTAAGTGAAAGAAAGGGGGATCATGGGAGAAAAGGAAAATCCCTTCCATCCTATGTGACGGTGGGAAGTCCTGAAACTTCCACCGCATCCAAGGGAGAACCCATGGACATCAGCGCAATACGAGCGAGCCTCACAGCCACGGAGAAAGAGTCACGCCGTAAACAAGGATTGTGCCTATATTGTGGCAAAAAAGGCCACTACGTACGTGAATGCCCTGCCAAACCGAAGACGTCACGTTATCGGGCCAACCGGTCGGTAACAGCCGTGGTGGACATACCGGCGGAAAACTAGAGGACTCCAAGACCAGAGAAGGGGCATCTCGGAGTCACTCATCCATCCCTTCACTTTCCAACTCGGTCACTAAGGGACAACGACACCTGTTTATCACGGTGCACGTGGGAGTGCATGACCAGTGGATACCCGTTGTGGCCATGGTGGATTCAGGGGCCACTGGCATGTTTATGGACCACAACGAGGCATGCAGGCTAGGGCTAGTGCTTCTTCCCAAAGCAGCACCCGAAGACGTCTATGCGGTAGACGGAAGGCGATTGGTGACGGGGCCCATCGGACAGCACACGGGGGTCCTTCCGATGAGATATGGGAGGAACCATTTGGAACAAATCGATTTTAACATCATCCGAGCGCCCCAATATGGCGTCATATTGGGATTGCCGTGGCTACAGAAACACAACCCCTTTGTGGATTGGCCAACACATCGCATCGAAATGACGTCACCGTATTGCATCCTGCATTGTGGAATAAGAACGGAATCCCTTGACGCAGATGAGAGCGGGAGTCAGACGGTGGCTACAGCGGCAGAAAAAGATGTGGCTCTCCCCCAGGCTTATCACAGTTTTGAGGATGTATTTGATGAGGTGAAGGCGGAAGTGCTACCACCACATAGACAGTTTGACTGCCAGATCGACCTGGTGCCAGGGGCCAGCGTTCCCAGCGGCAGGCTGTATGCCCTGACGGAGCCTGAAAACGTGCATCTCCGGGGGTACCTGGATAAACTCCTCAGGCTAGGATTCATCCGCCCGTCCAAGTCTCCGGTCGCCTCGCCACTCTTCTTCATCCCGAAGGCTAATGGGGAGCTGAGAGCCTGTGTGGACTTTAGGGCATTGAATGCGATAACCATAAAAAAATCGGTACCCCTTGCCTCTCATCAGTGTACTTCTGGAACAGGTCAAGAAAGCTCGTATCTACACCAAGTTGGATTTGAAAGGGGCATACCATCTGGTGCGCATGAGGGACGGAGACGAGTGGAAGACCGCCTTTAAGACCAGGTTCGGCCTTTTTGAGTACCTCGTCATGCCGTTCGGTCTGTGCAACGCCCCGGCAGCCTTTCAGTACTTTTTGAATGAGGTATTCAGAGAGGAGTTGGATATCTACGTGGTCGTATATATCGACGACATCCTCATCTATTCGTCCAGTGTGGAGGAGCACGTACACCACGTCAAAGCTGTGCTCCAAAAGCTGAGGGAAAACATGCTGTTTTGTAAACTCAGCAAGTGTGACTTCCACGTCACATCCGTGGAATTCCTCGGAGTGATGCTGAGTCCAGAGGGACAGGAGATGGCAGAACGAAAGATCAAGGCGGTGAAAGAATGGCCGGTGCCCCAAAGCGTGAAGGACGTCCAAAGTTTCATTGGCTTCGCCAACTTTTACAGGCGGTTTATAGATGGATTTTCAGGAGTGGTGGCCCCAATCACACAGCTACTGAGGAAGTCCAAGGAGTTTGTCTGGTCCCCTGAAGCGAACAAAGCCTTTGAGGCCCTGAAAAGCGCCTTTGGTAAGGCGCCGGTGTTGGCTCACCCCGATCCGGATCTCCCCTACGTGGTGGAAGCGGACGCGTCGGATGTGGCGCTGGGGGCTATCTTGTCCCAACGCAACCACGACACAGGGGTGCTTCATCCCGTTGCGTACATGTCCCGCAAACTCAACGACGCCGAATGCAACTACCATATTGCGGAGAAGGAGCTTCTCGCAATCAAGGACGCCTTCACCGAATGGAGGCATTGGTTGATGGGGGCAAGACATGTGGTATCGGTGTACACGGACCATCGGAACCTACAGTTCATGACGGCCACTAGACACCTTTCTCCCAGGCAGCTGCGGTGGATGATCTTCTTTGCGGGGTTCAACTTCCGCATCACATATCGGCCGGGGACGGAAAACCGGAAGGCGGACGCCCTGTCCCGTCAATCTGCAGTTAAGGAACCATTGCCTGCAACCGAGCGTTCCATCATTTCCCCGAGGATGGTATTGGGGGTTATCCAACCGGATACTTTCCTGAGGGGAATAAAGAGAGGGATCAGGTCATTCGCATGGCGGAGGTGGCTCCTCAGTCACAGAGAATGGCAGCTGAAGGACGGGATACCCCTGAAGGGCAGGTGCCTATTGATACCCACGCCTAGGCTAAGGAAACAAGCATTCATCTGGTGCCATGACTCTCCATGCGCAGGTCATTTGGGCTTTGAAAAAACGGTGGCTAGCATGGGACGGCATTTCTGGTGGCCAACCATGAGAGTGGATGTCAGGAGGTGGGGACAGGAGTGTCCTACGTGTGCTACCATGAAGGCCGACCATGGCCGAACCCAAGGGCTCTTACATCCACTTCCGACCCCGGATAGACCATGGGATAGCATATCACTGGACTTCGTGGTGGGCCTACCGGTAGACCAGGGGATGACGGCAATACTGGTGGTGGTGGATTACTTGACGAAAATGGGGCACTTCATCCCCTGCAAGAGAGTCCCTACGGCCGGGGAATTGGCGTCACTACTCCTAAAGAATGTGGTACGACTGCATGGATTACCTGGGGTGATCGTGTCGGACCGGGGGTCGCAGTTTACTGCGCAATTCTGGAAGACTTGGTGCACTGCGCTGCATGTTAAGACCGCCCTGTCCACCAGCTACCACCCTCAAACGGACGGCCAAACCGAGCGCCTGAACCAAACGCTCAAACAGTATCTGCGATGTTTTGTGGACCAGGGCAGGGAAGAATGGGTCGACTTGCTATGGGTTGCAGAGATAGCCTATAACAACGCCACTCACAGCTCCACACAGTCATCTCCGTTCTATAGCAACTATGGCCAACATCCCAGGTTCTTGCCATTTCTACATCCGTTCAGAGAGGACAGGATTCCCGCCACAGCGGACAGGGTGGCACACATAAAAGACACGTTGATGCGCTCAAGGGCTGTCCTAATAGAGGCCAAGAGAAGATACAAGGCTGCGGCAGATAGGAAGAGAAGGCCCGGGCCACTGTACCGCACTGGAGACTACGTCTGGATATCCACAAGAAACATGAGGTTTCGAAAGAACAGTGTGTTCCATCCCAAGTACATGGGCCCCTATCGAATTACCAAGTGTATGGGTCCCGTAACGTGAAGGTGTGCTTGCCCCAGTCATTGCGGATACACCCTGTCTTTCATGTATCATTGCTCAAACCAGCACCCTCCAAGCCGTCTGGGACACCTAGGCCGGTATGCGTGGAGTCGGAGGTGGAGTATGAAGTGTCGGGCATACGGGCGTCCAAATGGCGCAGGGGGAAGCTGTGGTACCTGGTTGCGTGGAAAGGCTATGGCCCGGAGGAGCATTCATGGGAACCGGCTGAAGGGGTTCATGCTCCGCGCTTGGTCTCCTTGTTCCATCGGCGTTTTCCTGCCAGCGCTGGACCCGTGGGGAGCCGCTGAGAGGGAGGATGTACTGTCAAGAATTCCTGTCATACAAGGGAAACACGCCCTTATGTAAACAGGAGAGCTGTTACATAACTCAAGGGAAACACGCCCTTATGTAAACAGGAGAGCTGTTACATAACTCAAGGGAAACACGCCCTTATGTAAACAGGAGAGCTGTTACATAACTCAAGGGAAACACGCCCTTATGTAAACAGGAGAGCTGTTACATAACTCAAGGAAAACACGCCCTATAAAGGGAGGAACCGGGAGGTACAAGGCTGTCGGATATTGTGTTTACACCGACGTACCTGCTTCGTGAAGAGCAGTGTTCAGGAGTGGTGCTCCAGTAAGGCAAGAACGGAGGTAGGTCGAGTCGTTACTCCCTGGGCCGTGTCTTGCCCCATCGTCACCTGTGAAGGACCCGGAAGCTCTACCGGTCAACCATTGAGCTTCGCTTTTTGACTCGGCTGAGTCCAAGCGCAGTGGCGCTTTTGCTGGTTGGAGTCGTAACTCCCAGCCCGACCAGAGACACAGGGACTGCCAGCTGTAACGCACACCAGGAGGTGTTTGCCGCGTTACAGACTCGGAAGTCCACAGGATCGATCGAGCGGCTGCTCTCGGTTCAGTCTTCTTGCTTGTGATTGGGGTATCGGTGACGCATCACCAGGAGGTGACTCCGCGTCCCGGTGCAGTCTGAGGAAGAGGTTGAGCGGCTGCTCCCTTCAGGTAGAGACCCCGGCTGGGTGTTTCCCTGACTCCTCGATTCTCCCCAACACTCTTCGTGCCCCTCACAGCCTACCGATTGGCATTGTCGGCCATTTCATTTCTGCCCTCTGTTGGCATACGCCGGGATCGGCGTATATGCAGAGGACGGTTAGGACCATCCGTGCTGTGGGCTGGTAACGTACTTAGCCTGGAGGATTCCAGTGACTATAACTTTTGTTTGTTCTTTGTATTTTATTTGCCTTCATTAAAAGAACTAACCCTTCACAAGTGGTTGCGTCCTCATTGTCGTGTCTGTTAAACGATCCTGAGACGTTCAGGGCGTTACAGAAGTTCTGGGATTCTGTAGCAGAGTTTCGTCCAGGTAAATCTAAAGTCCTGTAGTCAGGGGTTCCAACTTTATAACCAAGGAAGTGGTGGGACAAACTCTGGGGACCCAGCTGGGGACCCAGCTATGGGAGGGCCGGGACAGAGGGGTGGCTACACCCATATCCTTTGTCCAGTTTTGCACCAGAGCAGGGGCTGGTAGCCCCTGCAACGGGTTTGAGCTGGACAATGCACAGGGACACCAAATGTGCCCCCAGTACAGACATCAAAGCACTCTAGGAGTGCACCCACCCAGCCCCAATACACTAAAGCCTGTCTGGAAGGTGATCACACCTCCCTGTGACAGGAAACCTATTGTCCAGGCCTCCCCTGCCGGAGTTTCGTCCAGCAGCAGGAGGGCAGACTCGTGTCTATGGCTGGCAGCATCCATTTTGTGATGTTAGGGCTTGCAAAGCTGGGACCGGGTGTACCGGTGCTGTCATGTTTCTCCCTATGGAATGGTGGAATCATACTCCCACACCAGTTACTGGTGTATAGGTATGATCCCATTTATTCCATGGGTGGTTTACAGTTCCTATAAATAGAAAGGGATAGTAATAGCCAAAGAATAGGCTGTAGAGAGTAGGGGATGTCTCCAAGGTCAAAGTGAGTGTGTAGAGTGAGGAGAGGATACTCCTTGTTGTGATATTTGGTGCCCTCACACACCCTTGCGGATGTTTAGCATCATCATTGGGCACACTTGCTCCTCGTGGGGGTGGCGCTGCAGTCCCTCACGGGCCCTTGGTTAGGGGCTCTCTGTTGGAGTTCTTTTAGGAGTTGCCGCATTTGTGAGTGTGGGTGTGTGGGTAGGGGTGTGCTAGTGAGTGCAGGTAATAAAATTGAGACAGGGTCCAAAAATTATTTAATTGGGAGGTCCCTGGTTCAAATTAAAATCTTGGCGGGGATGGAGATGCACGGTAGTGCTATAATGAGAGGGGAAACTTAAACAAATAATGTCCCACTTCTCTCAACCCGTGTAGTGTAATAACAAAAGTGCTGTAAGAAGGTTAGGTCAACATGTTTCGCGCTTTTTGATGGTCCCTATTGGATCCAGGAGCGCTTCGTCAGGACCAAAGAGAAGGAAATATCGAGGACGGGTTCGTGAAGAGACAGCCCGTAATCCCATCCGTTACCTCGGTCTGGTACGCTTGACAATACGTTTTCAGAATCCGTTATTATACGAAATTCATATTCACAGCCTACGAGGAGACATAACAAAAAGAGAGGGGGAGGGGGGGTATAAAAAACAGGGAGAAAAAACAAGTAGTGATATATCAAGACTATTGATATAACTCAGACACTAGTGCACAGTCAGTGCTATGGTGCCCAGTGCTTGAAACCCACCGAGGAAATGATGCAGTGGTCATGCTAATTAAGAGGCCGGGATACTGCCCAGCGTAAACGGACAAAAGGTCCAAGAAAGTAAGTGCGACACACGAGGTAATGGTAACACATTAGGATTCAACAATAATATGGTGCTGAATAGGTACAGGTGTGTGGTGATCTCTTAAAGATGTCTGAAACGATGCTGCGGAGCCTGAGCATCATAATAAGGGATCAGTCCGGTAACAAAAACATGCTCTCCGCTGAGGGTAGAGGGGAATCTCACGAAGCGGTGCTCAAACCGGGCATATAAGTGACTATGGAGAAGACTCCTGTGCGATAACTAGCACTAGCTGCTAAGTACACAAGTAGTGGAGCAGGCAGAGAGGTATGCAGAGAAATGTACACTATAAACAAAACATGAAGCGCGGGAGCAAGCCTACCCCCTCCGGTTCGGTGGTGGGCTCCGTCAGCGTAAGCCGCGTTGTAAGGCTGAAAATAGTAAAAAGTAGAAAATGTTCGAGGTAAGAGAGCAAAAACTTTACCTGAACGAAGGTCACTGCTGGTGCGTCCCGAGTGGTAGGTGCTAGTACTTACATAGTTTTGTCGCCTTACGTGGCAGGGAGACCTACCCGTGCGGTTGTTCAGCCGGTAACGTCAAAGTACAATAACCGATGGGTTTATGTAGTGTTTCCGGGTAGGACCGCGTCCACGGGAGATGACGCCCATGCGGTCGCGGCCGCGAGGCGGGGTGCACGTAGGAGGCTTGCCAGGGGCTCGGCTCGTGACTGCAGCGGCCATCTTAGAGAGGTGTAAAACGTGTGTGTCTGCTAAGGCGCGGTAAGAGACGGACCTTAATACTCATACCACTGTGCTGGCATCCGATGATGTGACATGTCCCCGCATGTGGTTATAAAACGGACTAGCAGGTTAAAATACGTAATGTATTGACTCGGGATATGGTTATTTGGTTACGAGATAGTTTCAAAAAAAGGGGTTATTTATGCTCGGTCTACAAAGAACGAGAAGAAAACAACTAAGCCCTCATAATGGGGAAGATCCTCGACGTGCTACGTCATAAAACACAAGTCATGTAATGTACCCGTGGGGATCCTGTGTGTGTGTAAATAATGATGACGAAAAAGATTCCGCCATGTTGTCTTGGTGTCTATAGCCTTGGTATATGAGAAGGCTGCTCTTCTGGTTATGTGGGGGAACTTTTACATCATATCGTGAGTGTCACAATCATAGGTCGATGACTCTATAGATAGCAAATGAACGTATAAATAGTGGTTACCCATGACTGCTGATGCAGCAGTAGACATACAACATCGTGTCAATGGGGACAAGCCAGATTACCTATCATAGAGCCTAGGTCTTGGTTTTGTACTAGTTGAGTTGTGGGTGTCCTAGATACTTAGATTATTATGATCGTGCTGATGGTGATCCTGCTTAATCTCGTTGGGTCATCAAGTAGTGGTGCTCAATGTGACATGCTACCTAAGATCATCTAGTGATCTTCCACTAACAAGATAATTCAACCCAGGGGATATCGTCATTCAGTCCCCCTTTATTACTTTTCAATTTAAACACCCATCGTTGTTCCTGCCTAAACAGTGTGGATGCTGACCATTTGGGATTGGATTCAATGATAGTCCATCGTAAGCTCTCAGGGGAGTGATTCTTTTCCAAAAAGTGGCTCTGTAGTCTGGTTGCTGTGCGTTTGCACCGAATTGTGCTCTTATGCTCACCAATTCGTGTTTTGATTGGTCTCATAGTCATGCCAATGTATCTTGAGCCACAGGGGCAGGTGATCATATACACACAATTTTTCGTGTTGCAGTTGGTATGGTGTAGTTGTTTCCACGGTTTTGCAAGTCCCAGATCAATTTCCTTGGTGGCGCTAGTCAGTGGGCATACTGTACATGACCCACATGGATAATGGCCAGTTACCGGAGGAAGGTTCCACAGAGTTGGTTGAGTCTTGAAAGTGTTCCTAGGGCGTGTATGGACTAGAATGTCTCTAAGATTTTGTGTTCTCTTAAATGCAAAGAGAGGTTTTGGGCCTGGTTGGAATTCCCCCGTCTCCAAGATCTTCCAATGTTTCTTAATTATCCTCTGAATTTTGTTGGAATTCGGGGTAAAAGATGTTACACATGTTAGTGTATCTGAGATGGTTTTTTCTTTGATTTCCAGTAGAGCTTCTCTGTGATTATTTCTGGCTCTTTTACGTGCCTGTTTCACAATTTTCTTGGGATATTCTCTTTGCGTTAAGTTCTCTGTAAGAGTGTCTGCCTCTTTTTCAAATTCCAGAATGGTGTTACAGTTGCGGCGTAGGCGGAGGAATTGCCCAACCGGTAGGTTATTTCTTAGTGCCTTAGGGTGGTGACTTTGGAATAGGAGTAAACTATTCCTATCCGTGGGCTTTTTATAGTTGGTGGTCATCAGACGTCCTTCTTTAAGGGATATCAATAGGTCAAGGAATGGTATTGATTCAGAAGACTGTGTGCCCACAAATTTAAGGTATGGATTTAATGTGTTCACCCATGTCAAAAATGTCTGACATGTCTCTTCGTCCCCTTTCCAGAAGATGATTATGTCATCGATATATCTGCGCCATAACATGATGTTGTTCTTATATGGGTTGGCTTCTGTCAGGATATGTTCCTCTTCAAAATTTGCCATGTATAGGCAGGCCAGGCTCGGCGCGAAGGTGCTCCCCATACTGGTGCCCTGTGTTTGGTGATAGAGGTTGTTCTCAAACGCGAAAAAGTTCTCCTTAAGTGCTATTGTCGCACAGTCACAGATGAAGGTAACCGGAGTTGGTGATGTCCATGGGTCGATGTTGCGAAGGGCCTGATCAAGAACCGCCAGTGTGGCATCTTGGGGAATGTTAGTGTATAACGATTCCACGTCCAAGGTTACCAATAGGTTGATAGACTTAGGTGCGGCGAAACCGTCAATGAGGTTGAGCACCTCAGTGGTGTCTCTCAGGTACGTCGGGGTCTCAATCACCAGGGGGCGTAGGAACACGTCACAGAACTTGCTCAGGGGTTCCAACAGGGAGTTAATCCCGGACACAATGGGTCTGCCTGGTGGAGGGGAGACTCTCTTGTGAATTTTCGGGAGGCAATAAAAATACGGTATACGCGGCTTGTTTTTCAAAAGGAATAAAGCCTCTTCCTTGGTAATCCATCTCTCTGCCTCTGCTTCAGATGTCAAATGTTGTATTATGGTGGAGAGGCGTGTGGTAGAGTCTTCATTGATGGATTCGTAGTACCTTATGTTGGATAACTGTCGTAAGCATTCCTCATCATAGACATGTTTATCCTGGATGACAATGGCCCCTCCTTTGTCTGCGGGTTTCAATATGATGGTACCGTCCTCTGTTAGGTGTCTGAGGAGTGATCTTTCTTTTCTAGAGAGATTGTCAAATGGACGAACAGTGACGATGTTGTTGACCTCCTTTAGGACAGCTTGTTCAAACGTCAGTACTTCGTTTAAGGTCATGGCTGATGTGGGGGTGAATTTGGATTTATTCCTCAGGCCCGTCCCGCTGGGCGGGGTCTCAGGTTTGTCTTGGAAGAATGCTCTTAGGCGGATTTTTCGGAAAAACTGATGTAGTTCTTGGTGCAGGGTGAATTCATCTTCCTTTGGTGTGGGGACAAATCCCAGGCCTTTTTCCAATAGTCTGTTCTCATCTTCAGTAAGGTGCCTCGAGGAAAGGTTAACCACTAAGGTCTTGTTGTCTTGCTTCGTAGGACCATCGGTTCTGGGTCCTGCCAGTGGACGGTCTTGGTTGTTCCTCTTCTTTTTCCTCTGCCTCTGCCCCTCCCTCTGTGAGAAAAGGTGGGATCTGATATTGACGGTAATTGGGTATTGGATTCTGTCCCATGGGGCCATTCCATATAGGTTGAGGACCCATCCATGGTCCTTGGTACAGCGGTGTCTGGAATGGGTGCGGTGGAAACCCCTGGAATAATGGTGGTGGGGGTGGTTGGTGTCTATACCCACCTCTTGGTCTTGATTGTCTGGTCTCGTAGTTGGATTCACTCCCAGTGGAATCTGACCTCCCGGAGCTGCGGCTGCTGACATCGTCAGAGGAGGTGTCTATGTTGGAGAACACATAATCATCTTTGGTATAAGGATAGATTTTCTCCTTATCGAACCGTTTTACGTCTTTTTGCAATTGACTGATCTTCTGTTTGGTCAAATATTCTTTATGTTCATTCATTTCAAGATTAATCTCTGAAAGTTTTGATTTAAATGCTGTGATTGAAATCCCAGTCTTAAGTCTATTCTCAGATAGGTTGATTTGGATGAGTAGGTCATCTGATAGACGTTTCGCTGTGTTTATAATTAGTATCAACCAATCACATGTACATTTCCAGGATATTCTTGACCATTCACGACGGAATGTCAGATCTTCCAAAAATATCCTAGGAGCCAGAGTTATCAACAGGCCATTGGGAGCGATGTTGGCTCTCAAATATTCTGTCATAATAGTCCCATGTAGGGCAGTTTTGATCTGTAGTTTTCGTAGGGTTTAGAGCGACCTCCAGTCATCATTTCCGCTCCCTGACGGTGCACTGCCATCTTCTGCTAGTAGTGATGGTGCTCTTAAGATTTCTGCTACCATATCGTCATCGAAGCTGAGACCTGGGTTGTCCATCGTGTCAGTTAGGTGTACGATCTGGCCAGTTATGATCTATCAATGGTTCCAGACCACGTGTGTCTAATGGGAAATTAGGAGGAAGAGGAAAAAAAGAAAAGAGGATACAGATGTCCCACGGCCGATGGCCATTCTAAAATGCAACAAATCAATGAGAGAGGGGACTAGGAGCGAATTAAAAAGGTCCTGAACCAATGCTCCTAAAGGTCATATATTTATTCCATGGGTGGTTTACAGTTCCTATAAATAGAAAGGGATAGTAATAGCCAAAGAATAGGCTGTAGAGAGTAGGGGATGTCTCCAAGGTCAAAGTGAGTGTGTAGAGTGAGGAGAGGATACTCCTTGTTGTGATATTTGGTGCCCTCACACACCCTTGCGGATGTTTAGCATCATCATTGGGCACACTTGCTCCTCGTGGGGGTGGCGCTGCAGTCCCTCACGGGCCCTTGGTTAGGGGCTCTCTGTTGGAGTTCTTTTAGGAGTTGCCGCATTTGTGAGTGTGGGTGTGTGGGTAGGGGTGTGCTAGTGAGTGCAGGTAATAAAATTGAGACAGGGTCCAAAAATAATTTAATTGGGAGGTCCCTGGTTCAAATTAAAATCTTAGCGGGGATGGAGATGCACGGTAGTGCTATAATGAGAGGGGGAAACTTAACCAAATAATGTCCCACTTCTCTCAACCCGTGTAGTGTAATAACAAAAGTGCTGTAAGAAGGTTAGGTCAACATGTTTCGCGCTTTTTGATGGTCCCTATTGGATCCAGGAGCGCTTCGTCAGGACCAAAGAGAAGGAAATATCGAGGACGGGTTCGGGAAGAGACAGCCCGTAATCCCATCCGTTACCTCGGTCTGGTACGCTTGACAATACGTGTTCAGAATCCGTTATTATACGAAATTCATATTCACAGCCTACGAGGATACATAACAAAAAGAGAGGGGGAGGGGGGGTATAAAAAACAGGGAGATCCCCTCTACCCTCAGCGGAGACCATGTTTTTGTTACCGGACTGATCCCTTATTATGATGCTCAGGCTCCGCAGCATCGTTTCAGACATCTTTAAGAGATCACCACACACCTGTACCTATTCAGCACCATATTATTGTTGAATCCTAATGTGTTACCATTACCTCGTGTGTCGCACTTACTTTCTTGGTTTTTTTGTCCGTTTACGCTGGGCAGTATCCCGGCCTCTTAATTAGCATGACCACTGCATCATTTCCTCGGTGGGTTTCATGCACTGGGCACCATAGCACTGACTGTGCACTAGTGTCTGAGTTATATCAATAGTCTTGATATATCACTACTTGTTTTTTCTCCCTGTTTTTTATACCCCCCCTCCCCCTCTCTTTTTGTTATGTCTCCTCGTAGGCTGTGAATATGAATTTCGTATAATAACGGATTCTGAACACGTATTGTCAAGCGTACCAGACCGAGGTAACGGATGGGATTACGGGCTGTCTCTTCCGGAACCCGTCCTCTCTATTTCCTTCTCTTTGGTCCTGACGAAGCGCTCCTGGATCCAATAGGGACCATCAAAAAGCGCGAAACATGTTGACCTAACCTTCTTACAGCACTTTTGTTATTACACTACACGGGTTGAGAGAAGTGGGACATTATTTGGTTAAGTTTCCCCTCTCATTATAGCACTACCGTGCATCTCCATCCCCGCCAAGATTTTAATTTGAACCAGGGACCTCCCAATTAAATTATTTTTGGACCCTGTCTCAATTTTATTACCTGCACTCACTAGCACACCCCTACCCACACACCCACACTCACAAATGCGGCAACTCCTAAAAGAACTCCAACAGAGAGCCCCTAACCAAGGGCCCGTGAGGGACTGCAGCGCCACCCCCACGAGGAGCAAGTGTGCCCAATGATGATGCTAAACATCCGCAAGGGTGTGTGAGGGCACCAAATATCACAACAAGGAGTATCCTCTCCTCACTCTACACACTCACTTTGACCTTGGAGACATCCCCTACTCTCTACAGCCTATTCTTTGGCTATTACTATCCCTTTCTATTTATAGGAACTGTAAACCACCCATGGAATAAATATATGACCTTTAGGAGCATTGGTTCAGGACCTTTTTAATTCGCTCCTAGTCCCCTCTCTCATTGATTTGTTGCATTTTAGAACGGCCATCGGCCGTGGGACATCTGTATCCTCTTTTCTTTTTTTCCTCTTCCTCCTAATTTCCCATTAGACACACGTGGTCTGGAACCATTGATAGATCATAACTGGCCAGATCGTACACCTAACTGACACGATGGACAACCCAGGTCTCAGCTTCGATGACGATATGGTAGCAGAAATCTTAAGAGCACCATCACTACTAGCAGAAGATGGCAGTGCACCGTCAGGGAGCGGAAATGGTGACTGGAGGTCGCTCCAAACCCTACGAAAACTACAGATCAAAACTGCCCTACATGGGACTATTATGACAGAATATTTGAGAGCCAACATCGCTCCCAATGGCCTGTTGATAACTCTGGCTCCTAGGATATTTTTGGAAGATCTGACATTCCGTCGTGAATGGTCAAGAATATCCTGGAAATGTACACGTGATTGGTTGATACTAATTATAAACACAGCGAAACGTCTATCAGATGACCTACTCATCCAAATCAACCTATCTGAGAATAGACTTAAGACTGGGATTTCAATCACAGCATTTAAATCAAAACTTTCAGAGATTAATCTTGTAATGAATGAACATAAAGAATATTTGACCAAACAGAAGATCAGTCAATTGCAAAAAGACGTAAAACGGTTCGATAAGGAGAAAATCTATCCTTATACCAAAGATGATTATGTGTTCTCCAACATAGACACCTCCTCTGACGATGTCAGCAGCCGCAGCTCCGGGAGGTCAGATTCCACTGGGAGTGAATCCAACTACGAGACCAGACAATCAAGACCAAGAGGTGGGTATAGACACCAACCACCCCCACCACCATTATTCCAGGGGTTTCCACCGCACCCATTCCAGACACCGCTGTACCAAGGACCATGGATGGGTCCTCAACCTATATGGAATGACCCCATGGGACAGAATCCAATACCCAATTACCATCAATATCAGATCCCACCTTTTCTCAACAGAGGGAGGGGCAGAGGCAGAGGAAAAAGAAGAGGAACAACCAAGACCGTCCACTGGCAGGACCCAGAACCGATGGTCCTACGAAGCAAGACAACAAGACCTTAGTGGTTAACCTTTCCTCGAGGCACCTTACTGAAGATGAGAACAGACTATTGGAAAAAGGCCTGGGATTTGTCCCCACACCAAAGGAAGATGAATTCACCCTGCACCAAGAACTACATCAGTTTTTCCGAAAAATCCGCCTAAGAGCATTCTTCCAAGACAAACCTGAGACCCCGCCCAGCGGGACGGGCCTGAGGAATAAATCCAAATTCACCCCCAAATCAGCCATGACCTTAAACGAAGTACTGACGTTTGAACAAGCTGTCCTAAAGGAGGTCAACAACATCGTCACTGTTCGTCCATTTGACAATCTCTCTAGAAAAGAAAGATCACTCCTCAGACACCTAACAGAGGACGGTACCATCATATTGAAACCCGCAGACAAAGGAGGGGCCATTGTCATCCAGGATAAACATGTCTATGATGAGGAATGCTTACGACAGTTATCCAACATAAGGTACTACGAATCCATCAATGAAGACCCTACCACACGCCTCTCCACCATAATACAACATTTGACATCTGAAGCAGAGGCAGAGGGATGGATTACCAAGGAAGAGGCTTTATTCCTTTTGAACAACAAGCCGCGTATACCGTATTTTTATTGCCTCCCGAAAATTCACAAGGGAGTCTCCCCTCCACCAGGCAGACCCATTGTGTCCGGGATTAACTCCCTGTTGGAACCCCTGAGCAAGTTCTGTGACGTGTTCCTACGCCCCCTGGTGATTGAGACCCCGACGTACCTGAGAGACACCACTGAGGTGCTCAATCTCATTGAGGGTTTCGCCGCACCAGAGTCTATCAACCTATTGGTAACCTTGGACGTGGAATCGTTATACACTAACATTCCCCAAGATGCCACACTGGCGGTTCTTGATCAGGCCCTTCGCAACATCGACCCATGGACATCACCAACTCCGGTTACCTTCATCTGTGACTGTGCGACAATAGCACTTAAGGAGAACTTTTTCGCGTTTGAGAACAACCTCTATCACCAAACACAGGGCACCAGTATGGGGAGCACCTTCGCGCCGAGCCTGGCCTGCCTATACATGGCAAATTTTGAAGAGGAACATATCCTGACAGAAGCCAACCCATATAAGAACAACATCATGTTATGGCGCAGATATATCGATGACATAATCATCTTCTGGAAAGGGGACGAAGAGACATGTCAGACATTTTTTACATGGGTGAACACATTAAATCCATACCTTAAATTTGTGGGCACACAGTCTTCTGAATCAATACCATTCCTTGACCTATTGATATCCCTTAAAGAAGGACGTCTGATGACCACCAACTATAAAAAGCCCACGGATAGGAATAGTTTACTCCTATTCCAAAGTCACCACCCTAAGGCACTAAGAAATAACCTACCGGTTGGGCAATTCCTCCGCCTACGCCGCAACTGTAACACCATTCTGGAATTTGAAAAAGAGGCAGACACTCTTACAGAGAACTTAACGCAAAGAGAATATCCCAAGAAAATTGTGAAACAGGCACGTAAAAGAGCCAGAAATAATCACAGAGAAGCTCTACTGGAAATCAAAGAAAAAACCATCTCAGATACACTAACATGTGTAACATCTTTTACCCCGAATTCCAACAAAATTCAGAGGATAATTAAGAAACATTGGAAGATCTTGGAGACGGGGGAATTCCAACCAGGCCCAAAACCTCTCTTTGCATTTAAGAGAACACAAAATCTTAGAGACATTCTAGTCCATACACGCCCTAGGAACACTTTCAAGACTCAACCAACTCTGTGGAACCTTCCTCCGGTAACTGGCCATTATCCATGTGGGTCATGTACAGTATGCCCACTGACTAGCGCCACCAAGGAAATTGATCTGGGACTTGCAAAACCGTGGAAACAACTACACCATACCAACTGCAACACGAAAAATTGTGTGTATATGATCACCTGCCCCTGTGGCTCAAGATACATTGGCATGACTATGAGACCAATCAAAACACGAATTGGTGAGCATAAGAGCACAATTCGGTGCAAACGCACAGCAACCAGACTACAGAGCCACTTTTTGGAAAAGAATCACTCCCCTGAGAGCTTACGATGGACTATCATTGAATCCAATCCCAAATGGTCAGCATCCACACTGTTTAGGCAGGAACAACGATGGGTGTTTAAATTGAAAAGTAATAAAGGGGGACTGAATGACGATATCCCCTGGGTTGAATTATCTTGTTAGTGGAAGATCACTAGATGATCTTAGGTAGCATGTCACATTGAGCACCACTACTTGATGACCCAACGAGATTAAGCAGGATCACCATCAGCACGATCATAATAATCTAAGTATCTAGGACACCCACAACTCAACTAGTACAAAACCAAGACCTAGGCTCTATGATAGGTAATCTGGCTTGTCCCCATTGACACGATGTTGTATGTCTACTGCTGCATCAGCAGTCATGGGTAACCACTATTTATACGTTCATTTGCTATCTATAGAGTCATCGACCTATGATTGTGACACTCACGATATGATGTAAAAGTTCCCCCACATAACCAGAAGAGCAGCCTTCTCATATACCAAGGCTATAGACACCAAGACAACATGGCGGAATCTTTTTCGTCATCATTATTTACACACACACAGGATCCCCACGGGTACATTACATGACTTGTGTTTTATGACGTAGCACGTCGAGGATCTTCCCCATTATGAGGGCTTAGTTGTTTTCTTCTCGTTCTTTGTAGACCGAGCATAAATAACCCCTTTTTTTGAAACTATCTCGTAACCAAATAACCATATCCCGAGTCAATACATTACGTATTTTAACCTGCTAGTCCGTTTTATAACCACATGCGGGGACATGTCACATCATCGGATGCCAGCACAGTGGTATGAGTATTAAGGTCCGTCTCTTACCGCGCCTTAGCAGACACACACGTTTTACACCTCTCTAAGATGGCCGCTGCAGTCACGAGCCGAGCCCCTGGCAAGCCTCCTACGTGCACCCCGCCTCGCGGCCGCGACCGCATGGGCGTCATCTCCCGTGGACGTGGTCCTACCCGGAAACACTACATAAACCCATCGGTTATTGTACTTTGACGTTACCGGCTGAACAACCGCACGGGTAGGTCTCCCTGCCACGTAAGGCGACAAAACTATGTAAGTACTAGCACCTACAACTCGGGACGCACCAGCAGTGACCTTCGTTCAGGTAAAGTTTTTGCTCTCTTACCTCGAACATTTTCTACTTTTTACTATTTTCAGCCTTACAACGCGGCTTACGCTGACGGAGCCCACCACCGAACCGGAGGGGGTAGGCTTGCTCCCGCGCTTCATGTTTTGTCTATAGTGTACATTTCTCTGCATACCTCTCTGCCTGCTCCACTACTCGTGTACTTAGCAGCTAGTGCTAGTTATCGCACAGGAGTCTTCTCCATAGTCACTGTATATGCCCGGTTTGAGCACCGCTTCGTGAGATTCCCCTCTACCCTCAGCGGAGACCATGTTTTTGTTACCGGACTGATCCCTTATTATGATGCTCAGGCTCCGCAGCATCGTTTCAGACATCTTTAAGAGATCACCACACACCTGTACCTATTCAGCACCATATTATTGTTGAATCCTAATGTGTTACCATTACCTCGTATGTCGCACTTACTTTCTTGGACCTTTTGTCCGTTTACGCTGGGCAGTATCCCGGCCTCTTAATTAGCATGACCACTGCATCATTTCCTCGGTGGGTTTCATGCACTGGGCACCATAGCACTGACTGTGCACTAGTGTCTGAGTTATATCAATAGTCTTGATATATCACTACTTGTTTTTTCTCCCTGTTTTTTATACCCCCCCTCCCCCTCTCTTTTTGTTATGTCTCCTCGTAGGCTGTGAATATGAATTTCGTATAATAACGTATTCTGAACACGTATTGTCAAGCGTACCAGACCGAGGTAACGGATGGGATTACGGGCTGTCTCTTCCCGAACCCGTCCTCGATATTTCCTTCTCTTTGGTCCTGACGAAGCGCTCCTGGATCCAATAGGGACCATCAAAAAGCGCGAAACATGTTGACCTAACCTTCTTACAGCACTTTTGTTATTACACTACACGGGTTGAGAGAAGTGGGATATTATTTGGTTAAGATTCCCCTCTCATTATAGCACTACCGTGCATCTCCATCCCCGCCAAGATTTTAATTTGAACCAGGGACCTCCCAATTAAATTATTTTTGGACCCTGTCTCAATTTTATTACCTGCACTCACTAGCACACCCCTACCCACACACCCACACTCACAAATGCGGCAACTCCTAAAAGAACTCCAACAGAGAGCCCCTAACCAAGGGCCCGTGAGGGACTGCAGCGCCACCCCCACGAGGAGCAAGTGTGCCCAATGATGATGCTAAACATCCGCAAGGGTGTGTGAGGGCACCAAATATCACAACAAGGAGTATCCTCTCCTCACTCTACACACTCACTTTGACCTTGGAGACATCCCCTACTCTCTACAGCCTATTCTTTGGCTATTACTATCCCTTTCTATTTATAGGAACTGTAAACCACCCATGGAATAAATATATGACCTTTAGGAGCATTGGTTCAGGACCTTTTTAATTCGCTCCTAGTCCCCTCTCTCATTGATTTGTAGGTATGATACCAAACATGACATGTTTCCATGCAGCCATTCCAAAGTTAGCATTTACCGCGAGATTTTAATGCACTTAAGAGTATATGGTTTGGCTGCATCACAAACAACCCCGGAATAAAGGTTCCGAAAGCTGCAGAGGGGCTCAGCTCTTGCATGGGCACCCTCTCACATAAAACCCAGCACCCTACCTTCAGGATTGATAAGGCCTGCCATAGGGGTGACTGATAGGTTTATATGTGCAGTGATATGGATAGATATAGGGAACCTATATCTAAGTAAGGGGTGCATACACCACCTTACACAGGTTGCTGTAGCAGACCTGTTGTGTCATTTTAAATGGCTTCCCAGGGGTGGCATAATACATGCTGCAGCCCCTGGTAGGCCTCTGGGGTACCTATGCCCTGGGTACACAGGATACCATATACTAGGGACTTATATAAGGGTACCCTAGAATCCAATCTGTGGTGTACCTAAAGTGCATGCAATCAATTTAGAGAGGAAGCAGCTAGGCTGGGGCCCTGGATTGCAGGGTCCAAGCCAGACTAAAGTCGAAAAACAGTGAAACATCATCAAAAAGTGGGGGTAACCATAAGAAGCAGATCCTAATCTCCTACACTGAGGGCAGCATCACTGCTGTACTGCACACGACCACTCACAAGCAGACACTTGTACTGAGGGCAGCATCACTGCTGTAGTGCACATGACCACTCACAAGCAGACACGTGTACTGAGGGCAGCATCACTGCTGTAGTGAACATGACCACTCACAAGCACACACGTGTACTGAGGACAGAATCACTGCTGTACTGCACACGACCACTCACAAGCACACACGTGTACTGAGGACAGAATCACTGCTGTACTGCACACGACCACTCACAAGCAGACACGTGTACCCGTGTACTGAGGACAGCATAACTGCTGTACTGCACATGACCACTCACAAGCAGACACGTGTACTGAGGACAGAATCACTGCTGTACTGCACACGACCACTCACAAGCACACACGTGTACTGAGGACAGAATCACTGCTGTACTGCACACGACCACTCACAAGCAGACACGTGTACCCGTGTACTGAGGACAGCATCACTGCTGTACTGCACATGACCACTCACAAGCAGACACGTGTACTGAGGACAGAATCACTGCTGTACTGCACACGACCACTCACAAGCAGACACGTGTACCCGTGTACTGAGGACAGCATAACTGCTGTACTGCACATGACCACTCACAAGCAGGCATGTGTACTGAGAACAGCATCGCTGCTGTACTGCACATGACCACTCACAAGCAGACACGTGTGTGAGAAGGTGGCCTGATATATGCTGTCCACTAGTTCTAGTAGGCATCTTGTATCAGTCCAAACAACCCCTTATGGTGAATGGTTAAAGACAACCTTTATTGAAAGCTATCCTAGTGGTAGCTATGGAGAGCAGCCTTCAGGCTAAGTCTTGAAGGAATGTAAAGCAGCTTGTTTTACCAGTCTATAATCTCTTGAATGATCAAATGAAAAGACAACCAAACCAAGTATATATTCAAAATATATGTATTTAAGATAAATCACACCGCTCTAGTCTCTTTATGAGACTGGAGTTCGAAGTACTTTAGTTACAAGTGTTTAAGCATCAGTAAAAGCACAAATACACGTTTGGGCCCTAGGGGCGTACCAAACCATATACTAAAAAATTGGTATAAGAACCACAACTAAAATAGACAAGGTGCCTATTACCTCTAGAATGACTGGGACCCCAAGGAACCACCCAAGGTAGGGACGTCAGGGACCCACGGGAGCCGTATGCAGTGTGGAAACACAACCGCGGGATCCTATTACTTTCTAAGGGGAATGTCGCGGTTGGAATTTGAAAGATTAGGGCCAAACCCTTTTGGTCTTAGACAGTTCTAGGGCTAGCACCTTCGAGAGTACCGGAGTACTTGAGTTACGGGTGTCTTTTGGTGTCGGGTCGCGTCATCGATTCCAATGGAAGCCTGCAAAGAATTGCTGCTGCCGAGAAGAGAAGAAGTGTCCGGAGAGATCCAAGCCTGGATCTAGGATGTAAGGAACCTGAAAGCAGAGGGGACAGAGTCTGGGTCACTTGCCAGTGACCTAGGGCAGGATGGACCAATGCCCACAGATGACGGGTGCTTCAGGTGAGTTTGTGGGTGTCTTGACTCTTCAGCCACGAGGTCCAGGAGGCGTCGATGAAGTCCGTGAGCCAGATTCGAGCTGTCCCACAAAGTCTGTCGAGTGCTGCAGTATCGGCGACCAGAAAGGACCCAACAAGCCTTGGTAACGGCAAGTCTCAGGAAATCAGCGAAAGGACTGCGGTGCAGACCAGCAAGGTCTGATGGACTCACCCAGCAAGGATAAGTAAGAGTAAGACTGGAGCAACCAGAAAAGCCCAAACAGAAGTAGAGTTGCCTTCGTGGGGACCTGCTAGCCAACAGACTAGTGGTCACGAAGGAGCCTTGAGCGGTTGCACTTGAAACTGGCCCACGGATCACTCGTGGAGTGGAGGCCAACAATCTTTGGTGCAGGAGGTGCTCAAGGCTGGGGCTACTTGGAGCCCAAAGCACAACTTCGAGGATGATCAGGAAGGTGTTGTTACTGCAAAAGTTCACGGTGTCCAGGGGTCACAGTTCCACGTTACCCACGATAGCCACGGGCCTCAGCTTTGCTGTGGACTCAGGGTAGCCTCGGGGAAGTCTGGAAATCTACCTCTGGTGATGCAGAGACTTCGGCGTCTGGCGGGAGCTTCAGGAATGCAGACCGGTCAGTTGCTTCTTTGGTGCCTGCCAAGCAGGGAAGTCCCTCCTTGACCCCAAGGGACGTTTCTTCCATCTTCTAGTCCAGATAGAAAGTCGAAGGTCCAGGATATATGGTTCAGAGGTTCGTCCAGGGTAATCTAAAGTCCTAGGGACTGGATTCCTATACTTATACTAAGTTTAGGGGATGGACTAACTCTAAGGCCCCACCTTTGGGTGGGCCTGGGGTGGGGGTGGTTACACCCCTTCCCCTTTGTTCAGTTTCACGCCAGAGCAGGGGCTGAGTGCCCCTGCAACCGGTTTGAAATGGGCTATGCACAGGGACACCTTGTGTGCCCCAGGCAGTGTCTCAAAAGCATTCTCTGAATGCACCCACCCTTCCCCCATACACATCTGCCTGTCTGGGGAGGTGGTTACACCTCCCTGTGACAGGAAACCTATTGTCCAGGCCTCCCCTGCCGAAGTTTCCCCCAGCAGCAGGAGGCCAGACCTGTGTCTGTGGCAGTGGCATCCATTTTGTGATGCCAGGGCTTTGGAAAGTTTTAACTGGGTATAGCCAGTGTGAACATGTCTCTCCCTCTAGAAGGGTGGAATGGTACCCTCGCCACCAGAACTGGCGGGGGGTAGTATTCCAAAGGGTTTGACACCAAACACGACATGTTTTGATGCAGCCATCCCAAAGTTAGCATTTACCGTGAGGTTATAATGCACTTAAGAGTATATGGTATGGCTGTATCACAGAACACAACCAGGGGGGGCGTGTCTTGCACCCCAAACCAGTCGCACAGCGTAATTGCGAAAAGTCCATGATACTTCAAAATGTATCATTTCTTAACCACATAATCGTTCGTTTCTCTTTTTACTCCTGGACTCCACTTGATCCACAATCAAAGAATCATGCAATTTTCCAAATTTCCAATGCTTATGATGTGACCATCCGGACTTCTTTAAAAAAACACGTGCAACGCATAATTCTTCCCAGGCATGTTCTTTATTAAAACCCATTGCATTTCGGACTCCTCGAGTCCTTCTTCAGGGGTAACTACAAACAAAGCATTTCAAAATTAATGATAGCTTGTACATACATCATAATGTATTTAATTGTGCCATTCAACATTGCAAACAACGATAAAATAATGCGCTGTAGAAAAATTATGCACTGTAGAAAAATTATGCTCACATTGATTAGAAGCATCTTCCCCATTTTTCTTCCCATTATTGTGTTGCTCCCCATCGCCCTCCCCCTTGTGTGCTGTGTTGCTTATTGAACTCAATGTAATGCAATCCACAGCCTCCCTGACCTATATGTATAAGGTGATCATAACAGATCACTCTTGTTTAAACATTAAATAGAACCCCTATGTATACCATAATGTTTTTGAAACCATCCGTTATTCAGGCTGTCATTAATCGCACCAATGCCAAATAAAACACTCTACCCATGAGGTCCCAAAACAGCTAAACCTTCCCGCCTGTCTCCCACATTTTAGAACAAACGTTCGTTACTGATTGCAGCATGTTAAGCACGTACCTGCCTGGGCGTTTAAAGCTGTTCAAGTACCATCGCTGGCAAAAAGGTATTCACCCGCCCTTTACAGTGCTCGGTTTTTAAACCTGGCGCATAAATTAACATACCCGCCTGTCACCCGCATTTAGAACAAGCGTTCGTTACTAATTACAGCATGTTAAGCACGTACCTGCCTGGGCGTTTAAAACTGTTCAACTACCATCTCTGGCAAAAAGGTATTCACCCGCCCTTCACAGCGCTCGGTTTTTAAACCTGGCGCGTAAATTAACGTCCCTCCCTGGAGCATTCCTGTTTGAATTGGTCACGTGATTGCACCATTAATCACTGCACAGCATTACTAAAATACTACCACTCCCAGAGTGCTTTGTGTATCTTCCAAGGGAGGGACGTTAATTTACGCGCCAGGTTTAAAAACCGAGCGCTGTGAAGGGCGGGTGAATACCTTTTTGCCAGCGATGGTACTTGACCAGCTTTAAACGCCCAGGCAGGTACGTGCTTAACATGCTGCAATCAGTAACGAACGTTTGTTCTAAAATGTGGGAGACAGGCGGGAAGGTTTAGCTGTTATGGGACCTCATGGGTAGAGTGTTTTATTTGGCATTGGTGCGATTAATGACAGCCTGAATAACGGATGGTTTCAAAAACATTATGGTATACATAGGGGTTCTATTTAATGTTTAAACAAGAGTGATCTGTTATGATCACCTTATACATATAGGTCAGGGAGGCTGTGGATTGCATTACATTGAGTTTAATAAGCAACACAGCACACAAGGGGGAGGGCGATGGGGAGCAACACAATAATGGGAAGAAAAATGGGGAAGATGATTCTAATCAATGTGAGCATAATTTTTCTACAGCGCATAATTTTTCTACAGCGCATTATTTTATCGTTGTTTGCAATGTTGAATGGCACAATTAAATACATTATGATGTATGTACAAGCTATCATTAATTTTGAAATGCTTTGTTTGTAGTTACCCCTGAAGAAGGACTCGAGGAGTCCGAAATGCATTGGGGTTTTAATAAAGAACATGCCTGGGAAGAATTATGCGTTGCACGTGTTTTTTGAAAGAAGTCCGGATGGTCTCATCATAAGCATTGGAAATTTGGAAAATTGCATGATTCTTTGATTGTGGATCAAGTGGAGTCCAGGAGTAAAAAGAGAAACGAACGATTATGTGGTTAAGAAATGATAAATTTTGAAGTATCATGGACTTGCGCAATTACGCTGTGCGACTGGTTTGGGGTGCAAGACACGCCCCCCCTGGTTGTGCTATAATCAGTGCCAACAGGGCAAGGCACTATACCAGTTTACGCACGCATTCTTTTGAGGACTGCAGGATAATTTCAGTATCAAGATTCAATGGATGGTGTGCATCCCATTACTTTCGTAACAAGTATCACAGAACAGCCATAAGGAAGTGTTTCCGAATGCTGCAGAGGGGCTGAGCTCATGCTTGGGCACTCTCTCACATAAAACCAAGCACTCTGCCTTCAGGATTGTCAAGGCCTGCCATAGGAGTGGCTTATAGGTTTATATGTGTCTGTAAATATATGTGGATATAGGAAGCCTATATCACAGCAAGGGGTGCAAGCACACCCTTACCCAGGCTGCAGTAGCAGACCTGTGGTGTGATTTTGGAGTGCTTCCCAGGGGTGGCATAATACATGCTTCAGCCCCTGGTAGGCCTCTGAGGTACCTATGCCCTAGGTACATAGTATACTATATACTAGGGGCTTATAAGGCACTCCAGAATCCAATTAGTTATGTACCTAATGAACATGGAAACCATTGTACAGAGAAAGCAGATAGACTGGGGCCCTGAATAGCAGGATCCCAGTCCAACTAAGTCATAAACCAGCAAAACACCAGGAAAAAAGTGGGGGTACCCATATAGCCAGATTCCACCTTCCTACAACGTGTAGTAAGGACAGCTTCGCTGCTGTATTGTACACGGCCACTCACAAGCAGGTGTACTAAGGACAGTATCTGTGCTGTACTATACACACCTACTCACAAGCAGACACGTGTGCTGAAGACAGCACTACTCACAAGCAGACACGTATTGTAATGAGGACAGCATTACTGCTGTACTACTCACACTGACTTACAAGCAGACATGTGTACTGAGGACAGCATCACTGCTGTATTACTCACACACACTCACAAGCAGACACTTGTACTGAGGACAGCATTACTGCTGTACTACTCACACTGACTTACAAGCAGACCCGTGTACTGAGGACAGCATCACTGCTGTATTACTCACACACACTCACAAGCAGACACTTGTACTGAGGACAGCATTACTGCTGTACTACTCACACTGACTTACAAGCAGACCCGTGTACTGAGGACAGCATCACTGCTGTATTACTCACACACACTCACAAGCAGACACTTGTACTGAGGACAGCATTACTGCTATACCACTCACACTGACTTACAAGCAGACATGTGTACTGAGGACAGCATCACTGCTGTATTACTCACACACACTCACAAGCAGAGTAACCCAGGGTGTAGTGGGTGTAACGGGGCTACGTGGATGTCCACGGAGTTGCAAACAAACTCTGTGGAACTCTGCTGCGCTACGCTTCGCCACCTGCCTCCACCCCCCATAATATCAATTAAATCTACCTTACGTACTATTAAATTTAAACCACTTACCTGGCATACGGCGTACCCAGGCTGCCCTCCTCCTCGCAGGATCGGTAATCCTTGAGAAAACTGCACATGCGCGTGTGCCCGGCATGTATAATTCTTGCGAGAAATGCACTTGCGTGCGTATGCAGTTTTCACAAGGATTAGTGAGACGGCACACAGTCACAAGCAGATATGCGTACTGAGGACAGCATTGCTGCCATACAGCACACACCCACTCACAGGCAGACACATTCGCTGAGGACAGCTTCACTGATGTAATAGACACACTGACTCACAAACAGACACGTGCTGAGGACAGCATCTACCATTATACATCTTCCCTGGTGGGTTACACACAGATGCATAAAAACACACACTCGCACAGGGAATAGTGATCGCCCATATTCACACGTCTGTGCACAAACGGTGGCACCCGAGCTCCTTACCTGCACCCGCCCGCCTGTGCTGAATACATTACTAAATACCCACAAACACACAACTGGACCCTCATTTATGGGATTTTGGTATAGGGCAGTGCAGCAGGGCACGCCGCTACGCTGCCCTATGTCAAAGTGAAAGGCCAGGAATATACCGTATTTATGCATATTTATTCCTGTCCTCTCCCCCGGTCCGGGTGCCATTTTGGCAGTCTAGCGCCAACATAGGCAGCCGTGCACCGTGCTGCAAGAGTGCCTGCTTTGCATGAAGGATTGCTTTTGTGCAGGAAGGGCCACCGTTCTGCATACAAACAATCCTAAAGACGTTTTTCTCTTTCCATGTGTGCTGCAGCCCTCAAAGAGAGAGGGAAAAACTAGGAGCAATAAATGCATTTCTCCTTGTTACGCCTCACCTCAGGAGGCATCATGGTTTGGCCCTTCCCAAGGTTTAGATGATTTTGTAAATCAGGGGCAGCATCAAAATCCATGATGGTTGCATGGAAAACCACCGCAGCGTCCATGGACGCCTCCTGGGTGCAGAGTGAGGCTTTGCAGCGATTTGCACTGTGTCGCTTACTCAAGATATATGAGGCCACTCAAAGCCACGCAGGGTGGTTCTGCGGCTTCATAAATCTGATGACATGCGGCATGTACCACTTTGGTGGTGCAAGAGAGATGCAATGCTCTCATAAATAACCCACTGACATGTCTCCTATGCAGCTGCTCACTCAGCTGTGCACAAACATGTAATGAAGACAAGTACACACGTGTGTTGAACAGAAACACCTGTGATGAAATAATGTTTTTTTCTGATCACAAGCACACATCTGTAATAAAGTTAAGTACACATCTGGGTGAACCTAAACACCTCTGCTGACACATAGATGAATACATACACCTGTGTTGAACACAACTAACCAATGTGGAAAGGGTACACACACACACACACTCGCTGAATAATACACACATATGTTCTTAAAATAAACACACTGATGCACCGAACACAAACATTCTTCTGAACTAGGGCAAGTGCACAGGTGTCTTGAATACATGCATACATGTATGCTGAAATCAAAGATAACATCTACAATGAAGACAAGCATTGATAGGTCTGACTTTAAAGGAATATTGTACGGTAATGTGAAGCATTACAAGTAAATAGCATGGTAATAAATCTGTATGTGTGTGGAAGTAAAGAACTGCAAAATAATATTGGTGGAGGTTAAAAGGTCAGGTGACACTTGCACTGTCAAGCCAGACCTAAAACTCCATGTGGGTTAATGACTGTCCTCCTCCCATCCCTGCTGCTGCCAGAGAAAAACAACATCAATTCTTTAGTTATCTAAGACACTTTAATAGCTTTATAATGTCATGCCGAGGGAACTGGATAAATACAAGGATCAGAGCTGTGCGGAGGCCAAGCGCTTTCTTTTAATTCAAACACAGAAGCAGTGGCGGCTTCTCCGCTGTGGCGGAGGAGCATCGTCTCACTACTTTTAAGCAGGGTGAAGAAGGAACATAAAATGAGAATAACTTTAAGTTATTATCATTTTATGCTTCATGTCCTGTTGCTTTGTGGGGGGGGGGGGGGGGTGCTCTGCTCTGCGGACAGGGAAGGGGAGGAGTAGTTTGCCCACTCCCAAGTGCACAATGACTGTTAGACCAGCCCTCTCGGCACACCCAAACCAGTCATGCACACTTTCCCCCTTCTCTATGCCTGCTGCATTACAGCCTGCATGGAGAACAAGTCCACCCCTCCAGCCCTTGGCTGAGTACCATGTCACGGTGCTCAAACCAATCACAATGCTGCATGGCTTATGGGAGGGATGTTGGCTGCCTGCTTCCTGTTCCTGGAGTCGAATACAGGAGAGCAGGAGCAGAGACGCAGGACCCAGCCTAAAGGTAAATGTAAGTTGTTGTTGTTATTCCCCCCATGCGATACTCCCGTGACCCCACCCCCACAGTCCCTCCTCGTGACACCAGTACCCACCACCCCACCCGCGAGCCATGCCGTCCGCCGCTGCACAGAACTTCTATCTAATTAAAACCAGCACTCCTGGCTCTCAACATGTGGGTGGACCTGAAGCCCCTCTCTAGTGATGCTCACATAATTGTCTGGTGACAGCTGTGCTGTCAACACGGACCATAACAAGCATTGGCAAAGCCAATAGGTCTAGCCTTTGGGACCTATTGGGTTTGCCGGTTGTTTTTAGCCACGCTGCACAGCATTGTCCAATGCTGGGCCGCATGGAAACCCTTTGAAGGGGCCGCCTGCATCGGTTTGCGCGTGCACCATCTCCAGAACTAGTACTGATATGTTATAGAAATGGTGTCGAGCAACCGACTGGTTTGAGTCTGGGAGAGTTATGAAGAAGGGCTCCTGGCACACAGCCTTGCTTGATGTGTTGCCCATGCAGAGTCATATGAAAGACGCATTATAGGGAGGTTACATAACAACTATGTATCTGTGTATGAAGCGTGTGTGTTATTGTGAATGTGTGTTACAGACTAGAGAGTAACTCACCTCGTACAGCCACAAGTGTGTGAAACGTGTTTCCAGCAGTCTCATGATGTATAGAGAGGGAGACAGACAGACAGGATTAGACCAGTAGACAGAAAGATGGATGGATCTTTAGACAGACAGACAAGCATTAATGAACCCGTCCCTTGACACTGGAGAGACATGAGCCTGCTGTTTCTAGGCAGGTGTATGGAGTCAAATGAGGTTGGCACCAGGCAGTGTTTTTTATCAGTAAAAGATCAGTACAGAGGCCCCTAGCTCTGCACGTGTCTGCAAACACGTATGTGCACCAAGGTGCTCTGCAGGGCTGGCTGCTGCACCTGTGTTTGCACCTGATTTTCTTTTTTTCCCCTTGATTTTCTTTTTTCTTTTTTTCTTCCTCACCAGTTTCTTTTACCCAGTTTTAATCTTGTTCTTCCCCCCTCTGGTCAGTGGCACTACCTCTCTGCAGCCAACCGTCTTGTTCCTCAATCCCGCCTGGCTTCCCGCGCCTGTATTGACCAACCCAACGCCCAGGGCTACTTAATGGAGGCTGCAGCGCTTCAGCGCAGCTTAAAAGTGCAGCAGGTCCTTTACCTGCATGGCAAAGGAAAGCCCGCTAGCACCCATCTGCGTCTGGACAGCACGCAGTGCCAGGAGCCCTGGACCTACAGCGGCCTACTCCAATACTCCTCCGAAGAGATCCGCAACCTTGTACACAAACCGCCCCACACCAACTGCCACATCGCCTCATCACACTCCACTTAGAGGACCCTTCACCTTCTGACACTACCGCTTCCCCTGTGACGTGAGTACCCCCACGATGACCACTACCCAGCAGACACCCAACCACTTGCCTCAGCTCCACTGCACTCTACTCAACGTCAGATCACTCTGCAAGCATGTCTTGGAAATCTGGGACACCATCACCACCCTCGCCCCTGACGTCATGTTCATAACAGAAACCTGGCTCACCCCTGCCTCAGCACCAGAAATCACCTCTGCAACTCCCCTCAGCTACAAGATGATTCACTGCGAGCACCCTGACAGACCTGGCAGAGGCATTGCCATCATTCACAAGGACTCCTTCAACTGCACCACTCCGACGACAACACAACGCACATCATGGACAAACCCGAGGCCAACACCCCCATCAGAGGAATCCTCGCCTACAGAAGTCCCGCACCAGCTTCTATAACTCGATCCAGGACTTCACAGCCCCCCTTGGCCATCGACTCTTCATGGGCGACTTGAGCTTCCACCTAGAAGACCCTGACAACTCCATCTCCACCACACTCCTCGAAAATATGAGCATCATTGGCCTTTCTCAACAGGTCACCACCCCAATGCATAGAGCCAGTCACGCCCTGGACCCCAACTTCTCCACCTGTGACAGAGCTAAATTCTCCCATACCACCGAATTGACCTGGATGGACCACAGCATCATCCACTTCACTATCAACGGTCCACAAGATCCTCAGGCGAGACTTCTGACCCACCATCGCCACAATTGGGGCAAGGCCACAGAAACCCTCTAGACCACAGCCCTAAAAGTAACAAACCCCCCCCCAGACTCCTTCGAACACGACGTCTAGAACTTCTCCAGATGAATCTCCTCGGCTGCCGATACCCTAGGCCCCCTGAAAAACACCATCAACAAAGGACTCCCCAAACAGGCCAGATTGTGCACCCCGGAGCTACTGACCCTCAAGTGACACTGCAAGAAACTAGAGAGACATTAGCTTTCCAGCAGAACCTCCACCAACATTTACTCCTACAGATCCGCCCTCCAAAACTATCACCAGTGTTGGAAACGGGTAGCGTGGTGCAGAGCGGGCGGGCCAAACTCCGGAGGAAATGTGCAAAGCATCCACGCAGTACACACAGGCGACACACAAGGCACACTACAAAAAGAGACACTACACCAGTTGAGGTAAAAAGAACTTTTGTATTGTCCAAAACCACAAGGTGACAGGTAATCTCTACACTGCGCCAACTGGCGCTGGGTCAAATTTACAGGGGGGAATTATATACATGGCAGGGCCAATCGGGCCGCTGCCAGAACCATTGCGAAGCACTGGTAGAATAAATGTACGTGACAGGAATAAAGGTAACATCCATCCACATGAATCCTGCAATAAAATACATCAGGGCATGATGTTAGACATTAGGCCGGAACACCTGTAACGGAAACCTCACAGCATCACAATATACATGACCGGCCTGGGCATCCCCTGAGGCAGGAAATTAGGGTAGGCAGAGCATCACCACCTTAACCTGGCATCTAGACGTAACCATTAACATAGCGCTTTAGAACAGGACATTCGAAGATAGCGCTGCACCTTTCACGGCGATAGCGCGTTAAAACAAGGCCTTAGCGTGCAGGGCATGGCAACTAAACATAGCGCTGCACGGGGCAATTGAATCGCACTTTAAATCAGGCATTTACCCTAGCGCTGCACCTATCATAACATTAGGCCAGCAATCACAGCTCTACCCCGGCACTTCAAATATGGCAAGGCAATAGCGCTCAGCACATGGCACATAAACATAGCGCTTCCCACAGAGCATGTTAATACAGTGCTGCACATAGCTTTACACCCGGATTCACCAGCAGGTTGAATTCCCCCAATGGAAGCCTGTGGGGGGGCAACATCATCCCAACCGGCGACCCTTAGGCCTACGACAGGACCACCCGCCTAGTCAGACCCAAGGACGTTGCAGCTGCCCACTGTCCTGCGGGGCAGCTGGGGAAGGTAAGTTAGTCCAGTCCGGGGGCACAAAGCAGCACTAGTCAGAGCCCAGCCCCACTCACCACTCCTTGGGGGCTGGGCAGGTGTGTCCGTGGGGGAGCCTGCCCTCCAGGGGCTTTCACGCAATTCTGGGGGCCCAATGCAGCTGCCCGCTGTCAAGTGGGGCAGCTGAGGAACACCCGAACTCGGGCGGTGGAGCACTCGCGGATACAGGCGGTCCCGGGGGGGAAGGTGAGCTGCGATCCTATGCCCCGATGCCTCCCCCAACACGCGCGGACCAAGGCCCCACTCACCGGCACTCTTCTGACTTCGGGACTTCGAAGCCACCGCGAGGCTTCACGCGGGGCCTCGGCTCTCCGTCGACACACGCGGGGCTCTCCTCAGGACATGAGAGCCCCGTCCCCTGCAGCGCTCCTCCGATCTTCACCCGGGCCCCCTCCTGGGACCCAGGATTTCGGATAGAGCCGGCGACCTCCGCACTCCTCCCCTCACCACCGCGGGGCTCTCCAAGACTCTCGGGAGCCCCGCTCGACCACACGATCTCTTCCTGCCTTGGCTCCGCCCACGCCTGGCAATCTGTAGACCTTCCGGGTCACCGCAGGCAGTGCGGCGGCCCTCAATGGCACCTCGGGCCACGGCGGTGATGTTCGTCAGTTTCACCTCCTTGCGGGGGCAGTACGGGGTAGGCTCCCGCGATGAGGTCGCACAGCGCGGGGTGGGCACCCGCTATAAGTGTACATCTTCCACGGCGGGACAAGCGCGGGGTAGGCTCCCGCTAGGGGATTAAATCTTTAAAGGTGGCACACACGCGGGGTGGGCTCCCGCTGGGCTCCTAAGTAGGCTGGCACACGGGGTAGGCTCCCGATATATCTTTCAGCGCCCAGCTCTCCCTGGCAACACGCTCCTCACCTCCTTTGGGCCACGGGGTGTAGCGCTTTGCAGGCGCTAGGTGGTCCCACCAGCTTTAGGGGCAGTGCACAGTCACTTCCAAGATAGCGCTCACCAAACCTAGCGCTCTCCTTCCAGGGGGCTTGTAAATAGCGCTCTCCTTCCAGGGGCTTGTAACTAGCGCTCTCCTTCCAGGGGCTTGTAAATAGCGCTCTCCTTCCAGGGAGCTTGTAGATAGCGTTCTCTGGTCCCTGCCCCTTGATTGAGGGTTTCTTGAGGGGGGGGAAGTTGCGTTGGTGGCTGCAGGCGGACTACTCAGTCTCTACCTGTCGTCCCTGGATTCTCCTCTCGCCAGGCCAGATCAGTGGGTAGTTCAGGATCCCTCACTCACTTAAAGGGCAGTGCCTAAACCCTGTCACCTTCAGAGGCATAGGTCCCTGACTGATCCTACCGCCTAAAACTCCTGCGAGGGCTTCTCCAGGTTTGCGTTGCCCCATCTATATCTTTCCCTCGCCCTGTAGACAGTAGGGGGGGCTAGGTAGGCTCAGGGCCCAGCACACAGGCCTATGTGGCGGTAACCCCTGGCAGCAGGTCCCCTCTCTCCCAGGTCCACCCTCTGACTGACTGCATGGCAACCCAGCTCCTCCCTTTAGACACCCCTCACCCCACCTTCCAGACAGTGCCAGAAGCTTCTAGAAGCGTCTGGGGAAACTGGCTCTAACTGGCCTAGGGGGAGGGGTAGAGCACCCTGGGTGCCAGGCTTCCCTCCAAAAGCTGGGGCTGCTGGGAAATAACGCCTAGACTGTCAACCCAGCTCAGTCAAACAGCGCAACCACACAGCTTTGGCATCCATTTTAAGTTATATTTTTAAAATGGGGAAACTCAGTCTGCACACATTCATACAGCATTCATATATCATTTAGTTTCCCCGAAAAGCGAAAAATTTCGGGAAAAAGGGCCAAGTCCAACAACCACCATCTCAGAAAGACCAAGAAAGAAGCCCTCAACACCCACATCGAGGCAAGCGGCAACTGCACCAAGGAACTGTTCAGCATTTTCAGAGAACTCTTCTGCCCCTCTGCCACCGCGAACATGATCCGCCCTCCCCAAGCCCTCTGCGACGACCTGGCAGACTACATTCACTACAAAATCGCCAACATCTACTGCAACTTTGACCCCCAGCCCACTGGCCTCAACCACTTCAGCACCCTTGCCTGCCTCTCCCACCATCCCAGGACCACCGACTGGAATCAGCTATCCACGAGTGACACCATCTCTATCATGAACTCCATACACTCTGGATCTCCCACCGACCTCTCCCTCACCACATCTGCAAACTAAGAAGAGAAGTCATTGCATGCCCCCTCACCGAACTACTCAACACTTCCATCACAACAGTCACCATACCAAATGCCTGGAAGCACACAAAGGTCAAGCCCCTCCTGAAGAAACCCTCTGCCAACTCCAATGAACTTAAAAACGACCGCCCAATCTCGCCCCTCCCCTTCCCCGCCAAAGTCTTGGGAAAAGCCATCAACCGCCAGCACACAGACTACCGCAAGACCAACAACTTACTCGACCCTTCCCAATCTGGCTTCAGACAAAACCACAGCACCAAGACCGCCCTGATTGCAGCAACTGACGACATCATACAACTGCTCGACTAAGGCGGAACAGCAGCCCTCATCCTCCTCAACCTTTCAGCAGCCTCCGACGCCATCTCCCACCACACTCTGATCACCAGACTCCACCACATCAGTATCCCGTGCCACACACTCAATTGGATCTCTTCCTCACCGGCCAAACCCAGAGGATGTACTTACTACCCTTCTCCTCTGTACCCAAAGACATCATATGCGGTGTACTTCAGGGATACTTCCTCAGCCCCACCGTCTTCAACACCTACATGACACCTCTGGCAAATATAGCCTGCACCCACAGACTCAACATCATCTCCCACGCTGATGACACCCAGCTCGTCTTATCGCTCACAGAAGACGTAGGCTCCACAAGGGCCAACTTCCAACACATCATGAAAAATATAGCCACCTGGACGAAGAACACTTGCCTCAAGCTCAACTTGGATAAGACAGAGTTCATCCTCTTCGGAAAAAAGCCCTCCCCATGGGACGACACATGGTGGCCCACCACACTCGGCTCCTCACCCAACCCCACCAGCCAAGCACGCTACCTAGGATTCATCCTGGACTCTCACCTGGCCATGAGCCTTGATCCTCACCGCAAAGATCGTCCCGCATTACTCTTGCACCTGGATGTAAAAAAGAACAAGACGAAAATGAGAGACGCATTAACAGATTTGATTTTGTACGTGCTGAGCTTAGTCGCAACATCGTGCTTCAAGCAGAGGCAACCAACGTTTTTGATCGACTTTTACATACTGTTGGTAAGGCTCTGCCAGAGAGGACTTGGGTGAAGCTAACCCCATCCAAATTTGCTTGTGGGTTTGATGCTAATATCATACTCACTACAGTTTTGAAAAGTTTGATAAAGGAGCCTCTACGGACAATCTAAATGAAACCAAAACAACAACAAAACTAAAGGTTGGTTGAGATTTTATAATCTTTTGTGAGAGGATACCTTACGAGTTAGAGTTAGCAATAGATTAAAGGAATATAGCATGTTACTACACATGCTATCACATCGAGTTCCTTTACAACGAGGTTGTTACAACGACCACGTTGTTAAAGCGCGATACCTTTACACCGCAAGTCATTAGATCGACTTGCTGTAGGGGGCGCGCTGGACTTAGGAATAGTATAATTTACTATTCCAACTCCAGCCTGCGCAACAGTAGGGAAGGTATTGGAATAGTAAATTATACTATTCCTTATGTTAGAGCGCCCCCTACAGCAAGGCGATCTAATGACGCATTGTAAAGGCATCGCATTCTAACAACGCAGTCATTGTAACAACCGCGTTGTAAAGGAACTGCGATGTGATGACTGCGTTGTAAATGCTGTCTCCCGATTAAAGCCTTATTTGTTTGTTTAAAGGTACCATATCTGATGGTACCATTCATCACACCGGTGTGAATGCCTGCTGCAGTGTTGCTGTTGAGTAGACGAGCTACAGCATCTTGGACTCTACACACTCTCTCCATCCCAACCCCCGTCCTGCTGGTATTTGCCACAGGAGCAGTGTTTCCTCCTATAAACCGACAACGGCAAGTCTCGGGAGGATTTGGGAACTAATGTTGCCACCCCAATTGGAATCCTCTGAGATCCAGATAGGTGGCTTATAAGACCCCGTCTCTTCCTGGAAGATAGCCACCCCGGCCCTCATCACCAGCCAACTCGAATAGGGTAATGCACTCTACGCAGGAACCACCAAAAAACTGTCAGGATTTTACAGGACATAGAGCACCTACCTACGTGCTAGACTACCATACCCAGGAGGTAGTTTCTCATTTTCTGAGAATCGGTGCTTCAAAGACGCAGACCCACGGAAGGGTGAGTGTTGGCGTCAAGCGAGTGGAGATATTAATTTGTGACGGCGTTTGCACCGGACGGTGAACGCGCGTCTATTCTCAACAGAAGAATCAGCGGTTGATTACTGCAGATAAGACTAATTTTCACGTTGAGACTGTTGTTACCCTGCAAAGACTATACATTTGTTCAGGGCTAGCGGTATGGTAACCGCCTTTCTACTGTGTAGGGAAGAGCGACATTGGGATGTACTTTGTTTTTGTATTACTTTCTGAACCCTCAGCATTTTAGCGCTGTTACCGGATATTTCTGAAAGATTTCTAGAACTTCACTAAGTGAATCAGCTTCTCTGGACTCGAGACTGTCTTGGTTGTTCACATTTTTTAGATGTCCTCATAACAGAACCGGTGAGCAGATATATAGGAGTGTTTTGGGCACACACCTACGAAGCTGGGCGGAAGGGTAGACCTGAGAGTGAAATGGTGTAAGATGTGTTCTGTCTTATAGGGTTGTCCATCAGAACAGGATTGGAGGTTATTATTGGAGAATGAAATGACGTTCCATGTGCTGTTGGTTAAGGTAGTTATTGACTTTAGTGAGACATTACTGAGAGTAGTCATATATGTGTGTGTGTGTTTTGATGCATGTCATTTTGTCTTATATGTTCTCATCCATGCTGTTCCCTACCTTACCTTTCCATCACTTGATCGCCCTAACGCTCTGTGACCTGGTATTCAGAGTTTGGGGAGGTCAAGGGGTGGACCCCTTGTAGCATCATCCGGATCCTGAGGAGTATAGAACCTGACAAAAACTCCTGAATCACCTCCAGACCATCCAGAACTCGGTGGCATGACTCATCCATGACCTCCCCAGAAGGACCAGCTTCCCCCCCTCCTTGGATCTCTCCATTGGCTGCACGTCCAGGAAAGATGCCTCTTCAAATTCTTCAATCTTGCCTACAAAGCCCTCTACAAGTCTGGACCCGCCTACATCAACGACCGCCTATCATTCCACTGACCAACTAGGAATCTCTGATGTTCCACCCTCGCTTTGGCCCTCATCCCCCGCATTCACCACAGCTGATGTGGAGGACGCTCCTTCTTCTACCTCACCTCCTGGAACGACCTCCCCCTTGATCTTTGCACCGCCCCTTCTCTGAAGGACTTCAGGAAGCAGCTCAAGACCTGGCTCTTCGACCAAGACTCACACAGCCCACCAGCGCCTGGAGACCCCTGGGGTGACTAGCCACACTATAGAAGACCTTCAGATTGATTGATTGATTGAGTGCCATGGACTGGAATGGAGTAGAGTGTCATAGAGTGGAGCGTTATAAGGTGTAATAGAGTGGATTATCATAGAGTGGAGTAACGTGGAATGATGTAGAGTAGAGTGACGTGATGTGGCATGGAGTAGAGTGTCATGTAGCAGAATGTTGTAGTGTGGAGTGGCATTGAGTGGATTGCAGTAGAGTGAAGTGGCGTACAGTGGAGTATAGTCTCATTGACTGGAATGGAGTATAGCATCATAGAGTGGAGCGTCGTAGAGTGTCATTGAAAGACGTAGAGCGGAGTTGTTGCTTGAATATGATTTTACCTTAAATAAATGAAAAGTCAAGAGGCGTTTGGCAAAACAGGAGAAAGTTGATTTAATTAAACACAGCAGCTGGGAGACTATTTACAGAGGTGTAATTGAAGACAGTCTCAAAGTACAGAAGTTTGGGATGCACATATATACATTTTGTGGGTACAATAAAATCCTTTGACATTCTTTGAAAAGCATTTTAGTCATAAATAACAATTTTGGTAATCTGCTAAGGGACACAGATGACTCTCGACATCGGGGAGAGCTAGTGTGGGCCAGTTTGTATGTGTCCAGATGTCAAGTGTGATCACCTTGTGCGATGTACATGTCGTGTCCTGGTTGGCTGAGTGTTTCTATCTACATGTGGCATCTAGCTGTGTTGTATTTTTGGGTAAAGCACCCTCTGGCCAAAGGTGTTTTATTGGGGCCAATTTCGTCTGACCTGTTTGTGGTGCAGCTCTATCTGTGAGAATGATCAGTGTTTTCTCTGGGTGCATGTTTGTCTTTGCACTAAGCGAGACCCCACCTGTGACCTGTCACTCGATAACCGTGGGTTGGGGTCACAAGGCCTGCCTGACCAGGTATCTCTGACTCGTGATTGATGGGGTGGTCACCTTGGGTGAATCCAACAGCAATGATACGAGTTCATTAGAACTTCTATGAATAATGTGGTAGACATTGATATAATTTTTACCGACATCCTCAATATTGTGCGTGCAGTTGTCATAGGGTACATAGATATTGTCTTTACTGATACTGACATTGTGATACATGTATTGATCATGGAATACATTGACATTGTTCATACTGGTATAGACAATGTTATGCGTGCATGGACTATGACATACATTGTCATTACATTTATGAATATCAACACTGCTGCCCATGCATAGTTCATGTATAGTTCATGACATTCATTGACAATGTATTTATGAGTATTGACATTGTTGTGCTGGCATAGGTTATGGCATACATTGATATTGCTTTTTTATTGTTATTGCTGTTGTTGGGCCTGCACACATCATGGTATACATCGACATCGTATTCACCCATTCTAACATTTCCCCCTCTAGTTGAATTTTCAACTATTTTATCCTCCTCATATGTCATGACTGTTAAATTATTCAAAATTGTGAGTATCTGTAGTGCCTGTTGCTCTTTCCCTAGCTATATTCATACTACCTAATCCGAGGACTGCGTTTTTACAGCAAAAAAAACCCACTTGAAGTTCAAAAGCAAAAACTGGAATTAGTGAGGTGAATAGTTTGGACACCAATATGGTCCTGCTTAGAGGCACCTCCCTCCTTCTTCATGTCAGTTTGCAGACAATGTAGTTCTCGAATGGCAAGAGCTAATGTTTCATTGGCCATGTCGTTTCCACTTATAAAACTACAACAGAAAGCACCAATATTGGCACACACCCCACCCTTTATTGCGGTCCAACATTCTCCGATGTTGCATCACCATAAGGCGGATGGCTCTCAGTTCTTCTTTGATAGCGTTTAGGCCGAGCTCATTATAGTTGGTCATTTCAAGCATTTCCCACCTTGTTATTTGCAACCAGCTGGCGTTTGCCATTGTTTGCACAGTGAAGAAGGGTATCGCCCCTCCTGCCTTTTACTACAGTCTAAATTCTTCTGGAATTTCCTTGCACAGAGCCCAGCCAAATAATCAGCAGTTCTTCTCCTTTGAGACTGATGGAACAGAGTTGCTTTCATCTGTAACGTATGTTGAGACAACTCGGACAGATGTTCTCCAGGGATGACCAGCATTGGGGTGTGTATGGTCAAGAGGAAGCAGAGGCCCTGCCATCTGGGGATGAGCTGGGTGTAGACAAATTTGCCACATTGCCAGTAGAAATCCATCAACGTTAAGGTGCCTCATTGCATGGCTAGTATTTGCAGTATTATGCCACAGTTTTCATTCTTCCAAGCAGTATGGATCCTTTGCCTCTAAAATACAGAGTACAGAGTATACAGTGTAAGTTTCTGTACAATTAGATGATGTCACTTCCCCTCCAATCATGCGTAATTATTGATCTTGGTCTCTCAGATTTCCTGGCACGGAACGTCTAGACTGGATTTGGGCCCCCTCCCATGAGACTCATTTCACCGAGCATAAATGAGGTGAGCGGCCCTGCACTGGGAATCCATGTCCGGGGTCCACTTGTTGTGAAAGAAGGTGGCCACAAATACGTTAAGGGCCACCCTGGACCACAGACGGAGCCAGGAGCGGATATATTTGTGCACTGATGCAGTGGACTTGCTACCTCCAGGTGCCTCTTCTCTACGAAGTCCAGGGGCCAAACTGTGTCCTCCTCTATAGTGCCCTTTCTCTGCATCATGGCTAACTCGGTTTGGATGTCGCTAGGTTTAGCGAATAGGTACAGTGCTGTGGGGTTGGTCTCATACCAGGTGATGTTTGCTATTGCCCTACGGGGTTCTACTGTACTGGGTTGAATCTTGGCCCTGATCCTACATAAGTACAGTTGGACAATGCATTTTGTTTTTTCAGGAGCTATCTCCTGGGATAAGTAAAGCCTATCTTCACATACAGTGTGGGGTATTAGTGAACAAATGAAGCACAACCATGTTGTCGTTAAAGTGCCCACAACGTCATGTGTTGGTACCAGGTGTTGTGTAGGAGTGTGCTATGTAGTGTTGCGTTTGGTTCAGTATAGGTGTACGTGAGGTGAGAGAAGTCTCTGTGCATGCATTGCAAGAATGTTCCAGTTTATGAGATTAGGCATTCTTCTAGCTCCGGAGGGGCTTGAAAGCACCCCGGCTAAATAGAGCGTGTACAAAAATACGTGACTTAGAAAACATTGGTAGGCTGTAGGATCGTCTTCGCGGGAGATGTCTGTCGTCTGAGCGCCCAAAGGTGGCTTGTCTTGGTGCATTACAAAAAATGTCTCTTTAAAAATGAGTGAAAAGTCGAGTTGTACTTGAATGGTTGGTCTTGTGAAAGTCCTTTTGAAAGCTTTGATCAAAGGGGTGGTGGACTGCGGCAATGATGGTGCCCATGTAAATCGATCGCAGACTTCTAGGATAAGAGCTGTGCGCTGTAGGTTAGCTTGGAAAAAACACATCTTTAGGCATGCCTGCATTTATATTTTACCGATACACTTGATGGTTTTACTGTGAGCAAATTTTTCTGATGGGGATTGGGAAGGAGGTGTTAGAATTTTTGGGGAATGGTGAGTTTGAGGGTGATTTTAGTACTGTTTGTATTTCAGTTTTTCCTCTCTCTTTGCCATGGTGGGGACAATAGTCTTCCTCTGTGGGATGTTCCATTTAAAGGTGTGATGTTTTAATCTGTGCGGAGGTGTCCTTTTTACCTGCATGTACTGCGTCCAGTAGTGAAGCAGAATGGATGCTTGATTTTTAGACCAATGTTTCCATTGACATGTGCGCGTCCCTTGGGTCTCTGCATGTGGCGTGAAACAAGGTTTTCTCTAATTGGGTTAAGTTGCTGTGTTGCTGATTTTAACAACTGAAGGTGGTCGGAGGGCCATTCATGAAACCCCCATGGGGCCTTGCAGGGAAATGGTTTGAACTGTGCTTGTCTGCTGTGCTTTTCGACTAGAGTTAGGGGTCTCTTTGTTGACTTTGTGTGCTCAGCGTTCTGTAGGTAATGCATATTAACTAGATGGATTTTTTGTACAGACTGGGGTCGTGTGAATTGAGTTTCTTTGGAGTTTTGAGTACATTGTTTGTCCCACGCCTTTTGAGAAACCCTGATCCCAACATCAGAGTATTTGCCTTGTTTTAGAATGAAAGGAGGACCTCAAATTGATGGTATATAGTCCACCCAAACTTGGACTAGGGTGAGCGGCCCTGGGTGCCTATTTTAAGCAACAGCTGGGGACCCGCTCTGCTCCCTCATCAGACTGTCCTCCCCCAAGGCCCAGTCGGCTAATCCTGCCCTGGGGGACCAACAGCTGTGGGAGACCCGGGCCTCTACGTGCACCCAGATGGTGAGCTGTGGACTGTGGATTCCCGGTCAACATAGTATTTTGCGGCCTACACAACTGTTGTGGATTTAGGTAAGGAAATGTGTCTGCATGGTGGTGTGAGGGGGATACATCCTGTTTGGGGGCGATCTTGCCACTGTCTGTTCATATTTTGCGATTGTGTAAAGGCGTTGCCTCCCCAGACCGTTACCTCTCCCTGCAGTGGCTGTGGTCTGGTGTTTGTTGGTCTGGGTTCCCTGCCTGGAGCGATGACTGTTGTCACGCACTCTGCCAGCCGTCCGGTCCATGCTGTGGCAGGGCACTGGTTACTGGATTTTGCTGGGGCTGACTGGGAGCTGCAACAACGTTGCTCTGGGGTTGCTTTTCGGTATGGGTATGAATTGTTGGCTGTACTGGGATTATGGCTTTCAGATTGTGGCACATTTTTAAATGGCACCGCTTACCCATGTGGCGCATTCTGTGACAATAGTGGCATTCTATGAGGCTGGTTTGAACCGTACCTCCCTGACTTCAGCTGTCAGGACTGGGAGGATACCCTCTGGGGTCCCCAAGCAAAGATCCTCTGGAGGCTGGTGTTATCTGGATGCTCGTGGTCAATGCAGCTCTCTCTAGGGTAGCCTTTTTCAACTTATGTATATTGGACAAGTTTGGCAGTGTTTCTCTGGCCCTGCTTCTGCTTTTCTCTCTCCTTTTTTTGTCTTTTCTGGTAATAATGTATTATGTGGGCCTGTATTTCCCACTAACGTTTGGTGTCTAGCCCTACTACAGCATCTAATCCAGTCTGAATCTCAGTGGGTAGTCCACTCTTGAGGATGTTGTAGAAAAATGCAACCTGGGGCCGTGTTGGTCTAGGGCTGTCCTGTCTCCTGGCCCTATCGTTCTCTCATTCTATCAAGGAATTTAGTCACAGTCTCCCCAGATCTCAGTCCTCCTGTGTCTGGGTGATCAGGGAATATCTCCCTTAGGGCCGTCCAGATCTGGTGTCTGAATGAGTTAAATGCAGCCTTGTCATTCTCCATATTGATAAGCATGACTGTGATGATGCGGGCTCGGAAAAACAGTGTCAATCTGCTCACCGATGAGGCAGCAGAGCAGACGTTTGATGTCACCCATAGCTAAGTTTATACTTGTAGTGTTCTTCTCAATGTATGAGATCCATTTTCCTACCCCGTCCATCAATGGGGGCAGTTTGTTCCTTAGCTCTTCTTTGTCCATCTTTGCCCAAGGCACGTAGATTGGTCCTGCTGCACCTTTCTGAAGTAGTGGACAAATTCTGGTGCTGTTTCTCCCTGACATAGCGCTCCCATTGTCTCAGGCATTCCTGCATGTACGGGTATTTCCATTTCAGATCTCTCTCTATGCGGAATGCAGTCCTCCCAGACGGCCATGTCCTCGGGTTCGAAGGATCCCTCCTCCGGCCAGGCACGATCTTACTGGCCCTTCCTTTCAGTCCAGCAGGCCAGTAGATGGCAGAAAGGCCATGTGAATGCCTCTCCCTCTTCTCTGGATACTATCTCTGTAGGGGTTGGTCTGCCTGACAAGTGTATTTGGATAAGCGGTGGACGTCCTCGTCGTCTCTCTCTTAATGCGTGCACAATGCTGCTCCTTCTGTGTCTTAATTGTGTTCCAGTCAGGATTTCCTGACTACTTATTTCCTGGTTAGCCCCTCTGCTACGCTGACAGCCAGGTGATGTGTGTGTTTTTGTTAAGGGCCTTCCTCCTGAATCTTCCCTGGGATCATCTCTATGTGGGGCCCGAGGCCTAGCCCTGGTTCCCTCCAAGGGAGGGGAAGTGGTCACCTCTCCATGCTGGGCTTCCCAGGCGAGAGCTCACTCTCTTTTTATCCTTAACTCACGCCTTTCCTCTAACTCCCAGCTGGATTCCCTCCTCTGCTCAGTGCTGCGTGCTGTTCAAGGCAATGTTTTGGCCTCAAATTCACTCCCTGATGCTTCCTCCATACCATAGGCATGCCTTGGGGGAATAGAGCCTACGACTCAACTTCAGAGTAAGATTTTGATGAAATGGGGTCCCTGTCATCCCCTTCACTGGTGGAATCCCCTTCCAGGAGGGCCACAAACATCCCTCTGATCTTAGCGCACACTGTGAGATGATCAAGAACATGTGCTCCCTGTTCAGTTTGGACCTGATGAGCCATGACCGATGGGTGGGAGGTTGGACCCTGAGGGAGCCTTGCACCGGACTGAGCTGGTGCGTCTGGGCTGGTTGGTGCTTCCCCCATGGGTCTGGTGGGTTGCTTCCTCGGCGGAGGTTTACCAGCCCCCTCGGCCGGTGGATTGGAGTAACCCAGCGAAGAGGTGGCTGGGATGGTTAACACTTGCGTAAGCATATCCCTACAGGTGTATCGTCGAGGAAGTACAGATGCCTTGTTTATGGACTCAGAGATAGTCTTGTAGGACGGGTTCACCTCAAAGATGGCCCAAAGTTCTAGCACGACCTCTCGCTTAGCCTTTTTATGTCCTGCATACCTGGTCTGTATGTGAGTCTTTGTGTGTTTTATGATGGTATTGAATGTTGCCCCCTCATGCCAGGAAAATGAGTATTGTTTGGCATGGTCATGCCACTCGTGGCACTGTTTTCCTAATTTCTGGGCCTGTGTGGGGAACCTAGCTTGCATGTTGTCGAGTTGAGTCTCCATGATGGATTGGGGAATTTCGCTTGCATTTGGTCGAGTGGAGTCTCCACGATGGATTGGGGAACCTCGCTTGCATATGGTCAGGTGGAGTCTCCATGATGGATTTACGGAACATGTTTTAAGAAATGTGCAAAATTCTTGATCGTCTCAAGATTTTTTTTAATGATTGTGAATTCTACTCTAATTGTGGGAAAACTGTGTACACGGGGTGGTACTGAAATCAATCTACTTGTTATGAGCTCTATAAATTTGATGCATCGAGAAAAAGAACATTTAACAAAACACAAAGACAAATGTAAAGAAATAATAACAACCTGTAACAAAGTGCAATTGCTAAGTCAAAACAGTACGAGTTGATTTGTAGCAGTTAAATAAGGAAACGTGAAATTCTGATTTGGGAAGAAATGGTTATTATTTCATACGACATAGACTCCCTCACATGACATAATATTTAAACATGAAGCAAATTGCAAACATTTTAACAACACCACAATATCCACAAATGCATAAATGGAAAAATATAAAAGAGTCTTAAAGAGAAAAAGGTTGACAGAAAAAATGAATATTTTATCCAAAAACCTTAGCTCCCTCCTTGCGCCTACAGCCCAGGGAGAGAGGATGCTCCATGCAATACGCAGAGCTAGGTGAGCCGGATAATCTGTCACTATCTGCTCGAGAAAGTGGAATAGAATACCCTGACAATTATCAGCCCTCTCTGTCCAGACGCACTCTACACCTTTTTCACCAAGGTCTGTATTTTTCCCTAATGTCCGAATTACACCCAGGGGTAGTGGGTACCGACAGCCTAACGCCCAGCGGTCCAAGCCTATAACAACTCTCAATTCTTTTAGATACTACCAGTAAAAAACAAACCCCTCGATAGCACTAAAAAACTCTTTGAGGCAAAAAAATAGGATCTAGATGCTGGCTCTATATTACACCAAGAGCCTATGCGTACCTCTGTACCATGTGCAGGGGTCCAAGCAGTCCCTATCTGATGCCCAGAGACAAGCGAACCACTGTATCAGGCCCAGTGGTCCACGCGGTCTTTATCTGACACTCAGACACAGGCATACGCTGTGTACTCCACAGTGGTCCCAAAGCTGTTGCTACCTTCGCCCTCTCTAGCGCGCTGACTTGGGGAAAAGCAGAAGTTATCTACACACTTGTCCTAGTTTTCTGTCTGCCACATACTGGGACTGTGGATCATATGTAGTCTCTTACCCTGTGATGACTGTCTCCGGACAGAACTCCGCCCCTCAGATTCAGCAGAACCTCTAATCAATTATGGCTTCTGCTCACCGGTCTTGTTTGTGCAAATGTGAATTTGTTCAGGCAGGGGTCCTTGCCCTTCAGCAGCAGTCGGGCTCGATAAACCAATTTCTCCCATCTTGTCCACCAAAATATTGCTTTATTGTAATTTTACCTTTGATAAATGAAAAGATAAGAGGCGTTTGAAAAAACAAGAACAAGTTGGCTAAATGAAAAGCAGCAGCCAGGAGAGTATTGACAGAGGCACGTCTGAAGACATTCTCAAAGTACAGAAGTTTGGACTGCACATATATATATTTTGTGGATACAACAAAATACTTTGACATGCCTTGAAAAGCATTATATTCATGAATAACAATTTTGGTAATCTGACATGGGACACAGATGGCTCTCGACCTCAGGGAGAGCAAGCGTGGACCAGTGTGCACGTGTCCAGATGTCTAGTGTGGGGAGCTTGTTATCACCTTGTGCGGTGTGCGGTGTGCGGTGTGCATGTCATGTTCTCGTTGACTGAGTGTTTCTATCTACATGTGGCATCTAGCTTTGTTGTATTTTTGGGGAATGCGCACCTGGCCAAACGTTTTATTTGAGCCAATTTCCTCAGACCTGTTTGTGGTGCAACTGTCTATCTGTGGGATCTTCAGGGTTTCCCTGTGTGCGCTTCTGATCTGTCCCTCGATAACTGTGGGTTGGAGTTGCAGGGCCTGTCTGACCACGTATCCCTGACTCAGGGTTTATGGGAAGGTCACCTTGGGTGAATCTGACAGCAATGATACAAGTTCATGAGAAGTCCTAGGAATACTGTTGTAGCCATTGATATCATGTTTATCGACATCCCCAATTTTGTAGGTACAGTTGTCATAGCGTGCATTGATACTGTCTTTACTAATATAGACATTGTTATGCGTGTCTTGATCATGGCGTACATTGAACATTGTTCCTACTGGTATCAACATTGCTATGCGTGCACGGATTCTGACATACGTTGACATTGTGTTTGTTGCTCGTTCATAGTTCATGGCATTCATTGACTTTGCATTCATGAGTATTGACATTGTTGTGCAGGCATAGGTTATGGCATACGTTGACACTGCTTTTATTGATATTGCCGTTGTCATGCTTGCCCACATTATGGTATACATAGACAACCAATTCACCTATTCTAACAGCGTGGTGTAGAGTGGTGTAGAGGTTTGTAAATTAGTATGAAGTAGAGCACCATAGAGTGGATGGTGCGTCGAAGGGTAGAGTGGCCTAGAGTGGAGTGGAGTGTCATGGAGTAGAGTGTCGTAGACCACGGCTGGAGGAAGATCTTTCTCCTACATCGCTGTGAAGACCAGGACCTCCCTGCCTCTGCATCTCAGGCAATCACCATCTCTGTCACAATTCAGGAAGGACATCAAGACTTGGCTCTTCTACTGAACAGCAGACCCGCCCACCCCGTGCCTTGAAACCCTCACAGGTGAGTTGTTGTGCTTTATAAGGACACTGATTGATTGATTGAGAGTGGGTTAGCATACAGTGGAGTAGAATGGAGTAAAGTGGCTTAGAGTGAAGTGTCAAAGAGTAGAGTGTTGCAGACTGGAGTGACATAGAGTGGAGTGGCCTAAAGTGGAATGGAGTGGAATAGAGTGGAGTAGAGGGGTGTAAAGTGGAGTGGCATGATGTAGAAGGAAGTGGTGTGGAGTGCAGTGGTGACAAGCACAGGTAAGAGCGGTAGAGCGGTTGGGAAGGGTGAGGAGGAAGTCGACAGACGATTCGGCGATGCAGCGAGCGCAAGGTAAGTGGTTTTATTTATTTATTTAATTAATTTTTTTTAAAACATTGTCTGTCAACTTACCCCCCAATCCCACCCCGCTCTGCCCCTGACCCACTCTACTCCTTTTACCTGTGCCGATCGACACTGGTGGAGCGCATAGAATGTCATAGAATAAAGGGGTGCGGAGTGGCATAGAGTAAAGTAGAGTAGAGTGGAGTAGAGTGGCGTGGAGAGGGGTAGAGTGGTGTAGAGTGGAGTAAAGCCTCATGGAGTGGTGTGACATAGAGTGGCGTGGATTAGAGTGTTGTAGAGTGGAGTGGTGTAGAGTGGAGTATGCATGGTTTGATAGTGCACTGCCATTACAGGCAACTCCTTTTCAATTGAAATTGCCTTTACATTTGCTCAGATATACAGATGTACTGAAAAAACGTTGCAGAACACTAACGATGTGTGGAAATCGGCATCACCTAGTGTTCTGATTTGTTTTGATCATATTTAAATATTTGTTTCCACTTCAGAATTATAACAAATGTGCTTTTTTGCGCTTTTCTAATTTGATATATTCTGAAATAAGTGTACAGTTCATTTACGGGTACTAAAATGTTGTTGTTTTGCAGTAAGAGAAAAAAAGTAAACACCAACCCCCTTGGAAGACAGGGCCTAACATTTCACCCTCGTCTTTGAATGCACAGCAAGTGTGACAAGATAAAAACAAAACGTAAAGGCCTGTTTGTTGCTCATTCGCTTCTGAACTCCGGCATGGTTAATATGGGGGTGCTTCAGCATTCCCCCTTACCTACTTCCAGCACCTGTGGCATGGGCATGGAATTGAGGATGCGGATTCTTTAAGTTATGCTATTAATAAAGAGCACTGCCCAGAGTAAACAAGCTCATAGAACATGCTTCTTCACAGGCATGCAAGATTAGTGGCAAAGATAAGCAGAATCAGTGAAGTAGAAAACAAAGAGTTCCCTCAAAGAGAGCACTTGTGGAGGAATGCAAGAAGCCAGTCACAGAGGTTTTAAACAAACTATGCTCCACGCGAGGGACAAAGACATGCGGGACAGCCTAAAACAAATAAAGCCAGCAAACAGAAAGCAAGTGAATGTGAGTTACAAAACACAAAGCAATGGGTGAAATGCATTTTTAGGGAAGCTTTCAGCGTGTCCCCAATATGTCTTTGCAACCAGACAGCTCTGCTTTCTGGTATTCTTGACCTAAAAAGTACACGTGTGCTGAACACACACATCTGCACTGAAAACGAAAACCCAACTGCTCTAAATACAACGCACATCTGTAATGAAGGGACGTACACATGTGTGCTGAATCGAATCAAATATCTCTGAGGAATAGGAAGTGAAACCCTCAGGTTCCTGTTTAACAACTTGTTTGTTACTGAAATAGTCAGTTGTGGTCTGATTATTACCCATCATCATTTTCTAAGGCTAGGCCTTCTACCCAAATAGCAAAGATGAATAAAGTATGCAGACATGTTCTGGCACTACACATCCTCTGAACCTATTAAGTCAAAGGTGTTCCAGTTCATGCCAAAGGCATGGTAAAATGCAAACACACCGTTTGAAGTTTGAGATGCCTAACCTAGCAGAGAAATAGGTTTAGACCACAAATACAGACAGTGGTTCAACATGTGTCTGCTCGGATCAGTGAAGTCCAAGAAAGGGTTTTTAAACTCAAGGAAACAAACACATAAAATTAAACAAGTGAAAGTTAGTCGAGCTCGGATGAGCTTCTATCAGAACAAAGCAGATGATCTGGAGAGTCGGTGAAGGAGTAAGAATACAGCACTCTATGGAGCCCCTGAAGGGGGTGACCTGCGAACCTTCTCTTTGTATTTAATATCAAAAAATGTCCCCCGGCTACCCAGATTAGATTCAAGTGATGAGAATTCACTGGATCTATCTTCACCATGATCCGAAATTCAACAAACAGGGCAAAGTGAGATTTTTTTGGGGGAAACTGCCCTGCGCATGATCATATTTAAGTCATGCTGACATTAATAGGAGTAATGTAACAGATACTAACTTGTCAAGCCGAATGTTTCACTGCATCCTGGAACTTTGCAATTAAATAGTCGGAGACATTCTTTTCCCGTTACCACTGACTTTGGGATAGAATTGCATAGAATAAACATTTGCTTAGAAGTTTTACCACAAATAGGCCGGAGTCTGGTAGTCGGGTCATTTAATGTTCAATTGTTGGGCTGAAGGATGGCTGATAGAGCGCTCTGCAGTTGGCCAGGTGGGTGAAAGAACTTCCCAGGAGTGCCCCTGTGGTAAGGGGCAGGCTGGCCCTTATCACAACTATCTGTGCCAAAATACTTTTAGTGTAGTGGAAGGATGCACGGAGCTCGACTAGGAAACAGCCATTTCTTGCATGCTATGCTAAGCTATGCTATGGTAAGGGATTTGTAAAGTGCGTTGCTAAAATCCACTGGAGAGATCAGGAATATCTTGGACCAGGGAGGGAATGCCGCCCTGATCATGTTGGATCTTTCAGCGGCATTCGATACCGTTCATCACGGTATATTGATGAAACGCCTCATGGAGATAGGAGTTAAGGGTTCGGCTTATAATCTCCTCCAATCCTTTTTTACGGATAGAGTACAAACTGTAACATTGGAGGAGTTCCAGGCAGAATCATTCTCCTTGCCTTGTGGAGTTCCCCAGGGATCTTCACTGAGCCCGACTCTTTTTAACGTATATGTTTCCTCTTTGGCACCACTTTTGGAATTATTGAGTTCACTCTAACCTCCTATGCTGATGATACCCAAATAGTGGTTAACCTGCTGCCAGGAAACTCCATGCATACACCATCAAAACTACAAAACTGTATGTCCGTGGTGGGATACTGGATGGCAAAAAATTGCCTAAAGCTTAACTCCAACAAAACGGAGGTGATTCTTTTTGGCAATAACCCTAACTTATGGTCTCCAGGCTGCTGGCCGACAGATCTTGGCCAACTCCCTACTCCGGTAGGGAAAGTAAAAAATCTCAGCGTATGGCTGGATGACAAACTGAGTGGCAGGGATCAAGTGAATAAAGTTGTCTCCACCACTACCTTTATCCTCAAATCTTGCAAACAAATTATGCCACTACTCCCAAAAGCAGTACTGCAAACTGTTATCACTGATCTCATTACGCCAAGAATGGACTATTGTAATAGTCTATATTTGAGGATACATGAAGGATCCCTAAATAAATTACAGATTCTGCAGAATGCGGCCGCCAGACTGCTCACAGGCACACCTAGGACTGGATCTATTTCTATCCAAATCAAGGCCCTTCACTGGCTGCCAGTGAGGCATCGTATTCAATTTAAAGCTCTGACACTGGTCTTCAGGGCCCTTCATGGAATAGGACCTAAATTCTTAATACAACAACTCCATTGGTATTCTCCTACCAGAACCCTACGATCCTCGGACGCCAAATTGGCTATAGTTCCCAGGGTGAAGAAGGCCAATTGGGGTGGTAGAGGCTTTACGGCCAATGCAGCTAAAGCCTGGAATGCTCTTCCTCTATCTCTGAGAAGTACGACTGATCTCCTCCCATTTCGAAAGTCATTAAAAACATTTCTTTTCAAATATTGATCTTTCTTATTTTTTATCTTTTACTCACCCGTCTCCCCGCAGGTCTTCTCTAAGCGCCAGGACACCTTTTTGGGAACAGTTTCGCTCTATAAATGCCAATAACATAACCTAACATAACATGGCAACACAGAGGCATCCCAGCATTGGCAGCCAAATGAGAACCACTACACCAAGATCAGACGCAACAGCTATAAGATCACTTCCTGAAGAGTCAGGTCTTGGGGAATTTTCAGAAAATCATCTTTTTATTCACAGATCTAATGGCTAGAGCGTCAGCTCCAGCATGGCTATTAGGCTTTTCCCTTCCGCCCACCAACCAATAAGCTCTGCTTAGCAGCAGCTGTTCTCCCCCTAAGCACTAGACCGCGTTAGCAGAGCAGAAGTGCTGAGACCTGGGAGGGCCGTGCCGGCGAGGAACAGGTGAGCTTTAAATTTTAAAAACGAGTGCAATTCAGGTTTTGAAAACAGTGTCAAATTCACATAAGTTTCAATTAGCAGCATGGTAACGTTTTAAACGCATCACACCTGCGGTGGAGCAGGGACACACATGACACACACGTGACACACAGCAGGAAGATCTTTTTCAGTTTAGGAAGAGCCGGAAGACATGGCTCTATCCTAGAGCATAACTCCACTCAATTGGCTAGACCCCCCACGTACCATGAGCCCAGTTGGGCACACGTATGATAGCGCCAAGATGCCCGCAGGGTGATAGTGCGCTTTATAAGTGATGCTAACAATAACAACAATCACACAAGGAATGCGAGATGCACATGTGTCTGACATAAGCAGTGTTCCACATGTATGAGGGGAGGGATTTACCCACAGTGCGCCGCATCTTGTGTATTTGCTCAATGCTATTTTTCCTTTGCTTCCGGTTTTGTAGACCAGAATTTATGACAGAAAAGAAACTCCAGGTGCCATTCCAGGGGTTCTCTCTCCTCCCAGACTTAACCCCTGCTCCCTCCTCCCTCAGTCTGCATTCCTTCTTCTCTCCCTCACTGTCTCCACCTCTTCCTCTTCTCCAACAATGGTGCAGTTAGGGTCACTAAATCTCCCCCTGCTTCCATGGACGGAATGATTTCTCAGTCACACGCACATACACACATCACACGCTGGTGGGGCCCATAACACCAACATTCATTCTCTCAAACTATCCGTGCCTACAGAAGGATATCCAATCCCGAACTACAGCTGTTCACTTGGATAGAGGAAACCACTTCTACTGAATTACCCTAACAGTTCCTCCATCCGGAGGTTAATTGGATCATTTAGTTGATATTGGATTTGATGACACTTTTAACTCTCAAATTAATCAGTAAACATTTCAAGAAATATTCACCCGACACAGTTCTTCAAATAATGATTTTCTTTATCTAATTAAAATGCAGGTTAAATCCTAACAATGCCATATTATCTTTTGTCATATTTACCTATTCTGGCTAATTGTCGTTTTCTAAGTCAGAACTGGTCCTCAGAAAGTTCATCAGAGTCCTAGAGTCCCCGTCCTCTTCCGTCAGCATAAGGATCTCTAGCGAAGAGCAGCAGCATAGAGTGTAGCATGGGAGAGGCTCTCTAATTCCCTCTCTAGACTACTAATATTTATAATAAAATTTACATATAACCGTAACATTTTCTCAATTCCCAGGCAAGGGATTGGCTGAATTCAAATGCATCTCAATACATTAGGATACTTTTTCTAATTTTCTCATGTGGAAGAAGTATACTTCAGGCGTATGGGAAAGACTGTTCCCAGGTACAAATTGTATCTGTTCGTTGGTAACCGGTAGAGTTTCGGCAGTTCATTTGCATTTTGCAACATTAAGTTCAGGTTCAGGGACATTGGCACCTCGCCCAGGGTAGTCTTCATGGGCATAGTCTGACAGGTCACACAAGGGACACGAACGAAGTCAGTGCAGGCGCCTTTCTCCATTGTTCAAATGATGAAGTCATGTACTTTAGTTAGGTTTCAGTCGGCGGCCATCTTTTGGTAGGCCAGAATAGTCAACTTTAAGCAAAGAAACACAAAATCGTAATTAATACATAGAAATGATAAAACAGTGTTATTCCCTTTCTAATACCCTTATGTGTATGTATTTATCTAGCCATATGCGACATTCAAAGCCATTAATGCTGGTTTATTTAAGCGCAAATCACATTAACACTGCTCAAGCAACACTTATCGTTTTAATATGCATACCACTTAGTTCACTTATTAATTCTAGCAATGCAAATGCATTCCCACGTATATTTTCTTTGTTAATATGGTTGAGTTAGTACCATCACATCAATCAATTAATTATTAGAATTAATTATTAATCATTTTAATATAATCTTATATAAATGGATTGGGTATATAAAAAGAAAACGTTTTACCCGCCCCATCAATCCCCCCTTTGGTGATTTTATCACCACAAACAAAACCCACAAAAAATCAATTTATTTCCCCTTTTATGGAAATTTGAAATGTCTTCTTGCTCAATTAAAATTCAGTTTCCCTTTCCTCTTCTCTTTTGGTTTTGTCATACATACTCTCCTTCCATTCTTCCAATTCTATTTCATTAAAATCTCTTTCTGGTTTCTTTTCTTTCTTTTTGTAAATTTCTCGTTTAACCTTCTTTTTATTTCTTCTATGTCTACAACACATACATCCTAATCTAAGTATTACTAATACGAAAATCACACATGTTAATGGAAATAATATTTTCCCTATTATAGTACTACCTAATTTACCTAAGAAAGCTTTAATAGCAGCCATCTTATTACTAATGCTAGTCCAGATACTTTCAACCTCCAGTGGTTTTATTTCATCATGCAATTCTGTAATATTCTTAATATAGACTTTTAGATCTTTGCTTTCATCAGGAATGTAAGTGCAACAATGTTGAACATTTAGCATTCCACAGACTCCCCCCTTTTTTGCCAATAAGATATCAAGGGCAAGTCGATTTTACATAATCATAGCACGCATGGCAACCAGTTCAGTGTTTACCAAAAGAATTCCTCCAGCGGTACTTGTTGACAAGCGATCCACTATGGTTGACAATTTTCGAATATTATTTGCATTCAAAGATATTCTCACTGCTGGTATCAAAGCTCCAAAAATATCACCTACAATTTCTAACCAAGTTTCTCTTCTACTACGCATTAGTAGGTTATTTGGTCCACTATTTTCTACTCTATCCATGTGAAAGATCTTTGGAAAGACCAGGCCAACATAACATGTGCCATACCAATGGTCGGACAACCTGTAATAAGCCTTGTTCCCACAAATATAGTACAATCCAGGGAAAACTGGATCTTCTCCGCCTCTAAATCCCCATCCATACGCAATAAAATATGTATCATGACACTCACTTGTCCCTATATAATAATAATCATATTGGGATCTTTCTCTCATAATGCATAATTTGCCTTTCTGTGGTGAATCTATAGCTATGGTTGGTCTAGCATCACCCTTTGTCTCCTTTTTCCCATCTATTTCCCAAATGTTTTCCCCTTCTTCATGTCCCTCTGCATTCTTGTGTATTTTCAGTCTCCTCTCTTCGACCATATCCAAAAAAGTTTTCTCTTCTGTCTTTAAACTGCAAGTTAAATTGTTCTTAAAAATATAATCTAAAGTTAGTTCTTTAGTTTCAATAAAAATCTCACCTAATACATTAGCAGCTTTAGCTGGATTCAATTCATTATTCATGGGCAATCGTCCAAGAATATTATCTATATTAGACAGATTATACTCTAGTTTTCCTACTTGATAAAATATACTAGTTAAAACGCTACATGTTATTCCATAAGTTGCTGGGAGGTGATGATAAGTCACCCCTTCTGAAACAGAGGCAGGTAATTGCATGCATACATAGCAATCCCTTACGTCCATTGTTTTTACATATTCATACAACAATTTTGAAAAAACATTGCTAGAAAAATCAGTTATTGACCTATCCTTGTGCATATGCTCAGTGCTTGTTCTAACCGGTATTACCTTTTGTGAATTCTTCACTATATTAGTCATATTCTCTGTATGTCCCCCTAGCGTATCTAAGGTTACTTTGAAAGAGATCAAAAGAGCGAGTACGCTCCAAAGAAGCATTAATAGTCCTGTACAACAACAACATGTCTTGCACCATCTTCTCATAAAGGTACATCTACTCTTGTTATCATCTATGTTAGCCATCTGGTTAAAATTAACCGTGTCTTTTGACTTAGCCTCTTCTACTCCACCTCTTGTAGCTTTCCTACAAGAGCTAAGACCTTATCAGGTGATTCAAATACTTCTATTTTTATTCAATCCTTTGTATTTCTACAAGGACCTGTTTGAAATTACTCAGCTTGGCCTCTCGTTGTTTTTCACTTCTTTCTCGTCATCCACATACAGAATTTCCTGATCTTTCGCTTCTTCTCCGATATCGGATAAGATAACTCTCAGGATTTCCCCTGTTTCTTCTTCCTTTACCACTCTCAGTAAAGTCTCCTCTGGATTTCCTTGACTATCTACCTCTTCTCCTTGTTCAGGCAGTGCCACATACGTCCATTCAGGTGACTTATACTTTTGTTTTGGTTTTCTCGTTCGTTTGTTTGCTTCAGACACTTCTGTCTCTCCCTCTTTCTCTTTGTGCTGACTGGTTACTTCATTCACTTGTTCAGCTTCTGAGGGTTTGACTCGTGTCAATCGATATCTCAGTTTCTTAATTTTGTTTGGCCAAAGACCTCCTTTAGCATTTCTCCTTGTTTTGCCGTTTTTACTGTTTCTTTCCTCAATCCAAGTTTTTTTTCTTAGAACTCGACCCTCTGGTATTTCAGTTTCACTGTCTTCAGATTCTGTCTCGTTTGGTTTTGCTTTTTCAACAGTCTCTTTTTCCACCTCTTGTGTTGGCCCTACTTCTGTCCCTCCTCGGGTCTCCGGCACGCAATTTTCCTGCTGACTACTTGTCCCTTCACCTAGCTGGGTGTTGCAGTTCCCTACACCTCCTCGGGGTTTTTCCGCAATATGTCCCTCTCTCTCTGTGACTGTCCCTTCTTCTCCCTCCAATATTTTCTCAGATGGAACTTCTTCTATTCTCTCATTTGGTGTAAATGTTACTTCTGACTGGACATTCTTTTCTTTTCTTCTTTCTGTGCTCCTCGTTGGCGTTCTGTTCACCTCCAGAATCTGAACTATCTGAAATCTGCAATCTTTTCCTCAGAATTACTTCTCTTGGAGTCTGGACTAGTCTTGGCTCATTTTCCCCCCTTTCAGGATTTTCTTTTGACTTTATATTCTCATTGCTTGACTCATCACTTGATTCTGATTCATCGAAATATTCTTTTTCAATACTGTCTGCTGGATTTGGAACTCTCAAAGTGTGACTCCCATGTATCCAATTCTTCAGTCCAGCACACTTCACAGCAGTTGTTGTGGTCAAGATGACTTGCCTTGGCCTTCCCCACCTCAGAACCAAGCAATTTCTTCTTCTGTGGACTTTTATTCTCACCCAGTCCCCTGGGCTCAAATCATGGGCTGGTTTCTTTTCAAGTGTGGTGGCATCCGCTCCAACCTGGTGAAACACAGAATGGACTGCGTCAGCCAGGCCTTTACAGTAATCCAAAATCATGTCATCAGTTATAGTCATCAGCTTGTTGACTGGTACAAACACGTGTCTCATGGCGTGTCCCATGATGATCTCGTGGGGACTCAAACCTGTAGTTCTGTCTGGAGTAGACCTAATGGTCATCAAAACTAGAGGCAAGACATCAGGCCATTTCATTCCTGCGGCTAAACACATCTTCCCTATTCTGTTTTTGATGGTACCATTCATTTGCTCGACCACACCAGAAGCCTCTGGTCGGTAGGCACAATGCAGTTTTTGTTGTACACCCAATGCTTTACAAATCAATTTCATGATCTCATTGTAAAAGTGTCCTCCTCTGTCTGATTCTATGGTTATTGGGAACCCGTACCTTGGGATGAATTCCCTCAGCAAGAGCTTGGCCACTGTGATTCCATCATTTCTTCTGGTTGGGTATGCTTCCACCCACCTAGAGAACAGACAAACTACCACCAAAACATACCTCAGCTTGTTATAAGGGGTCATTTCAATGAAATCTACTTGCATTCTGGTGAAAGGTCCTCCCTCCCGGCCTATGGTGCCTAGACTCACCACCGTCTTCCTTCCAGGATTGTACTGCTGACATATCAGGCATCTTTGACAGAGACTTTCTGCTAGCAACCTGAATTTTGCATTGTACCAGGTCTGCTTAAAAGCCCTTATCATGGCATCCCTTCCCAGATGTCCTTGGCCATGATACATCCGTGCCATGGTTGACATCATGCTATCAGGCATTACTGGTCTTCCATCCCGATAGACCCACACATGATCTTTTTCCCTGGGTGCACAACCCGCTTTTACCCACTGCTTCATTTCTTCATCACCAGCTTCATCCTGCAACTGCCTCACTTCATCCCATGTTCCCACAACGTTAGTAAACATTATGGAGCAAGAAGACATTTCCTTTTCTTTTGACCGATTAATTGAGTATTTGTTTCGGGCACAATACTGAGCCATGTCATTTGCAAAACGATTTCCCGTAGTGATGTAATCACTACCTTGCCCATGAGCAGCACATTTCACCACAGCCAGTTCTTTGGGCATTTGTATTGCCTCAAGCAATTTTCCAACCACTTCTGCATTCCTTATGGGAGTTCCACTTGAGGTTAGGAAACCTCTTTGTAGCCATAATTGGCCAAAGTCGTGGACAACTCCGAAGCCATACTGGCTATCAGTCATCACAGTCACTCTCACATTCCTCCCAATTTTGCATTCTTTTGTCAATGCCACTATTTCTGCTACTTGAGCGGATTTAACTCCTTTCAAGGTTGATGCTTCTATAACTGCTGAAACTGTGCATACTGCATATGCTGCGCTCAACACTCCTTCATCTGTTCTCAGACATGATCCATCCACAAAAAACACATAATCACTTTCTGGCAATGGCAGATCTCTTATGTCAGGTCTAGGTTTCGTACAATAGTCAAGCACATCCAGACAATCATGATCAACATCCTCTCTTACCTCCACTCTCTCTGCATCAGGCAAAAGTGTAGCTGGATTCACATTCACACATCTTTCCAGACTCACATTGGTTGCACCTAGAATGACCTTCTCATACTTAGTCAGCCGACTATGTGACATGAACTGTGTTCGACTCCTTACATGCAAAATAGGTTCAGCACTATTTAAAGAGAGTCCATAATATTTAAAGGATTTTCCAAGAAGTCGCTTTGATTTTCTTAATCAGTCTTCTCTTTATTACATCATATCACAGGTATGTAATATTACAATCTTGATAGCAAAAGAAAGCCATAGCCGACGCGTTTCGTCTCCTACAAGTAAACTTCTTCAGGGCTATAGAAAAATACATACAAAATATACTTTAATTCTCAAAAGAAAAACCAACATATTTATACATTAGGATATATAATCATTCTATACACATAGATTGATGAAACAAAGTTATTTAACAGTTCATCTTATTTGGAACATCAAAAAAAACATTTTTTAGAAAAGAATTTGATCATGCTAAAAAGAAGAGGGCCTAAGAACAAGACAAAACAAAACATAACAACATTATATCGCCTTTATATGATTATTGTATCTAACATTCAAAATTAGAATAAAAATAATCCTGTATTTGAATAATGACAGAACTTTGTAAGTGAGCTCATATTGGGCATATCATCTCATTAACCATCCGTGTCAGGACAAAACTTCCTTCACAAACATGTACACCAAACTCCTTAAGATGGACTTTTGGAATATAAGAAAAAAACATATGATAAAAAAAAAGAGAAAAGAAGCATGTGAACCCTAAATGACCATCAGACACCTAGATCAAATGAAGATGAGTAAAGACCTACTTTTTAATGCATACGTATTCATAGCTTAAATATAGATCGAGATAAGATATTATTAGCCATATATCACTTACCAAAAAAAGAATTATTGCATAGAATTACATCAGTTAAAGGAAACGTTATGTGGAGACCTTCAATAAATGAGGGACAATACCTATGAAAAAATACACATAAAGAAAAGATTTTATTTATAAACAGATGCAAAGTTAGATTTATGAGAGACAAATAATCTCACATAAGGCTAGTATATCAGAAGACTTTATTCAAAGTTTAGCAGAGAAGTTAGAAACCTATTAATGTACACCAGAACAGTGCCAAAAGGGTCAATGCCCATAAGGTCATGTAATGCCAATCACTGTCCTTCAAAAATTATATTCCGGGAAAAATATCTAACCAAAATTAATAACAAGCTAGAGACACTTCCGTATTTTTAGAGAAAGAATAAAATGTCCTAAAGTCAACTCACCCAATTGATATGTGTATCTCTGAGTGTGGTACCAGAAGCACTCGTAAAATAATTAAATGTAGGGGCGAAAGCTGCTTAAAGTCTTCCGCTAGACTCAGTACCTAAAAGGAGATATGAATTAAAAATAACTGACTGACAAATCACGCAGCCATATTGGAAAGATATTAACACTTATCAAATAATTGTTCAATGATACTGTAGCATGTTCGGGTGTTGCGTACTAATGTAACCAAGGTGCTAAGTGCCACATCGTGAATGGCGTGAGCGATGTAAATTTAAGGGATTTCATAACAGAATAATCACAGTAAAAGCTCAGAACACAAGAGGATACCCTACGTGTGAAAAGACCTCCTTAAAGAAGCCAAACATTCAAATCTGCGGCCATCTTATAAGGGCAACGTAAGCTGATAGCAGTTTATGAGGGAAATAAAAAGATAGTGCTAAAAACGTCGCTATAACGACCACTGGCAGAAAATAACGTATAGAATCCAAGAATTAGAATCTATACGAAATAATGACTATGAATGGAAGGATATATGGCATGTACAAAAAACCCTAAAAAATAATTTATTTATTATTTTATACTAAATTAATCACCCCTGTAAACTTACCAGAGCGGCATAGTAACCCGTACTCTTTTCGTGGTGGTCTCGTACGAATAAACGCAATCTGGAGTGGAGCGTTTTTAAACCCTCCCGGCCCTGTGATAGGTAACACCTGTCGAATGGCCAAAATGGAAAGAGTCTATACACCGCAAAATCGCAAAGAAGCGTGGCGGCCATCTTAGTACTGCACACATAATAGAAATGTTAGGTGCTATTATGAAGGTTTATATTTCCAAAGAAAGACCGCTTCACTTATACTAATGCTTAAAAAATGTACATTCTATATAAATTCATTTAAAAACCATTTACATGAGTAAAGCAAAGAAAAAGTTACTAGATCGTTACATTTATCGTATTTCGTAAAAAATATGCCAATAAGTATTGCTGCTAAAATGAGGTCATTTAGTGTGTCAAGAAACATTATACTATTGAAAGCAGTCTTTGAGAGTCTAGAATGAAGACAGTCAATGGCGAACAATGCACGTAGCAACGGCAGCCATCTTAGAATGGCATAATCAGTATGAAGTCTACTCAATACTGATGAAAGCAGAGTTTAAAAGTCAAAGTGCAGAAGGTCGAATTTATCGTATTATGTAAAAAATATACCAATAAGTATTGCTGCTAAAATGAGGTCATTTAGTGTGTACAAGAAACATTATACTATTGAAAGCAGTCTTTAAGAGTCTAGATGAGGACAGTCAATGGCGAACAATGCACGCAGTAACGGCAGCCATCTTAGAACGGCATAATCAGTATGAAGTCTACTCGATACTGATGAAAGCAGAGTGTTCGACTCCTTGTTAAAAGGATCGCCACACTGTGAGGTACAAACACTCTTACTGGATATCCCATCACGATTCCCTCACTCTGCTCGAGACTTCGGCATGTAGCCGCTACTGCTTTCAGACATCCTGGCAGACCTATCGCCACTGGATCTAACATTGCCGAAAAATATGCCACTGGTCTCCTTTGTCTTCCATGTTTCTGTATTAACACTGAGAGTGCACATCCGTTTCTCTCACTGCAGTACAGTTCAAATTCTTTATCATAATCTGGAATTCCCAGAGCTGGGGCTTCACAAAGACGGTTCTTCAACTGTCTGAATGCTGTCAATTCTTCTTTGTTCAGTTCAAGGGGGTCTTTAACCTCACTTTTCGTCAATTTTACCAATGGTTTGGCAATCAGGGAAAAGTTACTTATCCATTGACGACAGTAACCAACCATTCCTAGAAACATTCTCACCTCTCTTTGGGTCATTGGAGCTCTCATTCCTCTAATGATTTTGATCCTGTCTATTGTTACTTTTCTCAGGCCTTTATCGATGGTATGAACCAAATATTGTACTTCCTTTTTACAGTATTGCAATTTTGTCGGAGATACCTTCAGTCCTCCATCTGCCAAATGATTCAATAAAGCTATGGTATCTGTTTCACAGGCCTCACGTGTCTTTGACGCCACTAATAGGTCGTCAATATATTGGACCAAAACTGAATTCTCAGGCATGGTAAGACTCTCTAGAGATTTCTTCAACAACTGATTGAAAATGCAGGGGCTCTCTGTGTACCCCTGTGGGATTCGGCACCATGCCAAAATACGCTCTCCAAACCGAAATGCAAAAAGCAGCTGGCTGTCATGATGCAACGGAATGGAAAAGAAAGCATGACACAAATCAATTACTGTGTACCATTCTGCATCATGAGGAATCTGATATAAAATTACTGATGGATTTGGAACAATGGGACAACATGACACAACAATCTTGTTAATCTTTCTCAAATCTTGCACAATCCTGAACTTCCCACTCGGCTTTTTCAGTCCCATTATAGGCGAGTTACATGGACTGCTCAATATTTCTCTTAACACTCCTTGCTGGATCATTTTCTCAATCAAAGGGGTTACTCCTGCAATTATTTCGGGTGTCAGTCTATATTGTGGAATGTTTGGGTAAACTGCTCCTTCCTTTACAGCGATTCTCACTGGGTCTACGTTTCTCATCAGGCCTACATCTTCTCCAGTGAAATCCCAGACTGCTGCCTTCACTGTCTGTTTCAATTCTGGGGGCAATTCATCTGGATTGAATATTGCATAGGTTCCAGCAACCTCACTCTCTCCGTTAGCTATGGTAATTTTATACAGAACATCCTCATCTGGTGTTTCAAAGGCTATTCCGTCTGGTGTACAGAATATGGTGCAATTCATTTTGCACAACAAATCTCTACCTAGCAAATTCACAGGACTGGTGTCACACACCACAAATCGGTGCATGTCTGAAAATTTCCCTATTCTGACCTTTACCGGTTCAGTAAGGTACGTTCTAATCTGGGTGTTTGATACCCCAACTACTTGGATTGTTTCATCCGAAAGAGGAAGATTTTTCACGTCTGCTGATCTGACAGTAGATCGCGTAGCTCCAGTGTCTACTAGGAAAGTAATGTGTTCATCATTAATTTCCCCATCTACAAATGGTCCTGTCTGATCTATTTCTAGAGATGCGACAAGTACGCACCCTGCTTCCTCTTTTCGGCACCGTCAATAAATCTCTTCGAACTCACTCTCGTCATTTTGCAGCCAATATTGTGACACAGCGTTCGCGCGTTGCGGTTTGTTTACCTGTCCTTCATTGTGGAATCCCGTCTCCTTACTATATCTCTGAGTGTTCCGGCTCTGCGGTAAGGGCGGTTTTGGCACCTGATTCTGTGGATTAACAGCCTTCTGCTGTTGCAGCGGTGGGCCACTCCCCTCACACTGCACCTGTGGATTCAATGATGGATTTTCATTATTAGTACTCGGTGGATATTTACACTCGGATTTCCAATGCCCTAACCTACCGCAATTGTGGCATGGGGACTTCTTTTTGGCTTCTTCTATATTACCCTTCCCCATGCCTGGGCCAAAGCTTGGTTTATTTCCTGGATTATTGGCTTGTTCTACCAGCTGAGCTTCCTGTCTCTCTGCAACCTTCACTTGAGCCCACATTGCCTTTTCTTTTAGTTTTCGCTGCTTTGCCTCAATCTCATCACTAAAGTATTTAGCATGCCTCAGGATCTCGTCTATTTTCTTGCTCTGCCAGTCCACGGTGTGCTGCTTAATCATGTCCCCAATCTCGGGACACAGACCATACACACATCTGTACACGAAATGACTTAGGTCCTTTTCTCCCAGACTGTCATCTCCACTAAACTGTTTGGAAGCTAAAATCAGCCTCTCATAGTATGCTGGAACTGACTCTTTCGCTTCTTGATGTGTTCGATCTATTTTAACCCAGTCTGTTTCTTTGGGAGGCACTTTGTTTTTCAAGAACACCATGACCTGTTCATATTTCTTCATTACTTCTGGGTCTGGTGCTCCTGTTTTGGGATCTCTCGGGTATTCTTTGGTTGGCCAATCTATGACTATTTTGCATTCTGCCCACAAGTCTGCTGGCACTATTATATCAAACAGACTATTCAGATCAATCCACAGCACTTTTGACAATTTAACAAATCTGTCTACCTGTCTGTACCACTCGACTGGCTTTTCCCGTAATCGAGGGAAATCATTTGTAAATGACAATATGTCCTGTCTGGTCCATGGGACATGCACATATCCCCCTCCTGGAATCTCTCTCATGGGGAACTCTGTCACCACCTTTTCCTTTTCTCTCACAGGAAATGCTGGAAATGTTCTGTCTGAGGTGTCATCCCGCTTCCTATACCACCTGCTTTTCCATTTGTCCACATCTCCCCATTTCCTTAACACTGTGATTATATCCTTAATCTGGACTATTCGTCCTGCAGGGTTCAGATTTTCAATATCTTTTTCTGTGAAATCCACTCGATATGGCTTCTGTAAAGCTTTTACCTTGTCCATGTCAATTCCCATTTCACTTGCTATTTCTGCTAGTCTGTCATGCAAATTCTTTGCTCTCCAGGTGACGCTTTTGCACAAAAATAATAGTTCTTCATCCTGGTAATTTTTCAGCTTTTCTGTGGGGATTGTCCCTACTATTAGTTCTTCTAGCACCATGCGTAATTTTGCCACATCAATAGTTTGGGTTTCTTTCTCTTTTACCTGTAGACTCTTCAACCATTCACTCAATTCATCTGTAGTTATACCCACTGATTTTTCTACGTTGCCTGGTTCTGTCATTCTCTGTGGTTCTAATATTGGTCCTCCTGCTAATCTGTCTCTTTCTACCAAATCAGGACTGTAAAACGGGTTATTTGACATATTCAATCCACCTTCACTCATGGTGTGTCTCCAAGGATTCTCCCTCGCTTTCATTTGGGGCTGTTCCGCTGGTCTACTGCTCACATACGGAACTGTTAGACCACGCTCACTTTCTTTCTGCTTCTCAAAAATAGGCATAACAGGACCTATGGTCACAGGGACAGTAACTGCTTCTAGATTTTTCGTCAATTCTCTTATTTTCTCTGTCAGCTCTAATGTGGTTTTTGCTAATTCCCTGGAATTTTCACTCTCTGCCCTATTATCCTTTCCCCGTTCCCTAAGAGAGTTTATTCTCTTCACCTCCGGGGTCACATCTTCTGTCTTAATGATTCTCAGAGTCTCCCTCACTGGTGTATCTGCGGTTGGCGTTTCTGATTCCTGCCTGTACGGAGGTGGGCTTTTGTAAAACATATCATCTAAGACATCGTCATCCGTTTCGTTTGCCCCATACCTCCGGGTTTCTACATGGTTTTTCTTTTCTAGGTATTTTCTTCCCTCACTTTCCCCTGCAGTTCTCACTGGAAACAATCCTTCAGTCATACTTGCATCTCGCCACCTTCTCATTCGGTCACAGTGAGTTTCACGATCATTTGGCTGTCCAAACATGTATCGGTACCTACTGCCATTTCTCTGTTTTTCCCGTTCATGCATCTCATCTTCCCACTCTGTCAACGCCTCAAACTGCGTAGGCCTAGGTCGCGGATCTAAGTCCATCATCCTCTCCCGTAAGTTCCTTAATATTGCCAAATTAAAGGATCCATCCTCTGGAAATGCTAAAACTCCGTCTTCCTTGGTATACTTCGCCCAATTGTTTAACCAGATACAAGTATGGTACCCATATTTCGCAACCATGAAGAATGCGGGGGTTTTCGCTGGAGGAAGTAACTGTCCTTCCCTAGTCACAATCTCTTTGTCTTTCACAAACCAATTTCTTAATTTACTGAACAAAGATTTTTTATTCTTCTCGGGTGAATGATAATGCATTTTCTTTTCTTTCGTGAACCCTTTAGTCTTTTCTGCAACTGTATGATCTTTAGTTCAATAGCAACGTGACTCTTACTCACGCACCAATCCTGGCGTGTCTACGTCACTGTCACAATCTCCAATCCCTGCGCGAATCACACTCACGCACCAATCCTAGAGCGTCTTCGTCGCTGTCACAACCTCCAATCCCTACGTCACTGACTAGCTGTCCAATCCCAGCACGGTCCTCCTGACGTCAGCAGTCGCTGCAGCAGCTCCTGCTCCTGACTCCTGTCTCCAGTCTACCCCTCCTTTACAAAACTACTCAGTAGACTTTGTTTCAGTTTTACAATACTTGTTAGTTACAACGTACAAACATCTCCATTGTCTGCTCCGCTAACCACAGAATAGCAAAAGACCTTTCCCACGAGAATTCTGTTTTCCCGAGAGCAGCACCTACCTCTGCCCTACTACAGAATCGTTACGTCCGTTGGCAAAGTAGCGCATCCCTCTACTTCACCCTTCTATCAAGCATCAATTAACTGTTTTCTCCGGAATTAAGACACATAGGTGGAAACGCAATGCTCCTGAGAAATAAATCCAGAGTTCCGCAATCAATCCGAATGCTATTTCATGCACGCACTTTTACACAAGAAAATATAGTTCATTCACACAGAATCCTGCCTTTTCCGAGAACAGCGAACAGTCTGTCCTACTACAGAATTATAACATACGTTAACAAAGCAGCGCTTACCTCTACTTTGTCCTTCTAACAAGCTCAGAGAACACCTGCTACCTTTTCAGTGATAAGCGTTATCGGCATACCAATTGGTCTCCTGGTACCTAAGACCAAAATTTCACAGGTAACCCTTTGCTATCATTCACACCCTTCTCACACAGAAATATCACTAATGGTAACACTCGGCGATGCTATTGAATCGAACCCAGACAATGCGTTGTGCGACTTCAATTGTCACACGTTTCTCCCGTTTACCTACGGGCAACCACAATTCTGTCTTTCCCCAGAGCAGCACTTACCTCTGCTCTGCTTATGGAACTGTTACCAGTTCCCGACTTCCTACCTCCCAGAAGCCGTACAAACGACATAAAACTCAAGACGACTTCAACATATAGTGTTAGTACATATATCAATACCAATCAATAATCGATAAGCTATATACATGCCAAAATCATCAAACCAAAACAATAAAAACCATCTCTAGCTACCAGAAATACTCGTCTAGTTAGGGTCACTAAATCTCCCCCTGCTTCCACGGACGGAATGATTTCTCAGTCACACGCACATACACACATCACACGCTGGTGGGGCCCATAACACCAACATTCATTCTCTCAAACTATCCGTGCCTACAGAGGGATATCCAATCCTGAACTACAGCTGTTCACTTGGATAGAGGAAACCACTTCTGCTGAATTACCCTAACAGTTCCTCCATCCGGAGGTCAATTGGATCATTTAGTTGATATTGGATTTGATGACACTTTTAACTCTCAAATTAATCAGTAAACATTTCAAGAAATAATCACCGACCCAGTACTTCAAATAATGATTTTCTTTATCTAATTAAAATGCAGGTTAAATCCTAACAATGCCATATTATCTTTTGTCATATTTACCTATTCTGGCTAATTGTCGTTTTCTAAGCCAGAACTGGTCCTCAGAAAGTTCATCAGAGTCCTAGAGTCCCCGTCCTCTTCCGTCAGCATAAGGATCTCTAGCGAAGAGCAGCAGCATAGAGTGTAGCATGGGAGAGGCTCTCTAATTCCCTCTCTAGACTACTAATATTTATACTAAAATTTACATATAACCGTAACATTTTCTCAATTCCCAGGCAAGGGATTGGTTGAATTCAAATGCATCTCAATACATTAGGACACTTTTTCTAATTTTCTCATGTGGAAGAAGTATACTTCAGGCGTATGGGAAAGACTGTTCCCAGGTACAAATTGTATCTGTTCGTTGGTAACCGGTAGAGTTTCGGCAGTTCATTTGCATTTTGCAACATTAAGTTCAGGTTCAGGGACATTGGCACCTCGCCCAGGGTAGTCTTCATGGGCATGCTCTGACAGGTCACACAAGGGACACGAATGAAGTCAGTGCAGGCGCCTTTCTCCATTGTTCAAATGATGAAGTCATGTACTTTAGTTAGGTTTCAGTCGGCGGCCATCTTTTGGTAGGCCACAATAGTCAACTTTAAGCAAAGAAACACAAAATCGTAATTAATACATAGAAATGATAAAACAGTGTTATTCCCTTTCTAATACCCTTATGTGTATGTATTTATCTAGCCATATGCATCATTCAAAGCCATTAATGCTGGTTTATTTAAGCTCAAATCACATTAACACTGCTCAAGCAACACTTATCGTTTTAATATGCATACCACTTAGTTCACTTATTAATTCTAGCCATGCAAATGCATTCCCACGTATATTTTCTTTGTTAATAAGGTTGAGTTAGTAGCATCACATCAATCAATTAATTATTAGAATTAATTATTAATCATTTTAATATGAACTTATATAAATGGATTGGGTATATAAAAAGAAAACGTTTTACCCACTCCATCAACAATTCCCTCTCTAGCTCGCAAACTCTATCACCCTCATCCTCTACTTCTCTTGCTTCTTCCCTCCTCCCTCCTCCCTCAACCTTCATCCTTGGCTCTCTCCCTCCTAATAACTCACAGTCACTGTCCCTTGGTCCCTTTTATCTCACTGCCCATCCCTTGCTCCCTTCCCCTCCTCCCTCAGTGCCACCTTGTGCTCCCTCTCCTCCTTTCTCAATGCCATCCCTTGCTCCCTCTCCTCCTCCCTCAATGCCACCCCTTGCTCCCTCTCCTCCTCCCTCAATGCCACCCCTTGCTCCCTCTCCTCCTCCCTCAATGCCACCCCTTGCTCCCTCTCCTCCTCCCTCAATGCCACCCCTTGCTCCCTCTCCTCCTCCCTCAATGCCACCCCTTGCTCCCTCTCCTCCTCCCTCAATGCCACCCCTTGCTCCCACCCCTTCTCCCTCAATGCCATCCCTTGCTCCCACCCCTTCTCCCTCAATGCCATCCCTTGCTCCCACCCCTTCTCCCTCAACACCATCCCTTGCTCCCTCCCCCTCCTCCCTCAATGCCATCCCTTGCTCCCTCTCCTCCTCCCTCAATGCCATCCCTTGCTCCCACCCCTCCTCCCTCAATGCCATCCCTTGCTCCCTCTCCTCCTCCCTCAATGCCACCCCTTGCTCCCTCTCCTCCTCCCTCAATGCCACCCCTTGCTCCCTCTCCTCCTCCCTCAATGCCACCCCTTGCTCCCTCTCCTCCTCCCTCAATGCCACCCCTTGCTCCCTCTCCTCCTCCCTCAATGCCACCCTTTTCTCCCTCTCCTCCTCCCTCAATGCCATCCCTTGCTCTCTCCCTGTCCGTCAATGCCATCCCTTGCTCCCTCCCCCTGCTCCCTCAATGCCACCTGTAGGAAGGTGGAATCTGACTGCATGGTTAGCCCCACTTTTTGCCTGGTGTTTTGCTGGTCTTCGACTTAGTTTGACTGGGATCCTGCTAATAATGACCACAGTCTATCTGCTTTCTACCTCAATTGGTTGTTCATGTACTTTCGGTACACTCCAGATTGGATTATGGGGTACCCTTATCAGTCCCTAGTATATGGTATGCTATGTACCTAGGGCATAGGTACCCCAAAGGCCTCTCAGGGGCTGCAGAATATATTATGCCACCCCAGGGAGGCCATTCAAAATGACACAACAGGTCTGCTTCTGCAGCTTGTGTAAGGAGGTGCATGCACCCCTTACTTAGATATAGGTTCACTATATCTATCCTTATCACTGCACATATAAACCTATCAGTCACCCCTATGGCAGGCCTTATCAATCCTGAAGGCAGGGTGCTGGGTTTTATGTGAGAGGGTGCCCATGCATGAACAGAGCCCCTCTGCAGCCTTCGGAACCTATATTCCGGGGTTGTTTGTGATGCAGCCAAACCATATATACTTAACTGCATTATAAACTTGCGGTAAATGCTAACTTTAAAACGGCTGCATGTAAACATGTCATGTTTGGTGTCAAACACCTTGGAATCATACCTCCACACCAGTAACTGGTGTGGGAGATATGATTCCACCCTACTAGAGGGACAAATATGACAGCACCGGTATACCCGGTACCAGCTTTGCAAGCCCTGGCATCACAAAATGGATCCTGCCAACCACAGACACGAGTCTGCCCTCCTGCTGCTGGCTGAAACTCCGGCAGGGGACGGCTGAACAATAGGTTTCCTGTCACAGGGAGGTGTGACCACCTCCCAGACAGGCTTTAGCGTATTGGGGTTGGGTGGGTGCACTCTGAGAGTGCTTTGAAGTCTGCACTGGGGGCACATTTGGTGTCCCTGTGCATAGTCCAGCTCAAACCGGTTGCAGGGGCTACCAGCCCCTGATCTGGCGCGAAACTGGACAAAGGACATGGGTGTAGCCACCCCTCTGTCCTGACCCTCCCAAAGGTGAGTCCCCAGTGTTTGTCCCACCCCTTCCTTGGGTATAAAGTAGGAACCCCTGGCTACAGGACTTTAGATTTACCTGGATGAAACTCTGCTACAGAATCCCAGAACTTCTACTATCTACACAACGTTGGATGACCGAAGAATCTACCTTGTAGTAAAGGAGTTACTCCCCTGCAAGGCAGGTACCAAAGATGCATCTGTCCGATTTGCAACTACGCAGCTCCTGAAGGACTCCAAAGACTTTGCAACACAGGACGTGGGTTTCCAAGCTTCCCCGAGGCCAATCCGTGCGCTCAGCAATCCTGAGATCCAAAGCCTTCGTAGGGACCGTGCAACCCGAACCCCTGGACACCGTGCACATTTGCAGCAGCATATGCTTCTTGGCTATCCCTGAGGCTGTGCTTCGGGCTACTTGTAGTCCAGACCCCAAGCAGTGATTCCAGTGAAGATTACTGGCCTACACTCCTCGAGTGACCCGTGGGTTGGCATTTAGTGATTCCTCTTGAGGTCCTTTTGCGATCCTTTGTCCGTTGACTTGTGGGTCCCTGAGAAGGATACTTTAACTTTCAATGGGCTTACCTGGTTGCTCCAGACGTGCCCTGAATCTCCATCACTTAGGGAGTCCACAGGACCTTGCTGGTCCACACCAAAGCCGTTTTACTCTCACCGCGTGGGTTGCTGTTGCCAAGGCTTGTTGGTCTCCAATCCTGACACTGACCCCCAGCACTCGACATCCTTCGTGGGACAGCTCGCCTACAAACTGTGGTTGACGTCGACGCCTCCTGGTCCCCGGGGCAGTGGAGTCAAGCCTCACCTGTTTCACCTGAGATCATCCGATATCGGTGGGCATCTGCTCATCGCCTTCCTGGTCACTGGCAAGTGACCCAGACTCTATACCCTCTGCTTTCAGGTTCGTCTCATCTTTGATCCAGGCTTATATCACACCAAACCCTTTTCCTTTCCACGGCAGCAGCACTTTGTAGCAACTCTCCATTGGAAACGATGAAGACTCCCGCCACCATTTGACACCTATGCACCCGGCTTCCCTGGGGTAGGTAACACGAGAACTCTGGTGCTCAAGTGAGAACCTTCTAAATCTAAAAGGTTTGCTCCAAGTCCTCTCCTAAGTGTCCTTAATCTTGAAGAACCAGAACCTTTTGGACCTGGCGGTGCAGGGTACTTCAAGGGGGTAAAACTCAGTTTACGCAGCACAAATGCACTTACCCTCGGCTTCGGCTATTGCAATAGTCGAATCTAAGGACCACAAATACTAAGAAAACAAAGGACAAAAATTGTGGGCGCGACCCACGAAGATACTTAACTAAGGAAGTCTTCTCACACCAACAGAGGCCCGTCTATCGTCTCGCCTTACCATACATCATCAAAGGAAGGGCCAAGGTAGGGCAGCAGTCAGGGCAGCGGTCGTTAGGAGTAACCACGCTGCAAAAGACCTTCGGACCACTTTCGACATACAGGGGTCGCTTAGTGTGGCTCGCGAACCCTCCGGAATTTTCTTGCGGGGTTCCTCACGACCTTCGGGCACAACCGGTACCACTGAAGCCGCCCCACTTGGGCGCCAGTTGAAGAACCAGAACCTTTTGGACCTGGCGGCGCAGGGTACGCCTTATATCTCCTGGGTTCACCTGCTTAGCTACACAGAGACACGGGACACTCTGTCGGCGTTAGAAGATCAGATTTTATTAGCTGCAGCTAGTACAGTTATCCCAGAAGTACACAAGGTAGGTTCTCAGGAGACTGTCACTTCACCCTGTGGTGCACAATCTTATATACCATATAGAAACATATACATTAACCAAATATACACCCAGAGTATACAAGAAAGAGCCAATAAGGAAAGTTGGAAAACAGGACAGAACCAATAGGAGAGTTTGGAAAACAAAGTGTCAGATGACTCGAAGAAACCTCTCCTCCAACTATGTTTGTCACCCTTCCCTCAAACTAATTCATTAACGGATTCGTAACTAACTTGCAGGTGGCGAGATACGTTTGTGTGTATTGGAGGACAGTTGTGAAACGAGAGAATGCTAGCAGAAGACAGTGAAGGCCAGACGATAAGATAAAATCAGAAAAGAATAGTGTGAACCAACAGATAGTTGAGACAGGGATTAGAAAACCAGACGGGGATTAGTGTACTCGGCCAGTCCTAACACCAGCTTTGCAAATAGAGGCAGAAAGGTTGTTTTTAACATGAAGCTGCAGAAAAAGCAGAATAGACTTTGTTCGCCGTGCTGCCTGAGTGATGGCAACACAAAATGGCGGCGGAGCACAAAATGGCGGGTCGATTTGATCGCGATCGGAAATCGAAGTTCCTCAATCTTTAAAATTCCAACCGCGACTTTCCCATAAGATTGTACGGAGCTCGCGGCTTTGTTCTCACACTGCACCCGTCCCCCGTGGGTCCCCTGTGTCACTACCTTGGGTGGTTCCTTGGGGTCCCAGCAATTCTATGTGCTCTAGGTAATGTGTCTAGTCAAGTCGTGGTTCTTATACCACTTTTTTAATATATGGTTTGGTCTCCCCCTGAGGCCCATTGTATACTGTGCTATTTACTGTTGTTTTAATATTGTGTGCCCTACTCTCTAATCTCATAAAGAGGTTAGTAGATAGTGTTTAGTAATAAATACATATATTTTATATATATACCTTGTGTGGTTCTCCATTCATTTGGCCATTCAAGAGGTTATAATATGGTAAACCAAGCTGCTTTACATTCCTTCGAGACTTAGCCTGAAGGCTGCTCTCCATAATTACCACTAGGATAGCTTTCAATAAAGGTTGTCTTAAACCTAATCATCAATAAGGGTTATTTGGACTGGTGCAAGGTGCCCACTATAACTAGTGAACAGCATATACCAGGACAACTTCTCACACCACCCCTTGCTCCCTCTCCTCCTCCCTCATTGCCATCCCTTGCTCCCACCCCTCCTCCCTCAATGCCATCCCTTGCTCCCTCCCCCTCCTCCCTCAATGCCACCCCTTGCTCCCTCTCCTCCTCCCTCAATGCCATTCCTTGCTCAAACCCCTCCTCCCTCAATGCCATCCCTTGCTCCCACCCACCTCCCTCAATGCCATCCCTTGCTCCCTCCCTCTCCCTCCCTCAATGTCATCTCTTGCTCCCTCTCCCTCTCTCAATCCCATCCCTTGCTCCCTCTCCCTCCCCCTTCCTCAATGCCATCCTTTGCTCCCTCTCCCTCAAAGGCCATCCCTTGCTCCCTCTCCCTCCCTCAATGCAATCCCTTGCTCCTTCTCCCTAAATGCCATCCCTTGCTCCCTCTCCCTCCTCCCTCAATGCCACCCCTTGCTCCCTCTCCCTCTTCCCTCAATGCCCATCCCTTGCTCCCTCCTCCCTCATTGCCCATCCCTTGCTCTCTCTCCTCCTCTCTCAATGCCATCCCTTGATCCCTCTCCCTCCTCCCTCAATGCCATCCCTTGCTCAATCTCCTCCTCCCTAAATGCCATCCGTTGCTCCATCTCCTCCTCCCTCAATGCCCACCCCTTGATCCCTCTCCTCCTCCCTAAATGCCACCCCTTTCTCTCTCTCTCCCTTCCTCAATTCCATCCCTTGCCCACTCTTCCTCCTCCCTCAATGCCATCCCTTGCTCCCTCTCCTCCTTCCTCAATGCTCCATCACTTGCTTCCTCTCCCTCCTCCCTCAATGCCACCCCTTGTTCCCTACCCCTCCTCCCTCAATGCCATCCATTGCTCCCTGACCCTCCTCCCTCAATGCCACCCCTTGCCCCATCTCCCTCCCAACTCAATGTCATCCCTTGTCCCCTCTCCCCCTTCCTGTATGTCCATCCCTTGCTCCCTCTCCCTCCTCCCACTCCCTCCTCCCTCAATGTCATCCCTTGCTCCCTCTCCCCCTCCCTGTATGCCCATCCATTGCTCCCTCTCCCTCCTGCCTCTCCCTCAATTTAATCCATTGCTCCCTCTCCCTCCCTCAATGCCATCTCTTGCTCTTTCCTCCTCCCTCAATGCCATCCCTTGCTCCCTCTCCTCCTCCCTCACTGCCATCCCTTGCTCCCTCTCCTCCTCCCTCAATGCAATCCATTGCTCCCTCTCCCTCCCTCAATGCCATCCCTTGCTTCCTCTTCCTCCTCCCTCAATGCCATCTCTCGCTCTCTCCTACTCCCTCAATGCCATCCCTTGCTCTCTCCTCCTCCTTCAATGCCATCAATTGCTCCCTCTCCCTCCCTCAATGCCATCCTGTTGGAAGGCGTTCCCCCGGGGAGGCTGCGGACTGCGTTCCCGACCACCCGGAGGCCCACCTTACCCAGAGATAGGCCGAGCAAGAGCAGGGAGGCCCTTCCTGGAAGGGTCTCGTACCTAGGATCGCACACGCTGCGCTTACACTCTTCTTCGGATAGAGGAACACCACACAGTAATTCGTTGTAAGATAATAGGCTTTTATCGGTGGTTGTCAGGGATCTTTATGATCCGGCAGGCAGGTGCAGAATTAATGCCACAAGTGGCAGCGATCTCGTGAAGAGGGGAAAAGGGGTAGCGGGACAGTCTTTGAATCAGTGTCTCTGCGAGGTATCCGGCGCACAGCTCTCAATCCTCGAGCTGAGGGGATGTTGCTTCTCTCGGCAATCTCTGCCGATTCTCTTGGAGGAGCGGGCCGCGAGTCACTCAGCAGGCACCGGAGGTTTGTAGTTCGGGGAGCCGCGACGGCGTCAGCAGGGCTCAGATGGCTCAGGGTTCGGGGAGCCGCGACAGCGTCAGCAGGGCTCAGATGGTTCAGAGTTCGGGGAGCCGCGACAGCGTCCGCAGGGCTCAGATGGTTCAGAGTTCGGGGAGCCGCGACAGCGTCCGCAGGGCTCAGGTGGTTCAGAGTTCGGGTAGCGTTCTTCTGTTCGGGGAGCGATCGAGCCGCGACCAAGTCAGCAGGCTCTCGTCAGTCCAGGTCTTCTCTGCCCCCGTCCCGTCAGCACCCCTTGTTATACTCCCCCTCCTCTTTGATGTCCGGGGTCCTCGCGGAGAGGGGTCTGGTGCCTGGGGGGCGGTGTGATGGGGTTTCCTGTCGCTCGGCCCTTTGATCTATTCAGGTGGGTCTGGGAGGGACTCCAGACGCCCAGTAGGCGAGGCGCCCGCTCACCGGGGGCCTGGTGGTCGATAGAAACCTCCCTCGGGGAAGAGACCAGAGGTGTGACCGGGTCGGCGCCTCTCGGTCTGGCTTGGGGGGTTCCTCTCTCCCTCGGCCGGGCATGCGTGTTGGGGATCCGGTCGGCCCTCGGGATGTTGGCCCACGGGAGCCGGAAGGCCGTGTCCATGAGGTGCGGCGTGGTTGTAGGGTAACTTGCTGGTCGGGAGGGCCCACGCCACGAGGCCGGTCTCACACGTGCCCCCCCCAGCTGAAAGGCGGGGAGAACTACCCATCCACTTGGGGGTTCTCCTCGCTGAAGCGGAAGAATCGGGACAGGCCGTCCGCGTTGGCGTGGTCCGTCCCCGGGGCGATGTTCCACCGTGAAATCCATCCCTTGGAGGGAGATGGACCAGCGTAGCAGCTTGGGGTTTTCCCCACGCATCTGCATCAACCACCGCAGGGGTCGATGATCTGTTTGCACTTGGAAGTGTGTTCCGAACAGGTAGGGCCGTAGCTTTTTGAGGGCCCAGACCACTGCGAAGGTCTCTCTTTCAATTGTGCTCCACCGCTGTTCCCGGGGCAGCAACCTTCAGCTGATGAAGGCTATGGGCCGATCTATGCCTTTGTCGTCGAACTGGGAGAGGACTGCCCCGATGCCGTGTTCCGAGGCGTCCGTCTGGACCACAAACTCCTGGGTGTAGTCGGGTGCTTTGAGCACTGGGGCCGTGCACATGGCGGCCTTTAGGGTGTCGAACGCCTTCTGGCAGGAGGGAGTCCAGTGTACTTTCTTGGGTGTTTTTTGGAGGTTAGTTCTGTGAGGGGGCCTGCGATGCTGCCATAGTTCTTAATAAACCTTCGGTAGTAGCCGGTGAGGCCCAGGAAGGCCCGGACTTCCGTTTGGGTTGCGGGAGGTTCCCAGGACAAGATGGCATCGATCTTCGGCTGGAGAGGGGCAACCTGCCCACTTTCCACCTGGTGCCCCAGATAGGTTACAGAGCCGTGCCCAATTTGACATTTACTGGCTTTGATGGTGAGGCCGGCCCGGCGCAGAGCCAGCAGGACTTGACGGAGGTGCTGGAGGTGCTCAGTCCATTGGGAGCTGAAGACCGCGATGTCGTCGAGGTATGCTGCGCTGAACCCCTCTAGTCCGGACAGGACCCTGTTCACCAGCCGCTGGAAGGTGGCCGGGGCATTCTTCATCCCAAACGGCATCACCCTAAAGCGGTAGTGCCCATCCGGGGTGGAGAAGGCGGAGCGCTCCTTGGCTCCCTCGGTGAGGGCAATTTGCCAGTATCCACTAGTCAGGTCGAAGGTGCTGAGGTAGCGAGCGGCCCCAAGGCGGTCAATGAGCTCGTCGGCGCGGGGGATAGGGTGAGCGTCCGCTCGGGTGACCGCATTGAGCCCTCGGTAGTCCACGCAAAACCTCAGCTCGGGGGCAACACCCGGGGTAGTCGCTTTCGGAACCAGGACTACCGGGCTGGCCCAGGGGCTGTCGGAGGGTTCAATCACCCCGAGGTCTAGCATCTTCGCCACCTCGGTCTGGATGCAGGTTCGGACCCGATCAGGGACCCGGTAGGCCCGATGTCTCACTGGCGGTCTGTCGCCGGTGTTCACGTCGTGGACACACCAGTTGGTGACCCCAGGGGTCAGGGAGAAGAGGTCCGCGAACTGCCCTAGTAGCTGGCGGCAGTCGTTGGACTGTTGGGCTGTGAGGGCGGTTGATAGTCTCACTCCCTCCACGGACCCATCGGTCTCTTTCGCCCCCAGGGGGTCTGGGAGGGGCTCGGTGTCTTCTTCGGCCCCATCGTCGGTGGCCAGGAGTAAACTCAATTCGGTCCGTACAAAGTGAGGTTTGAGGCGGTTCACGTGGAGAACCCGGAGGGGGTTCCGCGGGGACTGCACATCGACGAGATAGGTGACCTGGCTCTTCCGCTCGACCACCTTGAAGGGCCCAGTCCATTTATCTTGGAGAGCGCAGGGTTTCACCGGGGCCATGACCCAGACTTGTTGGCCCAGCTGAAACTCGACCAGCGTGGCATTCTGGTCATACCAGTGCTTCATTTCTTCTTGACTAGCCTCGAGGTTCGCTTCTGCGAGTTCTCTGAATTTCCGGGTCTGGTTGCGGAGCGCCAAGATGTATCGGAACACATCCGGAGGGGTCCCCCGGGGGGTTGTTTCCCACCCCTCCTTGACCAGGCTCAGGGGTCCTCGGACGGGATGTCCATATAGTAGTTCGAATGGGCTGAATCCCAGGGATTTTTGGGGAACCTCCCAGTAGGCGAACAGGAGACATGGGAGGAGGACGTCCCACCTTCGGCGTAGGGGTTCCTCGAGGCCCATGATCATTCCTTTCAGTGTTCTGTTAAAGCGCTCAACGAGGCCGTTTCCTTGGGGGTGGTACGGGGTGGTGAATTTGTACGATACTCCGCACTGCTGCCAGAGGGACTTCATATATCGGGAGATAAAGTTCGTACCCCGGTCACTCACGACTTCGCGGGGAAACCCCATGCGGGAGAAGATCCCCATCAAGGCTCGGCCTACCACGGGGGCCGTCACGGTGCGGAGAGGGATGGCTTCGGGGTAACGGGTGGCATGATCCACCAGGACGAGGATGAACCGGTGGCCCTGGGCGGTCTTGGGATCCAGCGGTCCCACAATGTCGATTCCTACCTGCTCAAAAGGGGTACTGACGACGGGGAAGGGCTGTAGCGGAGCCTTGCGTTTGCCCCCACTCTTTCCGCTGGCCTGGCACGTGGGGCAGGACTTGCAGTGGGCCTCCACATTCGCTCGCATCTTGGGCCAATAGAAGTGGGTGACGAGCCGTTGGTAGGTCTTATCTTGGCCTAAGTGTCCGGCCAGGGGTACATCATGGGCCAGGCCCAGGAGGAGACTTCGGAAGCGTAGGGGTACCACTAGTACCCGGGCCGATCCCAACTCGGCCGACTTCTGTTCGCTGTACAGGAGGCCGTCCTCCCAGTATACCCAGTGGGTGCCAGTCTGGTCGCCTGCTGCTTGTGCCTCGGCCTGTTGTCGGGGTCCAATGAGGGTCTTGCAGGTGGATTGTTCTCGGCAGAACTCTTCACGGGAGGGGCCCCCTTCGCAGGGCCACTGGGCCAGTTCTGGCAAGTCCTCGAGTTTGGTCAGGGTTTCGGGGTCGGAAGGCACTGACCCTTCGTCGGGAACGGTCGGTTCGTCCAGAGGGGGGTCGTTGGCCTCTGGTGGTGTATTCTGGATCTCGGGGATGGTAGTGGTGTGTAGCGGCATGGCCTCTCCCCCCTCGGAGGAAGGCGCCCGGAGAGTCATTGAGCGCGTGGTGGCGCATACCCACTCGGGTAGGCCCATCATCTCGAGGTGGGCTCTTCGTTCCACTTGTCCCCACGGGGAATTCTCAAGGTCGTTGCCCAGGAGGCAGTCCACGGGCTGGGAGGTTCGGACTGCCACCTTTAACTTGCCGGTGACTCCCCCCCATTCGAAGGGGACTAGGGCCATCCGGCAGAGGCTCTCGGAATTGTCTGATGATATGACGGGGCAAAATGTGCCGGGCAGGATCTGATCTTCGGAGACCAGGTGACAATGAACCGCCATGACACTCGCCCCCGTGTCCCGGAGGCCCTCGATGCGGTGACCATTGACCATCACCTGCTGTCGGTACTTCTTCGTGTTGGCGGGCAGGGACGTTCCGGGGACCATCTCCCGGTCCCCTAGGGAGACCAAGGCCATGGTGGCTGGTTCCCATTCTTCGGAGTCTTCCATCTCTTCCCCCAGGGCTACGGAGGCCATCTGTCGAGCCGGTGGGGTTGTTGTGGCGGTCCGCTGGTACAGGGGACATTGAGGGTCGCTGGCATAGTGTCCGGTCTGTTGGCAGCGGAAACAGGTGATCCTCACTCGGGGCCCCGGCCTCCCTGGTGGCCCGGTGCTGGCCGGAGGTGGAGCTGGAAAGGGCGGAGATTGTCCTCTGGGAGGGCTGAGCGGGGATCCCCCCGGGGGCTCCCTTTGCCGGCCTTGATTCCCTCCGCCCCTCTGGTGGGGGGGTCCCTGACTGTGGCGACCGTAGTCTCCGACGGGGCACCGGGAGGCCCGGGTGTTCACCCACCGGTCAGCCTCGACGGCCAGTTTTCGAGGGTCTGTGAGTTTGCTGTCCAGGAGGTGCTGGCGCAGCTCTACGAAGCAATTAACGGCCAAGTGATCCCAAGCGATCAGGTCGAACAGCTCCTCAAAGGTGAAGACCTTGCTGCCCTTGATCCATCCGTCCAAGGCCCGGCTGTAAAAGTTCACGTACTCCACCCAGGTGGTACCGGGTATCTTTTTGCAGTCTCTAAATCGTTGCCGGTACATTTCGGGGGTGAGCCCATACCTGGCTACCAGGGCCTCATTCATGTGACTGTAGGAGTTCATCACCGTGGAGGGCAGGTCCAGCAGGGTATCTCTCCCCTCGCTCAGGAACCGGCCCCACAGCCCAGCCCCCCAGTCTTTCTGCGGGACTCGGTGGGAGGTCATGGCGACTTCGTAGGCCTTGAACCATTGCTGAATATCGTCGTTCTTATAATATTCTTTCACCACATCTTTGGGGATGTGGACCTTTGGTTCCACGGTGGAGGAGATGGGTTGGGTTTCCGAGGGTCGGGCCTCCGCCTTCTTAGCCTTGAGCTCGATTTCTTTTAGGCTACGTTCGTGCTCTAGTTGGAGTTTTTTTTCTTCGTGTTCTCTCTGTCGTTTCTTTTCCTCTAGTTCTCCTTGTAGGCGTAATTGTTCTACCACCAGTTTTTTTTCAGCTAGTTTTAGCTCTCCTTCGATTTTTAATTTTGCTAGTTCTAGTTCGTGGTTGCGACCTCTTTCTCGGTCCGCTAGTTCCTCTGGGGATAGGCCCCCCTCGGGGGCACCGTTCCTCCCCAGGGTGCTTCGTGGTTCGTTGGGAGGCTCTCCTTCTGTTTGTGCCCGGGGAGTTTCCGCCTCGACCCAGGTTTTTAATGCCCCCTGGAAGTCCTCTTTCGTGCTTAGTCCGGTGGTAGCGATTCCAAAGTCTTTGCAAAATTGTTTCAGTTCTCGGTGCGTATAAGATTCTAACTGGTCCTTTTGGAATGCCGTGCTCGGGTTGGTGCCTGCGGCACCTAGGGAAGTTTCTCCTTCCATTCTTCTTGGTAGTGCGTAAGCCGTCTACTGCACGATCTCTAGGTGTTGGCTCGGATCCCGTCGCCTGCCACCAAATGTTGGAAGGCGTTCCCCCGGGGAGGCTGCGGACTGCGTTCCCGACCACCCAGAGGCCCACCTTACCCAGAGATAGGCCGAGCAAGAGCAGGGAGGCCCTTCCTGGAAGGGTCTCGTACCTAGGATCGCACACACTGCGCTTACACTCTTCTTCGGATAGAGGAACACCACACAATAATTCGTTGTAAGATAATAGGCTTTTATCGGTGGTTGTCAGGGATCTTTATGATCCGGCAGGCAGGTGCAGAATTAATGCCACAAGCGGCAGCGATCTCGTGAAGAGGGGAAAAGGGGTAGCGGGACAGCCTTTGAATCAGTGTCTCTGCGAGGTATCCGGCGCACAGCTCTCAATCCTCGAGCTGAGGGGATGTTGCTTCTCTCGGCAATCTCTGCCGATTCTCTTGGAGGAGCGGGCCGCGAGTCACTCAGCAGGCACCGGAGGTTCGTAGTTCGGGGAGCCGCGACGGCGTCAGCAGGGCTCAGATGGTTCACGGTTCGGGGAGCCGCGACAGCGTCAGCAGGGCTCAGATGGTTCAGAGTTCGGGGAGCCGCGACAGCGTCCGCAGGGCTCAGATGGTTCAGAGTTCGGGGAGCCGCGACAGCGTCCGCAGGGCTCAGGTGGTTCAGAGTTCGGGTAGCGTTCTTCTGTTCGGGGAGCGATCGAGCCGCGACCAAGTCAGCAGGCTCTCGTCAGTCCAGGTCTTCTCTGCTCCCGTCCCGTCAGCACCCCTTGTTATACTCCCCCTCCTCTTTGAAGTCCGGGGTCCTCGCGGAGAGGGGTCTGGTGCCTGGGGGGGCGGTGTGATGGGGTTTCCTGTCGCTCGGCCCTTTGATCTATTCAGGTGGGTCTGGGAGGGACTCCAGACGCCCAGTAGGCGAGGCGCCCGCTCACCGGGGGCCTGGTGGTCGTCCGAAACCTCCCTCGGGGAAGAGACCAGACGTGTGACCGGGTCGGCGCCTCTCGGTCTGGCTTGGGGGGTTCCTCTCTCCCTCGGCCGGGCATGCGTGTTGGGGATCCGGTCGGCCCTCGGGATGTTGGCCCACGGGAGCTGGAAGGCCGTGTCCATGAGGTGCGGCGTGGTTGTAGGGTAACTTGCTGGTCGGGAGGGCCCACGCCACGAGGCCGGTCTCACACATCCCTTGCTCCCTCTCCCTCCCTCAATGCCATCCCTTGCTCCCTCTCCCTCCTCCCTCAATGCCATCCCTTGCTCTCTCTCCCTCCTCCCTCAATGCCCATCCCTTGCTCCCTCTCCCTCCCCCAATGCCATCCTTTGCTCTCTCCTCCTCCCTCAATGCCATCCCTTGCTCTCTCCTCCTCCCTCAATGCCATCCCTTGCTCCCTCTCCCTCCTCCCTCAATGCCATCCCTTGCTCTCTCCTCCTCCCTCAATGCCATCACTTGCTCCCTCTCCCTCCCTCAATGCCATTGTTTGCTGTCTCCTCCTCCCCCACTGCCATCCCTTGCTCCCTCTCCCTCCCTCAATGCCATCCCTTGATCTCTCCTCCTCCCTCACTGCCATCCCTTGCTCCCTCTCCCTCCCTCAATGCCATCCCATGATTTCTCCTCCTCCCTCAATGCCGTCTCTTGCTCCCTCTCCCTCCCTCAATGCCATCCCTTGCTCCCTCTCCTCCACCCTCAATGCCATCCCTTGTTTTGTCTCCTCCTCCCTCAATGCCACCCCCTGCTCTCTCCTCCTCCCCGAATGCCATCTCTTGCTCCCTCTCCCTTCCTCAATGCCATCCCTTTCTCTCTTCTGCTCTCTCAATGCCATCCCTTGCTCCCTCCTCCTCCCTCAATGCCATCCCTTGCTCCCTCTCCTCCCTCAATGCCATCCCTTGCTCCCTCTGCCTCCTCCCTCAATGCCATCCCTTGTTCCCTCTCCCTCCTCCCTCAATGCCATCCTTACTCCCTCCCGTCCCTCTATGCCAACCCTCACTCTCTCCCCCTCCCTCAATGCCATCCCTTGCTCCTTTCCTCCTCCCTCAATGCCATCCCTTGCTCCCTCCCTCCTCCCTCAATGCCCATCCCTTGCTCCCTCTCTCTCCTACCTCAATGATCACCCCTTGTTCCCTCCCTCCTCCCTTAATGCCCATCCCTTGCTCCATCTCCTTCCTAACTTAATGCCATCACTTGCTCCCTCTCCTCCTCCCTCAATGTCATCCCTTGTTCCCTCTCTTACTCCTATCCATTGCTCCCTCTCCTCCTCCCTCAATGCCATCCCTTGTTCCCTCTCATACTCCCTCAATGCCACCCTTTGCTCCCTTCCTACCTCAATGCCATCCCTTTGTGGTAAATTTAAATTACCTAGACTTAATTTATGCGGTAAAGTTCAATAAGAATAACTCAGTAAAAATAAGAGGCAGAATCCGTGGTATTTGAGGTTTTAAAAGGGGATTTATTCCTTACAAAGGAATTGGTTCGAACCAGGCAATCGGATTCCGTCACCACGAAGGTTCGGGAAGGGATAGGCAATACTTTATTGACAGGTTGTCATATATATAGTCAATGCATTACAGTAAAGACAAATGCAGAAGGCGTAACAGCTGAGAAGAGAGATAAGAATTCACATACGTAATGAAAGAAGGCGTTACAATAGGCGTGCATAAGGGCGTGTACTAGAAACGTCATTATGAGGATGTCACAGGTGGGTGGATCCATAAGAGAATCCTGCAAGGTCAGCAGAAATATATGGCAGAGATGCGCGTGCAGCAGCATGACGTGTGATTGACGTGTAACTGGAGGGTGAAGGGGACTTGACATTTAGCCCTACATGAGGAGACAGAAGTCTGGGATGTCAGAACAACCTAATCCCAAATCGTATCTAATATCTTGTGTTTAAGGAACTGTATTATCTGGAAGGAAAGGTCTCTCAGGCAGAGGCTATCCTATACTGACTGCTAGTGCGTGTATAAGCGTCTACGTGTCTACATGAGATGCGAGGGGGCATGGGCCTACCATGGTAACAGGAGCTATGAATTACTTGCACGGAGACAGTAAGGCCGGGCCCTTTGCTCTGTAGCTGGAAGGATGTTTACCTAAACTACTAGACAGGAATGTATTTCTCGAGGAGCGGAGCAGATAACTTGAAGGCTAAATACAGTCTTGGCAGGCAACAGGCCGGGCCAGGCACCGTTAGCCGCGCAGGGAGTAAGACAAAGGTCATGGATACAGATGCAGGTCCAGGCTGGAGCATTCAGAGGCAGAAGGCAGGAAAAGGCTTGATGGCAGAATTCAGGGCCTAACTTGCCAGAGCTGAAAAACGTGAAAGGTACACCATATAAAGACGGTGGCAAGGCATACTTAGGAACGGAATATTCGACCCATTCATGGTGGATCTGAAAGAGGACATGTTAACGTTGGACGCATATGTATTTGCGTCTTCATAGTTGGAAGTGGAGGGAACATACATGTACTTGTAGCACGTACATGGAGCCGTTGGGGTCTAAGATAGGGGACACAATTGATCATAAAAATTCATATTTCCTCATTCCCTCCTTGTCCCCTACGGACCCTTCATGATATATCGATCCTCAGGAATCCATCAATCTGTTCATGTAACATCATTTGCTCTTCTTTCTTCTTACGGGATCTTGAATGAGAACTTGAGTGTGGAATACATGATGTGGCACACAGGCCGCAAATCGCTGGCCCACATTGTAGACACAGGCAGCAACTGAATACTATGAGAAGGGCAATACCTAGGAAGGATAGGACTTTCCATCCCCAGGCTGACAACACACTCCAGAACCAACCGGACCACGTCCAGGTGCCTGGATTCTGGTGTATCTGACTTGCAATCTTATGAAGACGAGTTATGGCTTTATATACTGATGGCGCGTTTTCTGGGATGAAAACACAGCAACTCGATCCGATGACTCTACAGGCTCCGCCCCTATCGGCCAGGATGACGTCAAGGACAAGACGATTTTGGAGAACAACAATCCGCATCGCAGACTGCTCCTCTGTTAAGTTGCCTAGGGCAGAGGTAGTTTCATTCACTACTGCTTCAAGGGTTCTGGTCAATCTGTGTATCAGTTTACTATTAGAGACAACACCTATGTAGGGAAAGAGACCTTTATTGAAGTCTGTGTATTGTTCCCATGCCGTTTCAGTGTAGTCGACAATCGGAAGATCTCTCTGGGGTCTATTGTGTACTAGATGGGTATTTCTATGATAATCAGGAGGGGCTAGGAAAACAGGTGGCAGAAGGAATGCAATGTAATAGGTACCATCCCAATCTAGAGGTAAACGTATATATGCGGTATGACCACAAATGAAGTAGGAATGACGGGAAGCTCTAAATGTAGACTTGCCTTGATCACTGAATTCGATCACAGTGGTACATTTACTATGACCCAGGTGTACTGAACCATTCCTTCTTACACATAATTCACCTTTGACTGGTAATACTGACATAGCAGGCAAGACTGGTGCAGCTTCGGATTCAACATTCAGAATCATGAGGTTAAGTGTAAAGTTACCTAATCCATATACTTCATTTTCTAGATCAGTTCCTGTCCTTTTGGGAAGTCCCTCCTTGTTAGGGTAGCAGGCTTTAAGCAAAACTAAGTTCAGGTTTCCCCATACCCAGTTGCTCTGGTAAACTACGGTATTTGAATCTAAAGAATTAATCAAACTAAACCATGCACCACAGGAACCATTGTGTGTGAATGGATACGGAAAGAGGGGCAGAACTCCCTTGTATTTCTGGTAGGGAGGGAGTCGGCCACATATCCAACAATTTGTAGCGTTGTTGGCCTGATGGGAGTGATGTAACATACTAATGAATGTGTTGTTGCGCAGCGCAAGTCTGTAGGGCAACTCATGTGGAGGTAATTCGATAAAAGAGTGTTCGGCAGTAACATTGAAAGCAGAATGTGCATGCTTGAAAATAGGGTAGTATATGTGCAACAGTATACTTGCAGCAATAATCAGAAGATTTAGAAAAAACATAATCAATAATGTCACTATACAGTGACTACGAAGTGATTTACAATATGCACGTTTCTTGAGCTGTTTCTGTCTATCTCTCTCTCGATTTCGGTCTAGAGGATACATGTCAGAGACTAATTTAACCGATTCACCTAGGAGAGGACTTAAACAATTAAATTATCTGACTTGCTAGACCTTAGTTTCAGTTTATATTCCTGGGAAGCAGTTTTCTCGACCAGGGGGAGTTTTGAGTCAGTCTGTGGAGGAGGGCAGGGCTGAGATTTCAAATCAGAAGGCAGTCCGTGAAATTTCTTGATGTGGCTCGAGTGTAGCCAACCCTTGCGACCCTCAATCTTCACTGCTGTCCTCGTGGTCAGAAGTACTAATTTCGGCGTTTGCCAGCGAGGCTCCAGCGGGCTCCTCCTGTTGAAATTTCTTATAAACACAAAATCTCCGGGAACCACTTCATAGGGCTTCACCTCGGTGTTGTCGGGAAAGGCTGCAGCTACCTGTGAACGGCAAGATTGTAGTGCAGACATCAAGGAAGCAAGGTAATCTGTCAGCATATTACAATCAACATCAGTGATTTTACGAGGTATAGGCGTCCCCCACATATTTGGTGGCCTACCGAAGACCACCTCGTACGGGGATAGCCCTGTTCGAGAATGTGCTATCATTCTCATGTAAAAGAGCGCAACTGGTAAAGCTACTATCCAGTCGACGCCTTTCTCTCTGCAGATTTTAGAAAGTCGAATTTTCAGAGTCTGGTTATGACGCTCCACGAGACCTGCTGCCTCGGGATGGCGGACACAGTGGAATTTCCATTGATAGCCTAACAGGAGTGAAATGTGTTTCATTAGCTCGGATGAGAACGGTTGACCATTATCTGAGTACACGATACGGGGCAAACCATACCGTGGGAAGAATTCACGAACCAGCTGCTTGGCAGTGGTCGGGGCAGTGTAATCTGGGACTGGATATGCTTCTGTCCAACGGGAAAGTGCGCATACAACTACGAGGACATATTTGAATCCTCGACAACGTTCCATCTGGATATAATCCATCTGGAGGACTTCAAAAGGGTGATCGGGAGGTTGAAATCCACCTTGCTCTACAGGAACGCCTTTACCTGGGTTGAACTGACAACAAATCATGCAAGTATGCACTTTCTGTTTGGCTGCAGCTCGTAAGTGTTTATTGAACCAAATGTTTTGAATACTGTCTAACATAGCTTTCTCTCCTAGATGCGCTGGACTATGTATTGTGTTAATGATAACCTGAACCATGGAGTCGGGGAGAAACCATGTAGATTTTCCCTTCGTCATCCATCCCTGATCTGTTTGGATCCCTCCTAGTTCAGTCCATTTCTTGATTTCCTCTGGTGTAGCATGTGTCTGTATGTCAATTACATCAAGGGCGGGATCCCTAACTGTCATGCAGTGTGTCGATGTCGGAACTATTGTCTTTGTCAAGTCAGTTGCATGAGTTCGATTCTGTGCTGTTTGTTTAGCTGTTCGGTCTGCTAGGTCGGTACCCTGGGAAATGATATCGGTGACTTTTGTATGGGCCTTGCACTTCATGATAGATATCGAAGTAGGCAGATGTATTGCATCTAACAGAGCTTGAATGAGGGGACCGTGTTGAATGTAGGCACCGTGAGAAGTTAAATAGCCTCTCTCTCGCCAGAGGACTCCGAAGTCGTGTACAACTCCGAATGCATAACGTGAATCTGTGTATATGTTGACTCTCTTATTTTTGGCTTGAATACAGGCTTGTGTCAGAGCGATGAGCTCTGCTGCTTGAGCTGACAATGTGTCAATACAATTCGTTTCAATAACTTCGGTGTCTGTCGTGACTGCTTAAGCGGCCACTAACTCTCCTGTACTTGTTCTCATGCATGAACCATCCACATAAAGTGTCAGGTCTGGATCTGGTAATGGAATGTCTGTCAAGTCTTGTCTGGGTTTCGTCGTAATAGTAATGACTTCAATACAATCATGTGCCAATGGGTCTGTTCCACTTAATGGCAAAAGTGTGGCAGGGTTTAATGTACTACAGCGTCTGATTTCTATGTGTGGCTGAAACAATGTTAATTCATAACCTGTCAGTCGTGCTATAGTCAAGTGCTGGGTCTGAGTTCGGTTTAAAAGAATTTCCACGGAATGTGGAACTTGCACTGTCAATTGATGTCCTAATACTATGGAATCGCTTTGTCTGATCGCTAAAGCTGTCGCTGCGACTGATTTCAGGCACGTAGGCAGAGCCTGGGCTACTGGATCTAATGTGCTAGAAAAATAAGCACACGGCTTGTGTGAACCTGCTTGTTCCAGAGTGAGTACTGACAAGGCAGTACCTTCGCGTTCTGTAACAAAAAGTGTAAAAGGCTTACTGTAACATGGTGTCGCTAAAACAGGTGCTTGACATAAGGCTTTCTTTAAGTCTTCAAAAGCTTGTGTATGTTCCTGAGTCCAAGGGAGGACAGTCGATGTCGCTGCCTCCTGGGTTGTCAACTGAATGAGTGGCTTTACTAGAAATGCATATTGGGGAATCCATTGTCTACAGTACGAAGTGAGACCTATGAAGGCCCGCACCTCCTTTTGTGTCTTGGGTGGTGACATGTTTACAATTAACTGGATGCGGTCAGGTGTGAGCTGTTTCCCCCCTTTGGACAGCAAGTGCCCAAGGTACACAACTTGCTGAACACAGAATTGCAGCTTCGAAGGGGACACCTTGTGCCCCTTGTCGGCCAGGAAATGTAAAACCGTCAGTGATGCTTTTTCACATTCGGGTTCGCTTCGGGCGGTGATCAGCAGATCATCGACATACTGAAGCAGGGTAGTGTTAACAGGCATGTGGATACTGTCAAGTTGTCTTTTCAGTGCTTGGCTGTAGATGCTGGGGCTTTCTGTGAATCCTTGAGGTGCACGTGCAAATTTGAAGCTTCGTCCATTTAAACAAAATCCGAACAAATATTGGCTTTCCGGATCGATTGGGACGCTAAAGAAGGCGTTCTTGAGGTCAATTACAGTAAAGAACGTTGCTTCTGAATCAATAGCTGTCAATAATGAAGAGATATCTGGAACCACGGGATACTGTGGTACAATGCATTTATTCAATTCGCGCAGATCAAGAATTAATCGATAAACTGGGGGTGCATTTGGATCAGTTCGTTTAAGAATTGGAATGATAGGAGAATTACATACATTGGAGTCGGTTTCCACAACCACTCCTTGTGCAATGAGCTCGTCAATGATTTGCAGCAAAGCCACTACAGCATCTGGAGGTAACTTGTATTGTCGAATTCGTGGTAATACCACTCCTGCTTTGAGTGTGACTCGATATGGTGTAATGTGCATACAACCTACATCAGTGGGGCCTTGTGCCCATAAATGTGCAGGGACATTCTGTAACCGGTGATCCATGTCTCTAAATACGTAGTGACCTTTAAAGTCACGCAAAAATAGTCGTACCCCTTCCGGGGAACAACATATTACAGCTCCTAGAGCTTTCAATGTCTTTATACCTAACAAGTTTTCTGGGCATGATTTTGTAAGCAATAAATCTGTAGTCCGTGTCAATGGACCAACTGCAAGAGGAAGAGGTTGCGATACTTCATTAACAATAGGCTTTCCTGAAAATCCAAGGGAAACATTCTGTGAGCCTGAGAGGGGTGCCCCTGGAACCTCGTCGTGACTTATAGTTGTTCTGCTTGCCCCTGTATCAATTAAAAACTTTCTGTCTTTCCCTAATACTTGACTATGTACATAAGGACCCTCTTGATCTACAGGAACCTCAATAAGGGGTAAGCCAACTTCCCTCTCTAGGCTGTTTCATGTGTATCGCTGATAATCGGGATAGTCATTTTGTGCATACTGGTACATCTGTTGTGTCGTGTTTTGTGTTGCGGCACTAGGCTGTGGCTGTGGTACTGCTACGGTATGTTGTGAAGCTGGCATAGGCTGTACATTCTGAGGTACTTGTGGTTGGATCTGATCCTGTCTAGGTGGACGCGGTCTCTCCTTGGTTTTACCTGTAGAGATATTATGTTTCAGAACTGCACAATCGTTTATATAATGACCTGGCTGTTTACAATAGTTGCATGTCCCTTTAACAGGAACCGCTGAATTACTGGACTGTGTCGCACCCTTTTTATGACCGTCAGCTGGAACTGACTGGGCGACGAGCATTTTCATTTTCGTGTCTTTCATGCGTCTTTGTTCGTGTTCTTGTTCTTCTCTAATTCTATTCTGGTGGTACTGTAACATTTGTAACATTTGTGACGGGGTATTAGCTTGCCAAGAGCTCTCAACTTTCAATACTCTGTTCTTAACCTGGGGCAGGGAATTCTCGACTAATTTTGTTACAAAAAGATGTGGATATGAATCGCTACTTGCTTTCAGACCGCTATTAATACCAAAACATTTTTCAAATCGGGAATAAAAATCACTAGTGTCTTCATCGGGTTTCTGTTTGCAGGCTGAGATTGCACCCCAGTCTTCCTTTTTCGTAGTTAATAAACGTGGCAATACTTGTACTAACAATCCTGGTAACGCTTTAGTTTTGTCCCCAAGCCCTAGGCCTGGAGTTCGGGAATTTTCTTCGTTTTCTAATGCAGTCCAATCAATCTTTTGTTCTCCCACCTCCCATTCTTTTTCTTTGAGTTTCTCGTAAATACCGGCAGGCAATAATACTTTTAATATTTTCATAATGTCAGGATAGGTATAATCACCCATGAGTAACATGTCTTTTACTTCACGGTGAAACCCTGCTGGATCTTTGTCATGGCTGGGCACTAATTTTTTCATTTCCAATAGTTCTATTTTAGTTATGGGTGTGTACACAAACACGCGTCTAAAAGTATTATCATCATTTCTAACTGGGTGCACTTCGCGTAAGGGATTCTGTCTGTCTATGTAATACATTTTTCTTTCCATGGAGGGAGCTGGATCAAGCTCTGGACACAAGAAGGCACTGTATCTGTGCCGATGTTCTAGAATTACTTTAATTAGATCGGTACCTAGACCTCTCCATTTCTTCATGAGTAGTTCTATCAGTATATCAGGTAGGGGACTAGGATCGGAGTGTTGGCCTTTATACAATATAAGGAGGTGTTGTATCATGTACATACCAGCTAAACGCTGTTCGTCTGGTGAAAGATTCAAAAACGTGTGTGCTAGCGCGTCATCACTATATTTATCAGAACTGTCAGCCCATTGTACTGCTGACCTGGCTAATTCTTGTTCATCCATAGAATCGAGTACATGGTACCCCATTCGTTCTTGAAGTATTTTATCAGTAGCCTGAAATAAGTGTTATGGGGTCTTTGGATTTGACATGGCTGCTTGAAAAATTCTCTTACTTTCTGGACGTATCGGACGCATTGAGTTATTAAAAGATCTTCCCTTACCTACGTAAGCTATCATTTCTCTAGTTGGTAATTGTAATTGCCCTGTTGTCGTTTCTAGTTGTTCCTCCTCCCCCGAGGATTCAGTCTTATCTGCATCTATTTCTCTTTCAGGCTGTTCTCTTTCACATATTTGTTCTACTGTTTTTCGGATCCTTCGGTACATATTTTCTATACTATTCTGTTTATCATGTTTTCCGTCTGCTATATTCTGACCCCATTTGTTAAGTGCTTTCATTTCTTCCGGGTCTACACCTGGCCTATCTCTGTTTCTTATCAGGCAGTTTATGAAGAAGCGTAACAGCAGTTTTTGCGTGTCCACTTTCTGGTATGCCATGGCCTCGCCAATACTTTCGGGACCTTGCCCTGTTTGGACAAAGTGATATATTTTGTCTAGATGATCAATCATTCCTGGTAGTATCATTAAATAGTTCGCAACTCGTCGTAGACGTACAGATGATAGCATCATTCTGTCGTCTTTACCGGGTACTGGATCATATCTACAGTCTGTAAGAGGTTCTTTAAGTATGTCGTAATTCGCTGTTTGAGGTGTACGTTGGTGTGCTAAATCCCTATAAGTCAATCGACGTGCTGATGGCGGCGTATGAAAACCTCCTGTCGTACCTCCTGAGGTGCCAGGTCCAAAAGGATTCGTTGGGTGTAAGGTAGGGAGAATAGGTGCAGGAAGGAGTGGAGGAACGGGCGGAAGGTTTTGAACGGAAGGAGGAGTATGTTGCTGTAGAAGTGGGGGCAGATTATCTCGGGGTCGAGCGCCGTTAGCAGGTGGTGTGCGTGGCGGCGGAACATTAACATATTCGGGGGCTGCATCGTCTAAATAGGAAGAAAGGAAAATGTCCTTTGCGGTCTTGGGGTGCAATTTAGTCGGAAGCAATGGAGATGGCAGATCTTTTGGTACTTCCAGGGTGGCCTTAGGTAAACCCTCGGCCAGAAGAGGATACATACCATTCATAAGAGTGTTTCGTTGTCTGTCTACTTGTTCTGCTTTTACTCGGATACCTTCCTCAACTAATACGTTTTCTCGGGCTTTGTCTGAATCCTCCCTACTTTTCTCTTCTTTTCTGAGTGCTTTCTCTGTGCGTCTATGCGATTCTTTACGCCATAATTCAATGGCATCTTTCTGTGACTGTCTGGCTTTCTTTTTCCATAATGCTTCTTCTACTCTCATGATGCAATCTGCATCCCATGTCCCAGCAGTGGGCCATCTCTGATTCTCTGCTAAATCCTTGGTGTAGTCCACCCACAAATCGAGATATAATACGGCATCTAGGCCATGTTTATGGTACATAAAGTACCCTGGAGTGTCCCTAGGCGGAATGGGAACGGCTTCCTCGAGTATCCCTTTTCTAGTTCTTATCTGCCTTAATTTTGAGAATAACGGCATCTTAAACCTTGTTACTTGATTCTTACTTGGACTTGAACACACTTAATACAATGAACACAGTAATGAAGATCGAACAATCACTCATACCACGACATTTAAAACATATTAAAACATTTTAAAACGAACAATGATAATTAGAATAAAACTAACTAGCTGCATAATACTAGATGTACTGCTAAACAGTACAGATACACTGCTAAAACAGTGCAGACCGGATCTGTGTACCCAAACCCGTCTTGACCGGCACAAACCAATGCGCACGTCTAGATGCGTCCCCAGCAACGGTACTCACCGGGAAGCACGGAACGGAACAGAAGGCCTCGGAAACTCTGGACTGGACTAGACCAGACTGGACTCGACTCGACTCGTGACGTAGGTACTTCGGAACTTCGGAACCTGGTGGGCCTCTGTATACCTCGGATCTTGCTCTCTCAGCTAGGCTCTGGTCGGGATCCTCCGCACTCCTCACCGCCTCGTCTGGGTGTTGATCGCAGCCTCAGTCACCTCCGTTGGCCTGAGGGAGATACAGGAAATCCTGCGGGTACGCGTAGTTGTCCGTCCGGCTGTGGCAGGGGACCGGGTCTGCAATGCACCTCCGGCGCGTGGGGTGGGGGAGGAGTCCCTGTTCGGGCGCCAATTATGTGGTAAATTTAAATTACCTAGACTTAATTTATGCGGTAAAGTTCAATAAGAATAACTCAGTAAAAATAAGAGGCAGAATCCGTGGTATTTGAGGTTTTAAAAGGGGATTTATTCCTTACAAAGGAATTGGTTCGAACCAGGCAATCGGATTCCGTCACCACGAAGGTTCGGGAAGGGATAGGCAATACTTTATTGACAGGTTGTCATATATATAGTCAATGCATTACAGTAAAGACAAATGCAGAAGGCGTAACAGCTGAGAAGAGAGATAAGAATTCACATACGTAATGAAAGAAGGCGTTACAATAGGCGTGCATAAGGGCGTGTACTAGAAACGTCATTATGAGGATGTCACAGGTGGGTGGATCCATAAGAGAATCCTGCAAGGTCAGCAGAAATATATGGCAGAGATGCGCGTGCAGCAGCATGACGTGTGATTGACGTGTAACTGGAGGGTGAAGGGGACTTGACATTTAGCCCTACATGAGGAGACAGAAGTCTGGGATGTCAGAACAACCTAATCCCAAATCGTATCTAATATCTTGTGTTTAAGGAACTGTATTATCTGGAAGGAAAGGTCTCTCAGGCAGAGGCTATCCTATACTGACTGCTAGTGCGTGTATAAGCGTCTACGTGTCTACATGAGATGCGAGGGGGCATGGGCCTACCATGGTAACAGGAGCTATGAATTACTTGCACGGAGACAGTAAGGCCGGGCCCTTTGCTCTGTAGCTGGAAGGATGTTTACCTAAACTACTAGACAGGAATGTATTTCTCGAGGAGCGGAGCAGATAACTTGAAGGCTAAATACAGTCTTGGCAGGCAACAGGCCGGGCCAGGCACCGTTAGCCGCGCAGGGAGTAAGACAAAGGTCATGGATACAGATGCAGGTCCAGGCTGGAGCATTCAGAGGCAGAAGGCAGGAAAAGGCTCGATGGCAGAATTCAGGGCCTAACTTGCCAGAGCTGAAAAACGTGAAAGGTACACCATATAAAGACGGTGGCAAGGCATACTTAGGAACGGAATATTCGACCCATTCATGGTGGATCTGAAAGAGGACATGTTAACGTTGGACGCATATGTATTTGCGTCTTCATAGTTGGAAGTGGAGGGAACATACATGTACTTGTAGCACGTACATGGAGCCGTTGGGGTCTAAGATAGGGGACACAATTGATCATAAAAATTCATATTTCCTCACCTTGCTCCCTCTCCCTCCTCCCTCAATGCCATCCCTTGCTCTCTCTCCCTCCTCCCTCAATGCCCATCCCTTGCTCCCTCTCCCTCCCTCAATGCCATCCCTTGATCTCTCCTCCTCCTCCCTCAATGCCATCCCTTGCTCTCTCCTCCTCCCTCAATGCCATCCCTTGCTCCCTCTCCCTCCTCCCTCAATGCCATCCCTTGCTCTCTCCTCCTCCCTCAATGCCATCACTTGCTCCCTCTCCCTCCCTCAATGCCATTGTTTGCTGTCTCCTCCTCCCTCACTGCCATCCCTTGCTCCCTCTCCCTCCCTCAATGCCATCCCTTGATCTCTCCTCCTCCCTCAATGCCATCCCTTGATCTCTCCTCCTCCCTCACTGCCATCCCTTGCTCCCTCTCCCTCCCTCAATGCCATCCCATGATTTCTCCTCCTCCCTCAATGCCATCTCTTGCTCCCTCTCCCTCCCTCAATGCCATCCCTTGCTCCCTCTCCTCCACCCTCAATGCCATCCCTTGTTTTGTCTCCTCCTCCCTCAATGCCACCCCCTGCTCTCTCCTCCTCCCCGAATGCCATCTCTTGCTCCCTCTCCCTTCCTCAATGCCATCCCTTTCTCTCTTCTGCTCTCTCAATGCCATCCCTTGCTCCCTCCTCCTCCTTCAATGCCATCCCTTACTCCCTCTCCTCCCTCAATGCCATCCCTTGCTCCCTCTGCCTCCTCCCTCAATGCCATCCCTTGTTCCCTCTCCCTCCTTCCTCAATGCCATCCTTACTCCCTCCCGTCCCTCTATGCCAACCCTTGCTCCCTCCCCCTCCCTCAATGCCATCCCTCACTCTCTCCCCCTCCCTCAATGCCATCCCTTGCTCCTTTCCTCCTCCCTCAATGCCATCCCTTGTTCCTTCCCTCCTCCCTTAATGCCCATCCCTTGCTCCATCTCCTTCCTAACTTAATGCCATCACTTGCTACCTCTCCTCCTCCCTCAATGTCATCCCTTGTTCCCTCTATTACTCCTATCCATTGCTCCCTCCCCTCCTCCCTCAATGCCATCCCTTGTTCACTCTCATACTCCCTCAATGCCACCCTTTGCTCCCTTCCTACCTCAACGTCATCCCTTGTTCCCTCTCCTACTTGCTCAATGCCATCCCTTGCTCTCTCCTCCTCGCTCAATGCCATCTCTTGCTCCCTCTCCCTTCCTCAATGCCATCACTTGCTCTCTTCTCCTCCCTCAATGCCATTCCTTGCTCCTTCCTCCTCCCTCAATGCCATCCCTTACTCCCTCCCGTCCCTCAATGCCAACCCTTGCTCTCTCTCCCTCCCTCAATGCCATCACTCACTCTCCCTCAATGCCATCCCTTGCTCCCTCCCACCTCCCTCAATGCCATCCCTTGCTTCCTCTCCTCCACCCTCAATGCCATCGCTGGCTCCCTCTCCCTACTCTCTCAATGCCATCCCTTACTCCCTCCCATCCCTCAATGCCAACCCTCACTCTCTCTCCCCTCCCTCAATGCCATCCCTTGATCCTCCCCACTTCCTCAATGCCCATCCCTTGCTCCCTCTCCCTCCTTCCTCAATGCTCAACCTTTGCTCCCTTCCTCCTCCCTCATTGTTCATCCCTTGCCCCATCTCCCTCCTAACTCAATGCCATCCCTTGCTCCCTCTCCTACTCCCTGAATGCCATCCCTTGCTCCCTCTCCTCCTTCAATGCCATCCCATGCTCTCTCCTCCTCCCTCAATGCCACCTCTTGCTTCCTCTCCCTTCCTCAATGCCATACTTTGCTCTCTTCTCCTCCCTCAATGCCATCCCTTGCTTACTCTCCCTCCTCCCTCAATGCCAACCCTTTCTCCCTCTCCCTCCCTCAATGCCCATCCCTTGCTCCATCTCCTTCCTAACTCAATGCCATCCCTTGCTCCCTCTCCTCCTCCCTCAATGCCATCCCTTGTTCCCTCTCCTACTCCCTCAATGCCACCCTTTGCTCCCTCCCCCTCCTCCTTCAATGCCATCCCATGCTCTCTCCTACTCCCTCAATGCCACCCTTTGCTCCCTCCCTTCCTCCCTCAATGCCATCCCTTGTTCCCTCTCCTCCTCCATCAACGTCATCCCTTGTTCCCTCTCCTACTCGCTCAATGCCATCTCTTGCTCCCTCTCCCTTCCTCAATGCCATCCCTTGCTCTCTTCTCCTCAATGCCATCCCTTTCTCACTCCCCTCCCTCAATGCCATCCCTTGATCCCTCTCCCTCCTCCCTCAATGCCATCCCTTACTCCCTCCCGTCCCTCAATGCCAACCCTTGCTCTCTCTCCCTCCCTCAATGCCATCCCTTACTCTCCCTCAATGCCATCCTTTGCTCCCTCCCCCTCCTCCCTCAATGCCATCCCTTGCTCCCTCCCCCTCCTCCCTCAATGCCATCCCTTGCTCCCTCCCCCTCCTCCCTCAATGCCATTCCTTGCTCCCTCTCCTCCTCCCTCAATGCCATCCCTTGCTCCCTCTCCTCCTCCCTCAATGCCATCCCTTGCTCCCTCCCCCTCCTCCCTCAATGCCATTCCTTGCTCCCTCCCCCTCCTCCCTCAATGCCATTCCTTGCTCCCTCTCCTCCTCCCTCAATGCCATTCCTTGCTCCCTCTCCTCCTCCCTCAATGCCATCCCTTGCTCCCTCTCCCTCCTCTCTCAATGCTCAGCCTTTGCTCCGTTCCTCCTCCCTCATTGCTCATCCCTCACTCTCTCCCCCTGCCTCAATGCCATTCCTTGCTCCCTCCCTCCTCCCTGAAAGCCATCCCTTGCTCCATCTCCCTCTTTACTCAATGCCATCCCTTGCTCTCTTCTTCTCCGTCAATGCTTCACCCCTTGCTCCCTCCCTCCTCCCTCAATGCCATCCCCTGCTCCCTCTCCCTCCTCCCTCAATGCCATCCCCTGCTCCTTCTCCCCCTTTCTGTATGTCCATCTCTTGCTCCCTCCTCCCTCAATGCCACCCGTTGCTCTCTCCTCCTTCCTCAAAGTCCATCCCTTGCGCCCTCCCTCCTCCCTCAATGCCCATCCGTTGCTCTCTCTCCTCCTCCCTCAATGCTCCCTTCCCCTCTTTCCTATCTCTACTCTCATCTCGCCTCAGTCTCTACCCCTAGAAGTGTCCAATCCCTGCGCTCGTCCCTTTCTCCGCAGCCTTCAAGCTCCCTCCCCTGGTCCTCTCTCGCATCTCTTGCTTCTCCCTCCTCCCTCCCCTGCCTCCCTCCATCGTTACCTCATCATCCCTCCCCTGCCTCCTCTTCCCAGTGTCCATTCTTAGCTCCCCCACCCCTCTGCTCCTCGGGGAGCCTGATAATGTATTTCCAGGGCTGAGGGGGCTGTAATTCCAGCAGCATCTCTCTGAAGCTCTCTCCTCTCTCCCTCTTCCACCTGATCCCAGCACACTGGCCAGGGTCACCTCTAATGGATGTTTTGCTGACCTCGCAGAAGAGCACACCGTTCGGGAGGCCCAGGAGAGATGCGCTGTCACTCTGAGCACTGCACACTGTCCCCAGACCATGGATCTGCAGAAACATGAGGATGTGTGCTGCACTGAGGTCTACAAAGCCCCCTCCAGCCCAACCCGAGCTCCGACCCCTCCCTGTGGGAGGAGGAGTCTGACTGGAGGCCGGGGCCCCTGGGGTGGGAGGGCCGTGAGAGACAGCACTGGGGCCACAGTACCATCCGAGCTCGAGGCCTTGCCTGTGGCACGGGGAGACAGGGGACCCTGGGCTGGAGGCTGGGGCCCCTGGGGTGGGGAGGGGCGTGGGAGACAGCACTGGGGGCCACTGTACCACCCGAGCACCAGGTCCTGCCTGAGGCAGAGGGAGACAGGGGAGCCTGGGCTGGAGGCTGGGGCCCCTGGGGTCGAGAGGGGCGTAGGAGACAGTACTAGGGCCACTTTACCACCCAAGCACCAGGCCCTGCCTGAGGCAGTACAGACAGAAGACCCTAGGCTGGAGGCTGGGGCCGCTGGATGTGGAGTGGCGTGGGAGAGTATACTGGGGGACACTGTACCACCCGAGCACCAGGGCGTGCCTGTGGCACCTGCAGACAGGAGACCCTGGGCTGGAGGCTGGGGCCACTTGGATGGGAGAGCGTACTGGGGCCACTGTACCACCCGAGCACCAGGCCCTGCCTGTGGCAGTACAGACAATATACCCTAGACTAGAGGTTGGAGATCTAGGGTGGGGGGGAGGGAGTGGGGAGAGTACTGGGGCCACTGTACCACCCGAGCGCCAGGCCCTGCCTGTGGCAGTACAGACAGGAGACCCTAGGCTAGAGGTTGGGGCCCTAGGGTGGCGGAGGGAGTAGGGATAAGTACTGGGGCCCCTGGGCTGGTGGGGTGGGGTAAGGCCACTGTACCACCCGAGCACCAGACCCTACCTGTGGCAGGTGGAGACAAGAGACCCTGGCTGGAGGCTGGGTATCCCTTATCTTGAGCGGGTAGGTGAGAAACTGGGACCAGTAGTTGGTTAGCCAGACTCTGCTCTGGAGGATGGAGTGGGGTGGGTGGGTGGTGGTACTGGGACCATGGGTTGGTTAGCCAATGTAGGAGGGTAGGAGCTGCTTCTTATGGTTACCCCCACTTATGGTTACTTTAATCTAGCTGGGACCCTGCTATTCAGGGCCCCAGCCTCGCTACTTCCTCTCTAAATTGATTGCATGTACTTTAGGTACATTCCAGACTGGATTCTGGGGTACCCTTAGAAGTCCCTAGTACATGGTATACTATGTACCCAGGGCATAGGTACCCCAGAGGCCTACCAGGGGCTGCAGCATGTATTGTGCCACCCATTGGAAGCCATTTCAAATGACACAACAGGTCTGCTACAGCAACCTGTGTAAGGTGGTGTATGCACCCCTTACTGAGATATAGGTTACCTATATCTCTCCATATCACTGCACATGTAAAACTATCAGTCACCCCTATGGCAGGCCTTAACAATCCTGAAGGCAGGGTGCAGGATTTCATGTGAGAGGGTGCCCATGCATGAGCAGAGCCCCTTTGCAGCTTTCGGAACCTTTATTCCAGGGTTGTTTGTGATGCAGCCAAACCATGTACTCTTAAGTGCATTATAACCTCGCGGTAAATGCTAACTTTGGAATGGCTGCATGGAAACATGTGGTTTTTGGTGTCAAACACCTTGGAATCATACCCCCACACCAGTCACTGGTGTGAGAGGTGTGATTCCACCCTACTAGAGGGCGAAACATGACAGAATTGGTATACCTGGTACCAGCTTTACAGACCCTGGCATCACAAAATGGATGCTGCCAGCCACAGCCACGAGTCTGCCCTCCTACTGCTGGACGAAACTCCGGCAGGGGAGGACTAGACAATAGGTTTCCTGTCACAGGGAGGTGTAACCAGAGGTGTAACCACCTCCCACACAGGCTTTAGTGTATTGGGGCTGGGTGGGTGCACTCCAAGAGTGCTTTGGAGTCAGCACTGGGGGCATATTTGGTGTCCCTGTGCATAGTCCAGCTCAAACCGGTTGCAGGGGCTACCTGCCCCTGCTCTGTCGTGACACTGGACAAAGGAAATGGGTGTAGCCACCCCTCTTTCCAGACCCTTCCATAGGTATGTCCTCAGAGTTTGTCCCACCCCTTCCTTGGGTATAAAGTAGGAACCCCTGACTGTAGGAGAGTAGGATCTGCTTCACATGTTTACCCCCACTTTTTGCTGGTGTTTCATTGTTTTTCGACTTTAGTCTGGCTGGGACCCTGCTAATCAGGGCCCCAGCTTAGCTGCTTCCTCTCTAAAATGATTCCATGTACTTTAGGTACAGTTCAGATTGGATCTGAGGTGCCCTTATAAGTCCCTAGTATATGGTATACTTTGTACCCAGGGCATAGGTACCCCAGAAGTCTACCAGGGGCTGAAGCATGTATTATGGCACCCCTGGAAAGCCACCCAAAATGACACCACAGGTCTGCTACTGCAGCCTGGGTAAGGAGGTGCATGCACCCCTTACTGAGATATAGGTTCACCATATCTCACCCTATATACACACATATAAACCTATAAGTCACTCCTATGGCAGGCCTTATCAATCCTGAAGGCAGAGTGCTTGGTTCTTATGTGAGAGGGTGCCCCTGCATGAGCATAGCCCCTCTTCAGCGTTCGGAGACCCTTCTCTGATGCTGTTTGTAGTGCTGCCTGACCATATACTCTTAAGTGCATTATAACCAAATGGTAAATGCTAACTTTGGACGGGCTGCACGAAAACATGTCATGTTTGGTGTCATACCCCCACACCAGTAACTGGTGTGGGGGTATGATCCCACCCTTCTAGAGGGAGAGACATGACAGCACTGTTATACCCGGTAGAAACTTAATAGAGCCCTGGCATCACAAATTAGATGCTGCAGCCACAGACACAGGTCTGGCCTCCTGCTGCTGACCGAAACTCCGGCAGGGGAGGCCTGGACAATAGGTTTCCTGTCACAGGGAGGTGTAACCACCTCCCAGACAGGCTTATGTGTATTGGGGCTGGGTGGGAGCACTCTCTGAGTGCTTTGAAGTCCTGCACTGGGGGCACATTTGGTGTGCCTGTGCATAGTCCAGCTCAAACCGGTTCAGGGGCTTCCAGCCCCTGCTCTGGTGCGAAACTGGACAAAGGAAATGGGTGTAGCCACCCCTCTTTCCAAACCCTCCCATAGGTGGGTCTCCAGAGTATGTCCAGCCCCCGGATGTATGACGTTACAACGCATGCTATTACAACGCATACCATTACAACGCATTTTTTACAACGCAAATACTACTACAACGCATTACTTTACAACGAACACTTTTACAACGCAAAACCTATTAAAATACTGAAAAGTGCTGTTACAACGAAATCTATTACAACGCATACCATTACAACGCGATTTTTTTTTTTTTTATTTAAAAGTACAATAAAATCTGGCACGGGATGCAGGGAAATTAGGGGTTTTAGGGTGGGGAAGTGTATTAAAATGTGGAGCAAAACTGTACGTAAATCTACTGAAATGCATTACCAAATTAATACTCGAGTATTAAAATTAATACTCGAGTATTAAAATTAATACTCAAAATCCCCCCTAAAATTCCGTTTTCACACATTTCAAAGTTTTACACAAAGAACGAAAGATTTAACAACAGTACATACACATTTTTATCATGATTACATCGGAAAGTAAGTAAACAGAGTAAAACAGAAGACACACACACATAGGCGCCATTTTATCCATCTCACTTGTAAAACTTGTCCTACAACACTTTCTATGAAAACAATACCAAAAGACATGTTCCAAAATGGATGCCAAAACGGAGCAAATGAATGAAAACAATACATTTTTAAATGCTTTTTTAAATTATCATTTTCCACAGTAAAATAAAGTATAAAAAAAAACACAACGAACGCAGTTTTAAAAAAAATTAATAGTGACACAGAGTAAAACTTATAAATACCAGGAAGACACCATTTTGCAATCAGTTGATTATCAACTACCAGAGAGACCAGACGTCAAAACCTGACCCTCTGTCACCTCCACTGCGACCTCCTCAAAGAGAGCACTGAATTCGTTCGGAAAAGCATTATTAGTTTGCAACTACTAGTAAGTCAGTAAAATATTTTTACACCTTGCTTTAGCGTAAAATATGTTTGCTTTCCATACAAAATATGTTTTTAAATTTTTTATATTAACTTTTAAAATGTACTGTTTCTAATTTGTTATCACTAAAAATATATACCAACTTAAAACAACTACTTTCTTTTCCAAAAACAGAAACTTGCTATATTTCGAAAATCAAGAATTGGTGTACCTAATTTTGCATCACCTCCACGTAATCGACTCACCTTTACTATTGTGAAGGTAAATGTTATTTAATTGTAATTATTTTACTTTAAAAATATATTTTTAGCATTAGCTAAAGTGTTGTATGGCAAAGGTGATTTTTTTATTTTTTTACTCATTCACACTACATCATAAACAAAATTATACCATGGTGCAGGGGTAACAATTACTAATATGACTTCAGTTAGGTACTACATTTGAAAAAGCGTTTCAGGTTACTGGGGTAACTATTAGTATTCTAAGTCCCAGAATGTTCAGCAGTAGAGTAATTGAGTGATAGTGTAGGTGTATCCATTATTACTCTTATTTTAAAATGCATTCAATGTGTATTATGTTTTGCTTTACCAATTGTTACTCATACTCATTTGTCAAATATCATATTTTCCAAAAATTGGTTATTTTGTTTTAACCAACGTTGGCTAAGTAACATTAATTTATAAAACTTTTTTTTATTTCCACAGTAAATCGGTTACAAGTTTCAGGATTAATTAAATTTAAAAAATAACTTTATCCTGCAGCCAGCATTACCTTAAAGGCACGAGAACAAACAACAACTGAAAAAGGTATTTTAAATTTTCAGTGTTATAATTTCCACAATTTAATAGTCATTCCTTTTGCTATTGTTACTCCAGTAAAGTGCAGAAATAGGATAACTGATGGATAGTGTAGGGGTACAATTAACTATTCTATCTCCAGGAAGGTGCAGCAGTAGGGAAAGTGTTGGATGGTGTAGGGGTACATTTCTCTATTCTAACTCCAGGAAGGTGCAGTAGTTAGGAAAGTGTTATGTAGTATTAGTTATATTCTATGTCATAATTTATAAAAGTTAATCAGAATTAGCATTTTTCAACAACGTTAAGTTATTTTATTTTCTCTTTTTTTTCCAAAGACAATTGTTTGTTTCGTTGCTGAAAGATTCAGTCCATCACATACGTGACAACTCCAGCCAACAGGCCAATTCCACTTAAGAAGCCTCACCAAGAAAAGCAATTTCAAAAAAACAAGGTATTGTTATACAGCATTGTTTTTAAACCTTCAATATGTTAGACTAACCATTTAATTTTTAATGTAAATATAATCCCAAAATAATTAAAAAAAGAGTTGCAGTTTGAAGAATTTATTTTCATAACTCCAGGTTGGTGCAGCGGTAGGGAAAGTGTTGGATGGTGTAGGGGTGCAATTTACTATTCCAACTCCAGGAAGGTGCAGCAGTAGGGAAAGTGTTGGATGGTGTTGGGGTGCAATTTACTATTCCAACTCCAGGAAGGTGCAGCAGTAAGGAAAGTGTTGGATGGTGTAGGGGTGCAATTTTCTATTCCAACTCCAGGAAGGTGCAACAGTAGGGAAAGTGTTGGATGGTGTAGGTGTGCGATTTACTATTCCAACTCCAGGAAAGTGCAGCAGTAGGGAAAGTGTTGGATGGTGTTGGGGTGCAATTTACTATTCCTACTCCAGGAAGGTGCAGCTGTAGGGAAAGTGTTGGATGGTGTAGGGGTGCAATTTACTATTCCTACTCCAGGAAGGTGCAGCAGTAGGGAAAGTGTTGGATGGTGTAGGGGTGCAATTTACTATTCCAACTCCAGGAAGGTGCAGCAGTAGGGAAAGTGTATGATGGTGTAGGGGTGCAATTTACTATTCCAACTCCAGGAAGGTGCAACAGTAGGGAAAGTGTTGGATGGTGTAGGGGTGCAATTTTCTATTCCAACTCCAGGAAGGTGCAACAGTAGGGAAAGTGTTGGATGGTGTAGGTGTGCGATTTACTATTCCAACTCCAGGAAAGTGCAGCAGTAGGGAAAGTGTTGGATGGTGTTGGGGTGCAATTTACTATTCCTACTCCAGGAAGGTGCAGCTGTAGGGAAAGTGTTGGATGGTGTAGGGGTGCAATTTACTATTCCTACTCCAGGAAGGTGCAGCAGTAGGGAAAGTGTTGGATGGTGTAGGGGTGCAATTTACTATTCCAACTCCAGGAAGGTGCAGCAGTAGGGAAAGTGTATGATGGTGTAGGGGTGCAATTTACTATTCCAACTCCAGGAAGGTGCAACAGTAGGGAAAGTGTTGGATGGTGTAGGGGTGCAATTTTCTATTCCAACTCCAGGAAGGTGCAACAGTAGGGAAAGTGTTATGTACTATAATTTAAATTGAATATCATTTTTGCAAAAAGTTATTGTAAATTCGCCTTTCTCTACAACGTTCAGTTTTCTCATTTTATCCTTTTAACACTTTTGCAGACAATTGTTTTTGTTTTACGATTCCAACCAACACATAAGTGTCTACTCCAGCCTGCAGGCCATTCCCACTTCAGAAGACTCACCAAGGAAACCAATTCCAAAAAAACAAGGTATTTTTATACAACATTATATTTAAACCATCAATTAATTTAACAAACAATTTTTTTTTTTTTTATAATATTCCCAAAATGTATAACATAAAGTTTTCTGATTGAAGATTTTTTTTTTTTAATCCTGGAAGGTGCAGCAGTAGGGAAAGTGTTGGATGTTGTTGGGGTGCAATTTACTATTCCTACTCCAGGAAGGTGAAGCAGTAGGGAAAGTGTTGGATGGTGTAGGGGTGCAATTTACTATTCCAACTCCAGGAAGGTGCAGCAGTAGGGAAAGTGTTGGATGTTGTTGGGGTGCAATTTACTATTCCTACTCCAGGAAGGTGCAGCAGTAGGTAAAGTGTTGGATGGTGTAGGGGTCCCATTTACTATTCCTACTCCAGGAAGGTGCAGCAGTAGGGAAAGTGTTGGATGGTGTAGGGGTGCAATTTACTATTCTAACTCCAGGAAGGTGCAGCAGTAGGGAAAGTGTTTGATGGTGTAGGGGTGCAATTTACTATTCCAACTCCAGGAAGGTGCAGCAGTAGGGAAAGTGTTGGATGGTGTAGGGGTGCAATTTACTATTCCTACTCCAGGAAGGTGCAGCAGTAGGGAAAGTGTTGGATGGTGTAGGGGTGCAATTTACTATTCCAACTCCAGGAAGGTACAGCAGTAGTGAAAGTGTTGGATGGTGTAGGGGTGCAATTTACTATTCCAACTCCAGGAAGGTGCAGCAGTAGGGAAAGTGTTGGATGGTGTAGGGGTGCAATTTACTATTCCAACTCCAGGAAGGTGCAGCAGTAGGGAAAGTGTTGGATGGTGTTGGGGTGCAATTTACTATTCCTACTCCAGGAAGGTGCAGCAGTAGGGAAAGTGTTGGATGGTGTAGGGGTAATAATTACTATTCCAACTCCAGGAAGGTGCAGCAGTAGGGAAAGTGTTGGATGGTGTAGGGGTAATAATTACTATTCCAACTCCAGGAAGGTGCAGCAGTAGGGAAAGTGTTGGATGGTGTAGGGGTAATAATTACTATTCCTACTCCAGGAAGGTGCAGCAGTAGGGAAAGTGTTGGATGGTGTAGGGGTGCAATTTACTATTCCAACTCCAGGAAGGTGCAGCACTAGGGAAAGTGTTGGATGGTGTAAGGGTGCAATTTACTATTCCTACTCCAGGAAGGTGCAGCAGTAGGGAAAGTGTTGGATGGTGTAGGGTTGCAATTTACTATTCCAACTCCAGGAAGGTGCAGCAGTAGGGAAAGTGTTGGATGGTGTAGGGGTGCAATTTACTATTCCAACTCCAGGAAGGTGCAACAGTAGGGAAAGTGTTGGAAGGTGTAACTGTTACATTTTAGGTATTTCATTTACTTTTTCAGGCTAATTTGTTTTTCTTCTCTTCTCTTTTCAGATAATGTCTAGTCTGGAAGCTGCGAAGTACATTAAATCCAGGAAGGGAAAAAATGTATTAAACCATGGAGGATACATATATAGTAAGGAAAGAATAAGTTTAACTAGAAATCATTGGAGGTGTGTGCAATACTACACTACCCATTGCAGTGGCAGAGCGGTTACTGTTGATAATTTAGTTGTGAAAACCACAGAACATAACCACTCTGCCTCTGCAATGGAGGTAGAAATTAGAGAAACAGTGAACAAAATGAAAGCTATTGCAAGCACCTCCAATGATTCTACAGGATTTTAAGAGAGGTTGCACAGCATGTCCCCAGTCATGTTGCTAGTAACATGCCTATAATTCCTAATTTGAGAAGAATTATTCAAAGACAAAAGCAGGCAAGTAACATTCAATTATCTACACCACATTCTTTCTCTGACATTAGAATTCCACATGATCTTTCTATTTCTTTTTCTGATGAACCTTTCCTTCTGCATGACAACGAAAACCCTCAGAAACGAATTCTCATTTTTAGTACCCCACGTAACCTTGCTAAGTTAGAAAGTAGTGAAATTTGGATGATGGATGGGACGTTTAAAAGTACACCCCATCCTTTCACTCAAATTTACACTATACATGCCAAAATTAACAATAGTGTAATTCCATTAGTATATAGTTTGCTACCTGATAAGACTTCTGCAACATACACTGAACTTTTATCAGTGATTAAAAGTAAAACATCTCAAAGTCCTAGGAAAATAATTATTGATTTTGAATTGAGCATGATCAATGTGATCACTAAAACGTACACGGATACCCAAATTCAGGGATGTTTTTTTCATTTTTCCCAGGCATTTTGGCGTAAATTACAAAAAACATCCCTAGTTGCAGAATATTCTCGTGATAGCAAACTACAATTTGAACTAAAAAAATTAACAGCACTTTGTTTTGTTGCTCCCGATAGTGTGGATGAGTACTACACTGCAATTATAGAATCTGTTTATTATACGAGTAACGAAGAAAAATTGGCACCCATTCTAAATTATTTCGAGGACACATGGATTGGACACCTAAGCAGATCGGGTCGCAGGAGGAAGCCACGATTCCATGTGGAGTGGTGGAACTGCTACACAAGTTGTTTAGAGGGAGAAGCAAAAACAAACAATGCCATTGAGGGATGGCATAACTCCTTCAACCACACAATTGGCAAACCTCATCCAAACTTCTACTCTTTTTTGGAAACTTTGAAGAAGGAGCAAAGTTTTCAAGAAATGAGAATAGCCCAAACACTCGCAGGTAGTCTAAACCCACGAGTAACAGTCAAAACAAGGGAAATGTCTGAGAGACTATTGGCTATTGTACAACAATTTTCGTTGTGTGTGGCTATAGACTACCTGGAAAATCTTTCTAACATTCTTTCTTTCTAAAATTAGTTTTTTACTTACTTTCTTGCTTTACTTCAAATTTAAATATTTTTCAAATTACAATTGGCATACAATGTTTTTTCTAAAAAAGTTTTCAAACAAACAAGTCGGGTCCTTTTTTTTTGTTTCAAATCTTCATTTCTAGCAAAACTACCAATGTCATCAAATGTACTGTTCCATAGTATTGGACCAATTTTTCAACAACCGAACGCCATTAGTTTAATTACAGAAAACTTCGTTTTTTATTTCCGACCTAAAAAATCACCAAAACTCAAACCAATCTAAATTGTACATGTCAAGCCATAATCCAAAATGCACATTGCTGCATAAACACCAATTTGTATTCAATCATTAATTCCCAAAATTTACGAGTACGCTTATTTTTTTCTCTTAGAAATGAAGATCAAAATCACTTTATTTAGCTCCGAAGTTAAGAAATAAACTTTGTGAACAGTAACTTTAAATTTTTTAACAGTTACATACATTTTTTAAATAAACCAATAACTTTTCGTGACCCGACATAGGCATACATTAATGACATTATTGTGGACATGTTTAAAAACATTTAAAACATCAATTAGTTTTCCCGCAACCTCTCCTTATTCTTTCCTTACTATATATGTATCACTATTAAAGGTTTAATCTATAATTTAAATTGAAAATATTTCCTACCTGGACGCAGATCAGCTTCCTGCTGCTTCCTCCTCCGATGCTCTTCAAAATGGCGCATTACGTCGACGCTCACGTCATTACGTCATCGCGTGCTTCAATATTTATAACGGACTACTTTATTTAACTAATCTGTAAATAAATGTTTAAAAATGTAATTAAAATATTTATATGTTTTCTAAAAAATGTTCCTTGCTTTGCAAAAATAAAGAAAAATATGGTTTATTTTTTAAGTTTTTTTCAATAAATAAATATTTTGAAAACATTATTTGTTTACTGTTATTATTTTATACATTGTAATTTATTCTTTTAAAATGTAACTTTCTTAATTTAAATTTACTAAATGTGTTCCTTACCTCGACTCTATTTTCTTTTTCCTTCAAAACTTGCTCTTTCTTCTCTTTCTGATCCTTCTTTTCTTGTTCCGCGGGTTGTATATTCTGAAGCTGCCAAAATAAATGAAGGACAAATAAGCTCATAGACTTCAATGCAAAAGCGTGGGAATTTTTTTTTAAAGTAAGTTCTTTTTTTCCTGCTCTATTTTCTTTAGGTATTATTATTTCTGAAATGCATTTCTAATTACTCTTTTAATATTAAAAATATTTTTACTTTTTTATCTTTTTTTTTAACATTTCTCAAATTTTTTATTATAATACTCCAAAAGTACTCTTCCTTTTTTTTTTTACAAACATTAAACTTTATATAAGAAACTTGAAAAAACTCTAGTATTAATCTTTCTTAATACTAATTTTTATTTTTTAATTTACTGTTATTAATTTTAAATAATTGGTCTAGTATTAATATTTAATAATAATCCTTATTTAACTTTTAATTACATATTTTATTTAAATTAAAATTACTCAATTATTAATTTCTCATAATACAATTCTTTTATTTTTAATATTATTTTTTTTACATTTACTTAAAAAATACTCTGTAATTTTTTAAAAATACTCAAGTATAATTCTTTCATAAGACTAATTTTTTAATAAAATTTTAAATATATTTTTAAGAAAGCTCTAGTAAAAATAATTATTAATAAATCTTTTTTTAAATTATTAACATATTATAATTAAAATAAAAATACTCAATTATTTATTTGTCAGAAGCCAAATCATTTTATTTTTTAAACTATATTTATTTTATTAAACTTTAATAATACTCTTTCATATTACAAAAATACTCATTTTTAAATCTTATATTTTTAAATTTAAATTAAAATATACTCTTTGTATTTTGAAAAATACTCAAGTATTAATTTAACTTAAAAAATACTCTTTTATATTACAAAAATACTCAAGTATTAATATTTTGTAAAACTACTCACATTTTTAAATTTATTTTTTAAAAAAAAACATTAAATTATACGATATATATTTATTTAAGTTAAAATCCCAAAATTAAAAAATGCGTTGTAATAGTATATGCGTTGTAAAAGTACTTACCATATAACATCATGCGTTGTAAATGCATGCGTTGTAAATGCATGCGTTGTAAAGGCTTTTTCAAAGAATGCGTTGTAATGGTATATGCGTTGTAAAAGTACTTACCATATAATAGCATGCGTTGTAAATGCATGCGTTGTAAAAGCTTTTGCGTTGTAAAAAATGCGTTGTAATAGCATAGCGTTGTAAAAGTTGCGTTGTAAAGGTAGTTCCCCCCAGCCCCCTACCTTAGTATAAGTATGGAACCCCTGTCCTTAGGACTTTAGATTACCCTAAACGAAACTCTGAAGCTGAATCCTGGACCTTAAACGCTCTGCTCAAGACCAGAGGACTGGAGAAATGTCCCTTGGGGTCAAGGAGTGACTCCCCTGCTTGGCAAGCACCAACAAAGGTAATTTGCCGGTCTGCATCATCGAAGCTTCCGCCGGACTCCGAAGTATTTGCAGCCCAGGAAGAAGATTTCCAGACATCTCAGAGGCTGACCCGAGTCCCCAGCAAAGCTGAGACCCGCAGCCCTTGTGATTAGCGTGGAACTGGAACTCCTGGTCACTGTGCATTTCTGCAAGTGCATTGACTTCTCGACGTCTCTTGAAGTCGTGCTTGGGCTGACTTGTAGCACCCACCTTGAGCACTAAATCCACCAAAGATTGTCAGCCTAGTCAGTCCGAGTGACCCGTGGGCCGCCATTTTGTGTTTCATCTAAAGGTCCCTTCGCGATCCCTGGTCCGTTGACTGGTGGGTCCCTGAGGGGGTAACTTTGTATTTCCTTGGGCTTCCCTGGTTGCTCCAGATGTGCCCTGACACCCAACCAAGTGGTGAGTCCCACAGACCTTGCTGGTCTGCACCGAAGCATCTTTCTCGTCTCTGCGTGGGTTGCTGTTGCCAAGGCTTGTTGTGTCCAATCTGGGCACTGACGCTGCAGCACTCGACATTCTTTGCGTGACAGCTCGAATCCAGCTCCTGGTCATCCTCGATGCCGCCTGGTCCTCATGGCTGAAGAGTCAAGCTTCACCTCTTTCACCTGAAATCACCCGACATCGGTGGGCATCTACTCCTCGCCTTCCTGGTCACTGGCAAGTGACCCAGACTCTGTCCCCTCTGCTTTCAGGTTCTTCTCATCTTCGATCCAGGCTTGGATCTCTTCGGACACTTTGCATCTTCACGGCAGCAGCACTTCTTCACCAGCTTCCATTGAAATCGGCGACGCGACCCGACACCAAAAGACACCTATGCACCCAGCTTCCCTGGGTGAGGTAACACGAGTACTCCAGTGCTCCAGTGGGCTCCAGTGGGTGCTATCCCTAGAACTTCCTATGTCCAAGAGGGTTCTAAGTGTTCCTAATCTTTAAAAATCTAACCGTGACTTTCACCATAGAACCTAAAGGAAGCTTGCGGTTGTGTTCACACACTGCTCACGGCCCCCGTGGGTCCCCTGTGTCACTACCTTGGATGGTTCCTTGGGGTCCCATCGATTCTACAGGCTCTAGGCCTTGTGTCTAGTTAAATCGTGCTTCTTATACCACTATTTTAGTATATGGTTTGGCTCGCCCCTAGGGCCTGACGTGTATTTGTGCTATTTTACTGTGATTATTGAAGTGTAACTTATGTGTTTTGACCTCTAGTCTCATGACGAGACTAGGAGGGTGTGTTTAGTAATAAATACCTGGGGCCCGATTCACAGAACTAACTTAAGACAAAATCCTAAACTTACTACCATTTTGGTATTCACAGAATGCACTTACTCATTTCGGTATTCACAGAAGTTAGGAGTCCTAACTTTAGGACTCCTAAATGCCTTCTTTGAATACCGAAAGTCTTAAAGTTAGGATTTTTCTCAGTTTAGGAGTAGTAAAGATAGTACTCTTAACTTTAGGACTCCTAAATGCCTTCTGTGAATACCAAAAGTCTTAAAATGAGGATTTTTCTCAGTTTAGGAGTCCTAAAGTTAGGAGTCCTAACTTTACTACTCCTAAACTGAGAAAAATCCTAACTTTAAGACTTTTGGTATTCACAGAAGGCATTTAGGAGTCCTAAAGTTAGGACTCCTAACTTCTGTGAATACCGAAATGAGTAAGTGCCTTCTGTGAATACCAAAATGAGTAAGTGCCTTCTGTGAATACCAAAATGGTAGTAAGTTTAGGATTTTGTCTTAAGTTAGTTCTGTGAATCGGGCCCATATATTTTATATATATACCTGGTGTGGATATCTCTTATTTAGTGACTCAAGAGATTATAGACTGGTAAAACAAGCTGCTTTACATTCCTTCAAGACATAGCCTGAAGACTACTTTCCATAGCTACCACTAGGATAGCTTTCAATAAAGGTCGTCTTTAACCTATAACCAATAAGGGGTTGTTTGGACTGATACAAGGTGCCCACTAGAACTAGTGGACAGCATATATCAGGCCAACTTCTCACATTGGTGTGCAGCGTGTGCGATTCCAGCTTGCCATTGTTTTACTAGATAATCTCAATTGAGTATCTAACTCAAAACCACTAAAGGTACCCTAAGTACATACAATACAAGCTTTAGAATACAGTAAGTTTTACTGAACTTAGAGTTGTGTGTTAAGGGATAGCACACCCTTTCTACAACTCAAGAGAGTTTAGCAGGCCACACTAGAGTAGGTAGTGCAATACACCACACGGTACTAGTAATGTCTTCAAGGCCAGGAACCAGTAAGTCTGTGCCAGAAGCCAATGGGCTTCAAGATTCCCAGTATGATAGACTCCCATTCATGGAACTGAGAGCATTATTTACAACTAGGAAACTGAAGACAGGCAAAAGTCCAACCGCCCAGCATCTCATAGAGGTACTCAGGCTGGATGACCTTAGCAGATCTTTAGGATCTGAGGAGCTAGGCAGAGTGGGTGGAATAGCACCTGAGGAAAGGCCAGGGGGTGTAATTCCCCATGACCTGACCTCTGAGGTTGGCCAGGCAGATGACAATTATCTTTACCTGGAAAATCCAGCTCCCCTAGACAGTGATGGAGAGGACCATAATGGACCCCTCTTTGTCCCTCCTGGGAGAGTTGGTGGTGGGCCAAGAAGGTCAAGATCTTCCTCCAGGGAGTCTAACCATTCTAACTCATCTGTAGGGACCTCAATCTCCACTCATAGGAGGGAAATCTCTCAGGAGAGACTGTTCAAGTATGAGGAAGCCCAGCTTGAAATCAGAAGAAAGCAGGTAGCCCTAGATAAGGAGTCCCTAGAGCTCTACAGAGCTAGAAAACAGTTGGGACTAGAGTCCCATGGTGGCAGCAACCTCCCTAGAGATAGGGAGAGGTCTCATGACCATAGAAACCTGAATAAGATTGTCCCTCCCTACCAGAGTGGGGATGACATCCACAAATGGATAACTGCACTGGAAAGGGCCTGTAAAGTACAAAGGGTCCCCCAGGTGCAGTGGGCAGCAAACTTATGGCTCTCCTTCGCAGAGAAAAGTAGCGATAAACTTCTCACTGTTAGGAGGAGGCAGATGACTACAACAGTCTGAATAGTGCCTTAATTGATGGGTTTGGCCCAATCACTGAGCAATACAGGTTAAAGTTCAGGGATACCCAAAAGGCACAGAATCAAGACTGGGAAGACTTTGTAGATTGTGCTACTAAGGCTTCTGAAGGACGGTTACTTGGAGGTAAAGTGCATGACTATCAAGGATTGGACAATTTAATTATGAGGGAGCATATACTTAATAATTGTCAGAATCAGCTTTTGCACCAGTACCTGGTAGACTCAGATCGGACCTCTCCCCAATAATTGGGAAAGAAGGCAGACAAGTGGGTCAGAACCAGGGTGAGGCAGAAGGTACAGAAACAAGGTGGTGAACCCAAGAAGCAAGATCCCAAAAACTCTGATAAGGGTGGGGAGAAGGGTAAAGACCAGAAGTCTTCACAAGGGCCCCAAAAATCTTCTTCAGGTGGGGATTCAAAGTCTAACAAGGGAAACGGCCAAAAGAAACCATGGTGCAAGATTTGTAAACAGAAAACTCACTGGACCAGTGATTGCACCAAGTCCAAACAATCTACTACAGCCACCACTGCCCCTAAGGCAACTATTCCCCCTAGTACAGATACAATTGGTGGTGGTAATGTTCAGAATATGGGTGTAGTAGGGTTGACCCTGGGTTCTGAGATGGACTCTGGCCTAGTCAAAGTTCCAACTCAGGCTGTGTTTGTATGTGATGGGGGCATCGATATGTCCCCCTGTGTGAGTCCCAGTAATCTGGGCAAATATAGACAACAGCCTTTAATAAATGGAATAGAGTCTTTGGCATTCAGGGACACAGGAGCAAGTATCACAATGGTGACAAAAGATGTTGTGGATCCTGGGCAGATTATACTTGGTGAAATCTACCAAGTGACCAATGTTAGCAATGTCAGAACAGACCATTCTCTGGCAGTTGTTAACTTCTCCTGGGGAGGGGTAACTGGCCTTAAGAAGGTTGTGGTAAGTGTAGACCTACCCGTACTGTGCTTGCTTGGCAATGATCTAGAAACTTCAGCATGGGCTGAAGTGGAGCTCAGGACACATGCAGATATGTTAGGGATCCCTGCTTATGTCTTTGCTGTGACTAGTATATAGCACCAGGGAGAAGTGCCTGGTGTCCCTCAGATGCACTCCTTATTGGTCCACGGAGGGCCTAAAAATTGTTTAAATAAATTTCACAGTAAATTCCATCCTTGTTGGGTAGTGAAATTAAATGTAAATGTTCTTGAAAACAATATAATAATCCCAATGCATTTCGAGTCTAACGACTCTTCATCAGGGGATAATGATCCTGTAAATAAATGAATGATTTATGATCACTTTCAAGACAAGACCTAACGTTGCACAAAATATGAGAGTAATATAGAGGTTCGTAGTGTGATGCGAAGCGTGAATATAGGCACCCAGTTTAATGAGCCACTAGATAACAAAAAGGAAAAGTGTGGAGTTAAACATGATGGAGCAATTACAATTGTTGAAAAATTGTAGAAGGGAGTGCATGCAATTCATGCCTCAAAAGTGAAGAGAGGAAAATTAGGAAAATTAGTGTGCACCGATAAATTGAAACTGTGCTCAACGTGAAGCCATGAGCGTGAATGCGGCGTGTGACTTCAATAAACGAAGTAAATCGGGGTGAATCTTGTCACGGTAAGATAATCATGCCAATAATTTGGGCTGTGCTCAAAGTGAAGCCGTGAACGTGAATACGGCGTGTGACTTCGATAAACGGGGTAAATCAGGGTGAATTGTGTCACGGTAAAATAATCGTGCAGGGGTATTAACTGCAGTGAGATTACCTTATCGGATGCCATACTATGAATCCGTCATGGTAATCGTAACTCTACACGACGTAATGTCTGAAAATAAATTAAGGAAGATGAAGGGCATGCTGACATGAACGCCGGGGAGTTCAAAAGCGGCAAGAAAAACAAAGTATACATTAAACAGCTTACCTAAGAATGAGAGGTCTCCTATTAAAACGCAGTATGGGAAAGTAACGAAGGAATTACTAAACATGCGAGTATTTCAGTACGTCAAGGGAGGTCAGACAGAAAAATAGGACAGGTGGGAAACGCGAAACGCGCCATGTTGGAGGTTGTTGGTATTGCAAAAGCATTTATGATAAATGACAAGTACTAAACAACGAAAATATAAAAATAAAAAGAGAAAAAGAAATGGACAAAGTGGAAGAAGTTATAGGTCCAGAGGCAAACAAATGTGGGAGGTGAAACGAGGAAATATTCCAAAAGAAAGATCTCAATCAATAGCGATGTGTGAGAGTAACAGAGAAAAGTTATCTGGGCGCACGATTTTTAGAAAGCGTCGAAATGGGGCTAACGAGGAGTGCGGTCTTTCTCAGGAAGTATGAAGTTGTGAGAGCATGCGTGTTAACAAAAGTATGCGATGTGACGAACTGGCATATCTGAGGTGTTGCTTTGGTGCCAGATTAACAACGTATGAGAACCTGATAAAAACTAGTGTAGGCGGGTGTAAACAACGGATCTAGACATTATTCACGAGAGAAACAAATATAGGAGCTATAATAGAAAAAAACAAGTAATAAAAAAGGTGATGAAGATGATGGGAGTATAAACAAGAAAGTGAAGAGTAATGGTATCAGTGGCAAGGTGATATATATAGTACTGAGATACATAGATCACAAAAAACAGCTATATTCCAAACGGTCATTAAGTCCTTTGGGGTGACAGGAATCAAGTCTTTTTATCAAGATGAGTTCTTTTTGTAGAAGTCTTTTGGTGTTGTCTTTACCCTGTATCATGTTCACGACTTCTAATACCAGAAATCTCAATTGGCTGATGTTGTGCCTCTCTTTGTTGAAGTGCACTGCGACAAATGATTTTTCAGAAATAGTTCTGATGTTGCTCTTGTGCTCAGTTAGTCTCACTTTGATCTTGCGCTCAGTCTTTCCCACGTATGGTAGTCCGCAAGGACATTTTAATAAGTAGATCAGATTTTTTGAATCACATGTAGCAGTGGTGTGTAGTCGAATCGGTGTTCCTTTGGTGGGATGTAAAATATGGGTGCCTTTAATTATGTTATAGCAGTGACCACAGTTCAAACAAGGGATTGTTCCTCTGTGAATGGTGGTTATAGGTTTAGAAGGTTTGGTTAAAAGTTCCTTCAATTTTTTTGTACGCTGGTATGCGAATAGTGGTTGAGAGTTAAAAATCCCATTAAAGTCACTTTCATTGCGAATCATAGGGCAGTATTTCAACATCACTCTTTTAATTTGTTGACTTTTTGTAGAATATTTGGGTACGAATACCGGTCTGTTGGTCGTGTCCACTTTTTCTGATTTGTTGAGTAGTTGTGATCGTTCGATAGACTGTGCTCTCTCAATGGCATTGGTTATGACCGGGGTAGGATATTTTCTTTCTTTGAATTTGGTAATTGAGTATTCTTTGTTTTTTTCGAAGATTTCTTTGTTGGATGAAATTCATTTGATCCTTAGAATTTGTGAATAGGGTAAATGTCTTTTCAATGAAGTCTGATGACAACTGTCGTAATGAAGGGTGTTGTTTCTGTCGGTATCTTTTCTGTAAAGGTCTGTCATCAATTTTTTGCCTTGTCTCATAACCAATATATCCAAAAACGGTATCTGATGAGAGTTAATGTTGTGGGTAAATTGGATTCTATCATCAATGGTATTAAAAAATTTCAGGAATTGATGCAGATCAACAATTTCTCCTCTCCATATAAAAAAAATGTCATATCCAGAACTGTAAGATTTTATTGCACCACTCAGGGTTGAATACAATGTGATCACGTTCTAATTTGTGCATATAGAGATTAGCATAGCATGGAGCTGCACAATTGCCCATTGAAGTGCCAGATAGTTGTTGAAAGAATTCGTTGTTCCATCTAAAATAACTGTGGTGTAAAGTGAATTGTAACAATTCTAATATGAACACTTTCAAATTTTCTTCAAGTGGTTGCTCGATAAGAAATGATTCAACTGCTTCGATACCTTGCAAATGCGGGATTGATGTATATAAGGCACATACATCGATGGTACATAAGGTGATCGGGTCTTTGTCATTCAACTCGATGGTGTTGATTTTGTTGAGGAAATCGGTGGTATCACGTATGTAAGTTAACATCTTTTGAACGATGGGTTGTAAGTATTTGTCGATGTATTTGCCCGTAGGCTCATGGATCGTGTTGGTGGTTGATACGATCGGTCTAAACGGTGGATTTTGCAGCTGTTTATGTACTTTAGGTAACATATACAATGTAGGGCTGCCTGGATTTTTTCATAAAAGATACTTCTTGTGTTTATCGGTAATGGTTCCCAAAGATCTCACTGATTCAACGATGATGGCAAGAATTTTTTGAAAATCGTCGGTGGGATCTTGAAGAAGTTTCATGTAGGTAAATTGGTCTGTTACATGTTCAGTGACTTTCTGATTGGAAAAAGAAGTGTCATGACTATAACGGCCCCTCCTTTGTCGGCTTTACAGAATGTGATGTCTTTGTTGTTTGCAAGGTTCATTAAGATTTGTCTTTCTTTTGTTGTCAGGTTCGAAATTTTCTGATTGGGCTTCTGATGAATTGATTTAAGTTGCTTGAGTATGAAAGTTTCGTATGAATCCAACATTTTGTGGCTGATAGAGGCCATAAATTTGCTGGGATGTTTCAAGCCTGTGGCGGTATCCTGAGAGACTAAAGGTTGTTGAGGAACGATATTGTTAAAAAAGTGTTTCAGGCGTAGGTTTCTCATGAATTTGAACACTGCAATTTCTGTGTCCAATTCGTTGGAGTGATAAGTAGGTATAAATGAAGTGCCTTTTTGAAGCAAGTTTATTTGTTGTTTTGATAATGCTGTATGCGAGATGTTAATGATCAACGATGACTCCTGGTTGGTTTCGCCACTGGTTGTTCCTTTGCTTTTGCGCTTGCTCCTCCTGGTTCTACGGGGAGGTGTTGGCCTGTCTCTAAAAGAGGCTGTCCAGTTTGAGAGCCTGCTGTGGGGATTTCATTTGTGTCTCTTTATTTTTAAGCATCTTTATTAGATTGATTCTTGTCCATCCTGGATCTGTCTATGAATTCAGTGGATGTAGAACTTTCTCTATCGGTTGATCTGTTGGTAAATGAACGCTGTTGTCTACGCTGAGCGTAGATTTCAGCCCAATTGTAAACCTCTCCGTGCTTGTAGTCGATGGTGTCACGTTTTTACTTCCTGATTTTTCTATCATTAATCTCTCGGGCGTATTTGTCAAGTTGTGTATTGACGTCGTTAAGCATGGTGTCAAGTTCATCGGTGGATAATCTTGAACTCAGGTCCCTTTTTAGTTGTTGGATTTCCTTGTCTAAATTTTCAAGGATTTTTGCAAGTTCATCTACGATGAGTAAGATTAGGTCTAATGAGCATTTATTGAGAATGGCATACCATTTTTCTGTAAATTTGGGGTTATTTTTGCAGAGGGTTGACTTTAGTGAAATTCTGAGCCCACGTGGAATTCTCTGTGCCCTATGATATCTCAGTAGTGTACTGGCATGTAAACGTTGGTTTATTTCTCTTTTGGTAATATAGAGTAATTGTTTTATCATACTTTGAGTTGAAGCAGAGCTGGTTTCTGAAGGGTCCGTGTCTTGGATTAAAGCATAACTTCGATTGGTGCCTTCCAAGAGGAGGAGCAGTAGGGTTAAGGGAGTGCTTTCCTACTTGACTCAGAATGCTGATCAGTCTCCTCAGGGAGATGATCTTGAGCCTGAAGAAGGAACTGTCCCAGAGGAGCTTGAACCTGACCAGGTTGGGTTCTTGGGGTCAGGGGACCCTTCCTGGTCTGAACTGAGCCAGGAGCAGAAAAACTGCCCCTCTCTTGAACCCCTCAGAAAGCAAGCTGCTGATGAGGCTGCTAGGAATGCTAGTGGCACCCATAACGTTTATTGGGATGATCGACTACTTTATTCAGAGTGTAGAGACCCCAAGCCTGGTATATCCAGGGGGTTGGTTATACCTCTGAAGTTTAGGGGCTTCCAATTGACACTAGCCCATGATATTCCCCTAGCAGAACACCTGGGCCAGAACAAGACTTGGGACAGAATTGTCCCTCACTTTCACTGGCCCCACATGTCTGAAGACACTAAGGAGTTTTGTCGCTCCTGTGTGACCTGCCAAGCCAGTGGCAAGGCAGGTGGAACCACAAAAGCCTCCCTGATACTACTACCTGTGGTAGGGGTTCCCTTTGAGAGGGTTGGGATTGACATTGTTGGTCTCATGGATCCTCAAGACAGCATCTGGGCACAGATTTATACTGGTGGTGGTGGACCATGCCGCCAGGTACCCAGAAGCAATTCCCCTAAGGACCACTACAGCACCTGTGGTGGCAAGAGCTCTCTTGGGCGTATTCTCAAGAGTAGGCTTTCCGAAGGAGGTAGTATCTGACAGGGGTGCAAAGTCTAGTTACTTGACTGCTATGTGGAAGGAGTGTGGAGTGAACTACAAGTTCACCACACCCTATCACCCATAATGCAATGGTTTAGTTGAAAGGTTCAACAAAACCTTAAAGGGCATGATTAAAGGACTCCCAGAAAAGCTTAGGCAAAGATGGGACATACTCTTTCCCTGCCTTTTATTTGCATACAGGGAGGTGCCTCAAAAGGGGGTTGGTTACAGCCCTTTTGAATTTTTGTTTAGTCACCCTGTCAGGGGTCCATTGTGTCTGGTTAAGGAAGGATGGGAGTTACCTCTCAAGCCCCCCAAACAGGACATAGTGGACTATGTACTTGGTCTCCTCTCCAGGATGGCTGAGTATATGAAAAAGGCAACCAAAAACCTTGAGGCTAACCAGGAATTACAAAAAGCCTGGCATGACCAAAAGGCTATACTGACTGTCTACCAACCAGGACAGAAAGTGTGGGTGATGGAGCCTGTGGCCCCAGAAGCGCTCCAGGACAAATAGAGTGGCCCCCATATAATTGTTGAACAGAAAGGGGAGATCACCTACTTGTGGGAAGGTGGTGGGAGCACGCTGACTTCACGTCTCGGCGTCATTACCTCTAAGCATCTTGGTCAGTGTAGTTCATTATTCTTGACACAGGACAAAGTTCGAAATTTCACTTGGCTCAATTCCATGATTTTCATAGCGTATCCCTAGACACGTGTTTCTGGATTTCTCCGTCATCAGTAGGGAAAAAGTTTGTAGGTTGCTGGACATGCTGCCGCTTAATTTTCTCAGGCACAATTCCACTCAGGGCATGCAGGCACTCCCGAGCTCATCAGCTCAAGGCGGCTCGAGGGAGCCTTTTAAATTGTGGGAAGGTGGTGGGAGCACGCTGACTTCACGTCTCGGCGTCATTACCTCTAAGCATCTTGGTCAGTGTAGTTCATTATTCTTGACACAGGACAAAGTTCGAAATTTCACTTGGCTCAATTCCATGATTTTCATAGCGTATCCCTAGACACGTGTTTCTGGATTTCTCCGTCATCAGTAGGGAAAAAGTTCGTAGGTTGCTGGACGTGCTGCCGCTTAATTTTCTCAGGCACAATTCCACTCAGGGCATGCAGGCACTCCCGAGCTCATCAGCTCAAGGCGGCTCGAGGGAGCCTTTTAAATTGTGGGAAGGTGGTTGGAGCACGCTGACTTCACGTCTCGGCGTCATTACCTCTAAGCATCTTGGTCAGTGTAGTTCATTATTCTTGACACAGGACAAAGTTCGAAATTTCACTTGGCTCAATTCCATGATTTTCATAGCGTATCCCTAGACACGTGTTTCTGGATTTCTCCGTCATCAGTAGGGAAAAAGTTCGTAGGTTGCTGGACGTGCTGCCGCTTAATTTTCTCAGGCACAATTCCACTCAGGGCATGCAGGCACTCCCGAGCTCATCAGCTCAAGGCGGCTCGAGGGAGCCTTTTAAATTGTGGGAAGGTGGTTGGAGCACGCTGACTTCACGTCTCGGCGTCATTACCTCTAAGCATCTTGGTCAGTGTAGTTCATTATTCTTGACACAGGACAAAGTTCGAAATTTCACTTGGCTCAATTCCATGATTTTCATAGCGTATCCCTAGACACGTGTTTCTGGATTTCTCCGTCATCAGTAGGGAAAAAGTTCGTAGGTTGCTGGACGTGCTGCCGCTTAATTTTCTCAGGCACAATTCCACTCAGGGCATGCAGGCACTCCCGAGCTCGTCAGCTCAAGGCGGCTCGAGGGAGCCTTTTAAATTGTGGGAAGGTGGTGGGAGCACGCTGACTTCACGTCTCGGCGTCATTACCTCTAAGCATCTTGGTCAGTGTAGTTCATTATTCTTGACACAGGACAAAGTTCGAAATTTCACTTGGCTCAATTCCATGATTTTCATAGCGTATCCCTAGACACGTGTTTCTGGATTTCTCCGTCATCAGTAGGGAAAAAGTTCGTAGGTTGCTGGACGTGCTGCCGCTTAATTTTCTCAGGCACAATTCCACTCAGGGCATGCAGGCACTCCCGAGCTCGTCAGCTCAAGGCGGCTCGAGGGAGCCTTTTAAATTGTGGGAAGGTGGTGGGAGCACGCTGACTTCACGTCTCGGCGTCATTACCTCTAAGCATCTTGGTCAGTGTAGTTCATTATTCTTGACACAGGACAAAGTTCGAAATTTCACTTGGCTCAATTCCATGATTTTCATAGCGTATCCCTAGACACGTGTTTCTGGATTTCTCCGTCATCAGTAGGGAAAAAGTTCGTAGGTTGCTGGACGTGCTGCCGCTTAATTTTCTCAGGCACAATTCCACTCAGGGCATGCAGGCACTCCCGAGCTCGTCAGCTCAAGGCGGCTCGAGGGAGCCTTTTAAATTGTGGGAAGAGGGTGGGAGCACGCTGACTTCACGTCTCGGCGTCATTACCTCTAAGCATCTTGGTCAGTGTAGTTCATTATTCTTGACACAGGACAAAGTTCGAAATTTCACTTGGCTCAATTCCATGATTTTCATAGCGTATCCCTAGACACGTGTTTCTGGATTTCTCCGTCATCAGTAGGGAAAAAGTTTATAGGTTGCTGGACGTGCTGCCGCTTAATTTTCTCAGGCACAATTCCACTCAGGGCATGCAGGCACTCCCGAGCTCGTCAGCTCAAGGCGGCTCGAGGGAGCCTTTTAAATTGTGGGAAGGTGGTGGGAGCACGCTGACTTCACGTCTCGGCGTCATTACCTCTAAGCATCTTGGTCAGTGTAGTTCATTATTCTTGACACAATACAAAGTTCGAAATTTCACTTGGCTCAATTCCATGATTTTCATAGCGTATCCCTAGACACGTGATTTTGGATTTCTCCGTCATCAGTAGGGAAAAAGTTCGTAGGTTGCTGGACGTGCTGCCGCTTAATTTTCTCAGGCACAATTCCACTCAGGGCATGCAGGCACTCCCGAGCTCGTCAGCTCAAGGCGGCTCGAGGGAGCCTTTTAAATTGTGGGAAGGTGGTGGGAGCACGCTGACTTCACGTCTCGGCGTCATTACCTCTAAGCATCTTGGTCAGTGTAGTTCATTATTCTTGACACAGGACAAAGTTCGAAATTTCACTTGGCTCAATTCCATGATTTTCATAGCGTATCCCTAGACACGTGTTTCTGGATTTCTCCGTCATCAGTAGGGAAAAAGTTCGTAGGTTGCTGGACGTGCTGCCGCTTAATTTTCTCAGGCACAATTCCACTCAGGGCATGCAGGCACTCCCGAGCTCGTCAGCTCAAGGCGGCTCGAGGGAGCCTTTTAAATTGTGGGAAGGTGGTGGGAGCACGCTGACTTCACGTCTCGGCGTCATTACCTCTAAGCATCTTGGTCAGTGTAGTTCATTATTCTTGACACAGGACAAAGTTCGAAATTTCACTTGGCTCAATTCCATGATTTTCATAGCGTATCCCTAGACACGTGTTTCTGGATTTCTCCGTCATCAGTAGGGAAAAAGTTCGTAGGTTGCTGGACGTGCTGCCGCTTAATTTTCTCAGGCACAATTCCACTCAGGGCATGCAGGCACTCCCGAGCTCGTCAGCTCAAGGCGGCTCGAGGGAGCAGCACGTCCAGCAACCTACTAACTTTTTCCCTACTGATGACGGAGAAATCCAGAAACACGTGTCTAGGGATACGCTATGAAAATCATGGAATTGAGCCAAGTGAAATTTCGAACTTTGTCCTGTGTCAAGAATAATGAACTACACTGACCAAGATGCTTAGAGGTATGTAAGCGGGTCGCACAGAGGACACGAACACGGGAGGATGGGGTGAGGCGTTTTATTGAAGGTTCACAAAAAAGGTCGCGATGAGTTCTCCCTCGGTGGTAGGATGTCAGGGTCGGGGCGCTGTTCTTGGTCCTCGTGGGCTAGCGTCCCTCTTCTCTCTTCTCCCGGTTTCCCGTAAGGAGGGCTCTCGCCGTGCCAATGGAAAGAAAGAAGGAGAGGTGGCTGTTAGGAACGAGTGTTCTGTTTATCACGCTGTATAAGGGAGGGGAGTGAGGGTAATAGTAGGCCTGGGCAAAAATTTCGTTCCGTTCGCGGAAATTGCGATAATTTGACATTTTTGCGTTCCGCGGAGAGCGCGAAAATGTCAAAAATTCCGGTTTCCGCAGCTTGGCGATAATTTGTTTCTTGCTCGCGCTGTAAAATGATACATTCTCGCGCGCGCGCGATCGCCTTACCTGAATCCCTGCGTTCGCCGACAAGTTTTCTTGATCCGGTCGCGTTCTCCATGAGATGTTGTATTGTTTTTAGCCATTTGCGCTGTCTCGCGACAGTTCGCGCCCGCAGTGACGTCATGCGTCGCGCGATCACGTCTTTCTTCTCGCGATCATGCACCGCGAGAACAACTCAAAACAAGATGGCCGCGCCCGCAAGCAGCCACATGGGTAAGTTGGCGACCCGCAACCATGCAGAAAATCGCGCGAACATGCCAGAAAAAAACTTCCGCATCTTCGCGATATTTCTGCTTGTTTGCGATAATTTTAAACATTCTCGCGATAATTTGCGAAGGTTAATTCCGCAAATTCCGCCCACCCCTAGGTAATAGACTCGTGATAAGGTGCTCTCCAACGAACGGTCGTGAAGGGGGTGAGTGAAAGGGAGGACGTGCAGTACTAGGTACGGCGGTAAGCGGCGGCGTTCAGTGGCGCTCTCTCCTCTCCCGCCTCCCGACCCAACCCGTGAAGCGATCCCGTACCTGGGATAGCCACGCACCTCCTCCTGGGGCGTGGCTCGGCGGAGCGTGAATGCCGCGGTCTCCTGCCTCCGGCCTCGGTTCCTCCTCGCGTCCTCTGCTCCTCTTCGGTCCTTCGCTTCGCTCTGTCCCGTCTTCTTCCTCCGGTTCACCGTTGTGCTCTGTCTCCTTCCGTCCTCCGGTGTCGTCTCACGCCACTGTCTTCTTCTCGCGGGTTCTTATTGGCGACTGGCCGTCTACGGTGGAGTAGAGGGCGGGGCTATCCTGGAAGACGTCCCAATTAAAGGCACAGTGTTCCGTGCTAGTGCCGTCTGACGTCTCTGCTGGCCACGGGTTGTCCTGAGGGACACAAAACAAGTCACTGGTCAGTTCAGGAGGGGACCACCATTCTCCTCCTTCCAGTACGGAGTCCGGGTGGTCCCCGTGACAAGGTAATGACGCCGAGACGTGAAGTCAGCGTGCTCCCACCACCTTCCCACAATTTAAAAGGCTCCCTTGAGCCGCCTTGAGCTGACGAGCTCGGCAGTGCCTGCATGCCCTGAGTGGAATTGTGCCTGAGAAAATTAAGCGGCAGCACGTCCAGCAACCTACGAACTTTTTCCCTACTGATGACGGAGAAATCCAGAAACACGTGTCTAGGGATACGCTATGAAAATCATGGAATTGAGCCAAGTGAAATTTCGAACTTTGTCCTGTGTCAAGAATAATGAACTACACTGACCAATATATGCTTAGAGGTAATGACGCCGAGACGTGAAGTCAGCGTGCTCCCACCACCTTCCCACAATTTAAAAGGCTCCCTTGAGCCGCCTTGAGCTGACGAGCTTGGAGTGCCTGCATGCCCTGAGTGTAATTGTGCCTGAGAAAATTAAGCGGCAGCACGTCCAGCAACCTACGAACTTTTTCCCTACTGATGACGGAGAAATCCAGAAACACGTGTCTAGGGATACGCTATGAAAATCATGGAATTGAGCCAAGTGAAATTTCGAACTTTGTCCTGTGTCAAGAATAATGAACTACACTGACCAAGATGCTTAGAGGTAATGACGCCGAGACGTGAAGTCAGCGTGCTCCCACCACCTTCCCACAATTTAAAAGGCTCCCTTGAGCCGCCTTGAGCTGACGAGCTCGGGAGTGCCTGCATGCCCTGAGTGGAATTGTGCCTGAGAAAATTAAGCGGCAGCACGTCCAGCAACCTACGAACTTTTTCCCTACTGATGACGGAGAAATCCAGAAACACGTGTCTAGGGATACGCTATGAAAATCATGGAATTGAGCCAAGTGAAATTTTGAACTTTGTCCTGTGTCAAGAATAATGAACTACACTGACCAAGATGCTTAGAGGTAATGACGCCGAGACGTGAAGTCAGCGTGCTCCCATCACCTTCCCACAATTTAAAAGGCTCCCTTGAGCCGCCTTGAGCTGATGAGCTCGGGAGTGCCTGCATGCCCTGAGTGGAATTGTGCCTGAGAAAATTAAGCGGCAGCACGTCCAGCAACCTACGAACTTTTTCCCTACTGATGACGGAGAAATCCAGAAACACATGTCTAGGGATACGCTATGAAAATCATGGAATTGAGCCAAGTGAAATTTCGAACTTTGTCCTGTGTCAAGAATAATGAACTACACTGACCAAGATGCTTAGAGGTAATGACGCTGAGACGTGAAGTCAGCGTGCTCCCACCACCTTCCCACAATTTAAAAGGCTCCCTTGAGCCGCCTTGAGCTGACGAGCTCGGGAGTGCCTGCATGCCCTGAGTGGAATTGTGCCTGAGAAAATTAAGCGGCAGCACGTCCAGCAACCTACGAACTTTTTCCCTACTGATGACGGAGAAATCCAGAAACACGTGTCTAGGGATACGCTATGAAAATCATGGAATTGAGCCAAGTGAAATTTCGAACTTTGTCCTGTGTCAAGAATAATGAACTACACTGACCAAGATGCTTAGAGGTAATGACGCCGAGACGTGAAGTCAGCGTGCTCCCACCACCTTCCCACAATTTAAAAGGCTCCCTTGAGCCGCCTTGAGCTGACGAGCTCGGGAGTGCCTGCATGCCCTGAGTGGAATTGTGCCTGAGATAATTAAGCGGCAGCACGTCCAGCAACCTACGAACTTTTTCCCTACTGATGACGGAGAAATCCAGAAACACGTGTCTAGGGATACGCTATGAAAATCATGGAATTGAGCCAAGTGAAATTTCGAACTTTGTCCTGTGTCAAGAATAATGAACTACACTGACCAAGATGCTTAGAGGTAATGACGCCGAGACGTGAAGTCAGCGTGCTCCCACCACCTTCCCACAATTTAAAAGGCTCCCTTGAGCCGCCTTGAGCTGATGAGCTCGGGAGTGCCTGCATGCCCTGAGTGGAATTATGCCTGAGAAAATTAAGCGGCAGCACGTCCAGCAACCTACGAACTTTTTCCCTACTGATGACGGAGAAATCCAGAAACACATGTCTAGGGATACGCTATGAAAATCATGGAATTGAGCCAAGTGAAATTTCGAACTTTGTCCTGTGTCAAGAATAATGAACTACACTGACCAAGATGCTTAGAGGTAATGACTCCGAGACGTGAAGTCAGCGTGCTCCCACCACCTTCCCACAATTTAAAAGGCTCCCTTGAGCCGCCTTGAGCTGACGAGCTCGGGAGTGCCTGCATGCACTGAGTGGAATTGTGCCTGAGAAAATTAAGCGGCAGCACGTCCAGCAACCTATGAACTTTTTCCCTACTGATGACGGAGAAATCCAGAAACACGTGTCTAGGGATACACTATGAAAATCATGGAATTGAGCCAAGTGAAATTTCGAACTTTGTCCTGTGTCAAGAATAATGAACTACACTGACCAAGATGCTTAGAGGTAATGACGCCGAGACGTGAAGTCAGCGTGCTCCCACCACCTTCCCACAATTTAAAAGGCTCCCTTGAGCCGCCTTGAGCTGACGAGCTCGGGAGTGCCTGCATGCCCTGAGTGGAATTGTGCCTGAGAAAATTAAGCGGCAGCACGTCCAGCAACCTACGAACTTTTTCCCTACTGATGACGGAGAAATCCAGAAACACGTGTCTAGGGATACGCTATGAAAATCATGGAATTGAGCCAAGTGGAATTTCGAACTTTGTCCTGTGTCAAGAATAATGAACTACACTGACCAAGATGCTTAGAGGTAATGACGCCGAGACGTGAAGTCAGCGTGCTCCCACCACCTTCCCACAATTTAAAAGGCTCCCTTGAGCCGCCTTGAGCTGACGAGCTCGGGAGTGCCTGCATGCCCTGAGTGGAATTGTGCCTGAGAAAATTAAGCGGCAGCACGTCCAGCAACCTACGAACTTTTTCCCTACTGATGACGGAGAAATCCAGAAACACGTGTCTAGGGATACACTATGAAAATCATGGAATTGAGCCAAGTGAAATTTCGAACTTTGTCCTGTGTCAAGAATAATGAACTACACTGACCAAGATGCTTAGAGGTAATGACTCCGAGACGTGAAGTCAGCGTGCTCCCACCACCTTCCCACAATTTAAAAGGCTCCCTTGAGCCGCCTTGAGCTGACGAGCTCGGGAGTGCCTGCATGCCCTGAGTGGAATTGTGCCTGAGAAAATTACGCGGCAGCACGTCCAGCAACCTATGAACTTTTTCCTTACTGATGACGGAGAAATCCAGAAACACGTGTCTAGGGATACGCTATGAAAATCATGGAATTGAGCCAAGTGAAATTTCGAACTTTGTCCTGTGTCAAGAATAATGAACTACACTGACCAAGATGCTTAGAGGTAATGACGCCGAGACGTGAAGTCAGCGTGCTCCCACCACCTTCCCACAATTTAAAAGGCTCCCTTGAGCCGCCTTGAGCTGATGAGCTCGGGAGTGCCTGCATGCCCTGAGTGGAATTGTGCCTGAGAAAATTAAGCGGCAGCACGTCCAGCAGCCTACGAACTTTTTCCCTACTGATGACGGAGAAATCCAGAAACACGTGTCTAGGGATACGCTATGAAAATCATGGAATTGAGCCAAGTGAAATTTCGAACTTTGTCCTGTGTCAAGAATAATGAACTACACTGACCAAGATGCTTAGAGGTAATGACGCCGAGACATGAAGTCAGCGTGCTCCCACCACCTTCCCACAATTTAAAAGGCTCCCTTGAGCCGCCTTGAGCTGACGAGCTCGGGAGTGCCTGCATGCCCTGAGTGGAATTGTGCCTGAGAAAATTAAGCGGCAGCACGTCCAGCAACCTACGAACTTTTTCCCTACTGATGACGGAGAAATCCAGAAACACGTGTCTAGGGATACGCTATGAAAATCATGGAATTGAGCCAAGTGAAATTTCGAACTTTGTCCTGTGTCAAGAATAATGAACTACACTGACCAAGATGCTTAGAGGTAATGACGCCGAGACGTGAAGTCAGCGTGCTCCCACCACCTTCCCACAATTTAAAAGGCTCCCTTGAGCCGCCTTGAGCTGACGAGCTCGGGAGTGCCTGCATGCCCTGAGTGGAATTGTGCCTGAGAAAATTAAGCGGCAGCACGTCCAGCAACCTACGAACTTTTTCCCTACTGATGACGGAGAAATCCAGAAACACGTGTCTAGGGATACGCTATGAAAATCATGGAAATGAGCCAAGTGAAATTTCGAACTTTGTCCTGTGTCAAGAATAATGAACTACACTGACCAAGATGCTTAGAGGTAATGACGCCGAGACGTGAAGTCAGCGTGCTCCCACCACCTTCCCACAATTTAAAAGGCTCCCTTGAGCTGCCTTGAGCTGACGAGCTCGGGAGTGCCTGCATGCCCTGAGTGGAATTGTGCCTGAGAAAATTAAGCGGCAGCACGTCCAGCAGCCTACGAACCTTTTCCCTACTGATGACGGAGAAATCCAGAAACACGTGTCTAGGGATACGCTATGAAAATCATGGAATTGAGCCAAGTGAAATTTCGAACTTTGTCCTGTGTCAAGAATAATGAACTACACTGACCAAGATGCTTAGAGGTAATGACGCCGAGACGTGAAGTCAGCGTGCTCCCACCACCTTCCCACAATTTAAAAGGCTCCCTTGAGCCGCCTTGAGCTGACGAGCTCGGGAGTGCCTGCATGCCCTGAGTGGAATTGTGCCTGAGAAAATTAAGCGGCAGCACGTCCAGCAACCTACGAACTTTTTCCCTACTGATGACGGAGAAATCCAGAAACACGTGTCTAGGGATACGCTATGAAAATCATGGAATTGAGCCAAGTGAAATTTCGAACTTTTTCCTGTGTCAAGAATAATGAACTACACTGACCAAGATGCTTAGAGGTAATGACGCCGAGACGTGAAGTCAGCGTGCTCCCACCACCTTCCCACAATTTAAAAGGCTCCCTTGAGCCGCCTTGAGCTGACGAGCTCGGGAGTGCCTGCATGCCCTGAGTGGAATTGTGCCTGAGAAAATTAAGCGGCAGCACGTCCAGCAACCTACGAACTTTTTCCCTACTGATGACGGAGAAATCCAGAAACACGTGTCTAGGGATACGCAATGAAAATCATGGAATTGAGCCAAGTGAAATTTCGAACTTTGTCCTGTGTCAAGAATAATGAACTACACTGACCAAGATGCTTAGAGGTAATGACTCCGAGACGTGAAGTCAGCGTGCTCCCACCACCTTCCCACAATTTAAAAGGCTCCCTTGAGCCGCCTTGAGCTGACGAGCTCGGGAGTGCCTGCATGCCCTGAGTGGAATTGTGCCTGAGAAAATTAAGCGGCAGCACGTCCAGCAACCTATGAACTTTTTCCCTACTGATGACGGAGAAATCCAGAAACACGTGTCTAGGGATACGCTATGAAAATCATGGAATTGAGCCAAGTGAAATTTCGAACTTTGTCCTGTGTCAAGAATAATGAACTACACTGACCAAGATGCTTAGAGGTAATGACGCCGAGACGTGAAGTCAGCGTGCTCCCACCACCTTCCCACAATTTAAAAGGCTCCCTTGAGCCGCCTTGAGCTGACGAGCTCGGGAGTGCCTGCATGCCCTGAGTGGAATTGTGCCTGAGAAAATTAAGCGGCAGCACGTCCAGCAACCTACGAACTTTTTCCCTACTGATGACGGAGAAATCCAGAAACACGTGTCTAGGGATACGCTATGAAAATCATGGAATTGAGCCAAGTGAAATTTCGAACTTTGTCCTGTGTCAAGAATAATGAACTACACTGACCAAGATGCTTAGAGGTAATGACGCCGAGACGTGAAGTCAGCGTGCTCCCACCACCTTCCCACAATTTAAAAGGCTCCCTTGAGCCGCCTTGAGCTGACGAGCTCGGGAGTGCCTGCATGCCCTGAGTGGAATTGTGCCTGAGAAAATTAAGCGGCAGCACGTCCAGCAGCCTACGAACTTTTTCCCTACTGATGACGGAGAAATCCAGAAACACGTGTCTAGGGATACGCTATGAAAATCATGGAATTGAGCCAAGTGAAATTTCGAACTTTGTCCTGTGTCAAGAATAATGAACTACACTGACCAAGATGCTTAGAGGTAATGACGCCGAGACATGAAGTCAGCGTGCTCCCACCACCTTCCCACAATTTAAAAGGCTCCCTTGAGCCGCCTTGAGCTGACGAGCTCGGGAGTGCCTGCATGCCCTGAGTGGAATTGTGCCTGAGAAAATTAAGCGGCAGCACGTCCAGCAACCTACGAACTTTTTCCCTACTGATGACGGAGAAATCCAGAAACACGTGTCTAGGGATACGCTATGAAAATCATGGAATTGAGCCAAGTGAAATTTTGAACTTTGTCCTGTGTCAAGAATAATGAACTACACTGACCAAGATGCTTAGAGGTAATGACGCCGAGACGTGAAGTCAGCGTGCTCCCACCACCTTCCCACAATTTAAAAGGCTCCCTTGAGCCGCCTTGAGCTGACGAGCTCGGGAGTGCCTGCATGCCCTGAGTGGAATTGTGCCTGAGAAAATTAAGCGGCAGCACGTCCAGCAACCTACGAACTTTTTCCCTACTGATGACTGAGAAATCCAGAAACACGTGTCTAGGGATACGCTATGAAAATCATGGAATTGAGCCAAGTGAAATTTCGAACTTTGTCCTGTGTCAAGAATAATGAACTACACTGACCAAGATGCTTAGAGGTAATGACTCCGAGACGTGAAGTCAGCATGCTCCCACCACCTTCCCACAATTTAAAAGGCTCCCTTGAGCCGCCTTGAGCTGACCAGCTCGGGAGTGCCTGCATGCCCTGAGTGGAATTGTGCCTGAGAAAATTACGCGGCAGCACGTCCAGCAGCCTACGAACTTTTTCCCTGCTGATGACGGAGAAATCCAGAAACACGTGTCTAGGGATACGCTATGAAAATCATGGAATTGAGCCAAGTGAAATTTCGAACTTTGTCCTGTGTCAAGAATAATGAACTACACTGACCAAGATGCTTAGAGGTAATGACGCCGAGACGTGAAGTCAGCGTGCTCCCACCACCTTCCCACAATTTAAAAGGCTCCCTCGAGCCGCCTTGAGCTGACGAGCTCGGGAGTGCCTGCATGCCCTGAGTGGAATTGTGCCTGAGAAAATTACGCGGCAGCACGTCCAGCAACCTACGAACTTTTTCCCTACTGATGACGGAGAAATCCAGAAACACGTGTCTAGGGATACGCTATGAAAATCATGGAATTGAGCCAAGTGAAATTTCGAACTTTGTCCTGTGTCAAGAATAATGAACTACACTGACCAAGATGCTTAGAGGTAATGACGCCGAGACGTGAAGTCAGCGTGCTCTTACCACCTTCCCACAATTTAAAAGGCTCCCTTGAGCCGCCTTGAGCTGACGAGCTCGGGAGTGCCTGCATGCCCTGAGTGGAATTGTGCCTGAGAAAATTAAGCGGCAGCACGTCCAGCAACCTACGAACTTTTTCCCTACTGATGACGGAGAAATCCAGAAACACGTGTCTAGGGATACGCTATGAAAATCATGGAATTGAGCCAAGTGAAATTTCGAACTTTGTCCTGTGTCAAGAATAATGAACTACACTGACCAAGATGCTTAGAGGTAATGACTCCGAGACGTGAAGTCAGCGTGCTCCCACCACCTTCCCACAATTTAAAAGGCTCCCTTGAGCCGCCTTGAGCTGACGAGCTCGGGAGTGCCTGCATGCCCTGAGTGGAATTGTGCCTGAGAAAATTAAGCGGCAGCACGTCCAGCAACCTATGAACTTTTTCCCTACTGATGACGGAGAAATCCAGAAACACGTGTCTAGGGATACGCTATGAAAATCATGGAATTGAGCCAAGTGAAATTTCGAACTTTGTCGTGTGTCAAGAATAATGAACTACAATGACCAAGATGCTTAGAGGTAATGACGCCGAGACGTGAAGTCAGCGTGCTCCCACCACCATCCCACAATTTAAAAGGCTCCCTTGAGCCGCCTTGAGCTGACGAGCTCGGTAGTGCCTGCATGCCCTGAGTGGAATTGTGCCTGAGAAAATTAAGCGGCAGCACGTCCAGCAACCTACAAACTTTTTCCCTACTGATGACGGAGAAATCCAGAAACACGTGTCTAGGGATACGCTATGAAAATCATGGAATTGAGCCAAGTGAAATTTCGAACTTTGTCCTGTGTCAAGAATAATGAACTACACTGACCAAGATGCTTAGAGGTAATGACGCCGAGACGTGAAGTCAGCGTGCTCCCACCACCTTCTCACAATTTAAAAGGCTCCCTTGAGCCGCCTTGAGCTGACGAGCTCGGGAGTGCCTGCATGCCCTGAGTGGAATTGTGCCTGAGAAAATTAAGCGGCAGCACGTCCAGCAACCTACGAACTTTTTCCCTACTGATGACGGAGAAATCCAGAAACACGTGTCTAGGGATACGCTATGAAAATCATGGAATTGAGCCAAGTGAAATTTCGAACTTTGTCCTGTGTCAAGAATAATGAACTACACTGACCAAGATGCTTAGAGGTAATGACGCCGAGACGTGAAGTCAGCGTGCTCCCACCACCTTCCCACAATTTAAAAGGCTCCCTTGAGCCGCCTTGAGCTGACGAGCTCGGGAGTGCCTGCATGCCCTGAGTGGAATTGTGCCTGAGAAAATTAAGCGGCAGCACGTCCAGCAGCCTACGAACTTTTTCCCTACTGATGACGGAGAAATCCAGAAACACGTGTCTAGGGATACGCTATGAAAATCATGGAATTGAGCCAAGTGAAATTTCGAACTTTGTCCTGTGTCAAGAATAATGAACTACACTGACCAAGATGCTTAGAGGTAATGACGCCGAGACATGAAGTCAGCGTGCTGTGGAAATGTGGATTTTCCTGATCAGTTATGTCCCCTATCTTGGACCCCAACGGTTCTATATGCATGTTACAAGTACATGTATGTTCCCTCCAGTTCCAGTTTCTAAGACGCAAACATATGTGTGTCTACCGTCGACATGTTCTCTGTCAGATCCGCCATCGATGGGCTGGATATTCGATTCCTAAGTATGAAAGGCCACCGACTTTATATGGCTAAGTTACTACATTTTTACAGTTCAGGCAAGGAGGCCCGATTCTGTCCTCAAAGCCTTTCCCTGCTCTCTGTCTCTGACAGCTTCAGCTTGAGCTCGCATCTGTATCCATGAACTTTGTCCTACTCCCTGTGCAGCTAACGGTGCCTGCCTCGGCCAGTTTTCGCCTGCCTGCCAAGAAGCTGTATTTCACCTTCGAATTATCTATTTTGCTCTTCAGCCGATGCATTCCTGTCTAGTGATTTAGGTAAACATTTCCTTTAGCTCACAAGCAAAGGACTCAGCCTTTCCGTCCTCCTGCAAGTGATTCATAGCCCTGCTGCCATGGAAAGTTTTCTGCCCCTCGCATCTCATATAGACACTTAGACGCTTGTACACGCACACACAGTTAGTATAGAATAGATTCTGTCCGAGAGTCCTTCCTTGTGGATAACATAGTTCTCTAAACATAGGATGGTAGATATGATTTGGGATTAGGTTGACTTGACCCCCCAGACTTCTCGTCTCCACATGTAGAGCTAAATGTCAAGTCCCCTTCACCCCCTAGTTGCACGTCAATCACACGTCATACTGCTGCGCACGCATCTATGTTAAGTATTATCGTATAGATCCACCTATGTAAGATAATCAGAGCCAATCATGTTTCTTTTTGCTCCTTATTACGCCTAGTTTCGATTACGTGTCACTATGTTAATTTATCTTATCAATTGTTACGCCTTTTTGCATTCGTTTCATTGTAAATGTATAACCTATAAAAGTTACTTCTTGTCAATAAAGTATTGTACTTCACTTCCTGAACCCTCGTGGTGACGGAACCTGAAGGCCGCGACTCGAGTCGGCCATTTTGGATGGAATAAAGCCCATTTAGAAAACCTCCTATACCACGGATTCTGCCTCTTGTTATTTTGAGCTATTTTACTTTATTTTAAGATTCCGTATGAAATTCAGTCCGGTAAAGAAGATTTTATTTACCACATAATGGCGCCCGAACAGGGACACTTTCTCATCTCACGCGCCGGCGGTGCGTTGCAGGCCCGGTCTCCTGCCACAGCTGGACGGATCATAAACGCGTACCAGCAGGATTTCCTGTAAGCTCCCTCCGGTCAAGCGGGGGCGACTGAGGCTGCGATCAACCCAGACGAGGCGGTGAGAAGTGCGAAGTATCCCGACCAGAGCCTAGCTGAGAGAGCAAGATCCGAGGTATACCGAGGCCCACCAGGTTTTTCGAAATCCCGATGTCCAGAGGGTCCGCTGTCCGCAGTCATCGAGTCCTGTCCATTCTCTGAGGCCTTCCGTTTCAAGGAGCTACTCGGTGAGTACCATCGCCGGGGAGGCGTGTTGACGCGCACATAGGTTGTGCCGGTCAAGACGGATTTGGGTACACAAATCCGGTCTGCACTGTTTAGCAGTGTATATGTACTGTTTAGCAGTATATCAAGTATTCCGAAGTATTCAGTTATTGTCAAGAATTCAGCGTGGTGATTAGTTAGGCAGACTGTCATCATTGTCGGTCATTGTTAAATGTTTAATGTTTAATGTTTAAAGTATTCAGAAATGTCTTGCATATTGTGGTATGAATGATTGTTCATTGTTCACTGTTCATTATTGTGGTTTTTCGTATTAAGTGAGTTCAAGAGTAAGTATCAGATCAGTTGTCAATATGCCGCTCTTCTCGAAGTTAAGACAGATTACTACCAGAAAAGGGGTGCTTGAAGAAGCAGTTCCTATTCCTCCTAGGGACACTCCAGGGCATTTTATGTACCATAAGCATGGCTTAGATGCCATATTGTTTCTTGATCTATGGGTAGATTATACCAAGGGATTGCCGGAAAGTCAAAGGTGGCCCGTAGCGGGAACCTGGGATGCAGAGTGCATCATGAAAGTGGAGGAAGAGTTATGGAAAAGAAAGGTCAGACAATCACAGAAAGACGCTGTTGAGTTATGGCGTAAAGAATCTCATAGACGAACAGAAAAAGCACGTAGACAAGAAGAGAGGAGTAAAGAAAGTTCAAATAAAGTTCAAGAAAATCTATTAATTGAGGAAGGTATCCGAGTGAAATCAGAACAAGTAAATAGACAAAGAAATGCTCTTATGAATGGTATGTATCCCCTTCTAGCCGAAGGACTACCTAAGGCTGCTCCAGAGATGCCAAAAGACTTGCCACCCCCATTATTTCCAATTAAGGTACATCCAAAAGGGCATCCCAGAACCGCAGAAGATGTTTTTCTTTCCTCATATCTAGACGACGCAGCTCCCGAGTATGCTAACGCCGCACCACATAGACCGTCTGGCGGAGGGGTTCAACGTCAGGATCAGGTATCTGTCCCCGTGCAACAGCAAGTCCCGACACAAGCTTCGGCAAGCACATCTGTTTCCGCATCTGTCTCCGCAGTCGACTCTACAGAGGTATCGACACCCATAGTTGCTGTGTCACGTTCAACGAACCCATTCACACCCGACGCCCCAGATGGGGCCACGGGAGGTGCTAGCAGTACCTTTACACCACCTAGAATAAATAAACTTGTCTTTCAAGAGTCAGCACATTCACGTACACCAAAATTCGTAAGTGAACGTACGCTTAAGGAACTCCTTGTTAATTGTAGATATGACCCGGTGGTTGGTAAAGAGGACGAAATGGTCCTGGCATCATTACGTATCAGGCGAGCCGCAGAGTATTTAGCAAGGTTACCAGGAATGACTACGCATCTAGATAACATATATCATTTTGTTCAAACAGGACGAGATCCAGGATGTATTAACAGAGCTATGGAATTCCAGAAAGTAGAAATACAGGGGGAACTGTTACGTTTCCTCATAAACTGTGTGATCAGAAATCAAGACCGCCCGGGGGTAGACCCGAATGCAATGCTTATTCTTACAAGATGGAGTCAGAATATATCAGAAGGGAGACACGATAAGCAAAATTGTATAATAGCCATGTGCCGAAAAATCCGTAAAGAAATAGAGCGTATTCATGAAGAAAGATTGGGAACAGACGAGTTTGAGCAAGATGAAGTGTCCGAATCAGGGAATTCCGCAAGACAGTCAGAGACCATAGCCTATATAGGCAGAGGAAGATCCTGTGATAATGCTAGATGTTTTTCTGATCCCATACACTCTGTATGCCCAAATAATAGCAGAACGTATCCGACGCCTGTAATAAATCTGAAGTCTCCTGAACATTCGTTTCAAGCCGCAGATAAAATACTACGAGAACGAAGGGGTTACCACCTCCTCGATTCCATGGATGAGCAAGAATTAGCCAGATCAGCCGTTCACTGGATTGACAGTCCTGAAAAATACGGTGATGAGACCGTAGCACACACGTTTTTTAATCTCAGTACAGATGAACAACGTTTAGCTGGAATCTATATGATTCAGCAACTCCTCATATTATATAAGAGCCAACATGCTGACCCTGGTCCTTTACCTGATATATTAACGGAACTACTCACAAACAGATGGAGAGGTTCTAGTAACAAGCTAATTAAAGAGATATTAGTGTCACGTAAGCAGTATGTCCTTTTTGTAAGTCCGGATTCTCTCTCGCTGCCCCGCAGAGAAAGAGCGCCGTACTATATGGATAGACAAAATCCCTTACGAGAAGTGCACCCAATAAAAGGCGAAGACAATGAGTTTCACCGTGTATTTGTTTACACACCCATATCAAAAATGGAATTATTAGAAATGAAGAAAGTAGTACCTAGTCATGACAAAGACCCAGCGGGTTTCCACCGAGAAATTAAAGACATGTTACTGATGGGAGAGTACACCTTTCCTGATATTATGACGATATTAAAGGTGCTTTTGCCTGCTGGCATTTATGAAAAACTGAAAGAAAAAGAGTGGGAAGTGGGAGACCAAAAGATAGACTGGACAGCATTAGCAGAGGAAGAAAGGGGCCGAACTGCAGGTTCAGGGCTCGGGGATAAAGTTAAACTGTTACCAGGTTTACTAGTACAGGTCCTGCCACGTTTATTAACTACAAAAAAGGAAGATTGGGGTGCAATCACAGCCTGCAAACAAAAGCAAGATGAAGACACAAGCGATTATTATGCTCGATTTGAAAAATGTTTTGGTATAAATAGTGGTATAAAAGCAAGTAGTGACTCATATCCACATTTATTTGTGACAAAATTAGTGGAAAATGCATTGCCTCCAGTAAAGAATAGAATATTGAAATTCGAGAGTACCTGGCAAAGTAACACTCCGTCGCAAATGCTACAAATGTTACAGTATCATCACAATAGAATTAGGGATGAACAAGAACACGAGCATAGACGCATGAAGGATACAAAAATGAAAATGCTAGTTTCTCAGACAGTACCAGCAGATGGTCACAAAAAGGGTGTGACACATTCTGGTGATTCCGCAGTTCCTGTAAAAGGAACCTGCAATTACTGTAAACAACTAGGCCATTATGTACACGATTGTCCAGTCCTGAAACGTAATATAGCTACAGGTATTGCAAAGGAGAGACCACGATTAGTTAGACAAGATCAGAATGAACAAGGAGCTATGCAGCATGGACAGTCCATGCCAGTTCAGCAACAGTCCATGCCAGCCTCACAGCAACCCATACAGTTTGTGCCAGCTGCACCACCGTTGCCTGCTACTGCCACACAAACCACAACACGACAAATGTATCAGACTGCACAGTATGAATACCCTGAATATCAGCGCTACGCATGAACCAGCCTAGAGAGGGAAGTTGACTTACCGCTTATCGAGATTCCTGTAGATCAAGAAGGACCTTATGTACATAGTGAATTATTAGGTCAAGATAGAAAATTCTTACTCGATACAGGGGCAAGTCGAACAACTATAAAACGAAGTGAAGTTCCAGGGGCACCCCTCTCAGGCTCTCAAAATGTTTCCCTTGGTTTTTCGGGAAAACCTATTGTTAATGAAGTATCACAGCCTCTACCACTTACGATAGGACCTTTGACACGAACTACAGATTTATTGCTTACTAAATCATGCCCAGAAAATCTGTTAGGAATTAAAACTCTGAAAGCACTAGGAGCCATAATATGTTGTTCTCCGGAAGGAGTAAGGTTGTTTTTGCGTGATTTTAAAGGTCACTATGTGTCTAGAGACATGGATCCCCGACTACAGACTTTACCAGTACATCTATGGGCACAAGGCCCTACGGATGTTGGCTGCATGAACATTACACCCTATCGAGTCACATTGAAAGCAGGAGTGGTACTACCACGAATGCGACAATACAAGTTACCGCATGATGCTGTAGTGGCTTTGCTGAAAATCATTGATGAGCTGATTGCCCAGGGAGTAGTTGTAGAAACAGACTCCAATGTATGTAATTCACCGATAATTCCGATTCTTAAACGAACTGATCCTACTGCCCCACCAGTGTACCGATTGGTTATTGATTTGCGTGAACTAAACAAGTGTATTGTACCACAATTCCCTGTGGTCCCTGATATATCATCATTGTTGACAGCAATTGATTCCGAAGCAACATTCTTTACTGTAATCGATCTCAAGAATGCCTTTTTCAGCGTCCCAATAGATCCGGAAAGCCAATATTTGTTCGGATTCAGTTTAAATGGGCGCAGCTTTAAATTCTCACGCGCTCCCCAAGGATTCACAGAAAGCCCCAGCATCTACAGCCAAGCACTGAAACGAGAACTTGACAGTATCCACATGCCAGTCAATACTGCACTGCTTCAATATGTCGATGATCTGCTGATCACAGCGAGAAGCGAGCCAGAATGTGAAAAAGCTTCTCTGACAGTTTTACATTTCCTAGCCGACAAGGAGCACAAGGTGTCCCCTTCTAAGCTGCAATTCTGTGTCCAGCGAGTTATTTATCTTGGTCACTCGCTGTCCAAGGAGGGAAGGCAGCTTACACCAGATCGCATCCAGTTAATTGCTAACATGTCAATACCCCAGACACAAAAGGAGGTGCGGGCTTTCATAGGCCTCACTTCATATTGTAGGCAGTGGATCCCTCAGTACGCATTTCTAGCAAAACCACTCATTCAGTTAACCACACAGGAGGCAGCCACATCGACTGTTCTCCCTTGGACTCAGGAACATACACAAGCTTTTGAAAGCCTAAAGGAAGCTTTATGTCAAGCACCTGTTTTAGCAACACCATGTTATAGCAAACATTTTACACTCTTTGTTACAGAACGCGAAGGTACTGCCTTGTCAGTACTCACTCAGGATCAAGCAGGATCACGCAAGCCATGTGCTTATTTTTCCAGTACATTAGATCCCGTAGCTCAGGCTTTGCCTGCATGCCTGAAATCAGTGGCAGCGACAGCTTTAGCAATCAGACAAAGCGATGCCATAGTATTAGGACACCCATTGACAGTACAAGTACCACATGCAGTAGAGGTTCTTGTGAACCGAACACAAACACAACACTTGACCATAGCAAGACTTACCGGTTATGAACTGACATTGTTTCAACCACACATAGAGATCCGACGGTGTAATACATTGAATCCTGCTACACTATTACCTGTAATTGGAACAGACCCACTAGCTCATGATTGTGTTGAAATCATTGAAATAAAGACGAAACCTAGACAAGACTTGACAGACGTTCCATTGTTAGATCCAGACCTGACGTTGTATGTAGACGGATCGTGCATGAGAACAAGTACAGGAGATTTAGTGGCCGCGTATGCAGTCACAACAGACAGTAAAGTTATTGAGACAAATTGTATAGATACTTTGTCAGCCCAAGCAGCAGAACTTATTGCTCTAACACAAGCCTGTATTCAAGCCACAAATAAGAAAGTTAATGTATACACTGACTCACGTTATGCATTCGGAGTTGTACACGACTTCGGCGTGCTGTGGCGAGAGAGAGGTTATTTAACCTCCCATGGTGCCCACATTCAGCACGGACCCCTCATTCATGCTTTGTTAGACGCAATACATCTACCCACTGCTATATCGATTATGAAATGTAAAGCACACACGAAGGTTACTGATACCATTTCTCAAGGCAATGATTTAGCTGACAGAACAGCTAAACAGACTGCTCAGAATCGCACATTAGACATGACAAAGCCAATAGTTCAGACACCAACACAGTGTATGACAATTAAGGATCCCGCACTTGACGTAATTGACATACAGACACATGCCACAGCAGAAGAAATAAAGAAGTGGACTGAACTAGGAGGGATCCAGACAGATCAAGGATGGATGACGAAGGAGAAATCTGTATGGTTTCTCCCTGATTCCATGGTTCAAGCCATTATAGCTACAGTTCACAGTCCAGCACATTTAGGAGAGAAGGCTATGCTAGACAGCATTCAGCACATTTGGTTCAACAAACATTTACGAGCAGCAGCTAAACAAAAAGTTCGTACCTGTATGATATGTTGTCAGTTTAATCCAGGAAAGAGTGTTCCCGTAGAGCAGGGTGGATTTCAGCCTCCTGACCATCCTTTTGAAGTCCTCCAGATGGATTATATTCAGATGGAACGTTGTCGAGGATTCAAATATGTTCTCGTAGTTGTCTGCGCTCTCTCCCGTTGGACAGAGGCGTATCCCGTATCAGATTACACTGCCCCGACTACTGCCAAGCAGCTAGTTCGAGAATTCTTCCCACGGTACGGTTTACCACGTGTTGTATATTCAGATAACGGCCAGCCTTTCTCATCCGAATTAATGAAACATGTCTCACTTTTGTTGGGATATCAGTGGAAATTCCACTGTGTCCGACACCCCGAGGCAGCAGGTCTCGTGGAACGACATAATCAACTTTTAAAAATCAGATTGTCTAAAATATGTCAGGAAAAAGGTGTGGACTGGATAGTAGCCTTACCAGTTGCGCTATTTTACATGAGGATGGTAGCACACTCTCGAACAGGGCTATCCCCTTATGAGGTGATCTTTGGTAGACCACCGAATATGTGGGGGACGCCTATACCCCGTAAAATAACTGATGTTGACTGTAATATGCTGACAGATTACCTGGCTTCCTTGATGTCTGCACTACAATCTTGTCGTTCACAGGTAGTCGCAGCTTTTCCCGACAACACCGAGGTGAAACCTCATGATGTAATTCCCGGCGATTATGTTCTCGTCAGGAATTTCGATCGGAAAACCCAACTGGAGCCAAGGTGGAGGCTTCCTAAGTTGGTCCTGCTGACGACCAGAACAGCTGTGAAGATCGAAGGGAGAAAAGGCTGGGTGCATTCCAGCCATATCAAGAAATTTCATGGACTTCCTCCTGACACAAACAGTACTCCCCGTGTGTCTTCCCCCATTGACTCAAAGCTACCCTTGGCTGAGGCCAGTAGCACCGAATTCTATAAGCAGAAACTCAGGTCCAGATCCAAACTGTCGGACGATTTGATTGTTTAAGTCCTCTCCAAGGTGAAGCGGTTGAATCTGTCCCGACATGTATCCCTTAGGTCTGAATGATGTAGAGTCCAGAATCATAATGAAACGACATGCTTATTGTAAATTACTGCGTAGCCACTGTATTGTGACTTTATTAATTTTGTTTTCCTTGAGTTTTTTAATAGTTACTGCAAGTATATTGTTGCATATGTATTATCCTGTTTCTAAACGTGCTTTCAATATAACTGATGAACATTCTTTTAGTGACCTACCCCCACATGAGTTGTCCTATAGACTTGCGCTGCGCAATAACACATTCATTAGTATGTTACATCATTCCCATCAGACTAGTAATGCCACCAATTGTTGGGTGTGTGGCCGACTCCCTCCCTATCAGAATACCAAAGGAGTTCTGCCTTTCTTTCCACATCCGTTCACACACAATGGCTCCTGTGGAGCATGGTTTAGTTTATTAAATTCCATAGACCCAGACACAGCAGTTTATCAACAACATTGGATATGGGGAAATCTGAATCTAGTTTTATTCAAAGTCTGTCACCCCAATAAGGAGGGTCACCCCAGTAGAACAGGAACTGATTTAGAAAATGAAGTGTATAAATTAGGTAATTTTACGCCTAATCTTATGATTTTGAATGTCAAATCCGAAGTTGAACTAATTCTGCCCACTATGTCAGTATTTCCAGTTAAGGGTGAATTATGTGTAAGAAAAGTTGGTTCCATACATATGGGCCATAGCCAATGCGTTACTACAGTAGAATATAGCGATCAAGGTAAATCTTCATTTAGAGCTTCTCGCCATTCTTACTTTATATGTGGTCAGACGGCATATATGCGTCTGCCTCTAGATTGGGATGGTACCTGTTACATAGCATTCCTTTTGCCACCTGTTTTCCTAGCTCCCCCTGATTATTATCGAAATGTTCATTTAGTACACAAAAGAGAGCGTAGAGATCTCCCAGTTGTCGATTATACTGAGACGGCATGGGACAAGTATGTAGATTTCAATAAAGGTATCTTTCCCTATATAGGTACAATATCAAATAGTAAGCTGATACGCAGACTCACCAAGACTCTTGAAGCTGTAGTAAACGAGACTATAGCCGCCCTAGGCAATCTGACAGAGGAACAATCAGTGATGAGAATTGTTGTTCTCCAGAATCGTCTTGTCCTTGACGTCATCCTGGCCGATAGGGGCGGAGCTTGCAGGGTCATCGGATCCAGCTGCTGCATATTCATACCAGAAAATTCGCCATCTGTATATAAAGCTATAACACGCCTTCATAAGATTGTAAGCCAGATACACGAGAATCCAGGCACTTGGACGTGGTCCGGGTGGTTTTGGAGTGTGATATCAGCCTGGGGATGGAGAGTTCTATCCTTCCTAGGTATTGGCCTTCTTATGCTTTTCAGTTGTTGTTTATGCCTGCAATGTGGACCAGCGATTTGTGGTCTGTGTGCCACATCATGCATTCCATATCACAGTTCTCGTTCAAAATGCCGGAAGAAGAAGGAAGAAGAAATGATGCTCCATGAGCAAATCGATGGAATGATGAAGATTGATATCTCTTGAAGGGCAAGTAGGGGACAAGGAGGGGATGTGGAAATGTGGATTTTCCTGATCAGTTATGTCCCCTATCTTGGACCCCAACGGTTCTATGTGCATGTTACAAGTACATGTATGTTCCCTCCAGTTCCAGTTTCTAAGACGCAAACATATGTGTGTCTACCGTCGACATGTTCTCTGTCAGATCCGCCATCGATGGGCTGGATATTCGATTCCTAAGTATGAAAGGCCACCGACTTTATATGGCTAAGTTACTACATTTTTACAGTTCAGGCAAGTAGGCCCGATTCTGTCCTCAAAGCCTTTCCCTGCTCTCTGTCTCTGACAGCTTCAGCTTGAGCTCGCATCTGTATCCATGAACTTTGTCCTACTCCCTGTGCAGCTAACGGTGCCTGCCTCGGCCAGTTTTCGCCTGCCTGCCAAGAAGCTGTATTTCACCTTCGAATTATCTATTTTGCTCTTCAGCCGATGCATTCCTGTCTAGTGATTTAGGTAAACATTTCCTTTAGCTCACAAGCAAAGGACTCAGCCTTTCCGTCCTCCTGCAAGTGATTCATAGCCCTGCTGCCATGGAAAGTTTTCTGCCCCTCGCATCTCATATAGACACTTAGACGCTTGTACACGCACACACAGTTAGTATAGAATAGATTCTGTCCGAGAGTCCTTCCTTGTGGATAACATAGTTCTCTAAACATAGGATGGTAGATATGATTTGGGATTAGGTTGACTTGACCCCCCAGACTTCTCGTCTCCACATGTAGAGCTAAATGTCAAGTCCCCTTCACCCCCTAGTTGCACGTCAATCACACGTCATACTGCTGCGCACGCATCTATGTTAAGTATTATCGTATAGATCCACCTATGTAAGATAATCAGAGCCAATCATGTTTCTTTTTGCTCCTTATTACGCCTAGTTTCGATTACGTGTCACTATGTTAATTTATCTTATCAATTGTTACGCCTTTTTGCATTCGTTTCATTGTAAATGTATAACCTATAAAAGTTACTTCTTGTCAATAAAGTATTGTACTTCACTTCCTGAACCCTCGTGGTGACGGAACCTGAAGGCCGCGACTCGAGTCGGCCATTTTGGATGGAATAAAGCCCATTTAGAAAACCTCCTATACCACGGATTCTGCCTCTTGTTATTTTGAGCTATTTTACTTTATTTTAAGATTCCGTATGAAATTCAGTCCGGTAAAGAAGATTTTATTTACCACAGTGCTCCCACCACCTTCCCACAATTTAAAAGGCTCCCTTGAGCCGCCTTGAGCTGACGAGCTCGGGAGTGCCTGCATGCCCTGAGTGAAATTGTGCCTGAGAAAATTAAGCGGCAGCACGTCCAGCAACCTACGAACTTTTTCCCTACTGATGACGGAGAAATCCAGAAACACGTGTCTAGGGATACGCTATGAAAATCATGGAATTGAGCCAAGTGAAATTTCGAACTTTGTCCTGTGTCAAGAATAATGAACTACACTGACCAAGATGCTTAGAGGTAATGACGCCGAGACGTGAAGTCAGCGTGCTCCCACCACCTTCCCACAATTTAAAAGGCTCCCTTGAGCCGCCTTGAGCTGACGAGCTCGGGAGTGCCTGCATGCCCTGAGTGGAATTGTGCCTGAGAAAATTAAGCGGCAGCACGTCCAGCAACCTACAAACTTTTTCCCTACTGATGACGGAGAAATCCAGAAACACGTGTCTAGGGATACGCTATGAAAATCATGGAATTGAGCCAAGTGAAATTTCGAACTTTGTCCTGTGTCAAGAATAATGAACTACACTGACCAAGATGCTTAGAGGTAATGACTCCGAGACGTGAAGTCAGCATGCTCCCACCACCTTCCCACAATTTAAAAGGCTCCCTTGAGCCGCCTTGAGCTGACGAGCTCGGGAGTGCCTGCATGCCCTGAGTGGAATTGTGCCTGAGAAAATTAAGCGGCAGCACGTCCAGCAACCTATGAACTTTTTCCCTACTGATGACGGAGAAATCCAGAAACACGTGTCTAGGGATACGCTATGAAAATCATGGAATTGAGCCAAGTGAAATTTCGAACTTTGTCGTGTGTCAAGAATAATGAACTACAATGACCAAGATGCTTAGAGGTAATGACGCCGAGACGTGAAGTCAGCGTGCTCCCACCACCATCCCACAATTTAAAAGGCTCCCTTGAGCCGCCTTGAGCTGACGAGCTCGGGAGTGCCTGCATGCCCTGAGTGGAATTGTGCCTGAGAAAATTAAGCGGCAGCACGTCCAGCAACCTACAAACTTTTTCCCTACTGATGACGGAGAAATCCAGAAACACGTGTCTAGGGATACGCTATGAAAATCATGGAATTGAGCCAAGTGAAATTTCGAACTTTGTCCTGTGTCAAGAATAATGAACTACACTGACCAAGATGCTTAGAGGTAATGACGCCGAGACGTGAAGTCAGCGTGCTCCCACCACCTTCTCACAATTTAAAAGGCTCCCTTGAGCCGCCTTGAGCTGACGAGCTCGGGAGTGCCTGCATGCCCTGAGTGGAATTGTGCCTGAGAAAATTAAGCGGCAGCACGTCCAGCAACCTACGAACTTTTTCCCTACTGATGACGGAGAAATCCAGAAACACGTGTCTAGGGATACACTATGAAAATCATGGAATTGAGCCAAGTGAAATTTCGAACTTTGTCCTGTGTCAAGAATAATGAACTACACTGACCAAGATGCTTAGAGGTAATGACTCCGAGACGTGAAGTCAGCGTGCTCCCACCACCTTCCCACAATTTAAAAGGCTCCCTTGAGCCGCCTTGAGCTGACGAGCTCGGGAGTGCCTGCATGCCCTGAGTGGAATTGTGCCTGAGAAAATTACGCGGCAGCACGTCCAGCAACCTATGAACTTTTTCCCTACTGATGACGGAGAAATCCAGAAACACGTGTCTAGGGATACGCTATGAAAATCATGGAATTGAGCCAAGTGAAATTTCGAACTTTGTCCTGTGTCAAGAATAATGAACTACACTGACCAAGATGCTTAGAGGTAATGACGCCGAGACGTGAAGTCAGCGTGCTCCCACCACCTTCCCACAATTTAAAAGGCTCCCTTGAGCCGCCTTGAGCTGACGAGCTCGGGAGTGCCTGCATGCCCTGAGTGGAATTGTGCCTGAGAAAATTAAGCGGCAGCACGTCCAGCAGCCTACGAACTTTTTCCCTACTGATGACGGAGAAATCCAGAAACACGTGTCTAGGGATACGCTATGAAAATCATGGAATTGAGCCAAGTGAAATTTCGAACTTTGTCCTGTGTCAAGAATAATGAACTACACTGACCAAGATGCTTAGAGGTAATGACGCCGAGACGTGAAGTCAGCGTGCTCCCACCACCTTCCCACAATTTAAAAGGCTCCCTTGAGCCGCCTTGAGCTGACGAGCTCGGGAGTGCCTGCATGCCCTGAGTGGAATTGTGCCTGAGAAAATTAAGCGGCAGCACGTCCAGCAACCTACGAACTTTGTCCCTACTGATGACGGAGAAATCCAGAAACACGTGTCTAGGGATACACTATGAAAATCATGGAATTGAGCCAAGTGAAATTTCGAACTTTGTCCTGTGTCAAGAATAATGAACTACACTGACCAAGATGCTTAGAGGTAATGACGCCGAGACGTGAAGTCAGCGTGCTCCCACCACCTTCCCACAATTTAAAAGGCTCCCTTGAGCCGCCTTGAGCTGACGAGCTCGGGAGTGCCTGCATGCCTTGAGTGGAATTGTGCCTGAGAAAATTAAGCGGCAGCACGTCCAGCAACCTACGAACTTTTTCCCTACTGATGACGGAGAAATCCAGAAACACGTGTCTAGGGATACGCTATGAAAATCATGGAATTGAGCCAAGTGAAATTTCGAACTTTGTCCTGTGTCAAGAATAATGAACTACACTGACCAAGATGCTTAGAGGTAATGACGCCGAGACGTGAAGTCAGCGTGCTCCCACCACCTTCCCACAATTTAAAAGGCTCCCTTGAGCCGCCTTGAGCTGACGAGCTCGGGAGTGCCTGCATGCCCTGAGTGGAATTGTGCCTGAGAAAATTAAGCGGCAGCACGTCCAGCAGCCTACGAACTTTTTCCCTACTGATGACGGAGAAATCCAGAAACACGTGTCTAGGGATACGCTATGAAAATCATGGAATTGAGCCAAGTGAAATTTCGAACTTTGTCCTGTGTCAAGAATAATGAACTACACTGACCAAGATGCTTAGAGGTAATGACGCCGAGACGTGAAGTCAGCGTGCTCCCACCACCTTCCCACAATTTAAAAGGCTCCCTTGAGCCGCCTTGAGCTGACGAGCTCGGGAGTGCCTGCATGCCCTGAGTGGAATTGTGCCTGAGAAAATTAAGCGGCAGCACGTCCAGCAACCTACGAACTTTTTCCCTACTGATGACCGAGAAATCCAGAAACACGTGTCTAGGGATACGCTATGAAAATCATGGAATTGAGCCAAGTGAAATTTCGAACTTTGTCCTGTGTCAAGAATAATGAACTACACTGACCAAGATGCTTAGAGGTAATGACGCCGAGACGTGAAGTCAGCGTGCTCCCACCACCTTCCCACAATTTAAAAGGCTCCCTTGAGCCGCCTTGAGCTGACGAGCTCGGGAGTGCCTGCATGCCCTGAGTGGAATTGTGCCTGAGAAAATTAAGCGGCAGCACGTCCAGCAGCCTACGAACTTTTTCCCTACTGATGACGGAGAAATCCAGAAACACGTGTCTAGGGATACGCTATGAAAATCATGGAATTGAGCCAAGTGAAATTTCGAACTTTGTCCTGTGTCAAGAATAATGATCTACACTGACCAAGATGCTTAGAGGTAATGACGCCGAGACATGAAGTCAGCGTGCTCCCACCACCTTCCCACAATTTAAAAGGCTCCCTTGAGCCGCCTTGAGCTGACGAGCTCGGGAGTGCCTGCATGCCCTGAGTGGAATTGTGCCTGAGAAAATTAAGCGGCAGCACGTCCAGCAACCTACGAACTTTTTTCCTACTGATGACGGAGAAATCCAGAAACACGTGTCTAGGGATACGCTATGAAAATCATGGAATTGAGCCAAGTGAAATTTCGAACTTTGTCCTGTGTCAAGAATAATGAACTACACTGACCAAGATGCTTAGAGGTAATGACGCCGAGACGTGAAGTCAGCGTGCTCCCACCACCTTCCCACAATTTAAAAGGCTCCCTTGAGCCGCCTTGAGCTGACGAGCTCGGGAGTGCCTGCATGCCCTGAGTGGAATTGTGCCTGAGAAAATTAAGCGGCAGCACGTCCAGCAACCTACAAACTTTTTCCCTACTGATGACGGAGAAATCCAGAAACACGTGTCTAGGGATACGCTATGAAAATCATGGAATTGAGCCAAGTGAAATTTCGAACTTTGTCCTGTGTCAAGAATAATGAACTACACTGACCAAGATGCTTAGAGGTAATGACTCCGAGACGTGAAGTCAGCATGCTCCCACCACCTTCCCACAATTTAAAAGGCTCCCTTGAGCCGCCTTGAGCTGACGAGCTCGGGAGTGCCTGCATGCCCTGAGTGGAATTGTGCCTGAGAAAATTACGCGGCAGCACGTCCAGCAGCCTACGAACTTTTTCCCTACTGATGACGGAGAAATCCAGAAACACGTGTCTAGGGATACGCTATGAAAATCATGGAATTGAGCCAAGTGAAATTTCGAACTTTGTCCTGTGTCAAGAATAATGAACTACACTGACCAAGATGCTTAGAGGTAATGACGCCGAGACGTGAAGTCAGCGTGCTCCCACCACCTTCCCACAATTTAAAAGGCTCCCTTGAGCCGCCTTGAGCTGACGAGCTCGGGAGTGCCTGCATGCCCTGAGTGGAATTGTGCCTGAGAAAATTAAGCGGCAGCACGTCCAGCAACCTACGAACTTTTTCCCTACTTGTGGTAAATAAAATATTACGCTGTCATAATTTTTCAGATATCAATAAGATCATGCATAAAGCAAGAGGCTGAGTCTGTGGTATCAGATACATAAAGGGCTTTATTCCAATAACTCGAGTCAAAGGGAGAATATCACCATCACCAAAAAAGGATCTGGACGGGGCTGAAAAGTATTCTCAATATTCTCAAAACATTATTCACAGAGTACAGTATATATACATTTCTCAATTGTACGTAAGCAAGAGAGCAAGAGAGAATGAGATAAGAGCATGTGGGCGTGTAAGTAGGCGTGAAGGTGGGCGTCCATGTGGGCGTCCACTTGATGATAATGGGTAAATTGTCATGTGTGGGTGGATACCTGGAGATGATTTCGCAATGTCAGCAGAAATACTTGGCAGAGATGCGCGTGCAGCAGCATGACGTGTGATAGACGTGCAACTAGAGGGTGAAAGGGACTTGACATTTAGCTCTACATGTGGAGACAAAAGTCTGGGGTTATGTCAACCTAATCCCAAATCATATCTAATATCCTATGTTTAAAGAACTGTGTTATCCACAAGGGAAGGGCTCTCGGACAGAATCTATTCTATACTGACTGTGTGTGCGTGTACAAGCGTCTAAGTGTCTATATGAGATGCAAGGGGCAGAAACTTTCCATGGTAACAGGGCTATGAATTACTTGCATGAGGACAGAGAGGCCGGGCCTTTTGCTTGGTAGCTGGAAGAATGTTTACTTAAACTACTAGACAGGAATGCATCGGCTGAGGAGCAAAGTAGATAATTCGAAGGTGAAATACAGCTCTTGGCAGAGAATAGGCTGATGTCAGGCTTCGTGAGCCGCGCAGAGAATGAGACAAAGTTCATGGTCACAGATGCAGGCTCAGACTGGAGCTTTCAGAGGCAGAAGGCAAGAGGAGTTTCGATGGCAGAATCAGGGCCTACTTGCCTGGACTGTAAAAATGGCATAAGTGAACCATATAAAGCCGGTGGCCTTTCATATTTAGGAATGGAATATCCGGCCTGTTCATGGCGGATCTGACAGAGGACATGTTGACGGTGGACGCACATGTGTTTGCGTCTTCGAAACTGGAACTGGAGGGAACATACATGTACTTGTAACATGCATATAGAACCGTTGGGGTCCAAGATAGGGGACATAACTGGTCAGGAGAATCCACATTTC